>NC_134104.1:75150500-75752750 GCF_040939455.1 Microcebus murinus | reverse complement strand
ACATAAAAAGAATTTTGTGTTCTGTACCCTGAGAAAAACCCTCTTTACCCATGTTCTATTCCAACCTCAGCAACGTTACAGGATGTCAGGGTGGGGAGGCTGTTGAGTGAGGAAGAGACTGTACACCTGCCATGTATGGCTGTTGGTGGGTTTTGCTTTTTTTTTTTTTTCCTGTTTGTTTAATGTGTATTTTTTCCTTCTAACTTCAAGACACAGTGACACACATTTTTCTTTTTTTTTTCTTTTTTTCTTTGTTTTTTGAGACAAGTCTCACACTCTCTTGCCCTGGCTACGGGTCAGTGGCATCATCATAGCTCACTTCAACCTTCAACTCCTGGGCTCAAGCAATCTTCCTGCCTCACCCTCCCAAGTAGCTGGGACTACAAACATGCACCACCACACCTGGCTAATTTTTCCATGTTTTTGGTGACATCTGTTTTCGCTCTTGTTCAGACTGATCTCAAAATCCTGGCCTCCAGCCATCCTGCCTCTGCCTCCCAGAGTGGTAGGATGATAGGTATGAGCCTCACATTTCACTTTTAGCAAGAGGAATGCCAGAGGGGTGTGAGGAAGAAGATGCCTCCAGCAAAGATTGCTAAACTGTGACAGGTTAACGTCCAGTGCTGCTTCCTTATCTTCTTACTTTAAAGGATAAGCATCACACCTTCCAAAGTAGGAAGGAGGACAGGTGATCTCCCAAGATCTTTTCTCTTTCTCTTACTGTGAGGTGCCCAGGAATAACTTTTTAAAAATGCATGCAAACATTAGATGCATAAGACTCCTTGAGGGTTCCTAAAATATGGCTCTGATCCTCTCACTATCCTGATTAACAGCTTCAGTGAGTTGCTCCTGTCTACAGAATAAACCTTAAATTGCCCATGGTGGTATTCAAGACACTTACAATTCTGGCCTCCACCTCGACACCTGTTATTTTCTTTCTATCTCCCAACAGACATACCAAACCATATGCTTCTCCCTGCACACTGGCTTTATCTTCCATAACAGCTCAGCCAATTCCCTATTGCCCTGCCCCATCTAAGTCCCACTCACCTTCTTGTCCCAGTTCAAAAGTCACCATCTCTGTGAAGACTCCACACTCCCATCTGCCACCCTCCCTGGCAGAATCAAGCTCATTCTCTTTTGAGTTTCAGTTATCATTAATTTTCCTACTATTTTACTTTTCTTAACCTGCTTCGAAATACAGTCAGTTGTGTCCATCCCTGTCTCTTGCTTAAGACTAAAGCTTTCTGTGGATAGGGCAAAATGTTGAATTATCTCTTTCTGTATCACAGCATCTCATACCAATGAAAAGGAAGGATTGCCCAGCTGTCTCAGTAAGCTGAGGCAATTCTCACCTCGTCTATGAAGTGTTTATTTATTTTACTTTATTTTATTTTATTTTTGAGACAGAGTCTCACTTTGTTGCCCAGGCTAGAGTGAGTACCCTGCCATCAGCCTAGCTCACAGCAACCTCAAACTCCTGGGCTCAAGCAATCCTGCTGCCTCAGCCCCCCGAGTAGCTTGGACTACAGGCATGCGCCACCATGCCCAGCTAATTTTTTCTATATATATTAGTTGGCCAATTAATTTCTTACTATTTATAGTAGAGACGGGGTCTCACTCTTACTCAGGCTGGTTTCTAACTCCTGACCTCAAGCAATCCACCCGCGTCAGCCTCCCAGAGTGCTAGGATTACAGGCGTGAGCCACCGCACCCAGCCTATGAAGTGTTTAAATTATCCTAAGTTTCAAAGGTTTGCATCGAGCTAGAAGAAGAACAGATTGGGCAAGATAAGGAGGCTTCAAAGTTTTGTTTTGACTTCTTGGATTTGACTAGTTTGTAGGACTTTCAAGTAGAGATGTCCAGGAGGTAGTTGCATAGACACAGCTGGATATGAGAAAAGCAACAATTTAGTGTTCACCAGAAGACAGATGATAGTAAAAACTCTGAGAGTCTATAAGATCTCCCAGGCAGAATATAAAGTGAGAAGAAAAGTGCACCAAAGACAGAACCTTAAGGGGCATCAGTATTTGATAATCGTGGGAATAAATGCCCACAAAGGAGACCAAGAAGCCATAATCAAAAAGATACAAAAAAAAAAAAAAAAAACCCAGGGATTGGAAAGTTTCTAAGAGGAAGGAAGTGGTAAACTGTAGAATGCTACAAAAGTCCAATAAAGTACTGGCTGAAAAGTGTTTCTAGACTTTGACAGTCAGAATATGCTTCATATTTCAATGGAAGTAACTTCCATTATGGTTAAGGGATGAATTGATGTTAAGCTAAAAGAGGGCAACCCTTTCAGAAGCATGAATAAAATGAAAGAAGAGGAAGCATTTGCATGGGCCCAAGAGTTGAGCTTGATTTTCTGTTATTATGAAAAAAATGTGAGCATATTTTCAAGCTAAAGGAATCAGTTGAGAAAAATATTGAAGATATAAGAGAAAGAGAGACTCCAGAAATATAAAATGGTTTATATATCATGACCAAGTGATATTTATCCCAAGAATAAAAGATTGGTTCAACATATAAAAATAAATGGTTTAACATATTATTAGAATAAATAAACAAATGACAATTTCAATATACACAGAAAATCTAACACCATTTCATGATAAAAATACTCAACACACCAGGAATAGAAGAAAACTTCCTCAATCTGATACAGGGCATCTATGAACACCCACAGCTAACATCATACTTAATGATCAAAGACTAAAAGCTTCCTCTTTAAGATGAGAAACAAGGCAAGAATACCCATTCACTACGTCTGGTGTTGTACTAGATGTTTTAGCAAGAACAATTAGATAGGAAAAATGAGTAAAACATATTCATATTGGTAAAAAAGAAGAAAAACTATGTCTATTCACAGATGACATAATCTTATATATAGAAAATCCTAAGTAGTCCACCAAAAACTATTAGAACCAATACAAAGTCCAACAAAGTAACAGGATAAAAATTCAATATGCAAAAATCAATTATATTTTTATACAGTAGCAATGAAAAACACAAAAATGAAATTAAGGAAACAACTCCATTTACAATAACATCAAAAATAATAAAATACCTATGAATAAATTGAACAAAAATAGAATAAGATATATACACTGAAAACTACAAAAAAATTGTTAAAAGAAATTAAAGAAGGTCTAAGAAATGAAAAGACATCCCATGTTCATGGATCAAAAGACTAAATATTAAAATGACAATGTTTTCAAAATGAGTTACAGATTCAATGCAATTTCTTTCAGAATCTCAGCTAGCTTTTTTGCAGAAATTGGCAATTGATCCTAAAATTCATATGGAAATTCAAGGGACCTATAATAAGAAAAACAATATTAAAAAAAAATTAGAGATTCACATGTCCTGACTTTAAAACTTATTACAAAACCACAGTAATCATGACAGTATGTTACTGGCATAACTTAGACTTATATATCAATGTAATAAAATTGAAAATTTAGAAATATGCCCTTACCTTTATATTCAGTCAATTTTTGTTTGTTTTTCATGCCTTTTTAAAAATTACTATGGGCATACAATAGTCGTATATCTTTATAGAGTACATGTGATGTTTTCACACAGGCATACAGTATGAATGAATCAAATCAGGGTAATTGGAATATCCATCACCTCAAACATTTATCATTTCTTTGTATTAGGAATATTCTAGTTCCACTCTTTAGTTATTCTAAGATATGCAATAACTTATCATTGACTATAGTCACTCTATTTTCCTATCAAATATTAGATCTTGTTCATTCTATCTAACTATATTTTTGTACCTGTTAACCATTTCCCCTCCCCACTACCCTTCCCAGCCTCTGGTAATCATAATTGTACTGTCTCTCTACATGAGATCCGTTGTTTTTAATATTTAGCTCTCACAGATGAGTGAGAAGATGTATATACTCCATTGATTTTTTACTGTGTCGGGGCAATACAATGGAGGAAAGAATAATCTTTACAATGACTGGTGCTGGGACAATTGGATATGCACATGCAAAAAAAAAAATGAATTTAGACAGATGTGGTCAACAATTCCATAGTTTATGCCATATATAGAAATTAACTCAAAATGGATCAGGGACCTAAATGTAACAGCAAAAGCTATAAAACTATTAGAAGAAAATGTAAGAGTAAATCTTTATGATCATGGCAATGATTTCTTAGAATACCAAAAACATAAGTAATGATAACAGAAAATGAATAAATTAGACCTCATAAATATTAAAAACTTCTGTGCTTTTTAAAAGCACAAAAAAGTAAAAGTAAAAAGAAAGTGAAAATGAAAATACAAGAAAGTAAAAAAGACAACCCACAGAATGGGAGAAAATATTTGCAAATCATATATATGGTAAAGGACTAGTATCCAGAATATATAAATATACAACTCAATAATAAAAATACAAATTAGCCAGTTTTTAAGTGGGAAAGCATCTGAATAGACATTTTCCTAAAGAAGACATACAAACAGAAAAGGATGTTCAGCATCTGCTGTGGCTTGAATGTGCCCCCTAAAATTCATGTGTTGGAAACTTAATTAATTCCCAGTGCAATAATGGTGAGAGGTGGGACCTTTAAAAGGTAATTAGGTCATGAAGGCCCTGCCTTCGTGGATAGATTAATGCTGTTATCACTGGAGTGTGCTCATTATTGCAAGAGTAGGGTCTTCACGAAGGAAGAGTTCAGGCCCCTCCTGTGTTCTCTCTCACCCCTCTGATGCCTGTCTCCATGTTAACGCATAGCACAAAGGCCCTCACCATATGGCAGCCCATCAGTCTTAGAGTTCTCAGCCTCCAGAACTGTGAGAAATAAATTTATTTTCTTTATAAGTTACCCAGTCTCTGGTATTCTGGTATAGCAATGCAAAATAGACTAAGACAACATCAATAGTTATTAGGGAAATATAAATGAGGAACACATAGGATACCATTTTACAACCACCAGGATGGGTATAATCAAAAAGACAGATATTAACAAATGTGGTATATATATGGAGAAAATAGAACCCCCATGCATTGCTGGTGGAAATGTAAAATGGTGTATACACTTTAGGAAACCATTTGACAGTTCCTCAAATGTCAAATATAGAGTTACCATATGACCCAGCAAATTGACTCCTAGGTATATGTTCAAGAGAACAGAAAACATATGCCCACACAAAAATTTGTACATGAATGTTTATAGTGTCATTATTCATAATAACTACAAAGTAGAAACAACTCAAATGCCCATGAACTGATAACAGGCAAACAGGATATAGTGGAATAGTATTCATACATAAAAAGGAATGATGTAATGATACATGCCATGACATGGATAATCCTTGAAAACATTGTGCTAGTGAAAGAAGCCACTTACAAAAGACTACTTATTGTATGAGTCCTTTGATACAAACTGTTCAGAATAGGAAAAACTAAAAAACAGAAAGTAAATAAGTGATTGCCTAGAGCTGGGGGTGGAGCATGGGAAGGGACTGGGAATGCAGAATTACTTTCTAGTAGGTGCGGGGTTTCATTTTGTGATGATGAAAATATTCTAGAATTAGGTAGTGGTGATTAATGCAAGCTTCTCAAATACACTAAAAATATTATTTTATACTGTAAAGGAGTGAGTTTCATGGTAGGCAAATTATATCTCAATAGAACTACGGTGACAAAGAGAGAATGAGGGACTAATCGATGGAATGAGGACCAGAGGACACAGGAAGGAGAAAACCTCCCAGTCAAAGACGACTTGGCTTCAAATGGTTCTAAGACTGGGAGAAGGGAGGAAGGATGGGCTTAAAGGTAGGTTTGCAGGTGAGGGAGTGGAGGAGGGCTAGATTGAGGGAAATATTTTAATTTTATAGAAATTAAAAGCGATATTAACTGCTAGAAGCAAAGGGTTGTGAGTTAGGTAGGGAACTTGAGGAAACAGATGATAATTAATAGAATTAGATGTAGCCCCTGAGGAAAATGGGGAGGAAGCGGCCTAAGAATAAATGAAAGAAGGAAGCTGGCATTTGCTAAGCCCTTCTTTGCATGGCATCTGGCCCTCGGGCACAGTTTGTTCTCTTTTCCTTCAGCACTTCAGTAATCTCCACAAGAGGCCTAAGAAGATAGTATTGCCAGTAAACTGTTCAAACAGACATGTCTGTAGGGGACCTCAGGGCTGCACGTGACTCTGTTTTCAACATCACTGGCCAAAGTGCAGCAAGGTCATGTACTGCAAATATTTGAGATTAGAAAGATCCTTTCCTCTAAAACTTGCCATGAGATAGTTCTGCAAAATATAAATATTGGATCAGGGTGATTGACAGCAACTGAAAATTCAAACAGAGGCAATACAGCCCAGGGGTGCTCTGGGGTCCCTGCAGTAGGAAAATCATGTCACCATCAAGATGACATGAAAGGCCTTCTTCCTACCTCGGGCTCAGAGGGCAGGGCGGGGTAACTTCTTAGCTGATTGCTGGGTAAGAAGAAAGCTTGGCTTCAGCCACCTCCACAACCCAGAGCACTCCTGCTCTACGCCAGCTGGTAAGACAAATAGTGTAATGTAAAGGAACACTCAGAACTCCTTTAAGCATGTTTAAGAACACACTGGTGTCTCCAGGCAAAGAAGCCTATTATATAGTGTAGTAGGTTGCATAATAGCCACCCAAATATAACAAGTCCTAATCCCTGGAATTTGTAAATGCTACATTTTTAGGAAAAGGGTCGTTACAGATGCAATTAAGTTAAGCATTTTGAGATGGGGAGATTAAACAGGTTAAACAGGAGTTAAACAGGGTTAAACAGGAGTGCCTTAAATGCCATTCCGAGTGTCCTCATAAGATAAAGGCAAAGGAAGATAATGCCGGCACATGCAGGAGAAAGGTGGTGTGAATGAAGACCAAGCAGAGGGAGGTGCGGTAACAGGTCAAAGATTGCCGGCGACCACCTGAGCTGGAGGAGGCCAAGAACAGATTCCCCCCTAGAGCCTCCAGAGGGAGCATGGCCCTGCCGATACCCTGATTTAAAATTTCTGGCCTCCAGAACTTTGAGATAAATAATTTCTGCTGTTTTAAGCCACCCAGTTTGTAGTAATTTGTATGGCAGCCCCAGGAAACTAATACGCATGGCAATAATATTCTCTTTACTGTCACTAATCCTAAAAGTTCACCTGTGGAAAGTGAAAACTTGGAGTAGAAAGGCTTATCAAGTCCAGTCAATGGGACTCTTATCTCAAGTCATCTGCCTCTTGTCAGGAGATGTTCTCCTTCCTTTCTAGTGATTACTGCACACCCTAGCCCCAGACTGCCACCCTGCCCCTAAATATTACCTTTACAGGAACAGAAATAGTTAATCGGTTCTTGTTACTCTTGATGGAAAATTATATGCAAATGTAAAAAAATACAGCCACTTTGGAGCCAGAATGCATAGACTGAGCCCTGATCTACTACTTGCTGTGCAGCTTTGGCCTTGGATAGCTTATTGTACCCCTTGTCTACTCAACTGAAAAATGGCGGCGATAATTCCAACCCCTGCACCCTCCCACCCATAGAATGACTTTTTATGAAAATCAAATAGATTAATGCCTGTGTTTTCATCTGGGTCATCTGGGCAAAATTTGAAGCAAAGCCTACACTTCGATGCCTTCTGGGAGTGTGTAATCCCAGGGCAGCAAGAGTGAGGGCGAAAGGGAAGGGAGGCAGAAGGAGGGGAAACAAATGCAGCGAGACAAAGACCACACTGGCCACAGCAGCACCAGGGTGTGCTCTCAGCAGCTGGGACTTGTGAGACGTCTTGTCCAGGGAACCTCTGCTCTATGTAGAGAAGGGCCACGGTAGGAGCAGGGAGGGGCCAGAAGAAAGGTGAGGGTGTAATCATCACCTTCCTTCTGCCTCCTGCCTCTCACTGGTCAAACTTGAGCTCTCCTAGATTTCTGTGGTACCGCCTGGCTCCCCTGGGCAGCCCCTGGGGAAGCGACATCAAACTCATACCTGGTGAAAGAAAAAAAGCTGATGTGGTCCTGTCTGGTCAGGCCTGGGCGCTGGAGCTGGCGCCGTGAAGCTCCCATGCAGCGGGCACGGTGGGGCAGTGCCACACCGCAGGCCTTCTGTGAGGGGGCGAGGGTGTCTGAGACAGCAGGCGGTGGCAGGAGATGTCACTACGGCAGCATCCACCCAGGCACTCCCGGACACGCCGAAGGCCCAGCCAGTAAGCAGGGTCCAGTGCTTCGTGTGAAACAGACTGGACAAGTGTCAGCATCTGCCTTACAAATATTGCTTCACTTTGGCTATTTTTATTGCCTTCCATGCATTTTAAACTTTTTTGTTTGTTTGTTTTTAAAATTTTTATTTATAAAGGCAACCTACCATCATTTTAAAAACAATGCTATTTTTATGCTAGAATTATATTTTTAATTTCTAGAAGTTCTTCATGTTTTCGGTGTGCGTCACCAAACTTTAACCTTTGTTATTTGAGCTGTTTAAGGGAATGACCCACCATTCTTTTAGGTGCGCCAAGAGTCCTTTATTGGGATACGGTTTGTCTCTCTACTTCAAGTACAAAAAGCAAATCTAATAAAAGGCTTTGGTGAGAAATCGGTTCTTACTTAGGAAATATGGCAACGGATTGGGGAAGCCACAGCCAGCTATGGTTTTATACATGTTGTCCTGTGAGAGGGAGTTTTGTGAGCAGACAGTATCCCGGGAATGCGAGAGTGTGAGGAAGGCAGGGTTGGGTAGCAGGAGAGGTTGAACACAATGCTGTTGGTCTGGAGCTGGCACGACCGTTCACAATTGTCCTGGACTGAGGCAAGACCTTTGTGCCCACACATCAACTTGTCATCAAATGGGAACTGTCCCTAGAATGGACATGTTGCCTTGGGTAAGGCAGCTCCCTCCAGCCTAGGGCAATGGCTGGGAAGAGACTCAGCTATGATCCAGGTCCTGATCCAGGTCCTGATCCTGGTCCTGAGCGGCAGGAATGAGGTCCTTGGTTCTGGGTTGGGGTTCAGAGAGCTGCATCACAACGTTCATGACAAATGTGTTTCTGTAGAGAGAGAGAAATGAGTATCATTGGCCCTTTCCTTCATCTTAGATTTCTCTTCTGGGGTGATTCATTTGCAAGCAAAGCTATGTTTACCATCTTCATAGTTTTATAAGTAAGATAACTTTCAATCCCTTTCTTATCTCTCAAGATACAGATTGAACACATCCAAGGTTTTTCAACATCCCTTAATTTTATCCACCCCCATGGAGGAGGAGCAGGAGCCAATCTGGTTGGTAGAAGCTGACAGCCACTGAGCCACACGGTCCCAGTGAGTGGGCTCTGAGCCACTGAGGCTGCCTGTGGTCCCTCACATGGACGAGTGGGTCCCTGGCCCCTCTCTTTTGACCTCTTGGCTCTTTGCAGTGAGTGGGCCCAGGGTCTATCTTCAGAGGCAGGGCTGGCCTGCCACTCTACCTTGTCCAGCTTCTCTCTTTCTAGCTGGGCAGATAAGTCAGGTGGCCCGTGCATTGCAGGCTCAAATGCTTGTAGTTCAGGGGTGGAATTGGGGGCCCCACCGTGACCTAACCTATAAGCTCCCTTCTCTAGCAGTTTACCAAATGCATATTATGGATTCTCAAACAGCTGATAAAACTTTATTTCAGTCCTCATTGGACTAGTGATCTATGTGTCTATTTTCATTTTTTGCATTCATTTAGCAAACACTTAAGAAGTGTGTATTTGTGCAAAGGTAAACAAGGTAAGATCCCTGCTTTTACAGAAGTTACATCTAACGAGGGGTGGAGAAATAATAAATGGATCAGCAAATAAACAGACCATGCTAGATCTTGGTAAGTACTTAAAAGGGCTGATATAAGGAATCACTGCAGGGTGGGGTGGAGTGGGGTGTGAGACAGCTGGTTTAGATTGGGTGGTTACCCGAGGAGTAGACATCTGAGCTAACACTTTAATGTCCAGAAAGAGCCAGACATGTGAAGATGTAGGGGAAGTGTTCTCTACAGAGGTAGCAGCCAGTGCAAAGGCCCTGGGGTGGGAATGAGCTTGGCAGGTTTAAGGAATTAAAAAAATCAACGAACCTGGAGAACCATGGGCAATAGAGAAGGGATGGAATATGAGATCAGAGAGAAAGGCAGGGGTCAGATCAGGAGGGATTTATATAGACTCGATCACAGTATTTTTCAAACTATGCAAGGTATACTACTGGTGGTGTACAAATATTTGGAGTGCTATATCTGCAAATATTTTTATTTGAATAATCATATATTTATTTTAGAGTATATCAGGAAAAATATAATTATCACATCAAAACCATCATTTCCTAGATATTACTATTCAGGTGAAACTAAATTAAATAGTGGATCAATTCAAAGAGAATATGAAGTCAATTACAGTACAGGTGTTATTCAGATACAGCAAACATATTAAAAGTGGTGCTTGCAGAGCTGAAGTTTAGGAAGACACTGCTTGCCAATTCGAAACACGAGGGGGTGAAGCTGCTCTGCCCTCCAGCCCCCGCCGGCGTCTCACATACTCCCCATGCTGGCTGCTCAGGAGTGAGAGGTGGAAGAGTTGCCCTGGTGTGGCAGAGATGGGCTGCTTTCCCCCAAATGCCCCCACTCCCACTGTGTAGAGTTGTCTCTGAGGGGCAGCAGAACAGCCAGGGACTGTATTCCCCAGCCCACGTTCCTATGAAGTGCGACCACAGGACTGGTCTCACCTATCCAAAGAGAGTGGAAGAGTAAGTGTCACTTCCAGATGGGGCTCTCTGTGCCTTCTCCACCTCTGTCCCTCCAGTGGGCAGCAGGATCAAGAGGGCTCTCTGGCCCTGAGAGATCCAGGACAGCAGGAACCCGGGACCCTGAATCCCTGTGTAAAAGAAAACCACCACCCACTGACTAAGGATTGTCATATATGGGAGAAATAAACCTCTTTGTGTTAGGTCACTGGCATTTGTGGTTTGTTTGCTACAGAAGTTAGTCCACCCACATCTGGATGTGTTGTCCTTTTGGAGACAACATATCCTAAGACTATGGCAACTATACCACATATGAATTGGTTGGGTTTAACTGGCAGAAAGGTAGTTGGGAGGGAGTTAGATATACGGTCTCTTTTCATATACTCAAAAGACATTTGGTATGTTCTGAGAGAGCCCATCACTGGGAACTACAAAAAGGCCATATTGATGGCTATCTGGAAGACAGTGTGGAATCAGGACAGAAAGCTCCCCTGCACAGTCAAACATGAAGTGCTCAAATGAAGGCTGCAAGACTACACAGAGGAAAGCCACAGAAGAGACTCTGCATTGGCCAGAGGGGTGGCACCACCGCCTCTGAGAAGCCCCACACCTCCCTCCCCAGTTCTGAGTCTCTTTCATCTCCTGCCACTTGGGAGGGTTGGGGCAGGAAGGGATCCGAGAAGGTTTGATGATAAAACCCACCTTAACTCTTTCTGCCTTTGAGATCTGCCCTAAGGCACCTGCCCATATAGGCTGGATGCCCCAAGAGTGCAGGCAAAGTGGGCTAGTCACACTAAGGACCCCAGCTGCACAGGTCACAGGTCCTGAAGCCATTTCCTCCTGAAGGAGCTCACCCAGAGCACGCCTCCACCCCGCAGACACAGTGCCCAAACCCTGACGCCCAGCATTAAGTTCCTTTTCTGAGCAATGCAGAGAATCCAGACAGAGACCTGCAGAGAAAGAGGCAGGCTTTCCGAGTCAGAGACAGGATGGCGGTCCAGCCCAGGGACGTGCAGCTCTGAAAGATGATCCTCTGCCACAGACAGGCTGACCATCGAGAGACAGGCAGGAGAGGCTTGCTCGTGGCAACAAGGCCCCCAGGGAGATCTAGGCCAGGGCTCAGAGGTGCACTTGCCTTCAGGTGCAGGCAGGAAAGAGTGAGGTGGGCCTAGTATAAAGAAAGACATGGTGGGGACTGTGGCAAAGTAAAGAAATAAAACTAGTGGCAAGAGAAAAAAAAAATGGAGAGGCCCTGCTTTTGCAAGAATTTTATCTGGGAATGAGAAGACAGAGGATCAAAGAAAGGAAGATCTTCCTCAAAGTCATTCTGGTTTAGGGGCAGTGGAAGGATTGGAACTCAGGCCTTCTCTGTCCAGTCAGTGCTTGGCCAGGAGGGGGGCAGGATAGAAGGAAGGGTCATGAGTAATGCAGAGCAGCCATCCCAGAAAAAAGAGCCCTGGCTGGGGACTTGGGAAACTGGGATCCCATCCTGACTCTGCCACCAACTCCTGGGCTTGGGCAGTAAGTACCTTGCACTTCTCTGGGCCACAGAGATAGTAGAGCAGGTGGCCCCAAACATCCCTTCCAAGTGTGACATTTGTTGGATACTTGCAGGGAGAATTAGGTATCACTATTTAGACCTTCCTTCTCTCACTCCACCTCTAATCAAACTCTAAGCCTTTGAAGTTTACCTTCCACATATCCCTGGAGCTCACCCTCTCCTTTCCATCCTCTAACCCAACTGTGGCAGAACCCTCATCCTCTCCCTCCAGATGGCTGCAAAGGCCTCCCGAGCAGCCTCCTTCCTTCATGCTCTACCCTCAGCTGTCAAAGTGCAACATCAACAACAGAGTTGATGACATGGTGCTCCTGCTTACAACCCTCTGTGGCTCCCCAGTGCCTCTAGAATAAAACCCAAATACAACACAGTATCTTGGGCCCTCAAGGAATTGGCCCAGCTTCATTTTCAGTTCTTTTCCAGCTCCCCTCTTCCAAATACTCCATGCCCCATTTACCAAACTCCTTGCCATTCCATTAAAACACTCCAAAATTTCATACTTTGGTGTTTTTAACACATGCTGCTCTGTCTGCTTTGAATGCCCTGCCATGTCTTTTGTACTTGGTAGCAGTGAGAAGAGTAATCTGGCCCAGTATGGGTAATAAGGAGATGCACTGTTTGTAGGAATTTAAAATCAATAATAAAACAGACTAAAATTTAGCTTCTTTTAATTGTCACCTTGCACTACAATTGCAAACATCGAAAGTGATAAAATGCTGCTCCCCACTGGAGCAGACCACTCAAACCATCTCCTGTTTAGAGCACTGCTGGAATGTAGAAGTCCCCACATTTAATCTTGAAAACCCTGCATGCTGGTAAAGACCTTTCTTGACCCTCAAGCCTACCCCTTCTCTCTCCACTGGATTGCCTATTTTCCCATTTTACACCTTTATTTCACTACTCTTGTGATGCTACATTTTACTTCTGTTTACGAGTCTGTCCCTGCCAGTAGACAGTGAATTCCTTGAAGACAGTGGCTATGTTATACCTATGTCTTCCTGAAACTTAGCACAGTGCCTGGGATGTAATAGGGACACAGAAAATGTGTAACAAGTGAATGCATGAGCCCACTTTGCCCTCTTCTGAACACTGATTTAGGCTTGATGAGTTTCCAAGTCACAACCCAATTAAAAGCTCCAATTTATGTTTAAAATGTTGCTGCGGATCAAGTCATAATGATCTGGCTGGAGGTCCTCTCCTCGCTGGGACGCCACAGGAAGGTGTTTGGGTGGTATTGAAATGACTCACTGCCCCAGCAGCTTAACAGGATTACCGAGGGGCTTACCTTGCTCAGTGATGCATGGTGGGAGCCCCAGCGGTGCCAGCCAGGCCGGGAGCCCAAGCTGTTATCTGTGTGACTGTTTCCCTGCTGCCTGGGGACAGGAAATTAAAAGTCACCGGCAGTCTACTTGCTAAGAAGAGAAAGGTTCAAAAGAAACACACAGAGTGCCTTCCTCCCCTCATCCGATTTCATTCCCCTTTCTACCCCCAGGATCCCCGAAGGCCTGCCTAGGAGGGACATGAATAAAATCTGAGCCATCATCTCCTCATCTTGCAGGCTGGGAGGCGGAGGTCCAGAGGGAGGCATGAACAACTCAAGGCCACACAGCTAGCAAGTGACAGAATTGGGAACCGGGTCTGCTTATGTTCACTCCCTGTCCAGTGAGGGAGCTCCGTGGCCCGGAACCACACGAGGAAGCACAGAGCAGAAGGCAGGGGGAGTGCAGCCACACCTGCTTGTTTGTTTTCCCTTTCCTTTTCAACTGAAGTAAAATCCACATAACATCAAATGAACCTTTTATGGTATACAATCTAGTGACATTTAGTCCATTCACAATGTCATACAACCGCCACCCTCTCTCTAGTTCCATTCCATCACCCCAAAAGGAAGCCCTGTACCATTAAGCAGTCACTCCCCACCTCCACCCCCCTCCCGAGACTGGCCCCACCAGCCTGCTTTCTGTCTGTGCGGATTTGCCTTTTCTAAACGTTTCGCACAAACGGAATCACAAATGGAATCTGTGGCCTTTCGTGTCTGGCTGCTTTCACTTCGCATGTTTTCAAAGCCCGTCATGCTGTCATGTATCCGTATTTCATTCCTTTTGATGGCCGATTAATATTCCGTTGTGTGTCTGTGCCACATCTTGTCTGTCACACCTGGTTTTAACAAAGAGTTGGGTGCTGGGGTCATAAGAAGTCCCTCAGTTTGTTCAAGCTTTCCTCCCTCTGCACTCTTGAAGGCAGGCAGAGACTAAGGCTCAGCAATGTCTACTGCGTGGGCATGGATTGATGCCTGCCATGTTTTTTAAAGCTCGCTGTGGCTCCCAGGGCGAACCTGGTAGCGTAGTGCGGAGAAGGATCATGCGCTGAACCTGGTAGAGTCTGGGTTCTGGTTCTAGCTCATCGGTACTCAGGTGAGTGGCCTGAGCTAGGTTCTTCCCCTTTTCTGGGCCACAGTTCCTCACCTCTAAGCCAGGATAATAATGCCTGACGTCTTAATCCATTCAGGCTGCTCTAACCAACTACCACGGTCCGAGTGGCTTATAAACAACGTACACTTATTTCTCTCAGCCACAGAGGCTAGAAGTCCAAGACCAGGGTGCCAGTACACTCAGGTTCTGGTGAGGGCTAGCTTCCAAGTTGCAGACTGCCAACTTCTCCTTGTATCCTCATGTAGTGGAAAGAGGGTAAGAGAGCTCTCGGGGGGCCTCCTTTAAGAAGTCATTAATCATCGTATCCATGAGGGCTCCATCCTCATAACCTCCCAAAGGCCCCACCTCTTTATACCTTCACATGAATTTTGTTGGGGATGCAAACATTCAAACTGTTGGACCTGTCCACCTGACCATCAGTCAGGGCTGCTAAGAGGTCTGAATGAGATACTATCTGCAAAACCCTGCAAACAACTCCTCATTATATGAGTTTTGTCTCATTTAAAACCAAAAACTCCCCACTAGCCACTTACCTGTAAGGACATGGTTATTGATAGCAGATGTCAAGATGGAGAAAGATTTTCTACCAGCATTTCTTTCAGGGAACAATACATATTTACTTGGGGTGAAACGCCTGGATGGACACAGAAGGGGCCTGAATATGGGGAAACCATTCTGAGAAGGCAAACAGACACCAGTTGACTGTTGCTCAGGGGAATGAGACTGAGAAAGAGAGATGACAGGGGACAGAAAGGTAGCAAAGGGCAGTGCAATCTATGAGGAGACGCTGCCTCATGAGCCCTAGTCTTCAGTAAATTTATGAGACTCACAAAGGTCTGGGTGCAAGTGGACTTTTGTGAAGACTGGGTAAGGAACTAGGCTTTGTTCCTGGAATGGATGTAGGGCAGAAGCAGACAGCACACTTGGACAAGAGGCTGTGAAGTCTGAGCAAGACGACGACGTACACTGTGGACACTCAGGACAATTGTGCTGCGATTTAAGGCTTTCACAAGGCTTGGCTTAGGGTCAAGTTCAATCGGCTCTCCAAAGGCCTCAGCTGACATGAGTGTTGCACATATTTAGACATCTGCCACCGATGACGGCCATGGTGTCTCTGCACTGAGAATACAGTGACTTGCACCTTTCGACCCATGCGGCCCTCACTCCTACAGGCAAAGCACACGAACTGGAATCTAGGCACTGATTTGCTTTTTCTCCCAAACAGTTGTTGGTTCAGAAGCCCTTATATGGCAGCCACAAATAAATAACCTCTGTAAACGAGGCTGGCCCCTGGAATGGCCCACGCATACATTCTACTGTCATCAGCCAAGAACTTGTGCAGCAACAGCCTCCCTCAGGACCTAGTAACCTCTGCTCTCCTGCTCAGTTGCCAGGTGATATGCTAGCTATTGGCTTAGAGCCCCAAGCCAATGAGATCAGTATGAGGCTCAGAGCTCTGCCCGACACAGCTTTGTACCAGAGAAAATGCTGCTGCTCACAAAAAGGTCCATAGACTTTGGCCAAGTCAGTTCCCTCCTTGAATTTGATACTAAACAAATCAACAAGAGCACAAAGCTAAATATCCTAAGATGTTCTTTACAAAATTATTACTAATGTTAAACAGCTGAAGACATAAAGTCCAACAATAGGTAAAGGCAAGAAACTCGCTATGAATCACCACAATGGCATTTCTGCAGCTATAAAATAAAGATTGGAGCAATATGGCAAATGTGTATAATACTAAGTGAAAAATAGAACCCTAAGTAGTATTCATAACATGATTGCAGCTATGTAAAAATGTGCATTATATATGGGCAAGAAGATAGATGGGACTGAAGGAAAGTACAAAATATTACAAAAGATAAAATACCCATAGGTAGCTTTTGCTTTAGTATTATCTTTTATATCACCCTCTTAGTATTTCAGTAGGTCTGAACCTGTATCCTTCTAGATGTTTATATGCATCTGTTTTCCACACCCAGTTAGATTTCATTCATCTGTCACTATGAAGATATTTATAATTCTATTTGTGCTGACTTGTTCCTACCTCACTTACCATGTAGGATCTTCTGTGAGCGAAACCCACATGATATTGGGCAAGATGTGGCTAAACAATAAAGTTCCAGGCTGCTTTTGCTTGGGCGAGATCTAATGATATTGTGCTGGAAGTGTCCTGGTGCTCGTAAATGGAGGATCCGTTTTCGGTTTGGACTCTAATCAGTAAGAGGCTCTTCCCATGTAAGAGGTCTTAAGACCTTCCAGACAGACAGCATGTGGGGACCAGAGCTTCCAGAACTGGTGAATCTTGATCCTTACTGAGAAAATGCACCTCCAACATGATTACTGGGCAAGGGAATATTCCAGCATCATCAGTGAGGGAGACAGTGCTCCAGCAAGATCGCTGAGCAGCCACAGCATCCGTGGAACTGCCTGCCCCAGAGTAAAGAAGCACAGACTGAAAGCTCCCTGTGATCAGTGCATCAGGGTCTAGTAAAACTGATGGGTATCAAATCCAGATGAGGCCATGAGGAGCTAGAGGAATGTGGCCCAGAGAGGAGGATGCTAACACCTCCAGAACGTCCTCTAGCCACCTGGGTGCCAGATCCCCACCCCACCCCCTCATCCTTCCTAATTGGCCCCAGAACTCATGGTATAGTCTCTGTTTGGTTCATTTTCTATAAGATTATTCAGGGGCTGGTATTTCGGTCTCATGCCAGAGAGTGAGCTCAGGCATCCTCAGCTAATCTTCATCAACAGTCAGGCTAAAGAATGTCAGGGATCGCTCTGTAGATACCTGGACCAGGTGAGGTCTATCCAGCATCTAGAATCAGGGTTCAGCACTCTGAGCAGGAAAACTTGGGACAGCACCTGCCCTTAGAGAATTCTGTTTGAACAGGCTTGCTTCTTTTTGAATGAGCTACATCTACAGGATGAGGAAACCCTTGATAATAAGTTCAGTAAAAACATCATGGAGAAGAAGAATAGAAAAGAAAATAGCAACATGGCCTGCTTTAGGGGAGAATATCAGGACAGATGGAGAAAAAACAAGAGGAAGACTTTTATTGTATTCCCTTTATACCTTTTGACTTTTTAAGCTATTCATTACCAAATCAAATAAATGGGTGAATAATGAATGATTTGGTAAGATTAAATAAAATGAAAAATTAAAGAGCTTTCCCAATGTTGTTTCCCTGAGTTGGAGACCCAGGCTGACCACCAGATAGTTTAGGTGGTGGCAGTAAAAAACATGGAGTACTAAGAAGACTTTTCCTTCACATAACAGGCGGCAAGCCATCATGCAAGTTGGTTATTTGAAATTCACTCTTTAAACATAATATCTCATCATAAAATGCTTGTGTATTCCTTTAAAAGGGAAGAAATAAACTTACTGTCATCTAATGCAAATTCAAAATGAACCCTCACCATAGCCTCTTGGAGGGGCAGGAAGTGGCCAGTTCCTCTGTGGCCAGAATCTATGGCCCATGGGTCAGTGCTTGCATTGTGAAGGAAGAAAAGTTTGGTGGAAAGCAAGATTTGCTACCAAGATTCACCACATCACCTCTTCAGGTTGAGCGCTCTGTGGCCATGAGGCAGAGGCCAGATGTGAGGAACAAGCTCAAGTCCTTCACAGTCCTGCTGCCAAGCTGCCCTTGCTGGCAGTGGGACAGCATGATGGCCAGAACCCAGGTCCAGAGCACTGAGGGGACCTCGTTGTTACACTCCAGAGTACCTTGGGTCTTCCTGTAGGGCAAGAAGTTATCCCTGCTCTCCTTCCAAGAGGGCCCAAAGCTTTCTCCAAAGGCCCCATGCCCCCTAGGCATGGCGGTGCCTTGACAGGGGCAGGAATCCAGAAGGAAGGGGCAGAAGCCATAGAGGGGCTGCAGGGGAGGCCACTTCTGTGTCATCAGCGTGAGAGAGACGAATGCAGGTGTGCGAGTGGTGGACGCCTTACAAAGGACAGGCTCTCTGAGATGAGGCAGCATCAAAGTGTCATTGCCTTTCAACCCCAGGTGCTTTTTGATAACCTCCTACCAAAAACAACTGAAGATTAGGTTCCTTAACCACATCTAAATGGTATGGCTTGAGTGTAAGAAAAGCCTGAAAGTGAAAAGAGAAGTGGACTAAAGTGGCCAGTCCTAATCCTCTTCTGGGAGGGGTCGATGGTTGTTCAAAGAGCAACAGTGCTCTAAGACCCAGCAGTGCTGGACTGCTGGGATCTAGGTGGCCTTCCGGAGAGCTAGGCCTGCATGCCTGGGAAGGGGGCTACGACCCACCCAGAGCTCTGCTTCAGGAAGTAGCACTTTTCTGACTTCATGGAGATAGGAAAAAGGATGCCTCTCCCTCCTACACCTGCTACAGATCACGATTCCTAAATCTCTACACTAGTCATACCTCTTTCATGCCCAAAAGCTTTCAGTGGCTCCTGTCTGTCAATAATTTGCATTCTCCTCTTCCCTCTGGCATTCAGTGCCTACAAAATGTGGTGCTCCCTTGTTTTCCAACCACAGCCTCCTCCACTCCCAGTCGCACACACCTGGCCATGCCCATCTTCCTCCAGGTGCCCAGGGAACCCCGGGATCTCCTACCACCACATCTTGCTCATGCCAGTCCTTACTCACTAATCTCTCATAATGTCACTTTTTGAACTCTCAGCTTTTCTTCTACTAGATCTTTACTCATTTACTGGTTTGGACACACAGTCAAGAGAAATGTTTCCCTACTCTCGCCTCTGAAAGCATTTTCTCTGTGCTGTTCTGGGGCATTTAGATCATTGTGTGCTCCACTCTGGATGGTAAACTCCATGGAAACAGGCGTTTCCTCCTGGTTTCAGTGACTTGCTTCTCTTTGTACCCTCGGGTGCTCCACAATGATTGACACTTTGGGGCGACCTGTAGTTACGGGGTGGACCAACTTGAGGGACTGAGTTCATGGTCACCAGAGAAGCACCAGCTGGCTTTAGGTCCACCAAGCTGGCCGGAAAGGCGATCTGGGTTCTGGGAGGAGAGGTGCGTCGGCTGACCTGTTTCTTTGTAGCTCCAGGGTTTCATGCATCTTTGCATCTATGAATAGTCAAGCCAAAAGGCCACACTAAGCATCTTTTTTGCTCCTATCTCCAATCTCAAGTTCGGGTAGATCCCTTAGGGATCAATGTTTTAAATCATCCCTCATCATGTGCTGTAGAAAGGCCCTTCTTCCAGGAGCTGACTAATGCTTATTGTCCTTTCCCAAGGAGCACTCTCTGTCACTTTCTGGGCAGACTGTGTTTTTCCTCTGCACCCAGCTCAGCCTCCCAGGCCCTCTGGCCTGTCTGGCACGTCAAAGGTGTCTAAGGAGAGTCACCCTTCTCCTACTAGTGTTCCAGTGACTCCTGCTCTCCCCACGGGAGGTGGAAAAGGCACCCACACCAGCTTCTCCCTCCCACTCATCCCAGCTCCCTGCCTTTCTGCACTGGATAGTGCCCAGGGCTGGCAGCTCTGTGGGCACAAGGATAAAAGAAGAGATGAGGGCACAGGGTAGAGAAAGAGGCCAAAGAGTGATCCCTTTACTCCTACATTCTACAGGAAAGAGAGAGAATTTGATCTGAACCTGTTTTCTGGATAATTCGGCCTCAAACAGCAACGAAGCCCAAGACTTTGCCAAGTCTTTGTTTTGTTTTGTTTTTTCCCCTTTCCTCCAATCAGCCCAGGGTGACGGGGAGTGGGAGGGCCGGAGGGCGTGGGGCCGAGCGCACAGTGGGGCTGAGAGGGAATGCTGAGCCTGCAGAAGTGGCCCATTGAGAGCTCCTGCACACAGCGGAGGGGCAGAGCACCCCCAGCCTCCCGCCACAAGGGCAGCTCTGTGCTGTGGGCACAGGGCTCAGTCCCAGCCCCACTGGCTGGGAGAGAACAACATTTCCTTATAAGGCCCCGGCCGCCTTGCCAAGGCTGGATGGCTCCAACAGACTGTAGCTTTCCATTCTCCTCGCCGGCTCCAGTGCAGGCCTTGAATGTAGCCCTTGTTGTCAGGCCCCTCCCCTCCTCCACAGCCCCCCCCACCCATCCACCCACTTCCACTCCCTGCCAGAGCCGGCCCCACTGCAGCAGGATAAACAGCCCAGAGGCCTCTCCCACGCAGGGCCGGCCATGGCTCAGGCCTGCTGGAGGCAGCACAGGGTAGCAAAAAGAGCACTGGAGGCAGATTTTGGGCCAGCCCTGAGGTTGCCTTACTTGTGAGTGTGCCTCCCCCGAAGGCCCTTTCTTCATCTGAAAAACAGGAATCTAATTGCTATAGGGTCCAAATTCTTTGCATTGCATTCAATGCCCTTCCCAGTTAGGGTGTAGCCTGGCTTCCCAGTTTACCCTGTGTTCTGCATCCGGAGGACGGATTCCCCCAAGTTCCTCCAAAGGCTCTGTGTCCATCCGGGCCTCTGCTGCTTCAGGTGTGTGGTTTTCTCCACCCGTTTATCTACCTAGGAAACTTATCCTGGGAGGCCCCAGCCTAGGCATGCCTTCCTCCCTCCTCAGCAAAAATGAATCCTTTCTTTCTCTTCTCTCCTCATCATTTCTATGTACCTCTCTTACAGCTTTTCTATTTTGCAATTGCAATGATTTGTTTAGCTGCTTATTTCCTCCGTCAGGTGAGATCCTTGAGGCTCACGCTGTCTTCTCTTTTTCTTTATGTCCCTGAGCTATACCAAAGTCCCAGGCACATAATCAGTGCTTCATGAAAGATCACTATGTAACTGCCTGAACATACAGTGTTAAATTCAAAAGAGACTGTTGTGCAAATACTCAGAAAGTGCTATGCACCTGTGAAGGGTCCAACTGCATCCCGCTGCCCTCCACCCCAACTGTACGCTTTGTTACCATCGCAAATCCTTTCCCTGTCTGTCCAGTGCTATGTCCTGAATCCTGGGCTCACTGCAACCCCTCAGGAGTTTAGCATGTATCACAAAGCCATTGCTCATCCTTAGAATCCCAGTGTTGGGGGCTAAAAGGAATTTATTCAATCATTTCCACGCTGAAGGGTCTGCAGACGCCAAATGGCCACACAGTGGTGAAATGGGGGGACTTCGAGTCCCCATCCCCTCTGCTTTTACCATTCATACGTGCGAGATTCCTACAGCATGCTCAGGAAAAAAAAATCTGCAGGCTTTTTAAAGGTTTGAAGCACACTGATCAATCCAATCTCAACATTTGACAATTGAAAAAAACTGAGACCCATAAAAGAAAAGGGGCTTTCCTAACATCACATCAGTCAACCACAAGCTGGGGATCATACCTGGGGTCCCTGACTGTCACCCACCAAAGTCCTTGCCCCAGCATGCTGCCCTGCTTAGGGCAGAGCAGTGATGGATGTAACTGCATATCTTGTCAAGCCCAATTCTTACGGGCCTGGATGCCTCAAGTTCCAAATAAAGAATTGCAGTCTCCGCCAAAACAAATCTTTCTGAAATGGGGATTCTGCAAATTATCAGGTCAATGACTTGCAAGCACAGCACAGTTAAGTACTGTAGTAAGACTGTCCCTCACTTCTCCAGGGTCCCAGCAACAATTTTAAAGAAAAAAACTCTTGTCCCAGGATGAAATAACTTGTTCTTTATCCACATACTCAGTTTTTCAGAGATGATATTTGTAGAATGAAGCCCACAGTTGGTCATGAATCCTATTTGCCACAGAGCCAAATTTCAGGATATAAAGTGGTTCTGCCTTGGGCTCCATCCAAGAGGCTTTAGTTACTTGAATACCAAAAAGACCTTATTATAATGAGATTTCTGCCTTACATGCCTAAGGGCAGACATTGCAGGAAGCAAGAAGCACAAGGCATACTGGGGAAGGAGATAGGAGACTAAGCTCTAGCCTCAACTCTGATACTTACTGCAAAACTTACAGCACGTCAATTGGCTGTATAGGCCTCAGTTTGGTTAACTAGTAAACGGGAATGATGATGCCTTCATGGTCATTTCCAAAGACAGTAAGAATTAGATCAACTGAGATCATGAATGTGAAGGTGCTTTATGAGCAAAACCGAAAAAACACTATGTGCCTAAATAAGGGCTAGTTATGCATAGGCAGCCTTTCTCCTTTTGGGCCTGTTCTTCTGGGTACAGAAGAAAAAAAGCTTCCTTTTCCAGGCCCTGGTGATGTCTGCTCCATCCCCAGCTACCCCAGGGCCACTGGCAGCTCCATTGCTGATCACTTTCCAGGAAATCAAGGTGGGGTTGCTGCAAGAAGCTGGAGAGCAGACAAAGGGAGCCATTCTCTCTCCGGTGTTCTCCTCCCTTCCCTCCCGGGTACAGAGACCAGTTTGCCAGTGCCAGGCTCTGGGCTGACGGAGTGAATTTGGGAAGTCGTTTCTCTTCACTGAGCCTCCATTTCCCAACATGTGAAATAAACGGAGAAGTTGAACTGGATGATATTTAAGTTCAAGGGTAGGAATGTAATTTACTGCCAAAACAGAGACACTTTTTTTCTTTTGAGATAAGGTCTTGCTGTGTCACCCAGGCTGGAGTGCAGTGGCTATTCGCAGGTGCGATCCCACTACTGAGTTCTGACCTGCTCCATTTCCAACGTGGGCCGGTTCAACCCTCCTTAGGGAACCTGGTGCTGCCTGGCTCGTTGGAGGTCACCATACTGATGCCAAACTTAGTGCAGGCACCGGAGCCGAATAGCCCACCGCAGCCCAGAACTCTTGGGCTCAAGCGATCCTATTGCCTCAGCCTCTGGAGAAGATGGGACTACAACCGTGTACCACCACATCCAGCCAAAGGCACTTTTAAGAGTGAAAATACATATTATTAATTATTCACCAAGATGGCCATTGCAAACAGGACTGTCCCAGGGAAAGCAGGACATATAAACATATTATGAAGCCCTGTTTCAATCCAGATTATTACTGGGAAAGCAAAATGACCTTGAGGGAAAGAAATTTTAGTTCCTTGTTGGCCACACTGAACTTTTGACTGATTCTACAGGTTGTTTTTACATTGTTCTTAGTCACTAAGGACACACTCAATTAAATTACATATATAAAAGAGTCTGCATATTATAGAGCATTTCTACACTTTTGTCTTCTGCAATAGCTCTGTGAGACAGACATGGGCAGGTATTAATCTCATTTTAAAGATTAGGAAAAAAGTTCTAGATAAAGTCAAGGACTTGCCCAAGGTCATGGACCAAAGGGAAATATCGCCAAGTCCTAACACTTAGTACTGTGTTTGTTCCACTGCTCCATGTTAATAAGGGAGGCACTTAATTCACAAAGGCCGGCTGGCTTTATGCAGGTCATCTTTAATCCGGAAAGTTCCTTCTCCTTCCATGACAATAATACTCAAAGTATAGATTTTTTTTTTTTTTAGATCGCCATGTGAAAGTTGTCAGAATTAAAATGGAGTTACTGATGTTAAAAACCCTGAAGAACAGAGCTAGGGAAGGTCATCAAGGGAGGATTCTCATGCATGAATGCCTGATAGCAAAAACTATCACAAAAGACTCTACAATAACCACAACCTTGCACAAAGGCCATTGCAATCTTACAGAAAAAAAAAAAAATACTTGTGAGAGGACATCTGATGAGCAATGGCCTGTCCAACCTCCAGCTGGCATCACCCTTGTTATTAATCCTTATAGCCAATAATAATGATCTCAAAACAATTATGTAATCCTCCTTGCTTTTCTTTAAAATCTTTTGTCTTCCTTTACTGCTCTCAATACATACATAGCTTACTATGGCAAGCATGCTCCCATCACAGTGCCCTATTCCCAAATAAACATCATTTTCTTTTATACAGCTTGTCTTTGTTATCCAGGTTGACACCTTAAGCTTAAGGGTGACCTAAGAATCAACTAAATTTACAAGTGAGAAAACCAAAGCCCAGAAAGAATGTCTTGCCCAAGATTGTGCAGCAAGACGCAGATATAAGTAGAATTTAGATCCCCAAACTCCTCCTTGAGCACTCTTTTAATATTAATTGAACATAAATATACTTAGAAAAGTAAACATAATTTATATACCCTCACTCTCTTTTAAAAAATTCGTAAATTATCATTTGATTTTCTAATGTTGAGGAACCCTGGGCTATTCCTTCCTTCCTTTAGCTTGGAGAAATGAGAGTTGAAGCTATTTAAGTCTTAAGGCATTGCAACAGCCGCTTCTCATTTCTCTTCCCTGCACTTCCAGAGAAGATTAAATTAATGAAGTTTCCTAATGGGCAAAGTTCCCATACTTCAAAATGTTTACTGAAGTCCTGAGGGCAAAACCAAAGGGAGCTTTCCATGCAGGAATGAGCACTTGGAAAGTAAGAAGCCTTGGGTTTGAGTTCTGGTTCAACTACTTTTTTGCAGTACAGACTTGAGCAAGTTATTTTCCCTGTCTGGCCTTAGTTTCTTCATCTGTAATATAAAAGAGTTTGATTAGGTAATGTCTAAAAATGCTTCCAGCTCTCACAGTCTATGAGTATCCAAACTATAAGGGCAGATGCTTTTGAGTGTGGGGCTGATCAAGTTCTTTTCTGTCCGTTAATCTCATAGGAGTCACAGCCCAGGAGAGGTTTCATCATTATGTCTTGCTGGTGGTTATTCCATGCCCCTTTGCCCTCTGCTTTTTTTCCTGCTAATTAGCACAAATAACTACCTGTGCCAGCTAAAAGAGGGGCTGGTCACGCTCTCCAGTACAAACTAGAGGTGTTGAGTTAAATCAGAGGCATTAACCAAGCTGCCTAATTGGCTGGCTCCTCATAAATTAAGACAGCACTGGCAATTTGTTGCTCAAAGCCTGATCATTTATTTTCTAATTTATTACCCATGCAGAGATTACCACTATATATATTTCTCTAAGAAACTGTAACTACAAGGCAAAATAATGACCCCATGACATTCAATGATGTCACTGTTTGGGTCAAAATGTCTCTGAAGGTAGGGGAAAACTTTCCAAAAGACATACGGGTATAAAGCAATGTCCTGTTTCGAATACTGAGGACCAAGAACCGGCTTGTGATTCTTAGCTGAAAGTTTAGACTCATGATATTCATTATTTAAGTAGAAGGGGAAGCTGGTTAGAATCTACTTGTGTTGTTTCTACTTGCCCAGGACTCTACCCCATTACTCCCCATACAGAAAGCTGCTAATCTGTGGAAACCTACCCCATGTATTTTGTGTAAGACAGAACCGTCACACATGGCCACAGACAAACGGACAATCTGGGCCCATCGCTGTGTCACATATCCTTGGCCAGAATGAAGGATTCAGGGGTGAATATATGACCAAGTTGGATCAATCCAAATCCTCATCAGGACTTTTCTGCTTTCAGGGAAGATAATTATTTTTCCCCATTGGGTTTACTTAGTTGATATAAAGTGAATCTTGTACGCAAATATCCTGCTAGTTCATGGAGAGAGCTGGAGAGAAGGAAAACTTGAGTATGTTATTTGAGCCCCTGAATATAGCCAAGCCTTAAAGCAAGACTACTCTGAGACATTTCTGTCACTGAGCTACTAAATCACATCTTAGGTGTAAGTGAGCTTGCCTTGGGTTCCCGTCATTTGCAACCAAAGGGGATCCTGACACATGTTAGCTTCTAATTAAATCTTCCAGAGGACCTTTGACTATCTGAGCTGTCAAGAACATCTCATGTGTTTCAATCCATTGTAAGTGGACAGACTGAGAGGATCGGCTCAATGTTATCCAAAGAAGTTGCAGGACTAGAAGCCAGATCTCTGAATTGGTCTAAAAGGTCCCTCAGAGTTTACTTACTTCAATCCTCAAGTTGATTCTACTTTTGATTCTATGGTGTGAAACACAGAGAAAAATAAAACAGTCTCTTAACTTAGAGCATCGTGGTTTCCAAGAGCCTTATGAATGCCATATACCTGGGTCTCCCAAAGGTGCTCTGACCATACGTCCACGTCATTCTTTCATTTTCCCACAACACTTTCATTGCTGTTATAATTCCAGAGTAAAATGCCTATGTTCACATCTCACCCACTGTTTACTCACAAGTTGTATGAACTTGAACAAGTTAGTTACATTATTGTGCATCAATTTCTTCATCTACAACATGGAAGTGACAAGAACAGTGCTCACTTCATAGAACTATTATATGCATTATTGAGAAAACCCATGTAAAGCATGTAGCCCGTGGCATTCAGCACTCAATAATTTTGACTATTGCTATTAGCTTGTTGATCTTTTCAAACACCACCGGAGACAAGGTGTTTGTAGATAAGAAAGGCAAGGACCTGGGAAGATAAGGGACATGCCTAAGGCAACACGGCAGTTAGTGGAAGAACTAGAACAGGCTCCCAACTCACACAATTCTTTCTTTAAAATGTATTCCATAAACCAAGTGGTCATTTCAGGATGTATTCACTTGTTCATACATTCATTGTTTCTTCCGTCATTCTTTCATACACTTATTAATTCAGCAAATATTTCCTGAAAACCATAGGTCCCTTCCAACCCTACCATCAGGGATCTGCATTAATTCCCTATTGAGGCCAAGAGCAAGTGACTTCTCTCTGGGCATCAGTTTTTTTGTTGTTGTGTTTTTTTTTTGTTTTTGTTTTTGTTTTTGAGACAGAGTCTCACTTTGTTGCCCAGGCTAGAGTGAGTGCCGAGGCATCAGCCTAGCTCACAGCAACCTCAAACTCCTGGGCTCAAGCAATTCTCCTGCCTCAGCCTCCTGAGTAGCTGGGACTAAAGGCATGCGCCACCATGCCCGGCTAATTTTTTCTATATATATTAGTTGGCCAATTAATTTCTTTCTATTTATAGTAGAGACGAGGTCTTGCTCTTGCTCAGGCTGGTTTCGAACTCCTGACCTCAAGCAATCCGCCCACCTCGGCCTCCTAGAGTGCTAGGATTACAGGCGTGAGCCACCGCGCCCGGCCTGGGCATCAGTTTTTTTCTAGAGACCACACAAGATGTCTCTATGGCTCCTTCCACACCAAGCTCCTACTTGCTGCCTTCTGGACTACATGCTAAGAGAACAACAAGTTGCACAGTCATGGCCCTTGTCCTAGAGGAGCCTGCAGTATTTGGTCCACCATGCTGGAGCACAACATACGTCACCTAAAAAAATGTTTTTTAATCAAATGAATTTGATGTCTCCCACATACCAGCGAGGGCAGGAAAGTCAATTCTCTGCATATTCTTGAGGGGGCCCTCTTCCCTCCCCCAGATGGGTGACCATGCACAAGAACCACAAATAAAGTTTCAAACTGGTGACCCCTGGGCCCAGTGAAATCCATACAATGTTTTCTTTGGCCGAGGGTGCTTTTTAAAAAAAAAATTAAATTAACCTTTAATAGCTGAGAAGTTTCTCATTAAAACCCAGCTTGCTAGCTTTTCTTTAAAAAGCATAAGATCTAGCAACGCCAAGCTGGAACATTGACAATGGCAACTAATATTTTAGAGCTTTATTCTTTTAGAAGGAATATACTTACCCTTTTTTAGACCTGAAAACTTGGATTTATCTTGAGGCAGACTACCTGAATTTAGAGGAAATGACCATTGTGGCTTTTAAATCACACAAATTTAAAAATTGTTGTTGGAGAGGTGTGGGGGGGACTGAATGTTTTGTTATATGTATGTTATTTTATATACACCTACACACAACACATATATGCATGTGTATGCACCACAAGATTCAGAAACTTTATCTTTCTAAACTTAATGCAAAATATGTATTTAGGTATTTATTTTAGCCTAGCTAGGGCCCAACAGGCTTTGGTATTTCATTGGGAGAAATGTTTCCAGACCTAGCTAAATCCTTAATAAATGTTATCTTCCTTTCCCCTAAGGACATTTGAGTTGGTGGCTCTGGTCCTTAGTGTGACATGCTGACAACCTGGCTCACTAAAGAAAAAAGCCTTAATTTATAAAGTCCCCAAATCTCACCATCCTAATACAGAACCTTCTACCCAGTTCTTGAGCTGAATGGTTAGGAATTGCCCTTGATTCCTCTCTTTTTCTCTACTCCCTTGTCCAATCCAAAAACAAATCCCCTGTCTCCACCTCCAGAATTTATCATGCACTTCCCTGCATCTCACTGCAAAAACCCTAGTCTAAAATAGTCCCATGTACTCTCACCTAGAACATTTTTCTACTTCCTTGTCCATTTCCTTACACTTTTCAAAAAAAGCAGCCAGAGGGATCTTTTAAAAATATAAATTCTTTACTCTCCTACTTTCAACAATCCAATGGCTTCCGACTGGACTCAGCATAAAATTCTACTTCCTCACCATAGCCTAAGGTGGTGTGACGGATTCCTGCCCTCCTATCTTTCTCATGCACCTGCCCTCCCCAGCCCCTCTTTTACCTCTCTCAAGCTTTCTAGACTCACCTGGCTCGGGACCTCATAGGGTCTCCACCAGTTATTTCTTCTCTCTACCCTAAGCAGTTGCCACAGTTGGCTTCTTCTCATTCTTCCGATACCTGTTTAAATGTCACCTCCTCACAGAAACCTCCTCTGTCTACCTATCTAAAGTAGCTCTCCATTCCTAACCAGTAATTCCCCATTCCACTGGCCTAATAACTATCAAATGCATTGCTGACTTCTTTATGGCTTATGCCCACACAGAAATTGTAAATTCCATGAGGGGAGAAAGCTTTTATGCCTTGATTTTGCTCTGTGTTTTATGACTAGCACAATACTTAATAAATAGTAGGCATTGGCTAAATATTTGTTAAATGAATGAACAAGCAAATGAATGAACACTAAAATTAAAGGTGAGGTAAAGGGATTTGACGTTTCAAAGTTCCCTTCTGGCTTTAACATTTTAGGAGTCTGTGACTTAAAAGTATAATTTTGTACTTACAGATATGGGTCCAGCTCTTAAAGTAGAGGAGTACTGAGAGGGCAGGGAATGAATGAAGGTGCCAGCATCCAGTGGCAGTCTGGAGGGCCTCCCTGGAGAAAGTGGTAAATACTTCCCTGGAGGAAGCCTTCAACTTACTTAGCAAAAGGCATTTACCATCTTACAAAAAGTTTCACCCTAATCTTCATTTCAATTGCCAACTACTTTTCTACATTTAAAATGTGATTGTGGTGATAAAAACTTGATGAGCACACTTTTCAGGAACAATAAGCTTCCAGACTGCCTGTTCCTTGAATGCCCTTGGGTATGGGTGTATGCTGATTTCCATATTTAATTTAGCTCAAGTAAAGAACGTGAAGAATTTGCCCGGAGGCATTGACCCCTAGGCCGGCTCCATATCTGAAGGAAGGATCTGTTCCACACCTCAGAGAAGACCCACTTAGGACAGGAAGTGAGTCATCCGTGTTCTGCAGAAGACCTATCACAGGTTGGACTGTACTAAATGTGAAGCAGATCAAACTGTAACGAAATCATGACGTGTTTGTTCCCTCCCATGCTATGGGACATTTCAGAACTTTGGTATTTTGCCCTGAAACTTTCAGAGCTGGAGAGGTCTTCAAAAATCACCTGTCTGACCCTCTTGCTCGTGGAGGGGAAACTGAGGCCCAGAGAAGACTAGTGCCTTGTCCAAGCTCACCAGCATATGTGGAGCAGAGCCAGTATGAGATCCTTGTCCTGAATCCCAGTCAAATGTCCTGTAGAAACATATATAATACCTGCAAGCTGATTTTTTAAAAATAAAATCTGGTGTATTCTTTCGTGTAATCTTTATAGATAAACTGATGACCTATTTACTGACTTTTTATGATTGGAAAAAAAAAAGTTTTAGCAAGTAATCTCTAGTAATCTCAGGGTCCTAGGATACTTGAAAGGCATAGACTTAAAATGCTAAAAGAAATCATTACATAATGAAATATATAAGACACTATGCCAACTTGTAACAAGCGGAGGTAGATGTTCATTTAACTGCTAGTAAAGAGCTATTTACTCTTTTAAAAGTCATTTTTAAAACAACCAAAAGAACTGATTCTTCTCATTTTAAAATCTGTAGTTAAGATTTAGAGATGTTCACATGTGATTTTCACCAGCTTAAAGTTTGTTTGAGATGGGAAAGCCACTGAAGGAAGCTATTAAACTGTTATACATGAAGTGTTGGAGACTGGTGAGGAACTATTAACTTAAAAAAAGAAAGAAAGGAGTGTATAGGAGATTTTTCTTCTGTCAAATGATCATCTGGAGCTTAGAGAGTAACAGTGTTTCAAGACACAAATACATTTAAACGTCATGGTGCATGACAGGCAAACAGGCATCATTTGCCCAATTCCTTTACATCTAGTCTGAAAAAATGCAACAAGGTCTCTCAAATTGTAGAAGAATTAGAAACAATACCTCACTCCTCACAGCTCCCTCATTCCCCCTCCTGGATCTGTGTTCTTCACAGGTCCCTGGCGTCAGAGAGAGAGCTCTGAGCCCTTCTGCAGAGTCCATCCAGCTCTGGAAACTTAGACTAGGGGTCCTCAAACTTGCAGTGTCTACGAGTCACCTGAGAGTACTTGCTAAAATCCAGATTCTTGAACCCTCACCCAGAGCATCTAAGTTCATAATTCTGGCATAGCTTCTAAAAAGCAGCACTGTAACAAGCACTCCCAGCTCATCCTGATGCAACTAGATGGTGGAACAAATGTACCCAAACCCTGCCAGCCTTAAATAAATCTTCCTTTTCATCTCTGGGCCTCAATTTCCCTGTTGGTAAAAGGAAAACACAGGACCCGGATCATCTCTGAGGTTTCTTTCTCATTCAGGCAATGGAGATTTTTATGATTTGGGAACTGACAGAGTCAGTCCCCGTCTTGCCTCTGGGTTGCCTTAGTAGCCCAAACGGGTCATGTGCTTACAGAAGCATGTAACTCAAATACAGGCACTTGCTCCCATGGAGTTCGATGTGCACGGTGGAGGGGCTCAGGGCTTCCCAGCTGGTTGCTCCTCACTGCACACCATCCGTCTACCACTCGCCCCCCTCTGCACCACGCGGTGTTCACAGCTGCAGGCACTCGGGTGGTTCTCCTTCAACCTCCATCTGTCTGCAGCAGGGATGTCTAGGGGTTGCGGGCTCCCTACCCTTGTTCTTGCCTCAGATCTACAGCCTATCACACCCACTCCCTCGAGCCCATTTGGAATGATGTTCCAAATTAATCAAGTTGAATTGCACATTAAAAAAACAAAACATGAAAAGAGAGTGAGCTCCTTAAAGATTAGAGACTCAAGACAGAGGAGATTTATTTTCCTTTCTTAAGATATTCTAATGATTACATAAAGCAATTATACAATTCCTCCTTAACATTTGTAGGTGTTAAAATTGGAGAGTCAACTGTTCTAGCCTGGCCCATGAAGGGGCCTGGAGCTGGTTCCAGCCTCTGGCTCCCTAGGTAATGGCTCTTCTGGTTCCTTTCAATGCCCTAAAGCCTTGACTTGCCCTGACCAGGCTTGTCCCCCTTGTAATCACCCACCTTCCCCTGTTGGGCTCACGTGTGCTCACCAGGCTGTCCCTAAGGTCAAAGGCTTTCATAAATGCCTAACTGCTTCTGCGTCTTGACTCTGGACCTTTCCTTTGACAGCCCCTTGTGCTCTGCATTTTAAGCCCTAGCAAGTTACTCAACTTTGTTTCTTCATCTTCTTCCAATAATTATACTTCCATATCCTTTGTTGAGTATAGAGGGTAAAACTGACCAGAGCACAAAACAGACAGCAGCAGAAAGAGAGGATTTACAGGGGAAAAAACACAAATTGCCAAGCACTCTCAATTCTCCAAGTGTAGGGAGGTGGTGATCACTGGCTTAGAGAACCTTGTCAAGTCGGTTCAGATCTCACTGGCTGAGAACATATGCTAGCCCTCCAATCCCAGATGGAGCTAGTTACCATACAGCATGATATATGATATGTTTCAAGGAAAAAAAGTCATAGAAATTAAGATTATTATGAATCAGTGCCGTTAAGTGGGGTATGCTAGAGACTAACTTCCCTTTACATTCTTTAAGATGCAAAGAGCTACTAGTCAGCAAGAGATATCCAGTGTTCCCTGAGCTGATATAATTTCAGACAAAGGCAAAGAAGCTTGACATGTTCATTTGTTTGTACAGCTTTAATGTAAACAAATGGACTACTTCTGTTAACCTTTTTGAAGCTCTAAAACTATTTTGAAAATATGCCCTGATGGTTCTGCTATGAGCATTTAGTCTCCTTCTGCTGGAAACAGTGCCCTCTTTTTCTTTAGGTGTTAATACCACCCTGCTCTGCCACCCCCAGTCCCTGGACCTCAACCAGCTTCAGGGTCAGGCATGTGACCAAAGTCAACCAGAGTATTCTTCTCCTTTGGCTATAAGGACTGTCAATTAATAATGACCTTTGAGAGATGACCCTAGCACTCTTTAAAAGTTAGAGAAAACATGATTTTTCACTTTCCCTGGGGTTGTTGCCCGCCATATTGCCACCAGGAGACGTAGGCCTGAGCACAGAACTGACACAGAAGGAAGCAAGGACGAGGGATGGCGAGCAGACGCATGCTGACAACAGCCCTAGCACCTAGCCTGCCGAGCCAGAAGCCAACTTTGTCCCCAGTAATACTCCCTTTCCCCACCCACTTTTTTTCTTTTTTGCTGAATTCAATTTCAGTTGGGCTTTTTCCACTTACAAGTAATTTTATTAATATCTAATCCCCTCCTCACCTCATTATTACCTAAACAGATATTTGGCCTAAGAATCATTAACCCAGCACCAAAGAGATCATAGAAATGTATTTGTTAGATCTCTACAATCTAAATCCATATCTTGTTAAAATCTCAATTCTAAATTCCCCAAGTCACTGATTCATATTTATTGAGCACCTGCTAAACACAAAACCCTGCCCAGGACCTATGAGCCAGAATGCTCTGCCTGCCTCCACTGTCCGCCCAGACTGTGAAGGAAACTGAGACAAGGACACGGTTAATTATAAGTCCACACAGAAAGAGGTAAGGGCCATCAGAGGGCTGCAGGGAGAGTGCCATGAGAGTCCAGACAGACTCTCCTGGATGAGACGCTGAGAAGGCTTCACACAGGCCGGTTCACTAGAGTTGGGCCTTGATGGCCTGAGTGAGTCACAGCTGAGTACAACAACACTCTGCCTCCTGGTGCAGTATTCAGCTGCTTAAGCACAATAGGGGGTAACGCTGACAGGTCAGGCTCTGGAGGAGCAGGACAGCTGTGTTTGTTCCCAGGCCTTGCAAATGGATATGTGGAGTCTCATGTGAAGACTGGGATCAGGCCACCCAAAGATGCACTGGGGCATCATAAGACCAGGGCTACCTGCCTGTGAACTCACCTTAGAGCAGCCGGGAGTCATGACATATTCATAGACCGTCACAGAGTCACAGCACATCAAAGCTCGCAGGGGCTTTGGGGATTAATCAGCCTGGCTATTTGACACACAAGGGCCTAGAGGCCTGAGTAGAAGAATGATTTATCCAAGGTCACTCCCGCAGTGTCATTCCCAGGGTCCTTGGCTCCAGGCCCCCCTGAGCCTGGCACTGAAATGAGATACAATCATTAGTTCGTTCAATTTCATCCCAGCAGGAATGAGAAGATTCTGGAATTATATTTTAATAGATGCTGTCTTTTATCTATTAATAGATAACTTCCTGTGGCTTGTCTTGCTTCAGCATCTCCCTCTATTTTAAGTTGGGAATGAGCCTCTCTTGGGGCTGAGCCATGCAGGCCTGGAGGACTTTCACTGGCTTTTTAGCAACAACCAGCAGATGCTCTAAGAAAGGCCTCACTGGGGATGCTGCCCTGAGCTTCCTGTGGGCCCCTGGTGACATGGGGGTGCTGGGGTGTGATGGCAGTGTGGGGACCTGGCCCCATTGCTTGCCAAGCCACTCCTCCAGAGTCTCTGTGATATGATAAATGGAGAAATAATGATTCCACATACACAGAGGATGGCAAGGCACACCTGGGTTGGAAGCCTTTTCCCAAAGTAGGTGAAGGGTCCTAGAGTAGGGTGAAGTGGGAGTCACCCTCTACTGTTATTATTTGCTAATAATCTTCTCTGTCCCTTGTGCAGTTTTTACCATTCACAGCCATGTGAGTTCCTCAACAACCTTGTGGAGCAGGCAAGACAGGGTTTCATGAACACCTGTCTCCCAGAGGAAGTAACTGAGGTGCACAGACAGGAAGCAACCTGTCCCCTGTCCACCATCTAAGAAGGGGCAGAACTCAGGCAGGCAGAGCCCAGCCTGTCTCCCTGGTGGACAGAACTCACTTCACAACATCTAAGGGGTCTGTCTTGCCCCACTACCAGTCCTGAACCACCACTGTTGCTGACAAAGGATGAGAAGCCAGGGCCTTTGTGTGAGTGACAAGTGCACTGAGGCAAGAGCTCCTTTGTCCTGAGCCGTACCTGACACTCCCTGAGCCGTACCTGACACTCACAGCAAAGCTGCTCCTTTTATAACCCTTGGATATGAGTAGCAGGTCCGATCAGAGGCAGTGTTATGTAGTGGAAATAAGCAATAGACATTGGATGACAAACAAATGAACGCATTTGCTCACCCGTTAATTCAGCACATGAACTTTGATCATCCCTCAGCTGTGGTGCCGAAGGTGGACGTGAAACCACATCTAAATTGTGGTCTCTGCTTCAGAGGAGCGCATATTCCAATAGGAGAAGGCAGAGAGCGGTGCAGACAAATAAATGGCCACACACCTTGACAAGAGCCAGAGTGCAGGTAGGTACGATGTGTCCTGGAAGCCCAGGGGAGGAGGATGTGACTAAGCCTCCTTCCCATGTGATCCAGCCATGAGCTTCTCAAGGGTAGCGGGGGCTGGCGCAGCGCATCTTTCCCTCTCTATCAAACGTAACACTAGGAGCTTTTGAGATCACCAGTTAGTGCTTGCTGAATAAATGTTCCTGGAGGAGTCATGAAAGGGTGTGCACTGCAGGTGACCTGGGCTACATGACTGAGTTTGCAAAGACCCCAACCTCTCTGTCCTGGGACAAGGACCCCAGCCATCAAAGCCTTCCCTTGGATCTGTGCTCAGAATCAGCGGGTCCTGAGGCCTCTCTCACCTGCCAGTTATCTTAAAAGGCAGAGTAAGATCAAAGCTCAGGGAACATCACAGTCACAGTAACCCTGCTCATCCATCAGGGCTTGAACACCTCACCTTGAACAAGGGAGATAAGAGAATAAAATAACGCCTGACACGGCCTTATCGCCTGATAATACAACTTCAGTTTTTCCATTAAAATAACTGAGAGACAGAGTCCTATACTTGAGCTGATAAAGAGATCACAGGAAACAAAGCTATTAATTTTTATCTCTGCTGTGCAATAGCACATTTGAGTGAATACAATTTATCCAAGAGAGAAAATACTTCTCTGGCAATAGAAGTTGGATATAAATTTTTTCCCCTCCTAACTTTTATTCTTATGACTTGTTCACCGCTAAACTCTAGTAATTTTTAGTCACAGAAATGTTAAACCCAGTGGATCTGGTTATGCTATCGCCATTGCATCATGTTATAAATGATTCTTTCTCTCCTTACTCTAACCCCATCCTTGGAGGATCTGGTACAGATATTTAAAATACAAGTTAAGGGACTCAAGAAAGTTAATTGCCTTTCCATTCCTCAATATCGCTATCTTTAAAAGGAGGAATTGGACAGCTTGTGTACATGATTGCTTCCAGCTTTAATACTCCAGGATCCCAAGACTGAAAGGGACACAGATTGGTTCAGTTTTGATGACACAGGCAGTCTTTCTAAGCATGAGAGTTGCCAGATAACAGTAGAAGCATGTAACCACCATTCCTGCTCTAGGCCTCATGCTTCGGCGACCCACCTCTGGCCTTCCCCATTGGGTGAGAAGTCCATGGGGCCACGTGAACAGGTGTGCTTAGAACCCACCTCCTCTTTCCAGACCAAGATCTGGGTACCTGAGACCTTAAAATTCTCTTTGTAAATGGTTCAAAGCTTGCTTTCAGGCCCTGAACCATTTCTCCCCAGGTTTCTCATCCCCAGAGCAGATTACAGCTGTGGGGTTCACCCACAAGACCAGGTGTGGTCCAGAGGTAGGGAATGGGATTGATGCTCTACCTCCAAATCCCACTCTTTCCAGCCATCAGGAATACTTGGTTGGAAAAATATAAGAAGCATTCATCTTTGGGGTGGCCACACCCATCAATGCAAGGCCACCAATGGTGTGTCCAGAGCCAGGGAAGGGAAGTGAGTAGGGTATGACTGACTGGTAGCTCACATTTGTACTTGTACTTGGTTTGCAAATGGTGGGGTGAGGACAGTGCCATAGAACCACAGGCCGGGAAGGGATTCTTACTGGAGAAGGTAGTGGGAGGAACAGGCAGTCAGTAAGTGGCCATGCCACGGTGATGCTCTTCCTAAGAGAAGCTGTCTAATTGGGTAGTTCAAAGATCCCACAGGCAGACCCAGGCTCTTTTACAAGCTTGCCTTAGGCCTTACTTCTGCAAGAATTTAATTTGTGTTTCAAATGTGAGTCTTACCACCTCCTATGCTTGCTTCAGAATATGGCTATCTCAGAATTGGTTTCCTTATAATTGATATCCTACTTATTTCTTAAAAAACAAACAAATAAAAAGCAAGTAAGCAAACAAACAAACAAACAGTAAAACCTGGAGAAGACTTACAGTAAAATCACCACATGGTTAAATACACAGACCTGCCACTATATGAAGGAAAGGCAATGATCATGCCAGGAACCTCAGATGTACTTGCTAGTAAATATAAAAATAAAATAGCACTGAGCCTCCTGACTGCTATGGAAAAACAGAAAAGGGATGGGTTATCTGTCTTTAATTATGTGATCAAAAGTACCACAATCCATTCTTCAGAGGAGAGAGATAACCTCTGGGTAAAAAATTTGAGGAAGAATTTTATCACCTGCATCCTTTTATAAGGGGCAGTGAGTAAATAAAGGACCAGATCTTCAGCACTGTTTTTTCAGACAACACGGAAGCATTCTCCATTCAACTATTTATTATATTGACATTCAATTTTAGTGTGCTACTTTATAATGAATTTATGGTTATCTTAATATAAAATTTATTTCTCCTAAATCTTCTCAAAATTGATATCTAAGAAATACTATGGCTTTGGGTATGCCCTAGCACTATCAAGTATTTGTAAAAATATAGTTTAGATAGTCTCTTATTTGTTCCTTATAACAAGCTGATGGAACAGGTATTGCCTATTTTCAAGAATGGGAAATGGAAGAATAGGAAGAGAGTAAGTTTTCTAGTAGCACATGGGACCACGATAGGCAATATTTGAAGGAAACCCAGATCTACTAACTACAAGGCCAGACTTTTTTCCTGGGTTTTATGATATTAATGTTATCATTTAAAAAACCATCAAGGAGTGAGTTGGATGATCCAACTACCATTGCTGGAGTTGCACTACTGAGGGATGATACCCACAGAGCCTGTGATGACCAGATAAGTTAAGCCCACTGCGCCAGGCTTCCAATGTCCTGGCACATTCCACCCTGACATGCATAAATGTCTCTTAATTTATTGCCAGATTCCTCCATAGGATAAGTTACCCATGCTCAAAGTTTTCTTTATAATCAGTGTATACATCATCAACTATATGAGCCTGGGCCAAGAAAAAGGTGTCTCCTTTCCCAGGGCTGCCCAGCAAATGTCTCAAGCCATTATAACAGTGATGGCAAATCTTCTCTTCTCCATGAGGTAGATCATCGGTCCTGAAAACCGTGTGGGGCAATGAGCAGGCTGCAATGCTAGAAGTCTGGTGACCTGGGTCCTGGTCCTGACTCTGCCACTGGATCGTTGTGGGAAAAGCACCTAACCCATTGGTGCAGAGTGTGCCAGGGAATGAAAATGAGAGTTGCCCCCATCCACCCTCCAAAGAAGATGGTGAGAAACAGTGAGATAATGTCTGGGAAGCCCTTTGAGCTCCTCAGAAGCAAGAGGCTACCTAAAAACAAGGTGTTATTATTTCCAATCCCACATCAGCCAAGGACAGTTAAGGTTCCTATAGAAACCTACTCACTGCCCCCATATAAGAGGACTGGCCTATCCTTCAGCTTCTCATCCAGTTGAGTTTCCCAAGCTTTGGAGGATTTTGTGGGAGTTCATCATATGGTTAAAGATGATGAGTGTTGTGAACTGAAGACTTAGATCTTAAAATTACAGAACCTCGGAGCGGAAAGGGATACCAGCAATCTTCCCTGTGCTCTTTATACAGAGAAGAGGAAGCTGAGCTCAGAAAGTTTCATAAATAACTCACATTCCTCCAAGGCCTCCTAGGCATTAGATAGGTGCTGGGATAAGAAGGTGACTAGGATCTAGCCTCTGACTTTACATAACTCCCGCCTGAGAGGGGAAACAGGCACATTCACAATCTGTGTACAGTGTGATAAGGGCATTATTGCAAAGTGCCATCAGGACTGTGACAAAGGTGGAGCTTAAGCTGGCCTGTAGCTCTATGTCCTTGGTAAATCACTTTGACACTTTGAGACTCAGAAAAATGGAAACACAAGAAATGACATCAACCTCTATCATTTTTATCATGTTTGACAGCTCCCTTCTAATTTTATAATCACTGGCTGATTTGATTCTTATAAGAAAGCAGGGAAGGAAACATTATCACTATCTCTCCACACTATAGAGGCAAAATCTAAGGATTTGAGAGATGGAGTTCCAGGCACATGGCCCTGACCTGACTCCCAGACAGGTCATCCGGAGAAAAGCTAGGGAAGTGACTGGACTCTGGTCCGTAATAGCCTGCTCTCTGTAGCTGAACGTCGGGGATCTCTAAGTTCCCCTAGCATTCAGGTTTCACAGATCTATAAATTTATCAAAGGGTTGACAGCCACCTGGTACTAAGTAGGCTCTTGATAAGTATTTGTTACAATTAGAAAACTCTGAAAGGAACCAGCATTTTTTTCCCCTTTAAACTCAGCTACAAATAAAACATTTCTTAATTCTAATGACTTAATATGTTTTAATAAGACCTTGTATTATTCTATATTTTAAATTATACAAATACCATGTGAATACATTCTTACTGTGAAAGAGTCAAATATCTAAAAGCAAGCATCCTCTTGACTGCCCCACCTCCAACTGCAATCTCTGCCCTATCATCCTTCTCCCTACCCCACTTCCACTGTTATTAGTTTGGTATTATTTTACACTTTTACTCTAGGCAATGAATGTATGCGTATATAGAAATACTGCAGCTTGTTTCTTAGGTAAATGGCCTAATGCTATATATATTGTTCTATAATTTTTTTTAACATAACATGTGGTAGAGACCTAGCCATGCTAGCTGCCTTAGACATACCACATCCCCTAAGTGGGCCTGGTATTCCACAGTGTCACTAGCCCACAGGTAAGACATTCCCTAGGAACAGAATTCCAGATGGCCTCTATTGTTTTCTCCATTACAAACGATGCTGCAATGACCATTCTTGCATGTGCCTTCTTAGAAACAAATTCCCAAAGTGCCATTATTTTTTAATCTGAAAGATTAAAAAAATACAATTTTTTAGACAAAATATAAAATACAAAATTTGGACAAATTGCCAGATTTGACTCTAAAGACCTTGTACCGATTTGCAGACCCACTAACAGAGTATGAGAGGATCTGTTTTCTTATACTCTTGCTAAAACTTGGTATCACCAACCCTTTCAAAAATTTTTTTGCCGGTCTGATTGTAAGATGAATATGAATTGTTCATGTTAATCTGCATTTTGAATACAATGTTTCCCTTTAAAATGGGAAATGATAAAAAAGTGTGGACACTTCTCCAGAGAGGCCATGGCACGTTGGAAAGATAGAGGTCTCTGAGGTGAAGGGCCTGGGTTCCCACTTATGAGCTGAGTGGCCTCCAGCAAGGTGCTCACCTCTCTCAGCCTGTCTGTGGATGAAGACAGGCAGTGCTCTGCCTTCATGCAAACTGTGAAGTAGTGCTTCATAAACGGTTGTCTCTGTGAAGGTATTAGCTCTTACCTGACTTCTAGAAGATGATAAACTGATGTTCAGTGAGGGAGGTTACATGTTACATACTCCCACGCAGTAGGCAATTTCCTCATGTAGCTATAATGGGCCATGTCTTATGTTGGAATATGTTAGTCATACTTCCTTAGCAATCTGAGGTATCAGGCCTTCAAGTTTTTGTTCGTTTGCTTGTTTTTGTCTTTGTTTACTTAGCTCATATTTTTACTTATCAGAAGCACCTGCAGAACAAGTGATGGTTTAGCTCATCAGCAGTGGGATGCCATGTTACCTAAACCCAGTACCACCACTTCACCCAGAGAAAGGTTCCATTCTCTTCTGAGTTGATTTCTACTGTCACAATTGCACTACAGTATTTGCTAGAGAGCAAAGCACTCCCTACTTTTGGGAGATGGAAGATTTGATACACCCAATACACAATGAAATTTTCTATCAGACATAGAAGCACAGGAAAGGTGCAGAGGACATTTTTCATTTTTTGGCCACAGAGCCCCTTTTCCCCTTTCTAGTAGCACCCCACTCTCGGTCCATAGGGCCTGAGTGGGACCCATCCCCAGCCCTGGGGTGGAGGACATGGCCCAGGCCTGCGTCAGTCAGTACAGTGCAGTCTCCAGCCCCAGTGATTGGCTCGCAGCTCACAAAGAGAGCATGTGACATGAGTAGCCAATCAGAGTGAACCTTGAGATTTTTGCAGAAAAGCCTGGGACAGAGAACTTTCCTACTTTGCTATTGTACATTATCCTGAAAGGATGTAGCCTGGAAGCTTCTGGGGGCCTTCTTTGGGGAAAAGAGAGCCTCAGAATGGAGGTAATTTGAAAGGATGAGGAGCTAAGAGATGGAGAGAGCAAAGCCAGATCCCCAGAACAGTGCAGAGCCAGATGTCCCCCTGCTGTTTCAGTGACACAAGCTAATATAGTGGCTCTCTGCTCCCCTACCACACACACTGTGTCTGGCTGAGTCTGACCTTCTGTCACTTGTAGTAACTGACACTAGTGGAACCACATGTACATAAGCACGTCCATGCTCGATGATTCTTTCCACACACAGAAGCCAGCATCGTGTTATGGCAGAAGCCCAGGCAAGAGAAGTAGGTCTGTCACTGGCTTTGTCTTTTTGTGACTTGATCTCTGCAGCTGTAATGTGGGAGAGTTGGACAAGTAAACTCAAGACACCTTGCTGCTCTGACACTCTCTGAATCAGTCAACTGCCACTCTTAATGCTCCTGTGACCACTGAGATTGCCACATGCTGCCTCTTTGAGGCATTTCACTCATTACGGTATAGGAGGGTTTAAGTGGCCACCAACGGGGGGACCTGAAGAACAGAAAACAATTAGGTTTTCTGTATCTCCACCAGAATTGGCCTCAGAAGGGAGTCAGGCTTTGCAAAGACACAGAACATTTTTCCTGCTGGGCTCCTTGGGAAAAGGTCTCAGCATTATGGAGGATGTCCCTTTCTATTCACGGCTCGCCAGTGAGAGCAGCCAAGAAGGAGAAGAGGTCACATGGCCAGGCCTGCTGCCAGCACAGAATGTTCTGTACAGCTGACGGCTGCGCAGGGATGAGGACTGCCCCGTCCCCTGCTGAGGTTTCTCCTGTGAAAGGTGGGCCTCAGGGTTGCCAAAACGTATTCTGCAACAGCGTCTAGAAAGGTCTCTATAAGCAGGATTCTGAATCGTCGTTAATCAGTCACCTCTTCTGTATGAAGTATTATGCCAAGAATTTTCAAATACATTGTTATTCTAAACCTTGCAACAACCTTACTGTCCCCTAATATCACCTTCAGTTTATAGTTGTAGAAACTACAGCTCAATGAGGTGATATTGCAGTAACTTGCCCAGGGTCACACAGCAACAGAGCCACAGTTAATTTCACTAAATGAGGACAACCTAAGGGCTTGCAAAGCAATTTGGCCCCTCCCCTTCCCCCTTATGCTATGAATAGGAGCCACAAACAACAGGGATCATGAGCACATGCTCCAGTCACTTCTCCCAGCTGCTTTCATAAACACTCTAAGACAGAGTTTTCTGGCCATTTAGGTGCATGTCACTTTCTTGACCAGCTTGGAGGTCTTGGACATCAGGGCCCTGTGTGATCCAACAGTGTGTGTCCCATAGTTCCTTGCACAAAATAGGAATGTGAAAAGCAGTCCCTCTCTCTGGCCAGCCAATAACCCTAGAAGAGGACTGGACCCAACCAAAAGTCAGAAACTGAATGCACTTAGGGTGCAAGCAAGCTGTGGAAGCACTAGGAATTCCAAGCCAGGTAGGAGACAATGGGTAGGGGTAGGAAATTAAGGGAAAAAAATGTACAGGACCCACTTAATTCATTCAAGTCAAAAAGTTTCAGAAAGAATGCACAGCCAAAATAAACCCAAGCAGACTGAACTGGGTTTCAGAGCCAACAGTGTATAGCTCCACTATGTCTTTATCCCTGACCATTCAGTCTGGTGTGGAATTGATAAGCATTATTCCTGCACTACAGCTCCAGTCTTACACATGGAAACTATAGCTGAGAGTCTCCATATGTGGTTCTCATTAACACAGCATGAAGCACATGGTAGACATTTAATAAATGTTTGCCAGATTAACATTAAAAATTAAACTAATGTTTTTCCAAACTGCTATAAGCCTCACTAAGACAATATCTGTGAAAGAAGCTACAGACTCAGTGCCCAATTCTCTGATAACCAGAATACTGATTATATTATTGTTTGGGTGGAGAACCTCCCGTACCTCTCTATATATGTATCATAATACCTAGAAAAGTTCTTTAGGACAATTTAGTGGCCCCCATGCTCTACAATGAGAGCTATATACACTCCATCATTTTGTAGAATATCCAACTAATCATTCATTCATTCAACAGTTATGGCATTGAAACCATATGGTGGGCAAAACAGACGTAGTGCCAGCAGTCATGAAACTTATAATCTAGTAATCAGCTAATCACATAAATAAATGCAAAGCCACAGTACAGTAAGTGCTCAGAAGTATATAGTGCTTTAAGAAGCCTGGCCTGGGAGGATCAGAGAGGCAATGCATGAGTAGGCCAAAGAGGGACAAAACAACAGACACAAGCCCCCCATGGAAGAAGTGTGGCAAAGAAGAGGACGTGTGAGGCCAGTGTCACCATGCAGAGGAGGGAGCAAGTCTGTAGGTTAAGATACTGACAGAGGTCACACCAGTCCAGGTTTGTAAGCTTTGGTAGAAACTCTCATCTTTATCCTAAGAGTAATGCGAGTCATCTGCTCTGCTAGAGAAAAAGAATAGCAGGACGATGCTGCAATTCTCCCTTGCTCTAATCCGTACCTCTGCTCAGGAAGTTACTCTGTTGCCCACCTTCTCTCTATGGGAGACGGAGCAAGGGAAAGTGTTTTAAGCTCTTCAGATGGAAAAAGTTATTTTCTTCTTAGAGTCTGAGCTGCAAATGGTATGTCTCCTTCCAGGGAACCATGACCTTGTCACAGGAACACGGCTTGATAACCCTCTGGCAGCAGAAGCTCAGGGCCCTACCCTTAGTTACTTCATGTCCAATATACATAAACCATCAGTTTCTTGTCTTTTGGACTACATAGACCATATTTTAACCTGAAAAATCTCATAGATCTGCCACTTAATACTACTGATACTTTAGAAAGATACAATACTGTTTATATTAGCACCAAAAAAAAAAGAGAGAGAGAGAGAAATATTTAGGTATAATTCTAACAAAACCTGTACACAATCTATGTGAGGAAAACTGCAAAACTCTGATGAAAGAAATCAAAGAAGAGCTAAATAAATTGAGAAATATTCCATGTACATGGATAAGAAAACTCAATATTGTTAATATGTCAGTTCTTCAAAACTTAATCTATAGATTTAACACAATCTCAATCAAAATCCCAGAAAGTTACCTTGCATATATCAATAAACATTCTGGCTGGGCGTGGTGGCTCATACCTGTAATCCTAGCACTCTGGGAGGCTGAAGCAGAAGGTCTGTTTGAGCTCAGGAGTTTGAGATCAGCCTAAGCAAGAGTGAGACCCTGTCTCTACTAAAAAAAAAAAAAAAAATAGAAAGAAATTAGCTGGACAACTAAAAAATATACACATACATATAAAAAAAATTAGCTGGGCATGGTGGTGCATGTCTGTAGTCCCAGCTACTAGGGAGGCTGAGACAGGAGAATTGTTTGAGCCCAGGAGTTTGAGGTTGCTGTGAGCTGGGCTGATGCCACAGCACTATAGCCTGGGCAACAAAGTGAGACTCTGTCTCAAAAACAAATAAATAAAATAAAATAAACTGATTCTAAAGTTTATATGGAAAGACAAAAGACCAAGAATAGTGACTGCAATATTAAAGAAGAACATAATCAGAGGGTTGACACTAAAACTTACTATAAAGGCATAGTAATCAAGACAATATGGGACTGGCAAAAAATAGACAAAAATAAATCAATGGAGCAGAATATAAAGCCCCAAAATAAACCCACACAAATATAGTCAACTTATCTTTGACAACAGAGCAAAGACGATGGAGAAAGGATAGTCTTTTTAACAAATGATACTGGAAAAACTGGACATCCACATATAAAAAAGTGAATCTAGACACCTTTTAAAGAAAATAAAACAACAAAAAAAGACCCTTAAAATGGGTTATAGATCAAAATGTAAAACAGAAATCTATAAAACTCTCAGAAGATAACATATTAGAAAATCTAATGACCTTGGTTTTGAGGATTATATCTTAGAAATAATGCCAAAAGTTCAATTCATGGAAGAAAGAACTAAAAATTAGACTTCATTAAAACCAAAAACTTCTACTCTCTGTGCAACACTGTTGAAAAAATGAAAAGTTGTATTGGAAGAAAATGTTTGCAAAACACATATCTGATGAAGGACTATTATCCAAAATATAAAAAGAACTTTTAAAACTCAACAATAAGAAAGCAAACAACCCAATTAAAAAATGGGCAGAAGATGCGGACACCTCACCACAGAAGATACACAGATGGCAAATAAGTTTATACAAGATGCGATCGATACATCATGTCATTAGGGAACTGCAAATTAAAACAACAATGACATATCACCACATATCTATTACGATACAAAAAACCCAAAATACTGACAACACCAAATGCTAATGAGGATGTGGAGCAATGGGAACTCTCATTTTTTGTTATTGAAAGTGCAAAATGAAATAGACACTTTGAAAGATAATTTGGCAGTTTCCTACAAAATTAAACATGCAATTGAGATAGAAAACTGGCAGGCCCAATTCTTTAAAAACTTGCAAGACCCAAACCAAAGCCTCTGACAAAAACAGGAAAAGAGGATGCAGTAAAGAAACTTGGTTAAGACAAGTAAAAGCCAAGATAGTGACATAAATGACCACTGCTTACCCTTGTGGCTCACTATACCCTGCTTATAATGTATTAGCATAGTAAAGAAACTCCTGCCAGTGCCATGACAATTTACAATCACCATGACAAACCCTGGACATTACCTTATATGGTATAAAAAGAGGAGGAACCCTAAATTCCTGGAAATCTCTGCTTTTTTCCCAGAAAACCCATAAATAATCCACCCTTATTTAGCATATAATCAAGAGATAATCATAAATAGAGTTTTCTAGCAATGTACAGATGCGACTCTATCAAGTGGCCTGCTTGCTGTCTATTTAATAGATATTGGTTCCATTTCCAACTTAAGACTTGTGCTCAAACTTGTCCCTGCACAAACCCAAGAACCCTCTTGACCTTCAGGTCTGAGTCCAGTTTTGGGATCTACTTTCTGTTGTCACTGTTACCACACAATCGATCAATCAGATTCCTTGGCATTGACCTAACTAAATTGAAAACTTTTGTCCACACAGAAACCTGTGTATGAATGTTTATAGCAGGCTTATTCATAATTGCTAAAACCTGAGAGTGACCAAGAAAAGATGTCCTTCAATGGGAAAATGAATAAACACACTGTGGTACAGCCATGCAATGGAACATTACTCAGCAACAAAAGGAAATAAGTTATCAATCCATGAAAAAACATGCAAGAAACTTTAAATGCATATTGGTAAGTGAAAAAAGCCAACCTGAAAACACTACATACTGCATGATTCTAACTACATGACATTCTGGAAAAGACAAAACTATGGAGACAGTAAAGAGATCAGTGGTTTGAGGGAGAGAGGGAAGGATGAATTGGTAGAGCACAGAGATTTTAGGGCAGTGACACTATTGTGTATGATGCTGGGACAGCAGATGCATATCATTACACATTTGCCAAAACCCAAAGAATATACAACACAAACAGTAAACCGTAATTTAAACTACAGACTTTTTTTCTTATTTCAGGAAATTATGGGGATATAAACATTTTGGTTACATGTTATGACTTTTGCCACATCCCAACCATGATTTGAGATGTGCCCCCCCAACAATGTTTACCACATCCGTTAGTTGTGACTTTACCCACGCCCAACCCCCATTGCCCCAAAGAATATACTACTGGGTGAGCACCTTGCTGTTGATCAGTCAGTGCCAGTTTGATGGCGAGTACATGTGGAGCCTGTTCTTCCATTCTTGTGATACCTCACATCAGAGGATGGGCTCAAGCTCTATCCAGGAAAATATAAGAAGTGTTAGATCATTAAACTATAGACTTTAATTAATAATAATGTTATCAAAATTGACTCATCAACTGTAACAAATGTACCACAATATAAGAAGTTAATAATATGGGAAACCAGGGAGGAGGTAGGGGAGGGATGTATGAGAACTCTATACTGTCTGCTCTGTTTTTCTGTAAACCTAAAATTGCCCCAAAAATTAATTTAATTTAATTTTTACTTAATTAAAACATTTTTAATTAAAATTGTAATGACTAATAAAATACATGGTGACTAAAAGTAACATGGCTTTAGTAGCATGGTTTTAAAAATTATATTTGACTCATCACAGTAGCATTTACATACACTAGAGAAATTCAGCATCTTGAGCACACATTTGGATTCATTAATCTCTTACAGTAACTCCACAGACTCAAAAGAATCCAGAGTTTGGGAATCACTGATGAGGGCTTCATAGACTTTTGTTGATTTAATGAATAAAACACATCTCCTTAGGAGATGAGAACACTAGCTGCAGGTCAGTGTTCAAATCTCTCTTTCAAAACTCTGGGGTCTGTAGTATCTTTCTCACTGGATAGAAGGGAAGATTAGGTGATAGACTGTGTGTAAACGCACCTAACTAAATACCTCATACGTCACAGCTGCTCAGCAAATATTAAGCAAATCTGAATCTGGTGTTGCAAAGGAAATCAGTTATCCAGTGCGGGACTGCAGGGACTGACGTTCAGTATCTCTTCCACTCGGATGGGAAGAGATACTGGGCCTCAGGCCCCAGCCCCTTTCTAACGCTTTGGAACCTCATTTCTGTTGTGGGCCAAAATCTTTGTCATCATATGACTGGGTATGGGAAAGAGCTGCCAGTAGCAGTGGGAACAATCTTGGTGACACCCTATCTCACCCACTTTCCCATTTGCCCTCCTACCTCATTTTGTCGTGAACACCTGAAAATTGAGACTCACAGGCAAAACTTTGGTCAGTTTGAAATACATCTCAGTGTTGAAGAAGAAAGAAAAAAGAAATATATCTCAGTTTGAAATACATCTCAGTGTTGAAGAAGAACCTAAAAGCTGTTCTGTCTCTCTGTAGTGATAAACGGCTGAAAATTTATTGAAAGATACTCCAAAATCACAATGTTCTTGTAGAATGAAAATATATATCTATTAAGTACAGCAAAACCTTTATTGCGTTTATTCATTCACAGTGTTTATCCATTTAGCTCCAACCATGTGCAAGGCACAGACAGTGCTGGGTGCTGAGCTGGCTGACTCTGCATAATAAAAATGTCCTTTTTCATGCTGATCCTTGTAACCTTGAGTACACATGGATCCAACCATTCCCACTTGCTCTACTGCTGGTCCTGGAGCCTCTGCTTTCCCTATTTGTTGGGGAAATCACTGATCTTACCTTTGTAATGGTGAAAGGCCTGGAAACAGGGTACCATGAGAAAAATTCAAGGAACAGAAGGGTTTTAGTTGGTCATAAGAAAACCCAGGAAAGACATAATCTTTGATTTCACAAATCTGAAGGACTATTACAGGGAAAGAGGGTTTGATAATTTTTTAGTATGGAATCAGGAACAAGAATTATAAACCAATTCTGGAAGCTACAGAGAGATTAATACCATCTCAGCCAGGGAAATGATTTTTTGAATAGTGAGACATTTATGGATATAAAATAGACTGCATCGGTGTGTAGTGACTTCCCCATTACTGCAGGTGTTTAGAGGTTGGGTGATCAACAGACAAAGAGTTTGTAAATGAGATTATTTCAGCAAACTTGGAAACAGGGGAACTGATCTTCATGATTTTACTGCTCACTCTAAATCTGTGTTTATGAGCATTGGCTGTATCCATTGATTTTGGCATTATGGATCAGATTTTTTCCACCTCATAGCTGTGTTTACTCATCATTTAGAGTTTGCAAAGTGCTTTCATTTACATGACCCCATTAACTTCTCAGGACATCCTTTTGAGAAAATTAGTTCAATGATTAATATCCCCATTTTATACTTGAGGGATCTAAAGAAAGAAAAGAGAGCAAATCAGTGATAAAGCCAAGAAAATAATCAGACTTCGATGGGGTCTCACTCTTCCTACTGTGGAATCAGAGACCAAGAACATTAATCTTACTTTCAGAATGAAGAGATAGAGAGTATCAGAATCCAGACAAGGGAGATATGTTTTTTCAAGGGACTAAGAAACTGTCACTGACATCCAAGATGGGAAGGATGTTTTCTCTGTAGCTCAGAGAACAGGCAGTAAGGAGTCTTCGAAGTCAACAAACTTGCTACTAATGGGTCAGCTTCTTGGGCTCACAGCAGCCTTCAGGGTAAGACCAGGCTTAACAGTGACCAGGTGTGAAGAAGACAAGGCCTTTGCCTTAGGGGAAAAGATAAGGAAAGGGGAGGTTGCAGTCTAGGAATAATGTTGAATTGAGAAAGTCCCAGAGGGTGCCTTGAGGAAAAAGATAAGGAAAGAGGAGATTGCAGTCTAGGAATAATGTTTCTCTGAGAGAGAAAGTCCCAGAGGGTGACCAGAAAATCAAGAACCACTTGTTTCTTTCTGTGACAATGTTTTGCATCTAGAAATGCAGTCCAGTGACCTCCATACAGAGTATAGATTGAGCAAACAGAGAACTCCTAAAGGCTGATGAAGGGATTAATTCTTCTGTAATAATCATGTTGTATTCCTCTCCAAGGTCTTTCATCTATAGATCTCAGGAGGTTTTGCAAACATTAATTAAATGTTACAACATTCCTTTGAAGTAAATATTATTACATCCATTTTTCAGATGAGAAAACTGAAAGTCTTAAGAGTCTTGCCTAGGGGTTACCCCACAAGATTCTTAGAGGCCAGTCATCTCAAACCTGAACTGTGCAAAGCTCTGGGCCTCACAAGGAGCAAAAACTGAGACAATCTGAAAGTGCTATCCCCAGGCTCTGAGAAAGAAAGGCTGCTGAAGAACATTACTTGCACTGGTCCACAAGGTCTAGAAGAACTCAGGAGGGCTTTTGTCTCATCAAAGGGATCAGGCCCAAGAACCATAAGATCCAGTGATTAGACTTTGTGAATCATTCCTCAGCCCCTAAGTAAGATGCCATCTCTCCTCTTCCAAGCTATCAAACACCATTGTTATAATTTATTTTATAGTCTAGCTTGGGTTATAATTATTTATGTTGGTGTCTCGTTTTTCTCACAAAGCTTCAGACAAGACTTACACTGTCCATTCTGCTGGTATATAGTATGAGCTCATAAGTAAATATGGTTTGAATTTGAAGTAAAGTTGGTGGGAAAAAGAGCAGTAGACAAATTCTAAAAGGTGGAAAGACCAAAGCTGATAAAGTTTTTGTCCTCCCCAAGACAACAATAAGGCCTGCCCCACAATCTATATTTTCAGGTCAGTAAAGGTACTTCTGGGTTTTCATAATTGCCAAAATCCCCATTTTTACTCCAAATACTGATGTTCAGTTGGGATGTTCAAGCCTGGCCAGAATTTAGTGAAGGACTTTCATGGAAGGCTACATGGGTGATAAGTATATGTGGTAATAATAGATCTTTATATGAGTATCATACTTTACAAGTTTACAAAGCATTTTTATAAGCACTTTCAAATTTGATCCTATAAAGCCACCATTATGCAGACAATAGAGATGTCATTATCTTAATTGATTGAGGAGTTTCATCAAGGTTAAGTGACCTGTCCTGGGTCACACAACTACTAAATAACAGAACTGAGGCAGAAACCAAGAAACCCGGTGGAAGAGAAGAATGACCAATCGCTATTTTCTACAACCTCCTTTTTTTTTTTAGCCTTCCAAAACTGGGATTTTTCTTGTGCTTTCTTTCTTCTTTGCCCAGATTTGTTGCTTGTGATCTATGCATCAGTAGTGTCCCCAGCAGGGTCCACACTAAATCTCTTTTGGTCCTACTGAGCCCTCATCACCCTGTGGGCAGTATAGGTCCAGCTGGAAACACAGAGCTCACCTGAACCTTATTTGTCTTTAAAGGAAAAGTTGAGCAGCATGTGTGATTTTACTCATTTAGAAACTGACTTTATGAAAGACCAAAAAGAAGATCCCCATAAGAGTTGTCATTTGAAAATTTATTTGAATATCTTGGTGCAGTTGTCCGAGTTCAAGGTTCACAGATGGGAGAGTTTGATTCCAGCCCCAATGCCACCAACCAATTATGGGCTTTTGCTTTCATTCTATCAGTATTTAATGAGCACCTACTACATGGTCAATACTGTGCTAGGTGCTAAGGACACAGAAATAAATAACACTTGTTTCTTACTCCCAAAGAGCTAATAGTATATTAGACAAGATAAAGAAGCAAGCAGATAACAGCATGACAATGTAGTGCATGATTCTATGGAGGTGCAATATTGCAGTGGGAGCCGGTGGGGTAGGTATCTAGTCTGAGAAGTATTCCCAGAGCCCAAGACCACCACAGGAGCAGGGCCCTTCTGAGCACAGGGCCCTGTTCTACTGCATGGTTCACACACTTGTGACACCAGTCCTGCCTAGACATTCTTTGTGTTGCATAGTTTCACTCTTGAGAAGAGTACAAACCCAAGTGGGCACAATAAAGTGGGCAGAAATTGAGACACTCAGAGAGCTCAGTGAACTGAAGCTACCAGATAGGAGAAGTGATGAGGTAGGAGAAAAGCTGAGCAAGGAATTCAGCAGCCTCTGCAGAAAGAAGTCCTGGGGTGAAGACAAGCTGAAGCTGCCAGAGTCACCTAAGGAGCAGCAGTGGGCTTGCACATGAAGAGACCCTCATGTGGAACAGGATGGGGCAACTGTTTTCAAAATGGCAGCAAAATGTTCCCAGCAAACTGAGGCTCAGCTTCACAGCCAGAGGCTTTCCTCACTCTTCATTTCTCCATTAACATTCAACTCCCATAGTCTGTGGAAACAGCATTTCTCTCACTCTTGCAAACTGGATAAAACTAATCCAAATATATAAAGATGCTTCTAAATACTTATAAAACATCACACTTCATGCAAGAGAAACTTTAAGCCAAAAGACTCCACTAGCAGCAAAAACAAAGACAAAATTAGTCATGCAGGTGGGTGAGGATGTGGGCATGGGCTACACTCTTCACAGTGCTGTCTGCACCTTGCAGCGACACCCCCAAAAGCACCATCATTGCACCCCCCCACCCAAGCCTCTGCCTACTTCTCAGACTTCACCTCTCCTAAAACAGGAAGCATTGGTTACTTGATAATTGCATGGCAATAATTCAACCCCACTCTCTGCCCAACCAACCCCAGTCTCTGTTATTCCACAACGAGCTTTCCATGCTAAGCCTTTGAGCCAATCAGCTTCATAGTTTTCAAGTCAGTAGAATACCATCATTAATTAGAGATTAAACATCAGCAGTCTTTTCCCCTCTAATAACACTAATATTCTGGTTATCCATGATGATAATTAACCTTCTTAACCCTAGGAAGCCTTCCTCAACACAATAGACAATTATCTCTGTTTAGTCACCTTTTTAAATTCTAGTATTAATGTTTAGGTCAGTCCTCCTTTCAGGACAGCGATAGCTGCTCCCTGTGACACTCTCCCAACCGAAAATCTCATATGACAGTCATTATCGTCCCCAGCATGCTTTCAGGAAGTTGCTTTCTTCTTGCTACTTGGCAGTCAAATTTGAGAGAATGAACTTCCAGGTGGCAAGCTGCTAAGAAGCCTCTAAGGCAGATCAGGTTTTCCTATCCAGTGTCCTGGTGAGGAAAGAAGGCAAATTACCTGTCAGAGGTCTTGGAGCCAGGTGAACACCCTCTCTTTCCTCTAGTATCTGACCCACCCAACCACATTCTGAAACACAGTATTACTTTGTTCATTAATTCCCTCCACAGCATTTGCTGAGTGCCCAAGATGTGTTGGTCCTCTGCTAAATGCCATCCATCCAGACATGAGGAAGAAGAAAGCCAGTTCACCAATCAGGGCCTGATTCAGCTACGTGTGCTGCTGAAAGTGATTCTTTCGTCCATTTGCTCAAGAAATATTTAGCAGGGATTTGTGTAGAGCCCTTTAAAGACCTGCTTAACTTCACTTTTTCTACGAGCACCCCTCCAACCCACTCCCCATGGGTACTAAGCTCTCCTTCAACAAAGAGCCTGCGTTGCCACTTAAACTTCTGCCTTTCATTAGAGCTACTTGTGTGCTATAAAAACATTTCTTGCCCAATTTTGTATTGTCAGCAACAGTGCATGGTGCAAAGTAGATTCCTTAATCAGGGTTTGTTGAATTTAATATATATTCACGATGTATGAGGCAGGAGAGGAGGAATGACAATTACTAACGATGGTCATGGCTGTTACAATGATGAGAATTACTGAAACAATAATAGCAAAAGTGATGTTTCCCAAGAGCTCTCCATGTCTGTGCATCTGTAAGAATGCAAATAGTTGTGACCCTTGTTCTCCTCGGCTCTTCTAAGCAGAGCCATGTTCATCCCTTCATGTTTGGACAATCTTGCAAAGAGCTAACACATCTATTCTGTTATTTAAGCCCCTTGGGAAGCCAGTAAGACAGGCACAAAAAGGATGCTTATCCCATTTACCACGGCCAACAGGGGAAGTGACTGCTCCAGATTCAAGAGTTAACAAGTGATAGAGCCTGTGTCAAACTCTCTATTCTTAGTTTGGGGTTCTTGGCATTGAACATACTAACACACTGTTATAAATCATAATAATTATAGAAAGCCAAAACTGACAGAACTGCAATTAAAGATGGCCTTGTTTTTACCTTCAAAAATATATTTTCGGTAACTCTCCAAATGTAGTTGATTTGTATAAATCTAAACTGGGCTGTATATTTGTTAATAGTCCTTAATAAACAGACTCAGTTGTACCACCATGCAAAGAACACAGGTGAGAAGGGTTTACTGAGGCTCATTTGCATTCAGTTATCAAAATAAAATATGAAAAGTACCTCACATGAGAAATCAGAACTTTTCAACACTGATATTTCACAGTTCAGTGATCCTTAATAATTCTAGAGAAACCAGTGCCTTTCCATATCTGTAACTGTTCTTTGCACACATCTATTAGAGAGAATGCTGATGGATAAATAAAAGCAAATTGCTACTGACATGCAATATTGGTTCAGGTTTACGATTTAACAGCTTGAGGACAATTTGTGGCTAAGTTTCTCATACTTATCATGTCACGGCTGCAATCTATTTCAGTTTAGAGGAACTTTTTTGGTCAGTTTTACACTATGCAAAAAACAAAAACTGGCCATGCAAATAGAGATAAGCTAATACATTTTAAATAAAATTAGAAAATAACATTTACATCTTTTTAGAACCTGAAATCAGACATATACTGGAGCAACCTTTTAATTAGCAGTTATTTTTTTTTCCACTAGAATATGTTGAGATCGAGGTACCTGCACCACTATATGTGCGTTTTGGTCCCATTGCCCTCTCATTTCCTATCCAGTTTAGAGGGGTAAACTGGGGAAAAGTGGGAAAGTAGGAATTGATTAGACAATTGTGGACTAGAATAAATTTCCCTATCATATGTCTGTTAGATGTGGAATAATCTCCCTACCTAACATGTCTCTATTCCAAATGTTCTCTCAGTATAGGAAACTTAAAAAGTGGGATACTCCTGGCTTCTCTGCACCCCTATCTGGGCCACTTGGAAGTGGGCCCATGGCCTGTGCGCCTTCCTGTCTCCTCCCCTCTTCTCTCCTGAGCCAGCCTCCCCCAGAGAATATGCGTTCTCAGTTGTCCTTGATCCAGTGTAAACTAAGCAATCAGGTCCTTGAACATGTGGGAGGCTTTTCTTGGTGCAGCACGGCTGGCGACAGGTTGGGTAAGTCAAGGGAATCCTCTTGGGTTCAATATCAGGAAGCTCACTTGCCCAGAGACGTAAACCAGCCTCTCCAGGGAGGTTAAGTGACACAAGCATGGAACACAGAAGGCGGGGCAGCCGCTTCTTCATCAGGCCCAAGGACCCCCGGCACCTAACATTCACAGCCCTGACGTGTGGCAGGCACTCCATATACCGTTAGTGAATTAAAGGAAAAGTCAGGACAAGAACTTCAGGTGTCTCCGTTTCCGGCTGCTTAGCCCACACTGCTGCCATGGCTACCGAGAGGCGCAGCCGCGTGTGCTGCGTGCCGTGTGCAGACCCTTGGCACACTCCCCACGGGCGGCTTCTGGTCCGCCCCACCCTCCAGCGGAAGCCAATAGCCTGGCAGTGGCGCTGTCTCTCACACGAGGTTTCTTCCCCCATCGGAGGATCTTGCATTTACCACAACCTTCCCCCTTCCCCTTTCTTTCGACAGGTACCACACCACTGAGGTAACGCCCCTCAAGCAATTTCTCGTTCTCCTGTAGAAACACATCCTCTCTGGTCCTCTTCCTCCTGGTCTCCTTCCAGATCGTTTCCATTTACCACAGGGGGAAGCCTCTCCCCTTCCTCCCTTCTCTCTCATCTGCTGTCATGAGCTCCAAACCACTTTCTCAGACTGACAACCCTAGGAGTAGTGAGAAGGATACCTCACGTGAAAGGTGAAGGAAGATTTTCACTTTGTGGTGAAATTAGACATTAGAAAGAACCAGGTTCATCAGCCTCCTGAAGTCCTTGAAAATGCCCAGACGTTACTTTGAGAAATTCTGTGAAAGCCTCAATCAATATCCTTACCTTCTGTTTTTCCTGTACCAATATGCCAGGTAAAAACTCAAACAAAAATACCACCCTATATTTTAAATCACTAGAGTATGTTTTACTATTTTTAACACAAATATACCATGCTTCAATTATATTATGGGGACGGGAAACTTCAGACAGATGGGCTGGGGCTCCAGATGCTATTTAAAGCATTATCTAACAAGCACACCCTGAACCTCAAAGAACCAATTCAAATACCCCTGGACCCAACACACAGGTAAGTTTCTTTGTGATCCTTAGAGAATCCCTCAAGATGCTCAGTAGCTAGAGTTGAAAAATGGAAACATGCAGATCAATCATTTGGAACAATGTACCTCTTCTCAAAAAATGGTCATTTATTGAATTCAATCAAACAATTTTTATAAGGCAGAGTATTCATCCTGGAGGATTATGTTTTTTTACTTCGGGCACAGAGTTTTACCCTGATCCTAGGTATTCTCAGCCTTCCTCTTGGACCCCAGAGCCAGGTTACATCTGCCAGGCCCTCTGCACGCCTGTTCTCCCAGCTCTGTGGTCTGAGAAGTGGAAGAACACATCTGCACCCTTGCTTACTGTGCACGGTGAGTCCCTTTATTGTTACACCTGTCATGCAACATACAACAGGGCTCAGGACACAGTATGGCTACAGAACAAAATTTTTTAGGAAAACTTACAAGGTGAAGGTCTGCAGGAGAAGGCCTATGGACCAATCTCTTTCTTTTCCATGAAGAGGCATACAAGGGCCAGGCCAGCCTATAGATTTGCCATGAATACATGTTCCCTGTTTAAGAGTCACCCATCAGAGCATACTTATGTGGGGGAACAGTTGATTGCATGGGTGCCAAGCTGTCTGGCTTTCATAAGCAAGTGGATTTAGGTGTTTACAGGAGTTAGTTGGCAAATCCAAGTATCTGACACCTGCCAACCTTGTGAATTATAGGATGTTGGGTTCAGGAAGAGACCCTCCTTTCTGGGAAAGGAAGCCTCCTGCCAGTTCCCATTAGAAGCTGAATTTGGTGCAACTTCTCCTGCTGGGAAGGGCAGGCGTCTTTGGTCCCATATAGGCAATTGTCTGGGAAACCAAGAATGAGTTCCCAGAGACATTTTTAGGCAATCATGCTTATTGCAGCAGAGTGGGACACTGACAGTAGTCAAAAATGTATCTGCAGATCAAACTAATTGTTTACTAGGTCCTGTGACTTCTCCTTTTTCAAAGTCACCTTTGAAAGCCACTGCATCTGTCCTTTCCACTCCATCTTCCTGGCCACTGCCCTCCCTCATGTGCTCATTATCTCTTGCTTGGCCTGCTGCACCCTCTCCTAACTGCTCTTCCTTCCTCCAACCTCCCCTACAGCAACCTGTCTTGTGCATCACAGCAAGCTTGACACTCCTGAAGGACAACCCGGACCCTGTTTCTTGTATCAGTCAGGATAGGTTAGGCTACGTTGCAGGAACAGACAACCCCAAAGCTACAGCAGCCTTAAACAGCTAGCATTATGTTTTACTGTCACTGCATGGCCATTGTCTGGCGTCTGGGGATTCAGCTCCCTGTCATTACTGTCCTCATTATGAGATACAGGCTGATGGACCAGCCCCTATTGGAAACATTGCTGAGGATTTGGAAGGGACAAAAGAGAACTCTAGAGGGTCTCACACTGAGAATCAAATGTTTGCCTGGAAGTGGCAGATGCCACTTCTGCTCACAGTTCATTGGTCAGAACTGGTTCATGGCTCCACTCACAGGTGGCCAGGAAATACAATCCTGTCATGTGTCCAGAAGATGTAGACCCAGAAATATTCAGTGAACAGCATTAATGACTATTATATTACCCCATTGCTTAAAAAGCAAGCAAGCAAAACAAAACAAAACAAAACAAAACAACAAAACTGGTAACTTCCCATGTGTTCCAAGATAAAGTCAAAATTCAAATGCCAGCATGTCCATGAAACCACCTGTAATTCTCCCAGCCAGAAACAACCTCTTCTCTACTCCATAACTTTATAATGACCCAATCTGTGCTCTTCATAGCACTTAGCACAATTTGTCTTCTTTTAAAATGAATAAGATGTATAATTTAGTCATAAGGCTAAATAAAAGGGACTTAAGAGATCATCTTTAGTTCTTAAGTCTTCCGTCGACCACTGCCAAGTCTTCCGTAATCTGTTTAACAATCCATAGTTTGGGGAAAGTCACTACTTCTCAGGTAGCCCAGTCTACCCTTTCAAACTCCAACAGCTCTGATTATTTAAAAAGCAATGATAACACATTTTAAATCCGTCATCATATGAAGCTAGTACCTACATGCTTGTTTCCCAAACAAAGAAACCAAGATACCATAAATAGAATAAGAAACTTTATCTTAAGTAGCAAAAAAATTAGCAAAGAAAAGCTCTGGTTTAATTTATCTGGCTGTGTTGCTCAGAAGCTTCTCAGCTTTTGCACGGTGGTGTGGATAATCACTTAAGAGACCGAGAGGGATGGAAAGACACCAAGGCAACCACCCTGCCTTGTTTACCAGGGAACTCAAGGGTGCCTTTCGCACAGCTGTGGAAAGTGTTTAGAGTGGAAGTGTTTAGACAGAGGCTGTGTGGCCCTCGGCAGATGTGTTGGTGCTGTGACTCACTGTCAGACTGTCAACCTGGACTGCTGGGGACACCATACAATGTGCTCCGGGTGGCCCCTGCACACAGCAGTGGAGGAAACCTGCAGAAGACTCTCCCTTGTTACTGAGCAAGCAGGAGAGCAAAATCCTACTGAGCACGCTGCGTAGCTTTACTGACTTCTGACAGCAAATAACGCAGCCTCTGTCCAGAAGCATCCATAGAGTTTTCTGGTGCCTTCTTTAATTGTCCTGTGGACAAACACAGCTCTTGAAAAGAACACAGACTTTAGAATCATTGCCAGTTACTCACCGTGTGACCCTGGACAAGTCACTTCAATTTCATGAGTCTCACCTATAAAATAAGGCAAATAATACTTTCTCAGACTGTACTAAGGATCAGGTGGTAAGCAAAAATGCCCTGCTATGACCTGGCTCGATGAATCGAAGCTCCTCCTACCATTTATTTCCTTCCTTTAGCCTGGAGCAACCCAGGCCCTTGACCGGGACCTGGCACATTGGAGGCCCCGGAACACAGGGCCTCTCCTCCAAGTATTCTCCTCTCCACTGGGTGAGGAGGTCATGGGCCCAGGGAACATACCCACCCAGAGTCACGTTCCACGTCTAGACCACTCTCCATGAACCCAAGATCCAGAATTCCCTTCCACATGACCATGAATCCACTTGTTGCCTCAGGTCTGTCCTGGAGAGGAAAAACCATGGAGCTAGTGTGTGCACCTCTAGGCTAAGGGCAGCTGTGTCCAGGGTGTAGGGGTGGGTGTAGGGGTGGGCTAGAGTGGGGACTGGGCTGCGGGTGGGTCTTAGTCCTGAGGCTGGAGCCCACATGCACCCTTATGATGCAGAAGCAGTTGCGACCGGGGAAAGTAGGGGTGAGCTACAAGCCAGGGCCTCATTTTGTACACTAGCCCAGGCCTTCACAATTATTAGGGGCAGAACTTGTTCCCGCTCTTCCTTATTTCTAATCCTAACCTAATCTAATGTAATACCTGATTCTGAAGCTTCAGAACTTCTTTCCTTTCTATGGTTGAATAATTTTCCACCGTAGGTATGTATTACAATTTTTTTATCCATTCATTTGTTGATGGACATTGGTTTTTTCCCCATCTTTTGACTGTGAATAATGCCACTATGAACACTGGGGTACAATTATCACTTTGAGTCCCCGTTTTCAGATTTCTGAGGTACGTATCCAGGAGAGGAATTACTGGGTTATATGATAACTCTATGGTTTAACTTTTTGAGGAACCACAAAACTGTTTTCTGCATGGCTGAACAATTTTACATTCCCACCAGTAATATATGAGATTCCATTTTCTCCACATCCTCACCAATATCTGTTATTTTCTTGTTTTGCTTGTTTGTTTTGTTTTGTTTATTATAGCCGTTCTAGTGAGTGAGAAGTAGTACCACATTGTGGTTTTGATTTGCATTTCTCTAGTGACTGAGGATGTTGAACATCTTTTCACATGTTTGTTGGCCATGTGTATATCTCTCTTGGAGGAATGTGAAGGATAACCTTTAATGAGTCCACTGACATTCCAGGGAAAATGAAAAGGAAGTAATGCCAACACTAGCTTGAAACTACCTCTAATATCCAGGCTACACTCCCATCTCCCGTCTTGTCCTTAACCTGCTTTCTTGAGGCCGGGTGCAAGCACCATACTAGAAGAATCACTCCAGACGTCTGCATGATTTACAACTCACTACGCACTATTCAACACATACACCCCCCTGCACACTCCTCCCTCCCTCTACACCCACACCCACATAAACACACCCCATTCTCATTTTCAGCCCCAGGATTACATAGCAATTGGGACCTGGATTCCCCTAATGCAACAGCCCAACTCTCAGTGTGTAGTCTGCTCCAGGGCCCCAAGAAAACTATTACACAGCAGTGTATACTGCATGCTCTCCAAACGCTGCAATACCCAGGGTTGAGGAAGAAAGCCACACCTCACCCCATTCAGGTGGGCACTCCAGGCTCAAGTCTGCTCTTTTCAATGTCTCCGAACACCACCTGTAGTAGTGAGAAAGGAGCTATGGAGAGAAAATGATCAATGCCACTCCTCTATCCATTTATCATGTGGGAAAACTAAAGCTCAGAGGGTGACACACTTACCCAAGTGCACAACCCAATATGGGTCTAGAGCTTGGGTCCTCAACTGCCCACACTTTGCTTCCATAGCACAATGTGACAAAACAAATGTTTAGACACACTTATGTTTAGATCACCAATTTAGGCCATGATCTGAGTCTAGATCAGTTTATTCTATGCCTTGGTTTTTCTCATACAAAATGCAGTGGACAATAACTGCTCTTCCTTTCCCCCAGGAGAGCTAATGAAATTACACACACACACACACACACACACACACACACACACACACACACACATTCACATATTTGCTTAGAGCTCACGGGAAGGCAGTAGCTATATAAATATATGTGTATGTTTGTACTTACACTTTTTTTCTTCGTGACCTAGTTGAGGTGGAGAACCATTTTGGGACTAGGTGAAAACGGCACATACTAATTCCACCTGTTTCTTCCTGCTTGGTCTAGTCAAATATTTCCAGGTAAAATGAGTGCCTTTAACTCTAAAAAGGGGAGAAGATCTGATGCCAAGTGCATTAAAGCCCCCACGGCATGAGCCTATGGCTCTGGGTCTGCATTTGGGACTTATGTTGTGAAAGTGGCATCTGGGGGAAAAGGGACGTGGTGGCCCCCAAGTCCTCCAGACTGTTACTTAGAGACAAGGTTCAAGAACAGGCAGGCCACTCCATAGCTGATAGGAGACCTTGAATAAGTTACTCTCTTGCTCTGGGCCTCAGTGCTTCCATCGGAAAAATGAAGGAGTTGGGCTGGACTACCAAATTTCCATCTTTTTTAACATCAAAAATCGTTCTTAAAAATAAAATGTCATGCTGATCCCCCATGTATAAAAGCAGACAAAAATGGAACTGCTCTGACTAAAGGTTCCCTCCCCCTCCCCACCTGGAACTACTTGCTCAGCCTCCAGCGTACTGGAGTGAAACTCTCCTAATTAAAATATTCTATGATTCTATATCATGAGATTAACCAGTTGGATCTAGAAAAAAAGTAAGAGGCTGAGTAGGGAAACAGGATGGCAGGGGCTTGTGGGGATGGGAAAGGGATGGGTGGGGAAAAAGTGGGAAAAGGAGCTGCCTGACAGCTCTCAGACAGCTGCCCCATCTTTCAACTCAAAATCCCAAAGAGGAAACTGAGGCTAGACTGTTAAGATACAAACTTTGTAGCTTTCTGACCTAGGAAGTTTTGAAAATTATAATAAGGAAATGATTATAGAGTGCTTTGAGCTCCTCAGAGACAAGCAGTATTTAAAATACAAGGTGTTATTACCTCCATAGAGCTCTCTTCTGATTACCACTGTGCTTGAAAATGTGGGCAGACCACTTTTATTTTCAAAATTTAGGTGTTTAAAAAATAGTCACATGTGCAATACCTTAGTTCAACCCTTATAAGCTCATTCTCAGCTTCCTTGTTCTGGGAGAATTTAAATGTTCAAAGAGATATTATACTAGCTTTATCAGCTAAATTGGCAGTGCCCCTGTTAAAGACATCTACCCCCTGCAGTTAACTCTCTCTGCCCATTATTTGAAGGACTGTTAAATTAACAGCAAAACCAATATCGTATTTAGAATTTTAAATGCAAGTACCAAATATCATTCAACAGATGTACTAGGTAAAAACTTATTTCTAAAACACCCTGAATAAATCAAGGTAGCCCTGAGCTAGTTGGTTCCTTGATACAGGATCTGTTGCGCAATCTCAGAAATCAATCAAAAAAATTCAGTGTGTTTTTCATCACCGAGTAGCTTGAGCACTCAGTTTATCTTGGAAGAACACAGGACTTGAAGTTATAAGATGTAGTTCAAGTCTTAGTCCTATTGTACATGGCCTGGTTGCCTTTGGGGAATCATTTCACTTCTTCAGTGCTAGATTTTCTTCTCTGTCATCCCCCTGGTCTGCCTTTTTCACAGGGCTGCTCTAAGGACCAAATTCAAGTGATGGGCTGGGTGTAGTCGCTCACACCTGTAATCCCAGCACTTTGGGAGGCCAGGGTGGGAGGATCACTTGAGGCCAGGCATTTGAGACCAGCCTGAGCAACATAGAGAGACCCTGTTTCTGCCAAAAGAAAAAAGAAAAAGAAAAAGAAAAACCAAGTAATACAGAAAATCCTGTACGACCTTGCATGAATGAAGGCTAAGAGCACAGCCTCTGAATGGAATCACACAGACTGGGGTTCAAATCTCAGTACTGCTACCTACTAGCTGTGTGACCTTAAACAAGTTGCTTATTTGCTCTAAAGCCTAGGTTTCTCATCAGAGACATGAGGCTATTAATGGTGTTTGTCTCATAGGGTTGTTTTGAAAATTTAAAGCACAGAGCCTGGCCCATAGTCAAGGCTCAATTGGTGTTGGCATTTATTAAAAAGCTGTAACACTCCATGTGCCCAAAGGGTTACTGTTTCTTCATAGTTCTGCTTTCAGAGCACAACAGAACTAAAGGTAGCCATACATCTATTGTCTCTGAATGGCCCAGGTACTCTCACTAGAACGAAAGGAAAAAGGAAATACACTGTGGCCCAGAATGGGGCTCCAGAGAAATCCAAAATGAGCTGTGGTCTAAAAACGACTTCTCTCCAAGCCTATTTTTAACTGGCTGTGAACTTCTCTAATACGCAAAGAGTGATGCTGGGCTCCCTGAATAGCTCCGCTGACGAGCTGCTGCCTGCTTCTGCTACTATGTGAATTTATGGAGTTCTGGTCTCACACTTCATTAAAGAAATATACGATGGTGCTGAGACAGGGGGCCAGACACCTATAACTCGTGTCCCAATCTCCCAGTTATAAATCCTAGTGCCTCATTCACTGAGTGAAGAGGAGTAACTGAAGAGATAATATCACTTGCTCCTTTGTCACGGGCTCTCCACTTTAAATTGTTTGCAACAGACAACTTTATTAAGAGATCATCAAACAAAAGATCTGGCCAGAAGCACACTCCCAAATTTGTTAGAAATGTTTTTAGTTGCAAGTAACAGCAAACTGAACTGCAGTGGCTTAAACAAATGGAAGTTTATTTTTTTCACTTAAAATATTCAGAGATAAGTGAATGCTGGTGCTAGTCTAGAAGCTCGATAGAATCACGACAACTCTAGCAAGTTGGCATTCACGGCACTTTTCCCTCATGTTTGCATTCTGGCTGCAGCAGCTCCAATCATCATACACACATAATCCAGTAAAAAGAAAGAAGAAAGGGAAACAGTAAAATCCATGTCAGGGAATCAAAATATTTCTGAGGATCTCTGCAGCAATTTTACCCATTTACTGTATTGGCTAGAATTGGGTCAAATGGCTACCCTTGTTTTGAAAGCAATTAGGGATAAAAAGATTGGAAATGAACATTGAATCAACTGAGAGTGTCTACTATAGCTCCCCATAAAGGTCTACTGTATTGAAGGAACAAAAGTGAATGATTAGATGATGGCTACAGAAACCGATGAAGGAATGTTCAACACAGAGATCTACTCTTTGACTCAGCTCGCCTGTTATTGTTTTCCCTAATCCTCTATCCAGCTGTCATACACCCCCATCCCCTTGATAGCCCATCTGTATAGTCCCATAGTAGCATTACTCCTATCTGTCCTTCTCACTAGGCCCCTTGGTGGCAGAGTATGTGTCTTATTCATCACTGTATTCTCTGTGTCTAGCACAGTGCCTGGAATATACTAGTTAATCTATAAATAATTGTCGCTATATTTGTTGACTGGGCTTTCAAGAAAAACTCCAGAAAATGTAAGTGACTTATTGCCCAGTACACGCATATGTAAAGCCTTTCAATTCCTCTTTTGAGTTGGTCTATCTAAAAAACTAGAATCAAAGTTATATAGGTGACATAACCAATTCAATTATTGTGATTTCTCTAATTTAAAGCAAAAAATACATACAAATCATTTTTATTTTGTGAACTCTAAAATATTACAAATTAATTTCAGCATGTTAAATCTGCTCCTGATTCTGAAGTCTTTGACGTAAATGAGGAGTAAAGTACCAAGACCAGAGAATTATGTCTTAAAAAGTCATAAGAGAAACACTATGAGTTGGGTGTTGGAGGAAGTAGGGTACTCAGTGACAGAGTAAGGGTATCCAAACTGGCTATTGATCGACTTTTCTGTTTGTCTTGGCATGGCCCTGACTTCCTCTCTCCAATTCCTACTGACTCCATCTCCAACCCCCAGTTTAGTGTCTTCATCATGTCAAGCCATGGAAAAGTACATAGGATTTTGATATACACATATGCAATACAAATGGCGTGAGAAAAGTCATGACAATAGGAAGGCCTAGAATCAGAATTGTTATCTGGGATTAGAATACATGAGATTAGAGGGGGTGTGAAGGGAGAAAGAATGGTGGGAAATCAGGGAAATAATTAACAAGGGCCTTAAACTTGGGGTTAAAGTGTTTGGACTTGATTGCACGGGCAATGGGAAGCCATTTTTATGTGGAGAATCACATAAACCAAGCTGACACTTTATAAATTTCCCTCTAGTAAAAGTCATGAATGTAGAATGGAGAGATGAGGATTGAAAGCTAGAGATCAGTTTAAAGGATTTGCAATAACCTACGTAAGAGATGAAGCAGATCTGAATGAAGGTAGCAGTAGCATACTTGTGGCTAAGGAGTCTGATGAAGGGCACGTTGTGATGTGAATATCAGATGTGTAACTGGTCACTCCACCACACAAGCAACCCAGACCAGCTGAAGTGCTGGTGGGGGTTGGGGACCGCAGCCCTGGTCATCTGTGCATGAGGAAAGGGAGATATTTGTTGTTAATCTGACATGGTCTACACTTTTTCACTGGGCAGAGTTTAAGCCTCAGTTTTAAACTAGAGGCTTCCTCTACTTCTCAATGACTCAAAAGAGAAATCTCCAGGGTGGCCAATAATTAGTTTGACCAGTGCTTCCAGATCAGATAGTCATGATTCCTCTCAGACAAGCTCAATTGCCTTTTAATTCAGTGTTATTCCCTGAAAAAAAAAATGAGGTTGAGAATAATGCACAAATAGCCAAGCAACTCTGAATTTAGTGTTCTTTCAACAATAGGAAGCACAAAGAAAATTACAATTATGCTTTGTCCAAGTGAATAGGATAAATTCACACTCATCCACTTTGAGGAAAATCAGTAACAAATGTTTCTTCCCAAGCCAGTTTTGTTCAGACTGCTCTGGGACATGGCTTTAGTAGATGTTTACGAGTGTGGATTTGGGAAGATCCACTCTTTGTTGTCACTTGTTATTGTTTTGCCGCCCTCTCTCCCCTCTCTCTGTGAGTAGAATGGTAAGTTAACTGCAATACTATAATACTTCTATCTCTCTTTCCTGCATTCCCACAGCATCAGCTTTTGGCTGCCACTGTGAACCAGACTCTGATGCCAGAATCAGGTGGGAAGGAAAGCCTTGGAACTCTCTCCGTGATGCTAATTTGGGTAAAGCATTCCCCCACTCCCGCTGTAAGGCAGGTCACCTGCCCATCACCCTCTCCGCTTTCCCCTCCTCCTCAGAGCAGCAGGAAAGGGAGAGGTCGTGGTTCTCCTCAACTAGTTCTAGCTGAAGAGATCAGAAATGCCTTTGGAAGCTGAGGGGCAGTCCAAAAAAAAATAAAAAAGGCAAACTCCTTTCTTTGGAAGGATCCTCATAGGAAATGCAGCTTGACGCTTGACATGGGAGTGTGGAGTTAATAATAAAGAGATGAAAGATGAGATGATCAGTCGGGTCTTCAACTGCATTCTTCATCTCTAGACTCAGTTCCCTCCAGGGGCAACTCAGCACCATCTTTTTTTCCCCCTCAATTCTCTTTCTTCTCTCCCTGAAACACATCTCAGAAAGAGAAAGGCTTTCTAATGAGGGAAGACAAGCAAGACATTAGCTCCTAGCACCAATTTTAGCACGGGCAGTTGAAAGCATCCTAGTTAGTCACTGAACGCTACCTGCAGGGCCCATCTGCTCACCTTTTGAAATGTTTGGCCCTTGCTTTGAAACTTTTTAAAAAATATATATAACCAACCATTCTCTTTATCAAAAGGGCTCTCTTTGGCTGAGGCAAGAGATTGAACTGCCTGAATATTCCAAAGCCAAGCTTGCTCTAGGCAAAGGAAGGCAACACTGTCTCCTAAATTTACAGCTGTGTCATCCTCCATAGCATCTCGTTCATTCATCATTCACACCCTGAATGCATGATACGTTCACGGGGTGGAGGTGGGGGAGGTAGAGAAACAGAGATGAATTGGATAGAGTCCAGTCCTTTAAGAGTTTAGTCTAGATGGCAAAGAGACCACCACACACAAATAAATTTAATACAATATAGAAAGGGAATATGTTGTAGCCGTCATCAGGGTCTGGGCTGAAGAGGTGGGAGGTAAGAAAACATTTCTATTGGAATCACTTCAGCAGCCTTTTAAAGATATGCTGAACTCCTCCTCTCATGAACTACTTATTCAGAATGATTTTATTTCTTTGTTCGTTGTTTGGTTAATTGGTGGATGGGCAGGTATGAGGAGCCTCAGGTCTCATTCTCTCTCTTTTCGTACATATATTATATATACAAATATATATAATATAAAAATATGCATGAAGATAGCTATATATGGATAGATAGATGGAGGTGGATATAGCTCTGCAGATATTTCAGTATATATTATACAATATATATCTATTAAAATATTCCGGTGGAAAAAAAAAATATTCCGGTGATACTGATATGATCAGGCAACCATGGAAACTAACTCAACTGATTCATTCATTCAACAAATATTTACAGAGTGACTATAATGTGTCAGGCACTGTGTCCCAGCATACAATTGTGACCAAAAAAGATATAGTCAATGTCTTTATGAAACTTATGCAAGAATTGATAGAGGTTGACCTTAGCCAAAAACATATGCAAATAAATATACAAATAAAAGTAGAAGAGAAAATTCAAGGGAGTCTTAGGGAAGGAAGGGGAACTGTTCCCAGCTTAGGTATATGGGAAAGGGTATCAAAGAAGATTTGATAGATAAAGTACCATGTGTGCTCAATTTTGAAGGTTGTGTATGATTTGGATGTTTAGTTACAGTAGGAGAAGGGAATTCCATTTAAAGGGAATAGTGTGAACAAAGGCAATGCAGCAGGAAAGGGCAGGGGGTGGATGTGGCCTGAAGTAATAGGAGAGCCACTGAACTTCGTTGGGTGGTGGAATTACCAGCTACATTTCAGAAAGATTAGTTTGGCAGCATTGCAGGGAAGAAGAGGGAGGGACAGACAGGAGGAAGGTCAACCCTTGGGCAGCTACCAAAATATAAAACAGAAGAAGAGTAGTCTGTGACAGTGGGGATGGCAAAAAGGAAATGGATATAAGAGGTATCGCTGTTTCATATAATAATACTTAGGATTGGACAATAACTAGATGGTGGGGGATGGGGCAGAGGAGTAGGTGGGAGAGGTAAGAATAAAAGATAATTCTAACATTTTTACCCTGAGAACATAGAAATAGAGACCTTGTTAATGGTCGGGGTGGGGAGGGGCTGGATTTACAGAGAAATTCCATTTGGAAATACCAACCTATTAACCCAGATACTAAGAATGAGGAAATCCTCCTTATAGCCAATCCTCACCCTTGTTTTCTATCCTTTCTTCTCCTACCCCTACCCTTAGTGCTTAGCACTCTATATTATGGCTATTAGATTATAAATTATCACAATTTTTTTTTTTTTGAGACAGAGTCTCACTTTGTTGCTCAGGCTGGAGTGAGTGCCATGGTGTCAGCCTAGCTCACAGCAACCTCAGTCTCCTGGGCTCAAGCAATCCTACTGCCTCAGCCTCCCAAGTAGCCGAGACTACAGGCATGTGCCACCATGCCTGGCTAATTTTTTCTATATATTTTTTTTAGTTGGTCAATTAGTTTCTTTCTATTTTTAGTAGAGACGGGGTCTCACTCAGGCTGCTTTCAAACTCCTGACCTTGAGCAATCTGCCCGCCTCGGCCTCCCAGAGTGCTAGGATTACAGGCATGACCCACCGCGCCTGGCCCACAATTTTTGATAAGTTGGAAAATTCATCCCAGACTATGATCAGCAAATTCATTTCCCATTAGGGGCCTGGTTAGTAATGGGAAAGGACTCTGGCAACATTAGACACCCAACAAACAGCCAAGTATCTTCCAACATGGTTACCCTGCCATTTACCAGTGGGGACCGTAGGCAAGTCACTCCACCTCCCTAAGCTCCAGTTCCCTCATCTGGAAGAAATTAGGGATAACAAAATCTGTGCTATCTACCACAACAGAGTGCCAAATGCTTCAGGAAGAATGCAGAAGAGAGGAGAGGAGCTTCTGCCTGAACAAAGACAGTGGTAATCAAGGTAGTGAGTGATTAGCTTTAAAAGACAGCTAAGTGGAGAGGAATGCAGAGAGAAAGGGTTGGAAGATGAGTAAATGACACACAAAGGAGTGAATGAGAATACATGCTTTTTCACTTTGTGTTAAATGCAGACTTTGAGGCCAGAACTCAAATCCCTAACAATCATTGTGTGTGTGTGTGAGAGAGAAAGCCCCCTTCTATGTTCAAAAAAATAACAGAAAAACCCTGTCATTATTTTGCTGGAATCTGCTGCTTGCCTCCCAACATCTGGTCTCTCGTCTTCAGTAACTACCTTGGTTCTTGGCTGGGCACAAAATGAGTCAGCTAAAAGACTGGGTTTCCTAGCTTCTCCTGCAACTTCATGTGCTCATGTGACCGAAGCATGGTGAGAAATCAGCAGATATGTGTGTGACTTTCAGAATCTCTTCTTACCATACTGACCAAAGTGATTTATGGATTTAATGCAATCCCCATCAAAATACCAATGTTATATTTCACAGCTCTATAAAAAATAAGTCTAAGCTTCATTTGGAACTAAAAAAGAGTGCAAGTAGCCAAGGCAATCTGAAGCAAAAGGAACAAATCTGGAGGCATCACATTACCTGACTTCAAATTATACTATAATTCTCTCTCTCTCTCCCTCTACATATAAATAAATAAATATATCTTGCTACATATAAAATTAATTTAAGATGGATAAAAGACTCAAATGTAAGGCATGAAACCATAAAAATTCTAGAAGAAAATATAGGAAAAACTTCTAGACATCAACCTAGGCAAGACATTTATGACTAAGACCCCAAAAGCAAATACAGCAATAATAAAAATAAATAAATGGGATTTAATTAAATTAAAAAGCTTCTGTATAGCAAAGAAAGTCAGAGTCAATAGACAACCTACAGAATGAAAGAAAATATTTGCAAACTATACATCTGACAAAGGTATAATATCCAGAATCTACAAAGAAGTCAAACAAATCAACAATATGGAAGCAAACAAGCCCATGGAAAAGTGGGCAAAAGACACGAAGAGAAGTTTTTCAAAAGAAGATAGACAAATGGTTAAGAAGCATATGAAAAAATGCTCAACATCACTAATCATCAGGGAAATACAAATTATAACCACAAAAATGTACCACCTTACCCCTGTCTGAATGGCTATTGTTAAAAAGTAAAACTCATGCCTGTAATCCTAGCACTTTGGGAGGCTGAGGCAGGAGGATTGCTTTAGGGCAGGAGTTTGAGATCAGCTTAAGCAATAGCAAGATCCCATCTATACAAAAAATACAAAAATTAGCCAGGTGTGGTGGCCTGTACCTGTAGTCCCAGCTATTTGGGAGGCTGAGAGAGGAGGATTGCTCAACTCAGGAGTTTGAGGTTGCAGTGAGCTATGATAATGCCACTGCCTGAGTCAAAAAAAAAGAGTCAAAATGCAATAGACACTGGTGTGGATGTAGAGAGATAGGAATGCTTATACACTGTTGGTGGGCCTGCAAATGGGTACAACCTCCATGGAAAACGGTACGGCGATTCCTCAAAAAAATAAATATAGACTTACCATTCAGCACAGCAATCCCACTGCTGGGTATCTACCCAAAGGAAAAGAAGTCATTTTATCAAAAAGACACCTGCACTCGAATGTTTAGCACAGCACAATTGACAATAGCAAACATGCAGAATGAACCTAAATGCCCATCAATTCATTAGTGGATAAAGAAAATGTGGTATGTATCATATACTATGGAGTACTACTCAGCCATGAAAATGAATGAAATAATGTCTTTTGCAGCAACTTGGATGGAACTAGAGACCGTTATTCTAAGTGAAGTATCTCAGGAATGGAAAACCAAATACCACATGTACTCTAATAATTTGGAGCTTAATGATGGGCACACACAGGCACAAAGAAATGTAAAGGACATTGAAAACCAAGAAGGTCAGAGGGTAGGAGGGGGTGAGGCGTAAAAACTTACATATGGAGCACAATGAACACTATTCTGGTGATGAGCACACTAAAAGCCCTGACCTAAGCTTTATACAAGGCATCCATGTAACAAGAACATTTGTACCCCCTTAATATATTGAAATTAAAAAAAAAACAATATTGGGCCTCATATTTGGTTTTGCACTTCTGGTGACCAGGGCAATGATGACATAATAATTGATTAAAAAATCTTCCTTATTCATGAGGAAAATAAAACCTGATTCAACTCAATTCCATTTTCCTGCTCTTTCATAAGGAGTAGTTCATAATTTACTGTCTTAAGGTGACATAAGAGAAATAGACATTTAACTGTATTATTTAACAACTTAGGGACAGCCATCCAAAGAACCTACATTTCCTGTCACATTCCAGATTTCTGTTGGTGCATGCTCAAATTTTCCTCACCACCTATCTTAATTCTCTAAGCTGGCCTCTTCCTATATTGAAATCATATATCTCCCTGTGTATGGTGATATCATTCTCCCATTTGATGAACAAATGAAAAATCTGACTTGTTTTTAAAGTCTAGTTCAAATTCTAAATCTTCGTACAAGAAAAAGGAAACCTTTCTTAGAGAGAGATACTTTCTTCTTTTCATCCTTTCTTCTACTTAGACTGCAGATATAATGGTTGGAGCTCCAGCTGCCATTTTGTCCTTGAGGTGACCTTGCGAATGGAAGTCACACTGTAGAGCAACAAGAGAAAAGGAACCCGAGTCTCTGGTCTATGGGGCTGTAGCTACTTACCTCAGGCTGCTTATCTCAGATGGCTTTTAGTTTCTTATTGCTGCTCTGACAAATTACCACAAATGCAGAGTCTTACAACAATACAGTTTTGTGGTTATTTTTAATCTTATAGTTCTAAAGACAGAAATCTGACCGACATCTCACTGGGCTAAGGGTGTTAGCAGGTTGCATTCCTTTCTGGAGGCTATAGAGGAAAATACATTTCCTTGTTTTCTCCAGCTTCTAAAAACTGCCCACATTCCTTGGATCACAGCCCTCTTCTTCTATCTTCAAAGCCAGAAACAGAGACAATCTTTCTCATACTGCCGTCACGCTGGTTCTCTCTTCTGATTCTCTTTCACTCTTAAGGACCCTTTGGTTTACGTTGGTCCCATCCGGAGGAACCAGGATAATCACCCTATGTTAAAGCCAGTTTATGAACAAACCGAATTCCACCTTCTTCCTTAATTCCCCTTTGCCGTGTAGTCAACATATTCACAGGTTCTAGGGATTAAAACGAGGACACTTTGGTGAGGCTACCGTGGTGAGAAATAAACCTGTATCTTGTTGGAGCCATTATTTTTCAGGTCTTTGTTGCTCACAATTAAACCCAATCCCAGCTGCTATAATAATGCATTCCTTTAACAGATTTTTGCTGAATACCTATGGTGGTGGTGCTGCTTGTGGTCTGATAACTGTGGATTATTCTGACACGCACAACCCTCCAGAGGCTGTGAGACCCACCTTGCACGACACCTGCCCACGTGTCCACATGTCTACAGTGCACTGACGTCACTCACTGCCACAGGAGTGAAGACTGTCCACCTGTGCACTGAAAACAACTCCTGCTCCCCGACACCTGTAGACTTGCCTCAGCACAGAGAAGGAAACTGAGGCCCAGACTCGAGAAGGTACTTACTCAAGGTGCCGTAGCAAGTTCATGGCATTGCCAGGACTAGAATGCAGGTCTCTGAATACCACTCCTGCATCATATTCTTCTTCCTTGGGCCATTCTGGGCCTTTCAAAGAAGGATGTATTAGACACTTTTACAGCAACAGGGTCCCAGGCACCCTAGTCACAAACCTTGGTACAGGCTGAAAACCACGTTCACCTCTATTACAATGATCCTAATGATACTAAATGTTTAAAACACCAGCTGGATTTTCTGGATTTTCTTTCTATCTCTAGAACATGCATATTAAAGTTCTCTGGTGTGTATCCTACTGGCTTCCCTGCCTCTCACACTCTCATGCTCTATTTCTCCTATTTGTTAAATGAGGACTTTTTAGGACTCAAAAACACTTACCAAGATAACATGCACATAAGGAGACCCAGTCAAAGAGACAGGCCTGGGAGATTATGCATTCTAGCGCCATGACTGACTTTGCCGTTATTTCTCTGAGTGTTAGCATTTCCATCTTTAAAATGGAGCAATAGCAAATGTACCTCTAAATAATTGCAAGGCACAGCTAATAAAACCCATTCTAAAGCACATTGCCACCCTGCAAAGTGTCATCTAACTACTAATAATAAAGCATTAAGCAATAGGAATTGTGCTTGTCCCATTTGGCTGTGAGGCACACTCCCTAGTAAAGCAGAGTGAAAGTGAGGAGAACTAGAACAAGCCCAGGACATAAAGCCAGAGGAAGACACCTGATTGGGCAGCCAGCCGAGCACAGAAGGGTGCTGAGAGCTAACGGGCTGGGAAGACCTTGGCAGGGCTGTCTGCAGAAACCTCTCACTCTGTCTGTTCTTAAATATCTGATTTTTCAAGTTCTTTTTGGAAACTGTTTATAAGTTACACATCTCAGATAGTTGGAAAGACCTCCCTTATGCAATTTAGGTCAGTTTGCTTTGTTTCTGTCTTCAGTAGGAATGGAAAAGGGCTATTCACACCACCCCCCATATCCCTACACCTCCTCATCCCCACCCGTACAGCAATATCCTTTCTTATGCCTGATGGCTGCTGCTGAGATAGCTTTTCCATAGCTTCTCCCAATGCTTATTGCCCCAATTATTTATAAATGTAGTGGCTATTGTTGTTGTTTTTATTCAAGACTTTTATAGTGAGTTAAAATGCTACTGTTAATTTTAGAGCTTGATGGGATCTTTGAGATCACTTCTTCCAAACATCTACATTTTGCACATGAGAAGGCTAAGGCTTCACTAAATGTGGTACTGCCAAGGTTGCACATTATTGTGTTGAGACAACGGTAAAAAAAGGCCTAAGGAATTTTGATAATAATGTATTACTAAATAATATTGAACTTATGCTAATTTCTAATTTTTGCATTCTCCACATAATACCTCCTGGTATTTGTATGGTATGCTGATATTTATTTTGAGCATAAGCAGTCATCCTGCTTCTTGTATAATAGTTGTTTACTGTTCTTCTGTCAGAGATATCATTTTTCCTCAATTAAGCATAATCCTGCACGTTCATACCAACTTCTTTAATTTAAGGGGTCATATTGAATTCTAATTCTACCTTATTTCCTCTAACAATTATGGAGCAGCTCCTATGAGCCAGACACTGTCACATAAGTACTTCATTTTATCCTCAAAACACCCCGGTATTGAGGATATTATTATCCTCATTTTAGAGATGAAATAAAATGAGGCACAGGGCAGTTCAGTAGCAGGCCCAAGAGAGTCCATCGGCAGCAGTCTAAGTTGTCTGATTTGTGCTCATGACAGCATATGACTTCTCTAAAAGTATCAGCTACCCCATCTAATTTTCTTACAGCAGTAAGTCAGGGAATCATGCTCCTTTTCCAATACCCCCAGCATAGATATAAATATTAAGTAGGATAATTAGCCAAAGCTGATGCATAGAGATTGTCATATACTCATCAACTTGAAAGTGAATGATAACGTCATTGCTCCCCAAAATGTAGGTCAATGAAAAGAAAGCACGACCTTTCCTTTCTATATGTGTCCACAGAGGTACAAGCAAGGCAGGAAATGAAGAGGGCAGACAGAAGAGTCTGAACGGAGAAGGAGCGCTAAGGGGGGTCAGCAAAGATGTCATGGAGAAGAGACATGCACCCAGGCTTCCATGAATGGTAGGGTTCAAAAGGGAAGATGTTTGGAGAAAGGTGGGTGAGCCAGAGGTTAAGAACAGGGGCCCAGACGGAGGGAGGATTTGGGGAAAGGGGTGAAATGAGAAATACCTGAAGGAATTGGGAATAATTAGCTGGAAACAGATAATTCTGCATTTCCATGTGTCTGATAAAATTAAAGGTAGATGAGAACTGTTTTGTGAAAGTAAGATTCCAAAAGGTCAGATAATTGGGCTTAAAGTCACAGAGTGCATCAGTGGGCAGAGAGCCAGGACCACGGCAGAGGATGAGGCACAGCTTTTCTAACAATTAGACCTGTTCACCGGTGGCATAGGCTTTTCTTTGGAGTTTTGAGAAACTCATCAGGAAAAATATTCAGGAGGATGCCTAGAGCCCTCAACCCCACAAAATGGGTTACAGAAGATGTTTCTGCACTTTGTGGGTTCTGGCTGAGATTAATTCCAAGGACTCTTCCATTTCTGAGTTTCTAAGATTCCAAAAGTTTACCCCAAGAGAGACTGGATCTCCTTGGACAGCTGGCCGGTCCTGTGCCAACAACGCTCAGCCTCCGCATGGAAGGGACAATTTTCAAAGCATCCTCCAACCATGAGATTTCAGGGATTTGTATTAAACTACACTGAGGGAGGGCTTTTGTGTAGCTTATATTTTTTTATCCCCCCCCCAAAATTCTTTAGGAAAAGTCTTATCCTCCTTCCAATCTTTTATTAGTGTTCACTTTCCTACATTTTTCTGATTGTTGCTCTATAGGTAAATTTTATGCTAAACATATTTGATTTGTTGTATTTTGATTGGATATACTCTAGAGAAATGTGTACTAAGTGTGTTAAGTGTTTAAACAACCACATATAATCATTGAACTTTTGTAGCCTTTTTAATAGCTTTTATGACAGATGTGTGACCTTGTTTAATCCTTGTGCAAGGCAATGATGTAGACATTGCCATCACTAACCTTAGAATGAGGAGACCAGGCTCACTGTAGGGTACAGTGAGTCTGAGGCCCCACTGTCAGCCTCCCATGGTGACTCGGGGCACTGTAGCATCATCACAATTGTTAGATGAAGAAGCTAAGACATGGAAAGGTCAATGGATTGGGCTCAAGGTTACAGAGTCTGTTTGTAACAGGGCCGGATTAGCTTTGAATACGTAGCCACAGAATCTTTACTTTTTGAAAGCCACCTTTAAGGCACCCCAAATCATGCATCTAGAAAGACCTGGAAGACTTCATAGAATGACTTATCCAAGCTCCTCGCCACAATCACTGAGTTACCAAAAGCTGTCACTCTGAGCACTATGATAGATTTTTTACCGTTAATAATAAGCCAAAGAATGAAAGCCAAGATCCATTTCTCAAGAACTTCTGAGCTCCTTACCTGCGCATCACACCTTTCTGGATTATTAAATATTGGCCTCATCTTCCTAAGCATCTCATTTATGGTTTTTTCTCTGTCAAGTGAATATTGGGTAAACTTCTGTAATAAGAATAATAAGGAAAGTCAGTTACATTAAAGTAACCAAAAACAAAAAGAAAACAAACAAATTTTCCCTTCTAATCCCTTCTTGAAGATCTCCCAGGCTTCTATGTTTCAACAATGTGGCCTACTTCTGTGCCCTAAAAATACCCTGACTTTCCCACTTACAATCATTTATTCACATCATTATCTCGGTGTGGAATGCCCCCTCTCCCCATCCTTCATATATCAAGATTTATTCATCTTCTAAGGGGCAGTTCACATGTCACTCTCTATGAAGCCTTTCCTAATTTCCCCAGTCAGGACGAATCCTTACTTTCTCTAGTTCTTGTTTCATTAAGTCTTATAAAGTGGATTTTTTTTTCATTACTTATCTTTCTCTTACACTAGACTGTGACTTCTTAAGGGCCCAAATCAAGTGGGATTCACGTGGGCTGGGTGCACAGGCTCACAGTATGCACTTGGCATATGTTTATTGAATGAATAAAATTAACATCAAATGCCATTTTCCCCTTTTTCCTTTTCTTATCAGACATTCAAAGATATTCAAAGTCTCAAGTGTCTTCCTGCTTACAATCTGTACCTCCTTTTCTACAAATATTCCATAAAGGGTAAGCAAGCTGCTACTGTTATGAAACATTTGCCAGGGATTGCTAGAAATGGTGCACAGTTCACCAGTTCTATTAAATCACAAGGGTTTCCTTTCTTGTTTTTCTTTTCTTAAATTACAATTCAGCATAATCTTTTCTCTCCTGTTAAGCACTAAGGAGAATGCTCACAAATCAGAAATCACTGAATATCAGAGCCAGAAGAGAGAATCTAGTAATCTAGCCCCTCTTCCTTTTATTAAGCAATAGAGAAATTGAACCTTAGAAAGAGTTACTTTCTCATAGTCAAATAGCAAGTTCCTAGTGTGCTGAGACAAGGTTGAGATCTCTGATCTTTTCTGGCTGGTGCTTGTTCCAGTCCTGGTAATTTGTTATAGGGTTTAATTTCTAAAACAATGCTTGGCCCCACCCCCTACTTCCTTCCAGCTGTGAATCTCTTTCCTTCATTTAAGCTTTGGGCATCCTAGCTTTCTGATGCACACTCAGTTACCTGATGTTCCCTAGCCCTCAGGGAGCAGGTCTCCTGGGTCTCAGCCTCCTGCTGCCCCAATCAGACACCCTGTCTTCCCATTGTCCCACCACCCACACTCCCCGCCAGCCTCCAGACCTGCGCTTTGGCTCTTCTGTTAACAGAGAAGTACTTTCACCATGCTTTAGATGCAGTAAATCATTTATTCATTGTAACAAACTTATGAGTTTTATGTCAGTATTGTCCCTCTTTGAGGGTCAGAGAGGCTGTCATTTGCTCAAAACAACATGGCTTGTAAATAGCAGACCTAGTAGAATATGTCACAAGGAATGTAAATAGGAGAGTACACCAGGTCTTCTGTCCCAAGGAGGCCCCTGAATTTTACATTCATTCCATTCTCTTAGGAGGTGACATCTGTAGTTTCCAAATTCTTTTTTTTTTTCTTGAATACATTTGGGGAAATTAGTTTTTACCCTAGAGAGTTACTTCCCAGGGCAATTAAATATTGGAGAGTTGGGTCTTCTGGTTTGGAAATTTTTTTTCCTATTAAAAATGGCAAACAGAATTATGATTTTTTAAAAAAAATAATCTGTAAGTGGAATATTCACATTTCCTCACTAGAAAAGTTCACCTTTGGGGTAGAGTACTTGATGGAAAATTCCAGTGGAAAAGGGAAAATTTCTCAAAGAACAGTGAGCAATTGCAAAGAAGAATTTTGAAACAGACGTGACAGGCATTTGGTAACCTATGGTATTCGTTACTGCAAAGGCTAGGCCTTGCAGAAATAATAACTTCATAACAAATGAGTATGTTAGTCATACTTAACAGGGATTTTGCACTGGCTTTGGGTATAGACTTCCACAAACAAACAGTGTTTAATGACCCAGTTGCATTCTGCAATGGGCAAAGAAGCTGAAAGGTAGAATACAGCATTGTTGAATTAGAGCATATATCCTAGCTATTAGAGTTTGAACATTCATCCCCCCATTGATGAACATTTGCATTCCTGAGTTGGAAAATTCAGGAAGAAAAGAAGAAAGGCAAGAAGAAAGGAAGGGAGGAGAGAAGAGAGGGAAGAAGGGAAGGAGGAAGAAAAAAAGGAGGAAGAAAGGGAGGGAGAAGAAAATTGTTAAACACTATTTCTCTCCTCACCTCATTAAAAAATTCTCCACTACTATAAGGATCAATTATATTTTCTTCTAGATTCTATTTCCATCCTTGCAGTTATTATTTCTGCAAGGCCTAGCATTTGCAGTAATACTAACCCAGGTCTCAGATACACAAATAAACACATGAAAATAACTCAGAGAGGGATTAACAAGTAGAATTGCCCAAAAGAGTGTTTACTGTGTTCATTTAGTTATGTGAGTTGCAGCTTATACGACGCCTGCATGGTGCTGTGTGCCTGGAGACGTCCTCATTCCCCGTGTGGCAGCACTGCACACCCTCCTGAGGCCAAGCAGAGAAGGTGGCACTGTGGCACCGGGCTGGCCCTCTGTGAGCTCAGCTCCAGCCTCCCAGCACTTTTCCTAGTGGACGAGATAGAAAGAATAGATCCTCAGTGGAAAACAGGAGGTGAAATGCGTAACCAGAAACACCACGCTGGCAGACTGCTGGACTGCAGTCTCAGCCGTGCCGTCTCTCATTTTGTGACCTTAGGTGATCACTCCTCTTCTCAGGAAAGTGAAGGGGCTTGGTCAGATGGGGCAAGGCCTGAGATTCTCCTCAATTCCAATATTTAATGGTATTTGTGGTTAAAGTTGCATATTCACTGTCTGTTTCCCTATCTATGATGTGGCCAGATTGGACCAAATGACCTCTAAGTGTCCTTTAAGCTCTACAAACCTGTGGTTCTAGGACCAAATCAAGGCTCACTAAACTCTGTGAGAGGAGAGAGGCTGTGGTTCCCAGAAGCATTAAGGATATCAAGTTGCTCCCAATGTCTTAGCCCAGGCTGAGGCATGAGATTCTCCAGTCCAGGGCAGAGGGCAAAGGAGTGAGGCTCTTGGCCACGTGGGTACATAATGGGAGCTTCCCATGCCTGAGGCCACCATTGTCCCCTACAACACTTGCCTCCAGATCTGCTGCTCCAGCAGCCCTGATCATCAGAACATTGCAAGGGCTTCACAGGAACTCAGGGTCCCTTGCAGGACCTCTGAGGTCAAACTACTTCTTCATGCATTCCTGATAAATAGTTTTCCAGACTCTGCCTGAAGGTAGCCTGTTCCACCTTTAGAGGACTTTACTATTAAGAAATGTCTTGGGTAGAGGTACGGGCCAAGCTCTGTCTCCCTGTAACTTTTACCATTGGTCAAGTTCTTCCCTCTGACAAGTCTGCCCTCTCTTCCCTACAGGTGACCACCAGGCCTTTGGAGACAACAAGCAAGGCTTTATTAAGTCTTCTCCTGGATAAGGAGCTCTAGTTCTTCTGATGACACTGTTTTCAGCCATCTTACTCTCCTGGCCTATAAATTCTCCAAATTGTTAAACACAACATGGGAATTGGAGGAGAAAAGACTGAGGTTTGAGTGGTGTGTCTACCAATGAGCTGTATTTTATCAACACAGCTGAACTGAAGTTTTTATTTAGGGTAAGTAAAATGTTGAACATAAAAAACCTATAAATGATGAAGTGCTGCATAAAAAATTATTACTCCTACTACTACTGAGACTATATATTGCTACTAAAAATAACAATTACTACTATTAAATCAAGAACATAATCCAGTTGTTTTCTAAGAGTACAGAATAGGAAAGGGAGATCTCTCTTGTTCTGGAAATTGATTTCTAGGCAGTCAGCCTAACACCACTGCAGCTGTTTTGGTAGCCTGTGTCTCAGAGTTATTCATCCTGAGCTTACAGGCAACTAAATACTGCAGCTTTATCACACATGCTGCTGTCAGCCTAGGTTTTATCCAGTTCTTGTTATTGTAAAAGTTAAGAAATTTACATTTGTCTCTGACATTCCATCTTGTTTGTTTTACCCTGTTCAGTTACTTTTGGACTATGATTCAGCCATTAAAACCAGTGCTTTCCAATCCTGGCTTCATGTCAGAATCATTTTATAAATTTTTTGAACTATTCCTATTGAGCCCCAGTCTCAAAATTTTGATTCGTCTATTTTAGGGTGGGACTTGGGAAGCTGTACCTAAAACAAGCATCTTAGGTGAGTCTTACCAGTCAGCACACCAAGCTCTGTCAGACTCCATTTGGAAACCCAGGCTATCCCACAGCCTCCTCTGCTCTGTTTTACCTGAACACTTGACGAACATGATTTTTTTTTTAGGGAACTGCCTGGAAGATAAGAAGATATCTACACAAAAGGGCAGGCAAAGGCTCTCACGCCTTTTGCATTCTGTTAATGTTGTTCTTTCACGAGTTCCTTCCTTCTTTATTCTCTAAAACAATGTGAATATGGCAATGTATAGGTGGGCTTGCCATGTGGCTTAGAGACACAGTGCTTCCGAATGCCCTGTTTCTTTTCCTTCCAGCAGGGTCCTACCTGCTCCTAGCAGAGGTGTGGAATCTGGCCGAAAAAGAACATTCAGACTCAGAGCCCAAGATGTCAACTAAGTAGGCATGTAAGTGGAGACCCTAATTAGCCAACGACTCATCCTTTCCTTTCACAAGGAAGCCCCAGAGAGATGAATTTACTTGCAAGTTCACTCAGTTTTTTCTAAGATGATCTGGGAAGATTCTTTCTGGACTAGAAGGAGCCCCATGTCTTCCTTATTCTGTTTCAGAATTTGTTCATTCAGCACACATACTGTGAATGTTCTATGTGCTAGGCAAGCATTGTGTGGGGGTGGAGGGAGAAAGAAATGACACATAGTTCTTTCTATCATCCCCAAAGTCCAGTAAGGCAAGTCCTGGCCAGGCGCAGTAGCTCACGCCTATAATCCTAGCACTTGGGGGAGCCGCAGCGGGAGGACTGCTTGAGGCCAGGGGTTCAAGACCAGCCTGAGCAAGAGTGAGACCCCATCTCTACAAAAACGGAAAAATTAGCCAGGCATGGTGGTATGTGCCTGTAGTCTCATCTGCTCCAGAGGCTGAGGCAGGAGGATTGCTTGAGCACCTGAGTTGGAGGTTGCAGTGAGCTACAATGTACTCTAGCACAGGTGACAGATCAAGACCCTATCTCAAGAAAAAAAAGATAAGATCTACACACAAATAATGACCCCAAATGGGCAAGGATGGATGCATGAAAGTTCAAGGAAAGGAAGAATTACATGTTCCTCATTCTAAGGAAAAGTGTTCTTTTAATCTCTCAGGTAAAAAAGAATCCTAATTTACCATAATAACAAAACAAAAGGAAAACATGTTTCATTAAATCCATGCCTGTGTCCATGTGTTCCTTCAAATGTCATCTCCTACAGCGCAGGGATCCTGATGTCTTTTATTATCTCAATAACACTTAGCATAATACCATGCACACTGAGAAACTCGTCTCTACCCTCAGCCTAAATCTTTGTATTCTTATGTTCTGGGCATATAAGAGTACAATTGTGTTACAAAAGACCTTTCAAAATGTCTTAGCTCTGTGACTACTAGATTTCTTCATATGTATCTGTGTTAAAAGGCTTTCCTTCACATTACTAAGGTTGTATTCCTATATACCGCTTAGACAAGAACCTCCTTGTTATATGAACCCGGAGATCACTCCTCTGGCCAGTTCAGCCCCTCAGAACCCTGCTGTAAGCCCCTGATTCATTGTTCTCGGAACTAGGCATTTCTGAAAACAAGATGCCATTTTATTTCTGGGGTCAGAGCTCAAATCTTTATTGCCTCTGGTGAGATGATATTCTGTTCTCTTTCCTCCATTTAAGTATATAACATGCCCTAAAGTATGTGCTAATTAATACATCTGTTTGTCATATGGAGCAGTTGAAAAGCATCTATTTAAACTGTGATTCACATTTTCCCTTTCAGCCTGTCTGCAGATTTTTGTGCATGAGGAGCCTGATTGCACTACTATTTTAAAGGGCCAATTAAAAATTTCATTAAGTGATGCTGGTGTGTTTTAGTGCAGGTAATAAGTATAAAGCTATACATGGCATTAACAAGCTGGAAGATACAACTGGATTTGATGGCAGAATTTATTTCTTCACCTTTCCAAAATAGTCTTCTGGAGAATTAACTACATGTCTTCACTGGAGGCAGGCAGCGGGCGCTCAGTCTGCTCAAAGCACTATTAGGGTGCAAAGTGATAAGCTAGATATATGTACTCAGAGGGTTCACCGACAAAGACTTCATGATCATCCCTTTAGAGGAAGAAGGGCTGACTAGTAAGTTTGACAAGTCTAAACCAAATGACCTGAAATTGTCCAATCCCATACTTGCTTTAATCTTTGGAAAATGAAATGCAGATGGAGGAAACATTTGTGGTTCAAGATGATTAGAGCACTTACACCTGGGCCAGACTGTTCCTGATATGTGACCTTGACTGTAGATCCTGTCTTTTGTCCAAGATCATTCTTTCAGTCTGCTATGTGAGCTCTAATATTACTTAGATACACAGAGGCTTTTCGACTTGCAATGGGGCTACATCCCCAAAACACAAGTCAAAACGCCTCACCTGCCGAATATCATAGCTTAGCCTAGCCTATCTTAAACATGCTCAGACACTTACATCAGAGCTACAGCTGGGCAAAATCATCTGGCAACACTGCACCCTGGAGAGTGTGAGTTGTTTACCCTCATGATCATGTGGCTGACTTCCATTGCCCAGTATCATGAGTGTATCCTACTGCTTTCTGTTGAATGTGTATCACTTTTACACCACCCTAAAGTCAAAAAATAATAAATCAAACCATCCTAAGTGAGGGACTGTTTGTAGTCCCCTCTCACACAAGATAACCAGAGTCTGTTTCTGTTGCTTGCTCCTAGTCAACAATCCTGATTGGTCTCAAAAAGGTGATTCCTCCCTTAGTATGCTTGGTATTAATACAAACAAATGATTGAAAGACATTCTTTACTCAGTTATGGAGAGATGGCTATCATGATATGACTTTCTAACTAATTGCTGTGCAAGAATGGGGCAGGTTGCTGCATAAAAGCAATAAATTCCCAGTTGCTGGAAAAGTTGAAACAAAGAAGAAACAACCATTTGTCAGGAACATGCCGGAGGGGATTCCTGGACTTGGCAGAATGGAGTAGAATCTAGTCAACAGATTTAATGAAAATGTTTTCCAAGTGCTAGAGATCAATGCTCTCTGTCCAGCTATGCCTCTCAGATGGCTGTGACTCACTGAAGACTCGTGGGCCGGAGGACTAGAGACTTGGGCTGAGCACCAGGGGAAGGGCTGAGACTAGCCTCTGCCTCTGGTATTGAGACTGAGTTCTTATATCTATTACTAGATCAATTACATTATTGTTTGTGAGATGCAGCAAGCCCATTCCCAGAGATGAGTGGGTAATCTTTCCATAGCCATTTTGGCCTAATTTGAGGTTCTTTCTTTCCAAATTGGTTCATTGCACATTGTCAAGCAATACCTTTTCACATAAAGAGCAAAATTTTTCTGTTCCTGGGGTTGGAATCTTTAATTCAGTTAACCCACAAGGTAGCTAGTATTACACATAGATACACAGTTCCCAAGGTAGACTACACTAGTCCAAGATGATGTAAGACTTAGAAAGAGGGTCCAAGAGGCACATTCTCACATCCAGGTCCAAAGGCTGGATGAAGTTATACGATCGGGTGTGGACCCCTTTATTAGATTCTTTAACCATCTGTCAGGCTAAGTGCTTCCTTTTAAAGCTGAAAAACGAGAGGCCTGGAAAGACTGTGTCTTGCCTGACATCACATCCTGAGTTGGGGTCATCAGCTAGAATGACATCTCGTGACACCTAACTCTGTGCTCTTCCCAGCTGTCTCCCGTCACAGTCCCTGTCACCTCCAGCCCCACCTGGCAGGCTGCTATCTTTTCAGCAAAGGCTGAGTAGGGCTCTGCTCGCACCCCTCAGGGAGGTGTCTGTGAGGCTCCTGTGTGGGGGCAGCTCTCACAGCAGTTCCTGCTTATGCCAAAAACACCCTGGGAATAAATAAAGTTCCCCGTTCTAACACCTTCTACTCATACCAAGTATGCACTTGAAAAAAAAAGAGAGAAAAGAAAGAGTTTAAAAATAAAACTCACAGAGGTAGGGATTCTCTGCTATTGAAAGAAATTCCTTAACACACATTACTCAGGTAATAATTTCTTTTTTTTACTGATTCCCTGGTATTTTTTTAGAGCTACAAAGAGGGCCTAAGAAAGCAAGTGGTCCAAATTCCTTTATTTATAAGTGGGCAAACTGGAGATCAGAGCAGAGAAGTGAGGTTGGTCAACCAGGTGAGGTTTCTGTTGAACTAGAACACTGTTTTTCGTTCACACGGGCTTTCTGAAGTGGTGAGGGTTTGCATGGGTGACACAGATTAAAGAATACTAATTCATCATTCTTTTGAATGCAGTAAAGAAATTGAGCTACTTTCACCAAAGCCTTCCTTTGGGGATGCTGGGGTGAAAAGGGTTGGCTTTAGGGTCAGCTAACCCCTTTTAGCAACATGACTTTGGGTAAGGTAACCTTCTTAGAGCTTTGGTTACCTGTCTGCAAAAGAGAGAAAATAAAACTAGCTGTCTTTTCAGTTGTTTGAGGACAAAAGAAATAATGTGCAAAGTGCCTAGCCTACTGCCTGGCACAGCCTCAAGGGCCAGTAGAAGTTCATTTCTTTCTCTGCTCCTTTCTCACCTCTCTTCTCCCTACCTTGTGAGAACACTGGGATAGGAAAAACCAAGAGAAGTTTGTCTTATTAAAGCCTGTCTTCCTGATAGGAAAGGCACATGGCCAAGGATATTCAAGACCTCTGAAGACTCTACCATAAATGCTTTTGGTGAAATATTTGCACATATAAAGGACTGATGAGTTTCAAGTGCCAGCCTAATGGGGCAGATCAAATGTTCTTTATGTTCTACAAGAGTCCTGAATAAAGGGTTCTTTAATGTTAGGAGAAACAGTTGCAATAGGCCTCCTTTTATTTATTTATTTTTTCAGAGAGTCAATAAAAACAGTAACACTTGAGATCAAGGATCTGAGCTTTTGTAAACTTCCTTACAGGAACCTTACATGTCAGATTATCCACTCTCTTAACTAGCCCAAGAGACCCATCTGCAGCGTTATGGACACCTTGTGGGACAGGAACTGCCAACTGTATGACAACAATTAGGTTTTTTTAAAAAAGGCTTTTTTTTTTTTTTTAACTTGAGTTACAATCTGCTCTTGTTAATTCCAATTTCTGGTCCTACTTCTATACCTCTGTAGTCACAAGGATGCATTTGTTCCTTTTTTATGGGTTACTGATGGAAGAGAGCCATTGCTTTTCTAATATTAGGGCATAAGCATTTATACAAGAATATCAAAACATAGGCCATTTCACTCTCTAAAAATGAGCCATGAATCTTGGTTTATGGTGATTATGACAAGTGGGCAATTATACATATGTATATTTTTAATAGTACATAATTTACCTGTGGTTGAGCTTTGACTCAACAGAGTTACAAATTCCAAACATCATTGGCAAGGGTGAAAGATCTGGGTTTAGAGTCAGAAGGCCTGTGTTAGCGCTTTGCCCAGGCTGAGTGACCTCAAACAAGTGAGTATCTGAGCCCAGGTTTTTCATATGTAGAAAATGGAGATTTAGGCCGGGCGTGGTGGCTCACACCTGTAATCCTAGCTCTCTGGGAGGCCGAGGCGGGCAGATTGCTCAAGGTCAGGAGTTCAAAACCAGCCTGAGCAAGAGCGAGACCCTGTCTCTACTATAAATAGAAATAAATTAATTGGCCAACTGATGTGTATATAAAAAAATTAGCCGGGCATGGTGGTACATGCCTGTAGTCCCAGCTACTCGGGAGGCTGAGGCAGAAGGATCGCTCGAGCCCAGGAGTGTGAGGTTGCTGTGAGCTAGGCTGACGCCACGGCACTCACTCTAGCCTGGACAACAAAGTGAGACTCTGTCTCAAAAAAAAAAAAAAAAAAAAAAAAAAAAAAGAAAATGGAGATTTAATGCAGTTCTAGAGATGGTGATAAAGAGGTCTAGGAACTTGAATTTGCGTGTGTGTGTATGTGTTTGTGTGTGTGTGTGTGTGTGTAGGAGGGGTTCATTAACTTTACAGTGAATGAATAGTAGGAGCGATGTAAGTGTCATTTCACACATTTATAGCCAGTGAATGCTTTCTTTAACTGAAATCTTAACTGGATCTTCAATGTTTAAAAATAGATAACATGGAAGGTCGGGGTGATGGCCTCAAGATCATTTCCAATTCTGTAAAGCCAAGTTTGAAAACTCCTGAATTTACAGCCTTGGTCAATTTATTGTTTCAAACAATAAGAGATATTGTACATTTGACCTGTGAACAACATGGAGGTTAGAGGAGCCAACCTCCTGCATAGTCAAAAATCCATGCTTAACTTTTGATCCCCCCAAAACTTAAGTACAAACAGCCTGCTGTTGACTGGAAACCTTACTGATAACACAGACAGTTGATTAACACATATTTTGTAAGTTATATATATTATATTCTGTATTATGAAAATAAAGTGAGCTAGAGAAAAGAAAATGTTAAGACAATCATAAGGAAGAGGAAATATATTTATAATTCATTAAGTGAAAGTGAATCATCATGGAGGTCTTCATCCTCACTGTCCTCACATTGAGTAGGCTGAGGAGGAGGGGTTGGTCTTGCTATCTCAGGGGTGACAGAGGCAAAAAATGTAGAGGAGGTGGGAGGAGAGGCAGGCACATTCGGTGTAATTTTTATTGAAAAAAATCCTTGTGTAAGTGAACACACAGTTCAAACCCATGTTATTGAAGAGTCAATTGTAGTTGAATTGGTAAATTATAAACTGGACTCTAAATGTAAAGACTATTTTGAATCATTTTGAAAAGTTAACTCACTACTGTTTCGGCCTGTTTTGTGCTGCTGAAACAGAATACCTAAGGATGGGTATTTATAATGAAAAGAGGGTTTGTTTTTTTTTTAGCTCACAGTGCTGCCAGTTGTACAAGAAGCATGGTGCTGGCATCTGCCTGGCTTCTGGTGAGGCCTTTTGTGCTGGGCCAAAACATGGTGGAAGGTCAAAGGGGAAGCTGACATGTGCAAAGAGGCAAAACCCAAGGGATGTCCTGGCTTTATAACAACCCACTCTCGTGGGAACTAATCCATTGCTGCAAGAACTAATTTAGTGTCGCCAGAGTGAGCACTAACTCAGTACCACGATAATGGAACCAAGCCATTTTTGAGAGATACTCCCCCATGACCCGAACATCTCCCACCAGGCACCACCTCCCAGCACCACCACACTGGGGATCCAATTTCAACATGAGTTTTCATGGGAACAAACAAACCATATCCAAACCATAGCAATTACCAATTCTGAGTATGTAGTTTCCTCATTCCCACAAAAAGCTAGCATGTCCACAGTGAAAACTCTGTCCTTTGGAACCGCCTGTTGCATATTCTTTCTCTGTGGTGAGCTTGCTCCCACACTCTTAAAATGGCCACTTTCATTTCAGACTTCTTTTAAATGGCAAAGAGCCTTTAACAGTCCAAATACCTTCACTGAACCACAGGGCAGATTTTTTTTTTCAATGGCATGTACTAGGTGTGTCAGTCTTTGGTATGTAACAAACCAATACAAAACTCAGGGAACTAAAATAGCTATTGATTAGCTCACACTTCTTTTGGTCAATAATTTTGACTGGGTTCAGCTGGGTGGTCATTCTGATGAACCCACCCTGGGGCAGTCATGTATCTACATTCACTTGGCAGGTCAGCTTGCGAGCTGATTGCTGCTACATGTCTCCAGCATTTAGCAGGCTAGCTCAGCCTTTTTCACATGGAAGTTGAGATGTGTGCACAGCAACAGAGGTTAAGAGCAGTAGCTGCAAGGCTTCTTGAGGCCTACACTTAGAAGCTGCAAAATGTCACTTCTGCTATCTTCTATTGGTGAAAGCAGGTCACAAGCCTGGCCCAGATTCAAAAAGCAGATAAGTAGATTCCACCTCTTTACGTGAGGAGTAGTAAAGACACATGGCAAGGGTGTGTGCTTACAGAAATGAGTGAGATTATTGTGGCCATTTTTGCAAATATGCTACTGTGCTAAGCAGCGCCAGTTTTTGCTTAAAGATATTACATTTGATTTTTCTTACTCCCTGATATTTAAACCCTGTACAGCATTTGAAAGATGCAGTTTGGTAGCCAAAATATATACAAGTTGTAAAGAAAGTGAAAATAAATCTGAGTCTTTCATTCATTTCTGCTAGTATAAAGCCTAGTCTCCTGCCCACAGCCACCTCGTATCCAGCCTATGCACTCATGTGCCACTGAGAAATGACCCAGGAAAGTTCTTCTTCTGGGGACCTGGTCAGGCCAATAAATTCTTTAGAGATACAATCGCCTTGCTGCTTGTTAACAGTTACACAGTCCTCGACATTTGCCACAGTCCTGTGACATTTGCCACAGAGGGGAGAAGGTATATCTATTATTTTATATCTATTACTTATATTATATTTTATTATTTTGTATATATTTTTATAAAAGTATAAAAATAGGCTGGGCACACCGCTGGCTCACACCTGTAATCCTAGCACTCTGGGAGGTTGAGGCAGGCAGATTGCTCAAGGTCAGGAGTTTGAAATCAGCCTGAGCAAGAGCGAGACCCCATCTCTATTAAAAATAGAAAGAAATTAATCGGCCAACTAAAAATATATAGAAAAAAATTAGGCATGGTGGCGCATGCCTATAGTCCCAGCTACTCTGGAGGCTGAGGCAGAAGGATCACTTGAGCCCAGGAGTTCGAGGTTGCTGTGAGCTAGGCTGACGCCATAGCACTCTAGCCCAGGCAACAGAGTGAGACTCTGTCTCAAAACAGAAAAAAAGTATAAAAATAAAACAATGCATGGACTAGTATGGGTACTTTGTGAGGACCACAGACAGCTCTGATTTATTAACCTGTCAGTTAACTAAATCCCCTGAGCAGTTTGTGATGCATGTATATGCATGTGGTTATGCTTCACATCAACAGAATTATGTATATATAGTTTTATATACTCAATCAAACAGCTCCTGGCTGCAGGTCTCCACAGGGGACAATAACAGCTGACACACAGCACGTACTAAGTGCCAGGCACTCCTAGTGCTTGTACATGTTCATGTAGTTAAGCTTACAATAAGCCTGTGAGTCAGGGACTATTGTATCCCATTTACACATTGAGTTCACAGGGGTAAAGTGACCTGTCAAAGCTCTAGCTTGTAAGTGGCAGAGCTGGGATGTGAACCCAGGTAGTCAGGTATGCCACTACTTTGGTTCTTAACCACTGTGTTCTATGGTCTCTCAAGGGATCTGTGACTCATGCATGTGGCTCTTGTCCTTAGCACAGATGTCCCTGGCTCCACATATGAACTGCGAGGCTTTTTATAATCACAAATGCCTCTTAGATTCTGATTCAATTGGTCTAGGGGAGAATAGTCAAGGATATAAAACATGAACAGAAGAAACATGTAATAAACATATTAAAATATAATAAAAATGAAAAAAATAATTAATGAGGTACAGGAAAAGTGCTGTGAGCATTCAGAGGGGTAAAGATATTTCTGGCAGGAGAGGTGAGGATCTAGAAAGACTTCATGGAGCAAGAAAAATGTGATTTGTACTCTAGCAGTTGAGACAATGTGTGGATATGCAGAGTGATCACCTGTGGCTGAATGAATAACATAGAGTGCCTCTGCCTGTGTCTGCAAGGTACTGTTTGTTATTGGACTCCGTGCTGTGATCACAACACAGTACGAGGAGCAAGCCTCCCTTGATACTTCTTAACTGCAACACATTTGAAAGTCAGCTTGACAGTCATTGATATGAATTCCACATGTACATGGAAATTATTGATAAATGGTAAAATTGGAAATAAATGCTAGTCGTTTGTGTGGTATATGTTAGGTTATCGTTCACAGTTTACAAGGTATTAATTATGTACCTAATAGATTATCAATAAAATTTCCACTGAATGTATTAAAAGTTGGTCATTTAATTGGAGCTGGAGATACACACTGTGACGAGGGTGGCATTTTCTTTGCTTAGAGCTAGTGTGTGGGGAAATGTAATTGCTGACTGTCGGGGACAGGCTTCCTTAGAAGCTGGGATTGCTGAGTCATGTGGACCATGCACGGCTGGGAGAAAGGTTAATTGGGGACAGCTGTGGCTGCAAAAGGCGTGCCTCCACTTGAGAAGGTAAACAGTTCAGAGAGGGAGCCTTTGGCTTTAAGTTGTTCTAGAAAGAAAAAATAACACTGTAGGGGACTGGATGATGCAAGTCGAGAGAGAATCAGATTGAGCACTCTGTAAATAACTAAGCATTATTAATCATTACGGTATTTTGGCATAGTATCTAAAACATAACAACTGAAGCCCCCAAAAGCCAAAGCCAAACTTGGTTTTATCTTTTTTTTTTAGAATTATAGAAGTCTAGATTTGGAAGGGGCCTTAGAGAGCTCTTAATCCAAATTCATTTCTTTTAATTTTAGAGCAAACAGTTCTTCTGGAGCTGAGGAAGGATAGTAAGTCTGCCTGAGGTAGGATAGTAAGTCGGTTTAAATAGAGACACAGCGTGTTCTGTTGGTGTTTTGGATTTTTAAAAGAAACACTTAAGTATTTTCTTGATATTTCTATTGACAAAGCGTACAAAGTTATTGATACTTAAGCTTGCTAGCTGTATTAACCAAATATAAAAGCAATGCCACAGAGCTGGTAAAAGAGGAGAAAAGAAATGGCCATGATGTTTCCATTCTCTTTTGGGCCTGCCTTAAACCCTAGGCCAAATTATTAGTCACTCTCTTAACTATCACCTATTGATGATTAATATAATCAAAATATTTCCAAAACACCAAAAGGCCATGAAGAGTTCGCAGTGCATCAAAGACATAAGAGTATTACTACTACTACCATTATGATCACTACTACTGCTACTATGTGATATAAAGTGTTAAATACCTGAAAAGACATACAGAACACTGGAGGAGGGTTGGAATAGCAGTGGTTCTAGCTATCAGGGAAGTCTTCATGGAGAAGGCCTTACCTGGACTGTCTTTAAAAGAATGTAGAATTTGTACCCACAAACATTTTGGATAGCCAGGAAAGGTGGATTTTCTAGCAAGCAAGCACACGGAGGTGGGAAAGCATGAGGTAGCTTTATCAGAACACGGAGTGCAGGAAGGAATGGTTAGAGAGAATGCTAGAAAGAAAGGCTTAAGGACAATATCACATACAGGTTATAATTTGCTTTCTTGCTGAGGTATTCTCTTCCTGGTAGAAAATATTTAAAAATTTTAAGTTTATCTTTATACTCTATAATAATAATCAATTCATTCAAGAAAATTGAAAAATATAGAGATTTCAAAAGAAATAATTTTTATCACTTAATAATTTGCTCTATTCTTTCCCAGTGTTTTTTCATAGACATAGATATTTTGATTTTTTTTTTACTAAAATAAGGTTATTTACTTAAAAATGATACATTGGACATAATCTGTATGTAGAACAAAGCAATTAATGGTAAACTTAATAAGGATCCTTTTAGATATTTTGATTTTTTTAACATTGTTCCAATCATACTTGAGTTTCTCAAACCTGTGTTAAACCTTACATGAGAGATAAGCCCTTCAAGAGAAATTTATGTCTAATTATAGGATTAGACTCATGAGAGATTAAAAAGGTTCAATGAAAGGAATGAAAGGGAAACATTTTTCCAGATGTTGCTGTGAGTGAGAGAGCAGCAATCTCTTCCTGTTCTTGCAGAGGCGTAGATTTGTTCAATAATGGTGATCTGCATTGGTGAGTATGTTCCTTAAGGACCTCCTGACAAAGTGATGGCTCTCTGTGGACAGTTCGCAGAGCAGTTTTCCTACCACACATATCATCACTTACTTCCCCATTTTCGAGCTCTTAATTTTGGTTCCATTCTTGGTCCATAGAGTATGTCTTAAACCAGTGTATCTCAGACTGTAACATGCATGGGAATTCCCTGGAGATCTGGTTAAAATGCAGGTTCTGATTTCATAGATCGAGGGTGGGCTGGGGATTCTCCCCTTCTGACAAGTTCCTAGGTGATGCTGCTGCTGCTAGTCCAGGGACCACACTCTAAGTTAAGCAAGGTCTTAGGGTACTTTCTTCTTCATACCTGATCTGTCTTTTTGTTGCTTTCACATGAGCAAAACAAATTAATTTGTTCATAGCCTTTTCCCCACAAACCCATACAGACATCTCTTTATTCACTTATGGTACTTTATCATTGCTGAGAAAGCTGAGGCCAATGTAATTTTTATTACTTTTTAGGTAAACAGTTTTTGCCATCTGGATGCTTAGAGGATCTGCTGCTGTTGTTGTTTTGCTTTCCTCCTGTGCTTCAAACATTTCACCCTGATGGGTCCAAGTGTGAATATCTTGTCTTTGATTTTGTCTTGAATGCAGTGGGCCTTTTGTCTTGCATGCTCAGGTAAAGCTGCAACTCAGGAAAGTTTCTCTAATTAGGCCTTCAACCATTATTTTTGACCAATTATCCTGCTTTCTTCGTACGGGCCTTCATAAATTCTTGGGCTGGATCTCTGATCCCTGTCTTACATAGATCATTTTCTCTTTTTATTTAATCTCTTTTGGTTTTTCTCTATAATCTAGAAGAAATTCTCAATTTGATCTGCTATATTATAGGCTAGATTTTTCCAGGTCATTCCTGCTTTTGGTTCTTGCCCCCTCAAAGTGGATGTTAATTCTGCTATTGCAATCTTAATTTCCTAAAATACTTTCCCATTTTATTCATTTCCCATTTTAGTTATCTAAAATGTTGTCAGTTGTCTTTTTATGTTGGACTTTGCCTATTATTTATTTATTTATTTTCAAAAGCAATATCTTTCAGCTTTTACATAATACCATCAATTTATTTATCATTTTCTTCTGGTTCCTCTAGCAAATCCTTTCTAGAAGGTCTCCTTTTGTTTCAACAGGGTAATGTTTTCTTTTCCCTTGTTCTGTAAGTGTGATGGACAGTTCTCATTGTGTTTTAATCTCAGCATCTGAATTCATTCCCCCACCTCATGTCTTCCTATGTTTGGATAATCTCCCATCTTATGAAGCAAAGTTTATCTTCTACATAGAAATTGAAAGCATCAAAACCTCAATTTCCCCGTTTTCCTTGCAATGTAGGTGGTTCAAGGAAGCAGAGCAGAACTGGACACCTGCAGCTTGCAGAGGCAGCATGACGACAGCTTTAGAGGCAGCACCCAGTGTTGGGGATATTGGTGGTACGAGTGACGTCCATAACCAGCAGTTGCATTAAGAGAGTCACCACTGGACCAGTTAAATAGCTTCATTCCTGTGATAGAGTCTCTGAACACGTTCTTTAGTCTCAGCGTAGACTCTAGAAGCTACTCAACATCTTTTTAATACATTATTTTCTATTTATGTTATCAGACTACAATTTACTCCTTAAAACTGAGATTCCTACCTGATATAATCAATATTGTTTAACCCCATAATGCTCTTATTTTCTGCTTACTTTTCCTCAAATGAGTGATAATCTGCTACTCTGTAGTGGACCTTGGATTCCACTCTGTACATTTGGGTCCTTGTCAAACCTGTTCTCAGAAGACAGCTGTATGTCATACTCCATTTTTGGTCCAATTCTTGGTGTCTTCAGGCTTTCATCTTGTGCAGATCTGTTGGTTGAGGCTAAAATTTTTCTGGCTCTGAAAAGTAAAAATAAAGGTCAAATGGGGAAAGGAATAGTTAGTTACCTAATACTCTGCCAGGTACAGACTTTTCCCAAGGCTCAGAATTTCTTCAGTTAGCAAATTAAAAGATTAGATTCAGTGGACTACATGTATATACCTACATACATATGCATGAAGGTTGACCCACAGGTGATGGGGCAGGCGAGGAGGGACAAAAGGCAGGAAACCGAACACATACGATGCCAGTCCCACTGCGTAGAACAACCATCCTGGGCACAGCTCTGGGAAGTCCATGCCTTGCTTAAGAATTTTCTGTGAATTTGGATACAGTTAATGTCCAGGATACATTGCCTGCCACTCTGCCACACTCTGTTCCTTTCTCTGAATAATCCTCTCCTCCTTGATTCAAATTTTGTCAGTTCTGTTGCCTCCTTACAAGCTCATCTTTTCTTATTCTCCCCATGATATGCTCAAGCCATAATGAACTATTTTTAATTCCCTTCTTTCACCACAATCTTACAGTTTTGTCTTCGCATGTGCTATATTTTTTGCCTGGAGCACTCCTCATTGCCCTAAATTTCTTCACCTAACAACACCTACTCTTCTTTAAACTCTCATTTTACCTATTATTTCTTTCTGCAAATCTCTCCATCACACTCCCAAAGACTCAGGGGCACCTCCACTGGGCTCCCATAATACTCTGACTCATCTTATCTTAACACATATCACTCTATAGTAATTCCTTGGCCATGTCTTATTCCCTGTTACATTCCCAGTATTTAGTCAAGTACCTGCTTTATAGCATGTACTTGCAAATATTTGTGAAAGAATAAAAGAATAGAGCTGGGCACAGTGGCTCAAGCCTGTAATCCTAGCACTCTGGAAGACCAAGGTGGGCAGATGGTTCAAGGTCAGGAGTTCGAAACCAGCCTGAGCAAGAGCAAGACCCCATCTCTACTAAAAATAGAAAGAAATTAATTGGCCAACTAAAAAATATATATATACACACAAAATTAGCTGGGCATGGTGGTGCATGGCTGTAGTCCCAGCTACTTGGGAGGCTGAGACAGAGGATTGCTTGAGCCCAGGAGCTTGAGGTTGCTGTGAGCTAGGCTGACGCCACGGCACTCTAGCCTGGGTAACACAGTGAGACTTTGTCAAAAACAAAAAGAATAATTAAAAGTAATTCTTCCCCACTCTGAACACCCATAGCTCTTTAAAATAAAATAACCATGTACTTTGTGTAAAGTGTCATATACAGCTTATTAGGCTCTTTGTTCTATTAGAGTAGGATCTGTAACTGCTTCGAGTAGGTGCCGGTATCATGTTTAGGACCTTCTGCATTAACAGGTATTCAAGAAAATTTACTCGAAGAAGTCCTACAATAGAGGGCTGCGATCCCCAACCCCAACTCCAGTCCATGGCCTGTTAGGAACCTGGCCGCACTGCAAGACGTAAGTGGCAGGTGAGTGAAGCCTTACTCTGTATTTACAGCCACTCCTGATTGCTCAGATCGCTGCCTGAGCTCTGCCTCCTCTCAGATCAGTGGAGGCGTTACATCCTCACATTAGCCTGAACCCTACTGTAAACTGGGCATGTGAGAGATCTAGGTTGCTTGCTCCTTAGGAGAATCTAATGCCTGGTGATCTGAGCTGGAGCTGAGGAGGTGATGCTAGCACTGGAGAGCAGCCGCAAATACAGACTATCATTAGCAGAGAGGTTAACAATGTAATAATAATAGAAATCAAGTGCACAATAAATGTGATGTGCTTGAATCATCCAGAAACCATCCCCTCAACCCCCATCCATGGAAAATTTTCTTCCATGAAACTGGTCCCTGGTGCCAAAAAGGTTGGGGACCACTGCTATAGGGTATCCAAAAATCCAGTCATCCAAATTGGTCCACTTTTGAGAGTGAAAGACAATGCTATTAAGAATTGGCCTGAGACAATAGACAAAATTTGGGATTGTCCAGGGCAATTTGGATATATGGTCACCCTATTTAGCTATTAACACACTATTACCAGATCATTAGTTTGTTTTTTAAAGATTGAAAGTTGTTTTTTAAAGACTGAAAGTGCTGGGTCAGAGAGAGTTTCTTGCACTGTACTCACACTCTAGAAGGGCAAACTGATATGAAAGATTATCATCTCATAGTCACATATCAAGTGATATAGTGACAGGGATAGATAAAACACCCAGGATTCTTAATTTTCTTATTCTTCATCCCAATCAATGCTATTAACCTTTTGATTAAGTGGGCTGCATGCAATAGGAGACATTGCAGTTTAGATAATTTTTTTGAACTGCAATAATTAGCCATTATAAAATGGGAGGAAACAAAATCAAGTCTGTTTCTTCTTTTTACCTCTGTAACAGTGATCAAACATAATCCTTTAAATATAATAAGAGGTAAGAATAAAATGTCAAAGCCTTGTGCTTTAAAGAATTCCACTGGAGATTCAGCCATCATTCGAATGCAGCAACTACTTTTCTTCCTTAAAGAAAAGCACTAAGAACTTTTAGGCATCAGCTCAGTAATCCTCAACTTAAGAGCTTATTACTGGAAAGTTATCTACACCCTACTTGGGGAAATCAAGGCTCAATACATATTGAATTTAGGTTACTTTGTGGTTTATAGATCCATTCTTACCCATAAGTTAAGAAATTAAGGATCAAACAGACCACAAGAGAACTGGGGGTTAACTTTGAGAGCAATGGTGAAAATTTGAGTAGAGATAGGAAACCCAATGTTAAGAATCATGAACTCCCATGCTGATAGTTCCATACACTTGCATAGTGTTTACTGTTTGTAATGTACTTTCACGTTCCTTGTTTTATCTGATCCATGACATAAAAATACAAAGAAAGGTGTGACAGATTAGGATCTTCATCCTATAGATGGATGAATGAATGAATAAGGCTGAGGGAGAGAAAATGACTTGTTCAGCATCATACCTTTATCAGCAGAGTTTGGGACTAGAACCCGAGTCTCTTGCATTCCAGCCTGAGCATCCTCCCTGTACTCAGTTATATGGTTGAGTGCTTCATGTCAACCTCATCTCCATCAGAGATGGAGTAAAGAGTAAAATACGGGTAAAGATCTAAAGAAATGTGACCAGTCCTGATTGGAATTTACAAATGCCACCAAAACTATTCAAACTGCCACATATCTGCTCAGGAAATCCTGAAGTGTTCCAGTTCTTTCCCTGCCAGTCTTTTATGCCATGTGTAATAGGCAAAGAGTAATCTTGTAATCAACTCTAGATCTTGTAGCTACAGCCCTCTCAGTGCCTCAATTTACAAGTGGCAGTCACCTGGGTGATCTGGAGCTAGAGGGGATCAGGATGGAAAAGTAAGATATTAAGGAGGTATAGTGTTTTCTAAAAAATGAAGTAATACCATGTGCCTGACTGAGACTTTATAAGGTCAAATGGAAGGACCACTCATGCATTTAAATTGTTACTTCCCTTCTCTCTCTGTTCATATGTTGAATTTTAGGGCAGAATCAACACGACTTGACAACGGATTGGAGAGAAATGTTACAGAGAGGGAAGCCAAGAATGACCACAGGTTGACTGTGGTTGGTGACTGTGAGGTTGGTCTACTGTGACTGCCAACAGGTGTGGAGAAGGCAGGACTGAGGTGAGTTCAATTTTGAGCCATGCTGATTTTGATGATTCACAAATAAAAACTGGATTACCTGTACGGAATCTAATTTTAGTCCACAAACTCAAAAGCAAGAAATACAAATTTGAAAATTATCTATATTTGGGAGTACACAATTAAAATTAAGTTTGTTCTTCGAAGTAGAAGAAACCTAGTCTCATTCAATTTGAAGTCTATACCATCCCTTCGTTGGGAATGCACTAACATAAAATGTCTTTGTTGTTTGGATGAGTGAAGGGCCAATGTTTAGAAATACGGGTAAAGATCTCATTAAATATTTGAAAGTAATATTCCATCTAAAATGATTTAGCTTGGATTGCTAAGAAGATTCAATGGTCAAACAAGGGATTGCATCTTCCCAAATATATCTAAGGTTTTTTTTTTGTCTTAAAAAAACTTTATTGTCTTTGTCTTATTACAGACATGTAAGGAAAACTTAAAAGTGATACACATTTTTTGTAAGAAAATTAGAAAATTTGGATAAGCAAATAGAAGAAATAATCCTACCACTTAAAACAACAACTTTTAAAACATTGAAGCACAATTTTTCAGATCCTTTTTTATACATCTATACTTTTTCTTCCACTTTAAAATATCATGTAACAAAGAAAAATGAAAATATATGTCCTCACAGAAACTTGTACATGTTCATAGCAACATCATTCATAATAGCGCCAATGTGGAAATAATCCAAATGTTCAGCGACTGAGGAATGGGTAAACAGGATATGGTATATACATGCAATGGAATGTTATTTGGCCATAAAAAAGAAAATATATTAATACATTATGCTTTAACATAGTTGAATCTTGAAAACATGCTAAGTGAAAGAAACCCAGCACAAAAATCCACATATTATATGATTCCATTTATTTGAAATGTCCTGAATAGGCAAATCTTTTAGAGACAAAAAAAGTAGATTAGTAGTTGTTTGGGTCTGCAGGTAAGAATGAGCAGTGACTATGAATAGGTGCAAGGTTTCTTTCTGGGCTGATGGAACTGTTCTAGTATTAGAATGCAGTGATGGTTATCCAAGTCCATAAATTTACTAAATTTACTAAAACCCACTTGTATGCTTAAAATGAATGAATTTTATGGTGTATGTAAATTATACCTCAATTAAACTGTATATATGTGAGACATATAGAGAGAATATATATTTCTGTGTATATATAGGATGTATACATATATAGAGAGAAGAATTATATAGCTATATAGAAACAGATATACATATCTTATGAATTTCATTCTATTTATCTAAAACTGACCTAACGTCTTCTGTGATGCCCAAGAAGTGTGTGAGACAGTGGATTGCAGCCATGAATGAGGCAAAGCGCATCCTAAAGCTTATGCCCAATACCCAGATCACCAAGAACTAGCAGACCTTCTTCAACAGCAACACAACTCTGTGCAACTTTCTAAAGGAGCCAGGGAGGACACCAGGTGAGGTCCTGGCCACAGACATCAAACCCTTGGACATCACTCTTTACCTTCGGCTGCTGTTGTGTGAAGACAAAAATGTGTGTTCCATGTTCGTGTTCTCACAACAGGCCCTAGGTGTGTCTCCAGATTTATCATTGCCCATTCCATTTCCATCAAAGGAGACTTGCAGCTGAAACAGTGGGTCTAGTTCATGCAGGGGTCCGCTGGGAGGTCTCAGCCAAGCTATCTCAACAGACCCCTCCCACTGAAGTTGGTATTATGTATTATCTTTGTGTTAAGATGTAGGGTAGGAATTGAGTCTATTTTTCTCAATACTGTATTTCAGGGTCTGATAATGCTAGTAGAGGCACAATAACCTGCTTTTAGAGCAAAAAAAGTGCCATAAAATTGTCTGCCTTTGTATTTGAGCCTCTTTGAAACTTTTCATTGGTAGTGAACCCAAGAGAGATTAAAGCTCTTTCTACCAACATCTCCACTACTACACACTGGACCCCACTGTCAAACTGCACTATCTGACTTCTGAAGGTTCCTAGGCCTCTGGGAATGGCCACAACTCTTCTGGATTCTATGCTTACCTGAGGTCAAAACAGCCAGCAGACTGGTATTGGGCATTGAGTTGGAACAGACCAAAATACACTCAGATGATCTGATCTTGTGATTTTGCAAAATGCAGTGATAACAGTATAGCCACTTGCTAAAAACTGGGTAAAAGTGTGCAGAAACCCATAGGGCAGATACAAGTCTTCATTTGTCCACATTGGCTTGACTCCTCTAAGCCAATGAAGAAAGTAGGTTGTGACTCCATTTTTCCCTCAGGAAAAGACCTAATAATCAATAAAAGGAGAAAACATTCATTTAGGAAGTCTGATGATATGTTCTTCTTTTACATTGAGATCATTTTTTCCCCATTGTACAATGAGGTGTGAAGAACAGACAGTAAAGAAACCTTTTGCAAACTGCTTTGTTATCTTTAATGCTGCATTTGCTAAAAGCCTACCACTACTGTCCACCATGTTAAGTTTTCATCTCTCTCCAAAAGGCTGATCGTTATCCAGCCAGGTTAGAGTCACTGTCACCCAGGGGCCTTTGAATAATACACTAGTATTATAATCTTGGGAAGAGAAATATGTTCAATTATAAAATAGAATGCATCAAATATTAAAACTGTCACTTGTGCTTAATTCTTCCTGGAAAAAGTGTGACCTTAGCTATTTTTTAAGAATTTGTTTCATCTTTGCAAAATAACCATTGCTTTAATTCCATGTCTATTCTTATAGCAGAACTATATCCTCAGATAATTTATAAAATGTGTGTATGCTAAATGTTAGAAGACCTAAAGCAGCACACACAGCCCACATTGTAGCAGATGACAAATATTAGTTCTCTCTCTTTCCCTTGTCCCCCCTGGAATCTGCCCAGAGTCATGTTTAAACTATATACGTGTGTGTGTGTGTGTGTGTGTGTATAAGATATATATGAACATATACAGAGAGACAATATATATAGAGAACATATATGTATATAGAGAACATATATGTATATATAGAAGATATATATTTATATGTATATATACGATATATATAGAATATATATTTATGTGTATATATATAGAATATATACATATATATTGAGAGATTTATATAGATATAGCGGTGTGTGTGTGTGTATCATGGACTTCTTTCTATTTATCTAAAACTGATCTAACGTCTGCTGTGATGCCCAAGGAATGGGAGCCATGAATGTGGCAAAGCGTTTCCTAAAGTCTATTCCAGATATCCAGAACACCAAGAACTAGCAGACCTTCCAGAGGGAGGGCATCCATTGTGTTGCTTTTCTAGTCAATACTAAGGATTCACTTCCTCACTCGATTACTGGATAACATTTGGTTATATGTGCCAGGCACTGCCTTGGCTGCTGGGGAAGAGAAATGAACAAGACATGAAGACTACAGTAAAGGATGTATGAGAGGAAGCGATCAAACACATCTGTGAAAAATTAACTTGCAACAGGATAATCAAATGGATACCTTTCCTAGAAAACAGAGAAATTAATTTCATGTCACTGGAAGGCGTGTGGAAGGAATGGGCCACAGGGAAGCGATTCCTTGAGAAGGGCTGGCAGGACAGGGAGAGTCTGCATTTGTGGAAATGGGCTCTTGAGAGTCATGGGTTTAGGAGGAGGAAACTAAATGAAAAAAAGCCCAGAGGCAGGAAGTGAATGAAGGAGTGTGTATGTGTGTGTGTGTGTGTGTAGGGGAGAGCGGAAGAGGAGGTATTGGATGTTGAGTTGTAGTTAGAAAAGTCCATTAAGACTTGATCATGGAATGAGGAAGGGACAGCTGAGAGTTTGAAACTGGTTGATATTAGTGAACCTTTACAAGTTCACTAATGCAGCATGCCCTGATTTGGGAAAATGCATTTGGTCAGGGGGCAGCATGCAGCATCAAATTGAAAGGCTAGGAGAGTGTTAGAAATCATCAAATCCAAGAACTTAATTATATGGATAGAAAAACTGCAACCAGAGAGGAAGTGACTTGCCAAGAGGTTACACAGAAATTTTAGGGTAAGGCAAGGAGTATAAACCTTTCTCTCCTTTGTCCCTCCCCATGTGAGTCTTGATGGTACTTCCAAATGGCTGGGCTCCTCTGACTCTTCCTCCCCCTCCCATTGGTCTGCTTGCATCCAGGCCTCATCTCTTGATGATGTTAGCTGATTTTATTTAAACACCCAGGCCCTATACTTTCCCCATCTTTCTCTGTCTTTGACCAGAAACAGGAATTTAAAAAAACCCAAAACAAAAAACAGTGGAATGCCCACAATGATCAAGGCAGGCCTTGTGTTAAGGACTCAGAGACAAATCAGATTCTGAGGTAGAGAGAAAGACATTGTAACTAACAGCAAGATCCAGGAACCTAGGGACAGAGGATAAGCACAGAGTGAGAGGAGCATTCTGCAGGGACAATGAGTAGGTTGGAGGTGGCAGTAGGGATGGGAGGGCCTCTCAGAGATGATATTAAGATTAATCTGAAGAGGCTGAGTAAAGGTTGTCTGGTGTATGGAGAAGGAAGAGGGTTCCCAACAGCAAGAGGAACTGTGTAAATGCAGGTAAGCATGGAGAGGTAAGATGTACTTGGGAAACCACTAGAACTTCCACTGGTTGGAGTGTGGGGCCATGTTAAACCTGGCAGAAATGAGGCTGAAAGAAGCAAGTAGGTGCCCAATTATGAAAGAGTATGCAAACCATACTAAGGAGTTTGGCCTGGTAGGTTTTGAACTGGCAAAGTTAACATCAGATTGGTATTTACCTTCCATCTTCCACGGCCCTCTTGCCTTATTATTTCTCTAACCACCTCCTCATAGATTTTCCTCTTGGTCAGCTGCAGGAGATCATGAGTTCTTCACACCAGAGTGTTCAAACTGAGACCAGATGGTCACTCAACAGTGGCTGAGCAAGGTGCCAGGCTGCCAGGGCTCAGGGTGGAATCTCACCTTATCCACCCTCAGCTGAGTAAAAGCTCACTCAGCTCTTAACACAGAGCAAATACTTAACCTGCTGGGCTTTAGTTTCCTCCTGGATAAAGTAGAGAAATAATAACCTCAACTTGAAAGGGGTTTTGCGAGGGTTAAGTGAATTACATATGAAAAATCCTGAAAATATTGCCTGGCATATCATAGGCATTTCAAAAAAAGAACTAGCATAAGCTACAACAAAGGCCACTGGGTACAGGACTCTAATGGATGCAAAAGAAAGGTAGGACCACAGCCCAGATGGCCTAAAAGTCTTGTGTCATCACTGGACCAATGAGTCCAGACCAGAATGCTGCTATTGGCCTTCAGGCCACCAGTGTGCCATTCTTGGCCTAATGACTCCTACCCCACAAGAAATTCTGTGCTTCTTTTAGTCTCTGAACTGGTAAACCAGTATTTTTCTAGCACTGAATCTGCAAATTTGTATAACCTTTCTATCTGGCCCAAGGCCCTGCACATAGCGAGTTTTAATAAGATATTGAGAAAAGTGAGGGTACAGAAGGAAGCAGAACAGCAAATGAGAATGTGGCTTTTGGTCTGGGTTAGCAGTTATGACAACACTGGTGTGTTCAAAAAGCATCAATTTATGATTTTGTTACTTATACTCCTGGTGAGTGTTTCACAAGTCAAAAGTATCTTTTGTGATGGTTTATATAATGCTCATGCTAACACCATGCTCACCTGAGCAATCCATAAATATTTCAGGAGGAGAAACAGTGATCTTCCTCAACACACTCATACAACAGTTTCAACATAATTAGTAGCATTTTCTCAATCTAACGCGGCACTTTTATGTGTATGATATAGGAAATGAATTACTCTAATTATACCCTATTAAATCTTATTAATCCTTATGAGAACGCTGTTATTCTTTATAAGTGGGTTAGTGGGAAAAAAATGCTGGTCAAGTCCTGTTATATCTGATGAGGATTGTGAGATTCATTCTTATTTCCTGTGATACTAGGATTTTTTCATACTCAGCAATAGTACTCAGAACATGAGTATGTTATAATGTTTAAGATTGAGTGAATTGTGTTATAATAGGGTCTGATCTTTTTAAAGCCCCAGAAAAAATATCTTTAAGGGCTCATATTTCCCATTTCAAACTATGTTAGTTGTCAAAAGAAAAATATTTCATTATTGTGTGGAATGGGTAGATAATTGTGACCTTATCTTTCTGCTACTACATTCATATTTTTGTAGGTATAAATGAGAAAGTTCAGAGGAACAGAGAGGTTAAGTAATTTGCACCCAGAAATGTCTGAATTAAAAAACTCTGCACAAAGAAGGTGCTCAACAAATAAGTCCAATATCATGTGTTTTTTCATCTTTCCTGAATTCTTTATTGAAAGAATCCCACCTAGGGCTCTGGGAGGCTGAGGTGGGAGGATTGCTTGAGGTCAGGAGTTTGAGACCATCCTGAGCAAGAACAAGACTTCGTCTCTAAAAAAATACAGAAAATTAAGCTGGGCGTGGTGGTACACACCTGGAGTCCCAGCTACTTGGAGGCTGAGGCAGGAGGATTACTTGAGCCTAGGAGTTTGAGGTTGCAGTGAGACAATGATGATGCCACTGCATTCTACCTGGGGAGACAGACTTAGACCCTGTCTCAAAAAAAAAAAAAAAAAAAAAAACCCTCACCCAAATCCAGCTTGGGTAGAACCACGTTTTGGAGTTTGCATGAATAGGTAACTCATGCTCTGCTCTCAACATTCACCAATGGGATTGGGTCCTGCTAGAGGTCAGGGCCAGGTATTTGGGTGGAAAGATAAAGGGGTTAGTTAGGTGATCTGGAGGTGAGTCGGGTGCTGGGGCAGTTATTTTGTGTTGGGCAAGTTACTTTTCCTGGTTTTTTGCCTCAAATGAAAAAAGAGGACTATAGTTTGTCCTATCTCACTCACTTGAAGATGTAATAAGCGGTTAAGAAAGTGCTTTTACGATGTGCCGGGGTGAGAGATTATTATTTTAGATATCAATAGGATAGAAATACAATGAGATGATGGCTCAGGTCTTGCAGTGCCTTCCAGGCAATGGGTGCTCTGCGTTATAAGCCCTTGGCACAGTAATGGTGCTTCTCATCCTTGTTCACATTTACAAATGTCAGAGGAAAAAAATCCGACTCAAAACTTCCAAGAACAGGCTTGTCTTTATTCAAACCAGTTCACCCAGTTCGCAGACTTTGTTTTTTTGAAGCTATAAGCACAGAGCAAGCTTTCTGGGTTTCCAGGCAGAGGTGAGAAGCAAACGTTAAACTCCAGGGGTTCTTCGTTTATTGGAGGACAGGACAGAGGAAGCTGCCCTGAAGCAACTGATTGTCACAGCAATCAGGGCTCACAGTCAACCAAAACCTTCCAGGAACTGGCTCCCTGGCCAAGAGCAGTAATCACTGGGTGGTCAGCGCTGCCCGCAGACGCCTAACCAGGTTCAAGGCTCAGGCGGAAGTCGGCAGTGAGGGCCCGGCCTGGAGGCGGGAACCAGGCTGGGACGCAGAGCGCCCGGTCCCAGGTCCCACTCCTGGATCTCCTGAGTGCGTTACCCTGTATAAGTCATTTCCCTCCTGAGAGCTGCACTCACGAAGTGGACGGGTTGGAAGTTAGTTTTTGCCAGCTCTGACATCTTGCAAGTTTGGAGTCTTGCTGGGAATCCAGGGCGGGACTCACGAGGAAGATCTCGGAAGGGGATTCCCTGGCAGGACCTCCTCCCCTCAGGCTCGGCGCCCTAACTTGACGCCGTAACAGCAGAGGTTCCCTTATGTCTCCAGCAGCCCCTCGACTCGGCCACTTCCTCCTACGTCTCCTTCCTCTTCCTCCAGCAGAGGCAAAGCCTCCCCACCTCCCTCTCTCCCTTCCTCCTTCGCAAGCTCCCCGCATTCCCGCGTCTCCCCCGCTTCCTCCCAGGAAATGCAATGCCCTCTATGCGCCCACCTTTTGGCACAGCCACGCCGGCAGCGGGTGCCCCCTCCCCCGCCAGGCGAGCACAGCGCGGCGGCCCCGCGGGCACACGCCTTCCCATACCTTACATGGACAAATGCGTGCAGGCAAAGTCAGGAATTCAGGCCCCTGACGTCAGCCTCCAGCGCTCAGGGCACCGCACGGGAGACCGAGGGGAGGGGGTGGGGACGGTGGGGAGGAAGGAGGGGGAAAGGCACCAACCAGCAGCCGCTCCAGCCCTGCCGAAGTTTCACTTTTTGTCTGTGGGTTCGCTCCCGGGTCCCGCGCGAGCTTTCCCGGGATAAGTAGCTTTAGCGAGCAGGGGAGAGCCAGGCGCTGCAAGGTAAGGGTTGGCTGCACGGCCCCCGGAGCGGGGCGCTGGGCGCGGGCAGCGCGCTCGATGGGGCCAGTGCGGGGCGCTGGGCAGGGCCTGTCCGGGGCTGGGGACAATGGGAGGGGGAGTGCCCCGGCACCTCCTCCTCTGCCTCTGCCTCCGCCTCCAGCCGCCGCCGCCGCCGCTGCCCCGGCTGCCTCCTCCCCGAGGTATTGTTGCAAATCCTTCCTTCCCCCCACCCTCCGCCCGCGGGCGCCTCGGGAACCCCCAGCCCTCCCCGGGCGCGAGCACCTCCGGGGTGGCAGGAGCACAGGGTGTAGAGCGCAGGGCGCGCGCCCGGCCCGGGCCGCCAGGCCCGCGGTGCGGAAGTGCCGGCCGCGGCCCAATCACGGGGTGCACGCCATGGGGGAGGGGGACCCAGAGTTTTTCGGGAAGCGTTGACCAGAGGCTGGGTGGGACTGGAGCCTTTCCCTGCGCGCCCCCTGCCCAGACTTTTCTGGGCGCCCAGGGGGCGGGGCCACGCCCATCCGCTTAGAGCTTTCGCGGAATCACAGTTGTCACAGTGGAGAGGGCCTAGGGACCCAGTCATTCAAGTCCTTCCATTTTACAGTTGGGGCAACTGAGGTCCCCAGAGAGGCGGGGTCTTCCCGGAAGTCAAATTTACTCGAGGCCAAGCTGTAATTAAATAGATGGCTCGGGACTTCTAGTTTCCTTTCCCTAAGAATTTCTCTAGGACCCACTGTGTGGCAGGCACTGTGCTGGGTGTGTTGAGCCTAGACTTTGCCCTCAAGGAGTGCTCAGTTGAACCTTGTCAGACTTGACTCAGGTAGCAAGTGCTAAGTGCTGGGGAAAAGGCACGGATAAAGTTATGAGGGGGTGCAGGGGAGGGAGTTTGATTTTCTGGTCCCTAGGGAGGGACCAGAGATGTCCCTTTGGAGAGGGCTGCACTCAGTCAGGGCTTTTGAAGGCTGCAGAGTTGTCTGAAGCTAGGCAGCGGCGTGGAGGAAGGTCATCTCTGCGAGGGAACTGCAGACCAGAGAACACTGAACAGTGTGGGGAGTGGCGATGAAACTGTAAATGTTCTCATGTTGGAGGCATGGGGCTCGGGGGTGGGGGTATTGTGACATGAGATGAGCTAATCAGAGGAGTGTGGCTGAGTACTTGGCCTGGGCAGTGTCTTAGGAACCTTGGGGTCCTAGGAGGACTGAATAATCTCTCTGGCTTCCCTTCCCTGAGGAGGGATCCGCTGCTTTCCCTCCCCAACACCCACCAATCAGCAAAAACTCAGGGTCCTCTCTGAGTTACTTTCCTAATACCGGACGCACTTAACTTTGTTTCCAGTCTCCTTTGTCTCCCTCCCCCCCCTTCCTTTTCTACATTTCTTGCATCCCCAATAAAACTCATTCTCACTAAGGTGTTAGTGACTTAATGGCATCCCTCTCCCTGCACAGGTGCATTTTAAGAAAACCTTTAAGTGAAGGGAGGGAAAGTGTGGATAGGAAGGAGCACCTTTAGAAAGTAGCTACTCCTTTCTCCTTTTCATCCTCTCTCACTCTTACAGATAGAAGAAAAGATAAAGGCCCCAGAAGGTGGGAGCTAGTCTTGGAGCCTACAGTGAATAATGGTGGAGAGTGAGGGACTGGAACACCCAGTAGGGTTCCCTCTACCTCATCACCAGCTTTCCTCCTTGCAGAGTTCCTCCCAGCACCAGAGGACAGTTAAAGTGTGCATTTTGTATTTAATTTTTGTAAGGCAGCCCCCAATCCCAACACTCAAGCCTTTGCAGTCTAGAATGTGCATTCTAGATGGGATTAGCTGTCTGAATGGTAGGGGTACAAGCCTGGGGCCTTAGGGTGGGGCAGTCCCCCAGAGTCAGGATCCCTGTAAGAGGCATGGGCCCAGAGCTGGTTTTGGGTGGAGGCAGAGGGAGGGGAAGCTGAGCTGCTGAGCCAGTTGCTATAGCTAGGACTGAGCAGGACCCTTCTTTGAGTGACACATTCTGGTGGAGAGGTGATCCCGCTGTGGGAGGTAAATAGTTCCCAAAAGGGGTGGGTGGGTGGGAGAAGAGGAGACTTGATTATGAAGGACCTTAAAAATGCCAGGCTAGGGAGTTTGGATATGACTTAAAGTTATCATTTGAAGGTTTTTGAACAGGCTGGAACATGGTTTAGAGGGCAGGTACTGGCATTGGGAAGGCTCCTGGCACCTGATTCCAATGAGAAAGGTGGTAATTTGACCTAAGAAGTTTATTATCAGTGAGCATTTGTTCATTTACTTGACATATGTTACTGAGTGCCTGTCATGTGTCATTGGCAAATATCAAAATTTTATAGGTTTCCTATATTTTATTGAGACAAATCATTTGTCTCAATAAATCAATTTTAATCAATTTGAAAATACTTTAAAAAATTTTAATATCACTGAAATCTGCTTGTCTTGTTATCATGGCTATATCATAGTTGAGCAGATTTTTCATTCTAAGTTGATAATGGCACATCTTACAGTCAGTGGTTTAAATTCGATAAATTTGTCGATCTTGTCCTTTGTCAGTGTACATTGCTTTGCACTTTACAAAACACTTTCCCATTAGATATTCCATTTGAATCTCAAAGATCCCCTGAGAATTAGGCCTGGTGATGCTGCCATCTCCATTTTAACCCTTGCCCATGGTCACATGGCTAATTAGAGAAGTGCTCAAAATTTCAACCCAGAACTTTTGATTCTTGGTGATGACATGTAACTTTGCCCTGCTGTGGATCTAGCAGGGGCTAATTGGGAATGGGGCAAGAGTCATATTGGATTTGATTTCAAAATTATGGCTTAAGATGCTTGAATGATGATGGGGTTTTAGCCAAGGACAGAGTGTCACTAGTGGGAACTAGGAAGCCCCCTTAGCCCAGAGATTTGCTGCATTAAATAGAAATACGACAGGGAGGTAGAAAATGGCAGGTCATATGGTGAAACCAGAGGTTGGAGCCTGCTTATTGTGAAGAAACTGGCTAGGCCCTGGGAGTACACAGATGGGGTGGACATGGTTCCTGTCTTTGAGGAGCACACGGGGTGTGGTGGAGTTGAGGTTGGGGGGATGTCAGTGTATTAAGAGTTTTACAGGGGTATGTGCAGGGTTGCTCTGCACTGAGAAGGACCAACCTCAGGGAAACCATCACAGAAGGGTGATGTCTCAATTGAACCTGTAGGACTGAGTAGGAGTTGCCCAGGTGGAAGAAGGACAGGTGAGAGAGGCCCTATTAGGCAAAGGCAGTGGCATATGCAGATGTAGGGAAGCAGATGGTTTATTCTCGAGGCTGTGTTTTGAATGGCAAGGGTGAAGGGGCTGTGGAAAATGGAGAAAGGGGAGGACATTTATTTTTTTCTTAAGTAAAGTTTCAATTAATGGGTGACATAGGGGCCATTAATTGGTTCTCTAGAGATTCATAGGAGAACAAGGCTCTGGAATGATCTCTGAGGGATTAGATATTTGGGTGGTAATGCAGAAGGCATAGTGGCACTTTTAGTAACTTTTAATCTGAGTGAACCTGGGACTTTGACCCAGGGCAGTAATTCCAAAGAAGCTCAGACCTGTGTATGTGCGTTGGTGGTTGGTGGGTGGGGCTTTTCATGGAATATGGCTTTGGGAGGCTGTGTCTTTCTAGAAGAAACTTGCTAGAGGTGAGGAAGGGGGAGATAAACTGGTGCTGTTGCATGTAGGAAGCGAAAATCTGCTGGCTTGAAGGTGCATATAAGGCCAGAGAACGTGAGGGTTAGGGGAAGGGCGGAAGGAATTAAGTGTGTTGTGGGAATCTGCTATGGGCTTCCCAGAGACTTGGAGGAAATGGCTGGTGCATTCCAAATGTGGGTCTCAGACATGAGATTGGTAGGTGGATGGGGCGGCTGGAGGGTTAATGAGATTAATGCTTGGGAGCAGGTAAACTACACAATCGAGGCAAGAAAATATCTTATCATTTTTTCTTAGAAATAATATAATTTTGAAACATTTTTGAGTGCTTACCATGTGTTTTCTTAATTATTGTATCGATTCATTAAAGGTTTTATGATCATCAGTTTCATTTTGCAGATGAGAAAATGAGTTTGGTGAAATAAGATTACATAACTACTAAGTGACCTTTGAATTTCTGCCGGATTTATGGCCTCTTCACCACTCCTTTCTGTGTCCACAAACATGAACAGTTCAAATCAACATTGTTTTTCGGTGTTCTTCTCTGGAATATAATTCAGCCCACATTCAGTTGAGGATTTAGTTGGGTAAGCAGGCTTCTCAGTTCCACCCTGGTGCTGTTCCAGCCCCTTCCTGTCTCTGAAGATACTACCATCTCCTCTATCTTGGGCATCTTCTCCACACAGTCCTAACTAGAGAGGGTGGAGCCTCCTAGCAGCGAATCACCTGGCCCTCTCAACAGTGTCCCATTCCCAGTCCCCTGTGGTGGCCAGGAGCTGGTGCATTCCTATAGAGAGGCAGCTGGAGCAATAAGGTAACAAAGTGGGGAGTGGTGGAAGAGTCTGGATTCTCAGTCATTGCCCTTGATCTTGTGGTTCCTGCAGTGCTAGATATTCTCTGGGCTTGAACCAGACAGCTTCTGTTGGATCCTTCCCTTCTCTGGGTCATACTGATCCCTTCTGCCAAGAGAGCTTTCTGGCTCAGGACTCAGTGGGATCAACTGCAGGCATTCCCATCATCTACTTGCTTCAGGTGGGTCATTTGCATTTTGGTGACTCAGAGATTAAGGCTTGAATGAGCTGCTTATTCTCTGATGAGGGGAGATAGACCCCAGGAATGCCACCCAGCAAGTGAGTAAGACCTTGTCTTTCTGATCTTTGAATGCCTTTTATCTCTGGTGCCCTGAAGATGTTCAGTAGCTGTTTGTTAAGTGAATGAACAATGCTTATTGACACAATGTAAGCAGGAATCAATCACCACTTCATCTTACATATTTGCTTGTTGCTTCCCTCCACTTTAAAATAAGCTTCTTGAGGATTGTTAATGGCCGTAGTCCCAATGCCCAGAAGAGCGCTTGGCATGTTTTAGGTGCTTCAGAAATATTTGCTAGATGAAGAGAGGGAGTGACTGCCACCGCAAGATAGCAGTCATGGGGGAGGGGGTTATTTTTACTGCCCTGAACCTCTGGCCTATGGAGTCCCAGGACTAGATTCAGAATCACTGTGCTGTAGCTACCAAAGGTAGCATTGGGCAGTCCCACCTGCAGGGAAAGATTGGGGGACTGGGAGTGTAGTGTTGAGGGTTGCTGGATTAGCTATGCTAAGAGTAATTGCAATTGCCACTGCTCTTTCACTTTTCAGGAGAATTACAGCCAGGTGGTTGTATTATTCTTGAACATTTCCTCTGTTTTCTTAATCTATGCCTTTGCTTATGCTGTTTTCTCTACCTGGAGTTCATAGTCTGTTTATGGCTGTTGTAAACTTATGATCCTTTAAGATCAAGATCAAAATCTGCCTTGTGGCATGAAGCAATTTCCAGATGCCTTGACCTTTCTATTATACGTATGTGTGTGATCACATACAACCAAATCTCTTGCATTAAGTTCTGTACCTGTGTACAAAGTGGTTGCTATATGCCAGGTAGAAATGCTGGATACTGGTTTACAAAGAAAATTAAGATATAATAGGATCTGTCTTCAAGGATTTTCAATTCTAGCATAGGCAAGAGGCTAAACTACAACATAATAAATATAGAAATAGAACATCCTAATAAAATGATGAGCAAAGGGCTGATGGGAACACTAAGAAAGAAGTGAACAACCACCTGGAAGAACTGGTGAATGCTTATGGAAAAGAAGACATTTGGATTGGGTTTTGAGCAGTGAGTAGGAGTTCACATGGTGGACTGGGGTGGAAGAGCTTTCCAGGCAGAGGGAACTTGGTATAAGTGCATGGGCCTGAGGCCAGGGAGTGTTTAGGGAAACATAATTGTGTGTTTGGAGCTCACTGTGTGACCTGGGGCAGGCTAGGGAAGGTTCCATGGTAAAGGGCTGGCAGGCTGAGCTGAGAACAGTGGCGGAGGTGAGGAAGGACAGGAAGACTTTCATTACTTTTTGAGAGAAGGAGTCTGTTCGTATTGGGTCTGTGTTTCAGAGTACTCTGGTGGCAGAATGATATAGCAGGTCAAGACCAGAGGCAGAGACCCAGTTTAGGAGGCTGCCAAAATGTTCCAGGGCAGGAGATATGGGCCTGTATCAGGTTAGCAGAGTAGAGAAGGAAAAATGGATTCTGGAAACTATATACTGCTACCATAATATCAGATAGTTTAGTTCCTACTCTTGTCCTTCTAATTATTTGTCAGCTTATCAGTCTTGGCTGGAAAAAAATTGTTATATGGACACCAAAGCTTGTGGTCAGTAGAAGCAGCAAACTGCCAGCCAGTTCCTGCCTTATACACATGGGCTGGGGCCTTGTTGGTCATAGTGCTCTGGTCCCTCATTGGACAGACAAGGAAACTGAGACCCAGAGGAAAGGACAGACTTGCTCAATCACACCCTTGTTAGCTGAGCTGGATTCGGGTCACATCCCTTACTCCCAGGCCAGTCTTGTTCTCAGGTGTTTTTCATTCTCTGTTTCTGCTGCACCTGACATGTTCCTTCCCTGCCCCACCCCCGACCCCCAGAGGCTTTGCTTTGGAGAATTTGTAGGAGGAATATAACTTGAGATTACTGTATCTGAGACTTGAACCTTGTGCTTCCCACTTTGAAAACTGTGATTAAGGTGGTTCAGTTTGAGTGTGTGTGTGGTTGGGGGATTTATTTATGCCACTGCCATGAGTGCCTGCCACTGATGCTTGTCTGCAAGAACTAAGCTGTGACTCCATGCTAACTCTAAGGTTCCCTGATTGTGACAGCTCCCTGCCCCTGCTCCCCATGGTTCTCCTTTTATATTTACTTATCTTTGCTTGCCTAAAGGTTTTAGGCTGACAGTCTTAGATCCATTACAAGGTAGCTCCTCCTTTCTTAATTCTTTTCCTCTTAAACCTGCCCATCACAACCCATCTCACAGAACCCATTAGTATTTCATGGCCTTCATAGCACTCTTAATGTGGCAAATCCATTTGACAGTCTTTTTTATTACTTAGTTCCCAATTGCAATCCAAGAGATGGGTTGGCAAGATCAATCTTGTCTGGCAGATAGTGGGCAACAGTGGGGGGTGAAGAAGAAACCTTCCCACTGGGGCACAGGGCCTAAGGGGCAGAGTGGGAATTTGACTCTTATCTCCAAAACTCCTGTCCTGCTTCTTTTGCAAGTGATCATAATGGGTGTGAATGTCCTTAGCAAGACCTTTACACAGGTGAGAAACTGTTATTATTATTTCATTAGTACTAATGAGTAGCATTAGCTGCCTGTGTCTGAGGCTTTGGAAGGCAAGATTGAAAATCAGATTTGGGACTGTGGAGCCTGAGGATCTGGGCTTCCCCATGCTATATCGCTTTGGCAGTACCAGTGGCTTTTGCTGTAGGGAAAACAAAGACCTGTGTTTGGGCCACCCACGAGCCCTGTGATCTTAAGCAAGTTCCGGAACATCTCTGAACCTCAATTACCTTTAAATAGAGATCATATGATATATCACAATGCATTTGTGAGAACCAGGGGAATTTCTGTGATAGTGCTATGTGAACGGTTGTGTAGTATGTACATGTGGCTGATTCTGGTACCTGGCAGGGCGTCTGGCTCACTGTGATGGTGCCTTACTCTTAGTGGGGATGGTGGGATTCAGACCCAGATAACTCCTAGTGCAAGTCCTAGCTGGGCCGTGTAATAGAAGGTGCTCCCCTGGGGTGGTATCAGGCACCATTTGGTTTCCTGGCTTGCTCATTTTTAGACCTCTTACTAATGAGGCCACCACTGATGAGCATAGTGTGCTCCATAAAGTGGGGTGAGTGCTGCAGACGTTCATAGCCATTTCCAGGCTATGCAGAGAGGAGGTTTGTCATCAGTGAATGGCTGTGCAGTGTCCCTTCTTCCACTGCGACCATCCCAATCTCCCTTGGATTTTGTTTGTAGTATGTTTGCATCTTTTAGCCCTGTAGGGCTTGCTGCTCTGAAGGAATTGCTTATGTTGTGACCTCACATCAGGACGGGAGGGCTCCCTGTGGTTCCTACAGAAAGCTAGTGTCAAGGGTGGAGCCAGGTTTTCCTTGTAAACCTGTAGGAACCTTTCACGGGCAGGTAAGCACGAGGGGCAGGACAGGCCAGGGACACTGACTTAAAGAAGTGTGCTTTGGCCTCTCTCTACCCGGCGTGCACGCTTTTCCTGTATAGCCTTTGTCAGCGTTCCTTAGTTCCTTGGGCCATCACCCAGCACATCAGCTGCCACCTTGCAGGGGATGTATGTACTGCGAGATATTTGGCATTTTTAGGAGGACATTTTTGCATGTTAGGAGATCCGTGTCCTCAGTATCCTCATCTGTAGAAATGGCTGTAGCAACAGTGCCTGCTTCCCAGGTATAGTGACCATACTTCCTGGTTTACCCAGGACATCCCCATGTTATGCCTATGTCCCAGTAGTATGAATAGTGTCCCCTTTTACCTTCAGAGGTATTCTGATTCAGAAGATAAATTACACGGCCACTCTCCTTATAGGTGAGTATCGAGTGAGACAGTGTAAGGCTGGCCCTAAGGTGAAGACTCAACAAACATCTATTGTTCTTGTTAGGGCAGGTGCTAGGTGCTCAAGAATTGTCTGTTGAATGAACTACCTTTATAAAAATAAAGTTTAAGGACGTTTGAAGGGGATGTCAAGATTGTGGGCACTTAGTGTTTACTGACGTTGGTAAAAATGTGTTAGTATATATCTACAATATATGGAAGTGCCATGAGAGAGGTACAGATGAAAGACTCATGGACTGTGTGAGTCTGCTGGAGCTTGGACAGAAGCTTGTTGGAAGTACTAGGTGCTGGGTTAAACATTGCAACTGCCCGCAGGGTGGGGGACTTGTGGCCTTAAGGTGAAATGTGGTCTTTTAGGTCTTTATATGTGGCCTTTTGACTGAATCCAAATTTTACAGAACAAATCATTTTATTAATAAGGGTGCAGTAGAGAAAGAGGAAACTTTTCTTGCTTCCTTTTGTGCTTAAAAACCAACAATCTTGAAATCAGTAGGCCACAGGTTCCCCGCCCCTGGCAGGCAGCCACAATTGCTCTGGCTAGTGATAGTTAAGAAATAAGATTGAGTCTCTGTGTGTGTGCTTTAGCTGGGTTCCTGAATCTATTATTTTACATCTAGTGGCTCATCTTGATAATGATCTCTAATTGTAACTGTGGAAGCCTAGTGCTGTACTAAATTCTGTGCCAAGAGGTCACCAGAGTGACCTGCACTTGTACTTCCTAATGAATTTCCACTGAAGATGTTTTTTATTTAGTTTCCAGGAAGAAAATCACTTGGTTTGCACCACCTGGAGCTTCTGTCTTGTTTGGTATGAGAACTAACCATTTTCAGGAACTGCAGTAGGGAGTTGCCACCCAGAGGGTGGGGCGTGCCCTGACTCATGGGGAAGGCGACTCTATAGTGATCAAGCAGGTATGTAACACCTTTTCTTAGAATGAGGTGAAAGGCAGGTCAGTGTTCCCGTAGCCAGTCATTTCCACCCTTGAAGTCTCTCTTCTTGGCCATATGCTGGCAGCCTCACTTGGAGAATATAAGGGTCTCAGTAGTGACAGCTGGACAAGACCCTAAATATACTTTTGTCCATCAATATGACACATTTAAGTATTTATTCATGTGATACTCTGCATATGGGGCACCTGTGAATGAATCAGTGAAAGTGGTGTCTACGTTTTGGGGATGGAAACATGAATACAGTGTGATCTCTGCCTCCAGGAAGTCATATAAATAATCAAGTCAGTATGTATGAGGATGTGCAAAAAATATCTGATGGCTTTGATTGGATGGTGGCAAAGTCTAGGCACCTGGAGAAACTTCCCAGATGAGGAGATTGGCATTTGATTGGGCATGGAAGGATGAGAGGGAATTGGTGGGCTAGGGGAGGAAAGGATGTTTATTAAGTGGGGGAAATAACATGGAGGTGAGGAAGTGAGTGGTGCCTTGGAAATTGGAGTTATGGCGGTGGACTGCGTAGGAGCGAGGCTGTGGAGATAGGGGCAAGAGGTGGCTTGAGGCCTAGATTGAGAAAGACCTTGGTGAGTTGAGACTGCACTCTGAGAGGAACATCAAGCAGGGCGGTGAGGTGATTGGATCTGCACTTTGGGAAAATAATTAGTTAAGAGTTGCTGGATAGGTTGAAGGGGAGGGTTCTAGAGATAGCAAGAGACACGACAATAGCCCAGGCAAAGGGTAAAACAAAACTGAATTAGGATTGAGGCCATGGACATGAGACATGATTCACAGGCAGAAGAGTTGCCTAATCTTCTCATTTTACATAAGAGGAAGCCCAGGCCCTGAGAAGGTGACATATGCAAAGTTCATAGCCTTTGTCCCAGCATAACTCTGAGGTAATCCTGTCCTCTGCCAAGTGTTTTAGAAGGGTGACAGAATGAATGCATGGTTTTTTTTGAGAGAGCTGTTTGTCAAAGAGGATCTCCACTCATTTTATCTTGTAAGGATTCCATGAAACCTCGTAATTCTGAATGAGGTGAGATTGGCTTTCTGGAGTTACTGAGTCTCTCATCATAGGTGGTATTCAAACAGTGGCCGACTGGAACGGCACAGTGACAGTCTAGGCATTGGTTGAAGGCTTAACTAGAAGGGCCTATCACCTTGACCTTTTTTCTTTTTTCTTTTTAATTCTTGGGAATAGATACTTAGAACAGTCTTATCTGGGAGTCTGTTATCCATTTGGCTCCTCAGGATCATTTTAGCCAAATTAGACAAAAGGCAGAGAGAGTTTGGCCTCTAAGCACGGTGAGCTGTGGTTCATGTAAGGTAGTGGTGGAATAACCATTCTGGTGCCAATAAGTGATCACCTACTCACCAGGCAGGTGTTTGTGGCCTAGGCCCATTTGCATGATCCTAATAAAAATGGGATCTTTCTGCCTGTTGCCATTTTTATAGGGCTTTACAGTTAGCCATGTGTTTTCCTACAAATTACAGGTAAATTGTCTCAATAGTCCTGCGGGTAGCTATTATTATTGTCCAAGTTTGACTGATCAGGAACTTGAGGCTGGGAAAGTTTAAATGGCTTGTCCAGGGCCGAAGCTATTTGGATGCTGAACCAGGACTTGAGTTTTTCTATTGGTGCAATACTGTATTCCTCCTGTTCCCTTCCTGTGCCCCTCTCTGAGTCAGGCTCTGGCTTTTGTTCATACTCGTATCCCCAGTGTCCACTGGAAATCCTGATATGTGATAAGAATTTAATAAATGTTTGCTGAATGAATATATGAATGAATGAATGAATAATAAAAATGACAACTTGAGTTTTAAGAATGAAACCTAACTGAGCATCTCCTTGGCCCTTGGACTTTCCCTTACAGTGGTTACCATTTTGTCCCTTGTATTCCATGGTTCTCTCTCAGGGATATAGTAGAAACTGCCTGGGTGGTTCAGAGAGCCAGAAGGTTTGGATTCAAATCATGTTCTACTACTTGTTAGCCACATAACCTTGTACTGGCTACTTAGCCTCTCTAAACCTCCAATTCCTCATCCATAAAAGGGGACGATGGTGTCTTTCACATTACATGATTGTGGAAGGAATTCTATGGTCGATGTAGTAAAGCCCTAAAGCCTGCTGTGTAGTGCCACTGAAAAATGTTATTAATATCTCTGCTTTTGTTGTTGGGTTCTCTGTCAGTCCATCAGCTGGTAAGGCGACCAAAGTCTTTTCCCTTTTGTTTCCCCACAGAGTATGACCCATAGTAAACATAAATGTTTACAGAGTGGCTAAATACATTTTAAGTTCTTTCAAAGGAGAATTATAGGCACAAAAGTCCCAAATATTTCTATTACTTTTCATATCCATTGCCATTCAGCCTCCAGAAAGACTGCTAATTTGGAGAGTTATTAGCAGTGTATGAATCTACTTGTTTCTCTGTATCTTCACCAGAATTTAATTTTATAACTTGCATTTATCTTTGCTAAATTAATAGCAAGAAATAATTTCATTATTGCTCTAATTTGCATTTCCTTAAGTACTGAAAAAATTTTCAAGTAGCAATTTCCTGTTTGTGTTTCTCCTTATATGAATTATCAAATAACAATATTTAAAAATGGTTTGGGATGGAGACGCTTGATATAAAGAGACTAAAAATCTTTAGTGTTTTGAGTTGTTTAAACTTTATGCATTCATCCATTCATTCAGTCATGTTGACTGAGCACTTGCTATGTACACGGGACACTGTTCTGGTGTCTGCATATGCTACAAAGAAAAAAATGAATAAAGGCAGTGATCTCCAATTTAACCCCCTTACTTAACATGTGTGGTAGCTGAGGTCCAGAAAAGTGAAGTTAATTACCTGGGGGTCACAGGGCTTGTTCAGTAGCAGAGCCAACCATGTATTTGAACAGTAATCATTTCAAATGTTTTGTATCTGTAGCCTTTTAACCATGGAGACATCCTGGAAATTTCAGTGTTGTGATGTTAAACATCTCTAAACTGTATCTGCATTGAGAAAGCAAAGTCCTGACTTTTTTGGTTTAGAAAATATGGTCACCTGGTTCTTCAGTTTTTTAAAAATATAATTCCTTCTTAGACTTTTCTAGGGCTTAAATTTACATGCATTCTTAAATGAATAAACTGAAGTTTAAAACACGACCAGAAAACAAAAGAACCCCAATCCAAGCAGTTTGGACAAACTGTGAACCTTTTTCAACATGTTTTTGGTAAACGAGAAAGTCTGATGACATATTTCCCTATCAAATAAAATAGACAATTTAGATTTAATAAGGCAGTTATCTTCAGGTAATAAAATTTCAACTAACTTGCCATAACTATCTTGTTTAAAGTCAATTAAGAGCCTCATATTCTTCACTTGCTGGGTAAAATTTAATAGAACTTCAGTTTAGCATTTATTGCTTATTTAATTCAAAATTAAGTTAATCACCACAGTTGGTAACAACCACTGAGTATTTAATTAACATTCAGCAAACTATCTTATTAAGTCTAAATTAGATACAGACAGGTCTTGTTTATACCCATTAGTTTGCAAACACCATTTCCCCCACCCCTCACCCCAAAGGGGCCTTTGGTTTCCCATGGTTTTCCTTTTCCGATTTGTCATCTTCATTTTCTTCTGGTTGAGACCCAACTCAGGCTAAGGAGGAAGAGACGAGACCCGAGTCCATCATGTTATGGAAGCTTTTGGCTTGGGGTATAGCTGAGAAACTTTCTCATGCCTTTCCATTCTATTCTATCCTATTCCATTTTTCAAGAATTATTGAGCACATTCTCTGTGTGAGGCATTCTTGTAAATACTGAGGAAGATAGAGAAGAGGTCATCTTGACATTTTTGGTTTTATTTTCTCATCTTAGAAATGAGATGATTGTGTTCATCCACGGAACACATACTTACTGGCCTGCAGTGTGTGTGGCACTTTGCTGTGTGGCAGAGGTACATGGTGATTCATCCACGGCCCCTGCTGTTATGAGGGACACACTGTCCAGTGTGAGAGCTGCAAGGTGCTGCTGTAGGGGCAGGAAGGTCCCCTTGACTGCTGTGATTCTGTGAAACAGTTTCCCAAAGTGCTAAGGTTGTTCTATGAGAAAAGGGTCTTCCTGTAACCCAGTAAGTTTGGAAAGTCCAAGTTAAACAAAATTAAATGAGTATCTTTATCATGGGGTTTTCTGGGTCATTAGTAAACTAATGCACATGTGGTCTCTCAGGAGGTTTGTTCCCCAGGGTTATTTAATCATAGAACCCCTGTACCCCTCTCTCCCTTTTTCCCCAGAGCATGTCTTGGGCCTAGTGATTGAATACGCTTTGAGGAAAGCTGCTGTGGGCATGGACCCTGCCCACCAGCCTCTCACAGCCCAGGCACCCAGACATTCGCCCTGTAGGAACTGTGACACAGGGCAGAATTCTACTTTGTTTGAAAGGTGTGCAGATAAAGCGGGTGATTTCAGACATAGGGACTTTTGGCTGGGGTGGAGGATATGAAATCAGGGCAGGCTTTTCTCCTAGAGGAGAGCGGGGCTTTGTGGGAGATCGACTTTGTATAAGCAGAGAGGTCTGGAGGGCTGCCAAAGAGTCATTGGGAACAGAACAACTGTGAAATTCTGACATGACTGATTTGATGGAGACACTCTAACGCAGTGACAGAACTTAGACCAATTTTCGCTATAGCCTGAAATCTGGAGAGGTAAGAGGCAGCGGACTTTTTGATGCAGAACTCTCTGCTTTGGGCTTTGTTCCAACTGAGCGGCTGCAGAACTGATGGTTGATTCACTTCTGTAAGGCGTTCTGACGCTTTGTCTGGGGCAGAGCCTCTGCCTCGTGAATCACAATCTCTTTTAAGAGCGAGTCTCGCTCCTTCGTGGACAGCTTCTTCCAGCAAGTGTAGTTGCCATTTTCCCTGTCACATACCACTTCCTCCACCCTTCCTTGCCCCCTAGCTCCCCTTATTTTGGTGAATCACCTGCATCTTCATTTTTCATTCTTGTTCATCTGTATCATCCTTTTCATTTAAGGCAAGCTACCCTTTTAAATTCTTCCTGAAAAGATGTCTACTTCATTTAAAATAATGCTACCAATTTTCTCTTCTCCAGTAGCAGCCAGCAGATGGAACATGCTGGATGAGAGGAAGGTTAGTCTTCAAATCTGTCTCACCATGTCATGGGAGGTTCCACCTCAGGCTGTGTTCTTTCGGAGCCTCTTGGCAATGCCTGCATGTTCCACATCTGTATAGAAAGGAGCACAGGCAAAGGAATGGGGAGCTCTGGGTTCTATTTCTGATTCCATTTTGGGCCCCAGTTTTCCTGTGTCTGAGCCTCAGTTTATCCATCTCTGAATGTTGAAGTTAGGTGAGGTGTACTCTTAGGGCCTCTTCAACTAGAAAACATTGCGTTTTAACATATACTAAGCCAATATAAGCGGAAGTCAACCTGCATTGTTTGATCAGGCATGCATTTTTGGGCCTGATATTGTGAGAAAACATCTGCAATGGGCATAGTTCATGTCCACACATAAGTAGGCATTCCGTGAATATTGCTTCTCCTACACCCTGACTGCTTCTGGGTTCATTTTCTTTCTATTGACTGTTGCTTCTTAGTCATATTTTCTTCTCTGCCACCCAAGCTTATCTCATGTTAGTCTATGCTTTCACTGCTGTAAGTTTTCTTTTCTCATTCCCCATCTGGATAGCTTCCTTTCTCCTCATCCCTTTCTCCTTTCTAGCTCTGCCCATGGAAGGTGTCCACTCCAGAACCTTCTAAATACTGCAGTGAAGGGGCAGATCAGGGGGTGGTGGTTTTGGCCAGCTGCAATTCTTTCTAAGAGACTGTTCTTCAGAACTATTTCTTTATTGAATAAATATTGTTGTTCAGTGAATGAGACCAAGGAGTAGTCCATAGTGGAGGTGAGAAGCTTATGGAGAAGCCTTCTTTTTGACACCTGGTGGAAACCAGTCGATGAGGTACATTATAAATTGGAGAGGAAGGGTTTTTACTTTCTAGGACTGAGCAATGCACTGTTAGGTTCTCGGCATGGATTCTTCAGTATCTAGGAAAACCAGTCACGTGGAAAGCTTAACCTTGTTTCGCAGACCTTGAAGAGGCAGCGTGCATGTTTCATTTCACTCTCTACCCAAACTGACACTTCAGGGATGAAAATGTCAGCAGACAGCCAACAAGTGGCCGAGTAGAGCCACATGATGTGGCTGGTGGTGTGACTCTTCAAGAAAGATGGCCAGAGAGGGCAGAGCTCCGGTAGGACAAGCCTAAGGATGTCGTTCAGAAGTCGAGAGGCCATTGCTAATGTCAGTGAAGTTTGATTCTGCTCCAGTAGAGAGTTTCAGAAGTTAGGAACTTGCCTTGAGAGTTCTTTTATTTCCTCTTCTTTGTATTAAATATAGTACTCACCTTTCAGTCTTTGTGGTTAGCCCTTTGGATATTCCTAGTTGGACAGGCCTCCTTGAAAATCCCAGAAATATTTTGAAAGTCCTGGTCTAAATGTGCAATACTTAAGAGCATGAACCCTGGAGCGCCACTGCCAGGATTTATATCCAGGCGCTGCTGGTAATACCTCCACTTGTTACTCAGTCTTTCCAGGCCTCTGTTGCCTCACCCTTAAGAATAAGACAATCATGTGTCTCCTTGTTGAGAGGATTAAATGAGTTAATATATATGAAGCCATTAGAACAGAGCCTGGCACATGAGGAGTGTCCATTAAATACTAGTCACTGTTATGATGTGTCATCCTTATTGAGGCACAAATGGTGATTTTGAAAAGATAATAGAGATCATCTAGATGAGTTTTTTTTTTAAATAAACCCTTAATTTTGGAATAATTCTAGGTTTATAGAAAGGTTGTAAAATTGTACGGAGAATTTCCACATTTCCCTCACCCAGTTGCCCTCATTTTTGACATCTTCCATTTTTATAGGACATTTGCCAAAATAAGAAACTGACACTGGTACATTCCTATGAACTAAACTCCCAGCTATTTGAATTGCACCAGTTTCCCATGAACTTCCTCTTTATGTTATAGGATCTAGCCCAGGGTACTACATTGCATTCAATTGCTATATCTCCCTCACCTAGAGTGGCTTTAAAACTTCGTTTTTGTTTTTTATTTTTTAATATTCAGAGAAGGGTTCTTTATAGAAAAGTCTGTTACAACCTATGATGTTGAACAAGTGAATTGGGGCCTCTGTGGGTGAAGTGGAGCGGACGGGTCCCACATTTCTGGCCCTCCTTGCTTTTGCTCCCCGAAGGGGCTCTGGCAAGGCCCGGCTTAAACATCACTGCAGTCCAGTCTCTTTATTTTCAGGGGAGGGCAATGAGGTCCCCAAAAGTGAAGTGACAGTACCAGGAGAAGCTGGAAGCCCAGAGAAGTTCAAAAAAGAATCTTAGAAATGCCTTTATCCTGTCCTGGTTGTTGAAAGAATCAGTGAGCAACAGTCAGGGACTTCACAAAATCTGGGTTTGGTTCTTCCACTTTTCTTCTCAGTTTTTCTTATCTGTAAAGTGGGTTCAGTGATCAGTGGAGCCTCACAGGACTTAACCCTCACAAAGTACCATGGTTATTCCTTGGGAAAGTAAAGTAAGCCAAGGTGCTCACTTTTAGCACAGCCTGGAACATAGTAGGATTTCAATAAATGTTTGAAAACAGAAGCCTTGAAAATTAGGAAACTTTGTCCCTGGGATTTATTTCAAGAAGACTGGGGATAAGTTGATGCAAAACAAAGAACAGCCATTCCTAAGGAAATCTGTGACACTCAGGAGGGGAACCAGTGTTTGAGTATCTGATAAAGAGGATATACTGTCTGTTTTTATTCTTGGAGGCTTTTATCATACAATACTACATTATGTTACAGTCTGACTTTCACACAAATTGGATCCCAAAACTTCTTACAGGAATTAAAAATATAAACTCGTGGGCAGTATGTGTTTTATAAATTACAGAAAACAGTAGTGTAAAGACATAGCATGGTGCGTGCAGCGAAGCCCGCGCAGGCTCTGATACCGCGGAATGCGCGAAGAGGCAGCTGGGAGGGAGGAGCAGGGAGGCGGGGTGAGGCGGCAGGTGCACGGTTCTGTCCTCAGTGCCTGGGAGGTGGGGGAGGAACGTCTTGGGGAGGCCGGGAGAAGGAGCCGAGCCCCAGAGAAGTAAGCCCTCTGAATATCTTCCCTATCCTGCCACCCACGCGGCCAACTGACTTTTGGAACCTCACCTCCCTTGCTTTTCTTCACTCCTGCTTCGCCACGGCACTTTCTCAGTCTAGATTGCTCTTCCCTGCCATCATCACCTGTTTGCATCCCAGTTGATCTTCAAGGTCCAGCATATTAATGCCACCTCTTCCTTGAAGCAAGCCTGGATTTCTACCCATCCACCCTAAGCAGAAAATAATCACTCCTCTTATGCTCTCCATTGGTCTTTTATCTGTACTGCTTGCGTGGCACTGAACACCTTTTACCTTCTGTTGCAGTCATCAATATGCCTATCTTATTTTGGCCTTTTAACTTCTTTAGGACATTCACTCTTGCCTGGAATTTGGCATACATAGTAAGCATTCATTGAATGGATATATGTGTGGATGGGTGGATGGGCAGGTTGATATTGACCACATGAGACTCAAACTTGGTTTCTTTAAAGTAGAATTTTAACTTGCTTATCTCTGTCTCCCAGTACCTGCACTGAGAAGGTGCCCATTCATTCATTCATTCATTCATTCATTTACGATAGCGTTTCAGGTACTATTTCATGGTTGCAGCAGTGAATAGTCCATTTGCTGATCGTCTGCACAGAGAAAGCTGTACTTTTTGGGATGTGTTTTTATACTTGTAAAGTTGATCTGGAATTTTTTTTTCTTTTGATACATAAGGGCCAAGCAAGAAATGGTCTATTTCATTTACAAGTATTTCTAGTGTACAAAGCAAATGCTGTCTCATTTCCTTTGCAGCTTTTGTACTAACGAGATCACTGGCTTAAAAAGGCCCCAATTTGTCAGATTATAAGGTAGTTCCTTACTCACTTGCCTCAGGGATAAAGCCCCTTCCCAGTTTTTTTAAAAGGATAGTACCAGGATGCCACAATGCTCATGGCTAGGCTTCCTCATTCATGTTTCTAATTTAAAAAACCAAACCACAGTGACAGAATGCATACCACTGAGTGGTAAATGGAAAAAAGAGGTGCAGTGGAGTATACTGTCTGTTTCTTGGGGCCTTTTGTATTAATCACAGGAGGAAGTGTCAGACATGACCAGATGAGAGAGCCAGCTGACTTAAGTTCATGCCAGATCAAAATCAGAGTGGCAAAATTGGGAGGAGTTTGATGATGTTGAATTGAGGAAGCATAAGGTTCTCAGAATGATGGAGCTGGGAGCATCACAGAGATCATCGAGTCTAATGGTTCTCGAAGGAGCATTAGAATCATTCTGGAGGGTTTGCTGGGCTCCATCCGGGAGATTCTGAGACAGTAGGTCAGGTGGGGCCCATGAATTTGCATTTCTAACAAGCTCACAGATGCTGCCAGTAGTTAAACTGCTGGGATTTCTTTCTTTGTTTACTTTTTTTATTTTTTAAAGATAGGAAAATGAGACCTGGAGATAGGTGGAAAGGACTTGCTTAGGGTCACATAGCCTGTCAAGTCAGCCAGAGTCAAAACCAGGCACTCTGGCTCCTGGACTTTTCCACGTTGCCACTGGAGATTGTCCTGGAACAATATTATTTTTAGTTCTACTGCAGAGCAATAGCTGGGTTTTCCCCAGCTTTGCTTCATCTGGTTACAAACTTATTTTTCAGAGATTTCCATTTGGCTCTTTTCAACTAATTTTTTTTTTGTTTAGTTAATGCACATTTATTCACCACTGCTGTGCGCTCAGAATTGCATTTAGACTAGAGGTGGCTTAGCACTGTGGCAGTCTAAAAGCATGGGCTTCAACTAGTGAGAACTTGAGTAATTACTTTCATTTTGTTTTTATCTGAACACAAAAGACAGTCACACTTCCTAGGGCTGAAGGAAGGCACCTCAGTGCACATGCCATCTATAATCATTACTAAAGACAATAAGATGTCTTATGTCCCCACTCTCATGCACTAAAGGCTCCTTGAGCAATGTGATGGAGAGAGACAGCTGGCATTTAGTGGAACAAATTCAAGGCTTGGAATTAGGAGAGCTGGGTTCAAGTCCTAGTTTTGCCACGTCTTAGTTGTGTGGTCTTGGACAAGTCATCTGCCCTCTCCGAGCTGTAATTTGAGATGGGTAGACTTACCTCAGGTAGTAGGAGAGCATTAGTGAGTAAGAGGAAGGATGGAAATTGGGAAGAGGTGGAATTCTGCTTACCAGGTGCCAACTTTTGGGCTGCTGGGTAATTAATCTGACTGAGGAGAAGTGAGCCGAGCTGCCCAAGGCTGGGTATCTGAAGGGGTAGCGGGCCTGGGAGTGGTCCAGTGATGGCTGAGTGGGTGGGCCAGCCCAGAGAGAGATGGGGAGGGAAGGCGTGTTAAAGTGAGGTGGATACCAGCCTTGGAGCAGGGCTGGGGAATCTGGCCAGGGTGATGATATCTGTTTTGGACTGGGGCTGAGGTACATCTGTGGTTCTAGACCAGCACAGGAGGGTGGCAGACAGTATTGTGATTTGAATCCAGGATTGACCTTGGCACCTTGACTTCTGGGTTTATTTAGCAGCAAAGAGACAGAATTAGAAAGGTGCTGGATATGATTGCTGTAGTCTTTCATGATTGGTTTAGGAGCTGGGTGAGGCCTGGCTAGAAGTTGAGGTCCCAGGGAAAATGAAGATAAGGTCTCATGAACTTCAGTGATGATGGTGAGTATCCTGATGTCATTTTGTCTGGATTAAGAATTAGAATACTCGTCTTTGGGAAGGCATGTCATGGTTATGAAATACCAGAGAAATGCAGTGTTCATGTTACAGGGAAGCACCAAAGAGCTGGGGAGGAATGAGGGATGGAGAGATGGAGCTGCCTAGAGGACTCTGGGAGGTCATCGTAGGGGAGGACTCTGCCTGCTGCTGTGTGAGGTGGGACAGGGATGCTGGGGGGATGTGACTGTGCACAAGTGTGTCATGTTTAAGAACCCTGGCCCATGCAGCGCATGCTCTTTTACTCTCCTGTCCATAGAGCTTCTGGCAGGGGTGGACCTAGGCGCTCCAATGAAGCTGACACTGTGGTACCCTCGGTTTCCAAGTGCGAGAAGAGTGAGGCTCTCAGATAGGGTATCAGGGCTCCGATGGTGCTCTAGGTGTTTCCACGCTCTCTGTCACTTTATAGCCAGTCAGTACTGGGTGAATCCTCAGGGATTCAGCTCATTTTGCATATGGGAAGAGTGAGGCAGCTGGAAGTCTGTCCCCTGTGGAGGGCACCAGACACAGGGAGGTGTGTCTCCTACCCCTGTCCTCAAGCTTCTCCTCCTTACCCTCTGGCAGTCCCAGTTCCCTCCTCATGCTGAGCCCCTGTTAGGCTGATGGCCCATGTTTCTCCATTTATCTCTTTTTTTCTATTGCTCAGGGACTGCTCTAAGCACCATGCTGGTTGCTGGCTACCATTTGCTTTTTCAAGATCTGGGAATCTCCCTTTCTTCAGATCACAGTGCCATACCCTCTCATTCTCCCAGTGTTTGTTTTCTGCTCACTGCATCAGACTGCTCTTCCCTGTTTGGAATTAAACTCATGGTAATCATTTGTCTCTATGGTTCCCTTATCTTTCTGTCATACTGTTGGTTAATCAAAATGAGAACCTATCAGATGTTCTGCTTTTTTTGCAAAAGGAAAGTCACACCAACTGTGGAGCAGCAAAGGACCCTTGTTGGCTCCTTTTTTTACTGTCTGCCATTCCAGGGACTGGGGACATAGAAGTGAACAAAGTCTCATTTGGACTGTCTAGGTCTCTAGCAGGTTGCGGTCTACACAGGAAACAGACATGCAAACCAAGATGGGGCCGCGGGTGTATTATCTTAATACAGGTGTGTATGTTCAGAGTGTGGGGGAAGTTTCCTAGCAGCAGGGTGGTTGAGAGAGTCCACCAGCATTGCAATTGGTGGCTCTGTGGACATGCAGACACATTAGGCCAGAGAGAGATTTGGAAGGGTTAATGCACGGCTTACATAGCCACAATCCCCCTCATTCTTTATTAGTCCTTAGAAGCGTGCTGCCCGCCCAGCACTTTAGGATTTGTCACCCCTGAAGACCATGCATTGAATCTTCCACGGTGGCCTTCTCTGTTGCCTCCTGTCTTCATAGTGGAGCTTCCCTGACTGGCTCATCTGCATGCTTTTGAGTGGCAGCCCTCTGTCACCACTCTGCGGCCTCCTCCCAGGCTCCTCTGTCCAGCTTTCCGGTTGATTTCCTGCTGGGACCCCATCGCCCCCCCCCCCCCACCGAGAGCTGGGAGGGCTGTCTGACGCTGTCCCCTTGGTTCCCTGTGATGCCAGTGTGCCACATCTGGGGCACGCTTGTTTGCCCAGTGTATTCTCTGCACTTGTGTTCCCTCTCTTGCTCTCCTATTTCCATTTAAAGCCCTCTGGAGAGGTCTGTGCCCTGCCAGCAGCATTCCTGCTAGTTTACTAGAACCCTGTGTCTTACCCTGCCAGGAATGCAGCCTCGGAGTGGGCTTCGGCACAGCCTCTGCAGCCTCTCTTCTTTGCCAGGATTGTGCTGTCTGGCCGCGAGAAGTGACCCTCCTGGCCCTGTCTCGCCTCAGAGTCAGGGACACCACCAGTTAGTTTTCAGCATCTCCCCACTGCCCCGAGTCAGCTTTCCTTCGTCTCCCTCCTCCTCTTCTCAGCCTCATCTGCCTTGGGTCCATTTGACAATGACACCTCCTGTCCTTTGCTTGCAAGCAACAGAGAGCGTTGTTGGCTAGATCTACTTTTAGGAGGAAGTCAGAATTGCCTGTTGGTGATGCTTGGACAGTGAGAATGTGTTGATTTGATTTACCAATTACTTTTATTTCCAGACACAGATATATGCACAGCCTAGTTAGGGGAAAATTAAGGAGAACCATTCTGTGAGTGGAAATGAGCGGAAGACACTTAGCTGTCCGCTCTCTTCCTGCTCTGCCCTCCGCAGGCTTCTGCGCTCCCGACTCTGCTGTCATTAAGGGCAGCTGGGAAAGCACTTCTCCCTCGGCTTCCCAGACGGCCTCCTGCCTTCCCACCCAGCGTCTCCTGCGGCCTGCGGGTAACAGCCTTTGCGGTGCACACCTGGGCCTTGCCTTAGTTTCCGGGATTTTCTCTGCTGTTCCTGCCAGTGGTACCCTGTGCTCTCACTACCCTGCGTGCGTGGCTGTCCCGCAGCCTGTGTGTCTCAGCACAGGCGTCCCTGCTGGCCAAGGGCCCTCTCTCTTGCTTTAGGTCTGGTGAACGCCTGCCTATTCCTCAACGGACAGCACAAGCATCTCCTCCTTTCTGAACCTTCTCTTATTCCCTCAGGAATAATTAAAAGCAAAAATAAACCCAAATTTTATTATTTGTGAGATTTTTCTGTTACAAGTAGTATATACTTATAATAAAAAATTTCAAAAATACAGAATAAGAAGAAAATGAGAATCAGTCATAAGTCCACTATGTAGACATAAACATTATTCTTAATATTTTTTCTTTAGTAATTCCTTTCAGTTTTTTTTGTGCATTTGCATTTTGCTCACTTGAAATCTTACTGTATATACAATTTTATATCTTGCCATTTTATCAAGCAATAGAACATAAGCAGTTTATCATGGCATTAAGAATTCTTCATACATATAATTTTTAATGCCTGCATATTATTTCATCATAGGAATACAACATAATTCTAATTTTTCATCATTGTAAATAGCACTGTGATGAACATCCTTTTTACAAAATTGTTTATCTGTACCTGTGTTTATTTTCTAAGATAGATTATTAGGGAGTGGAATTGCTTGCATAAAGGACAAGAACTTTTCTCACCCTTAATTTAAAAAATAACATGTGGTCACTGGAGAAAGTTAAGGACATATGAGAAAGTACAAAGAAGAAAATAGAAATCACCTGTATCCACTTGCAAGGCCCAATATGAAATTTAATGTATAATTGTGTCTGTGTTATCCTCTCTTTCTTTCTACCCCAACGGTTGTTAAACATTTTCCATAAACATTTTCCAAAACATTTACTACCAGGTATAAATGCTGTAGGCTTTGCAGGCCACACATGGTCTCTGTCACCACTACTACTATTTCTTATTCTTTTTCTTCTTCTTCTCCTTCCTCTTCCTAATCCTCCTTTCTCCTCCTCCTCCTCCTCCTCTTTATTCGGCAAGATTCTTTTAACAGTATAATTATTATTCCTGGCTAGTAGGTTGTACAAATACAATTTTCCAACCTGATCCTTGCCTCAAAAGTGGGGCGATTCTATACATACTATTTTGTATTTCATAATTGTTCTCTTCCGCAACTTAACTACATCATTTTTCCTCAAGGTTTTCTGTTTTATGCTGCCCAAATATATAATTAACGGCTTCCTCCTGGGACGCCCACGGCACATTGGCCACGTCTCTGATACAGAATTTAAAGCATGTTTTATTGTGAATAATTGCTGAGATGTCTCTTTTTCTCATCTTACTCATCTCTGTCTTTCTGGCCTCAGCACATTTCCCGAGTGGTACTAAGTAGGTGCTCAGCAAATTCATGTGGCAAGGTTGCCTTAGGCTGCAGGTTAATGCTTGTGTTCAGAATATGCCTGTGTTCCGAACCCTGCTGCTCAGGTGTGTTTCTTGCGCCAGCAGCATCAGTATCACTTAGGACTTGTTAAAAATGCAGAATCTCAGCCCCACCCCAGAATCTGCATCTTAGCACATTCCTAAAGTGATTTATATGCACGTGAAAGTTGGAGAAGCATCACTGTAGAGGTCACCTCTGCTTTAATTGTCGTATACTTATTTACAGGCATCCTGACCTCATCCTTTCCATTGATAGGCACCTCCTGTGAATGGACTGTGGGTAGTCACTAATTCAGGAGTCAGCCTGGTAGACCAACCGTTTGTTTCACATGTGCCACCAGCTGCCATCTTGCCTAGTGAAACCTGTGTGGCCACCGTTGCTTTTGGCTGGGGGTGGCTGGGATAGTGGAAGGAGCAGCATTTGATTAGCACCTGCTGTGTGCAAGGCCCTGTGCCAAGCTCTTTACATATGTTCTTCCAAGGGTGAGGCACGATGATCTTAGCTGAAGAGGATGTAGGGAGCTTTCACTCCAGTGATTCTTTTTTTTTTTTTTTTTTTTTTTGAGACAGAGTCTCACTCTGTTGCCTGGGCTAGAGTGCCGTGGCGTCAGCCTAGCTCACAGCAACCTCACACTCCTGGGCTCAAGCAATCCTGCTGCCTCAGTCTCCCGAGTAGCTGGGACTACAGGCATGTGCCACCATGCCTGGCTAATTTTTTCTATATATTTTTTAATTGGCCAATTAATTTATTTCTATTTTTAGTGGAGACAGGGTCTCGCTCTTGCTCAGGCTGGTTTTGAACTCCTGACCTTGAGCTATCTTCCCACCTCTGCCTCCCAGAGAGCTAGGATTATAGGCGTGAGCCACCATGCCTGGCCCACTCCAGTGATTCTGAACCAGCTGAAGAATTTAAAAAATATTACATGCCCAGCCCCCAAACTGGTCCTGAATAAGAATCTCTGAGAAGGAAGCCTGGGTCATAAGTAATTAGAAAAATTTCCTTCGATGTTTCTGTTGGGCATCGCTGGTTAAAGAACCGGTTGGTCTAGGCCAGTATCCTGTTGTACAGATGAGGAAAGTGAGGCCCAAAGAGGTCAGTGAGCCTCCCCAGGCCACTTAGATTTTAATAGCACACCCAGGACTAGATCTTGTGCTGTCTGCCCGATGACACTCTTTGCAGCCCCTGAGCTGCTTGCCGGCCTGCGGTGTTGGGCTGGGAGTAGGGCTGGGTGAAGAGGTGGAACCCTTCAGAACTCTGAGCCTGACATATCACAGTGCTGGGAGTGACTTGGCAGCTGGGGATGCAGGAAGTGGACGATGAGTCACGGTGTATCCTTCCTTTTCCCTCTCTACCTTTGCCCTCCTTCCTGGTGTCTGTTTTGGGGGCTGTGATTGGAGAGTCATGAGCAATGTTGGCAGCTCCAGGTGGACTGGTGTCCTCTTTCCCCTTTGCAGAGTCGTGGACAGCACCCTTGAAGGCAGGAGCAGAAGAAGCTATGTTCTTGCTATTTTTTCACTGTCCAGACCTCAGTATCAGGAATTTTAATGGGAACCCCATCAACCTCTTGCTTCTGCTTGTGCCCAGCCAGCAGCAAACAGAGTGGGACACAGGCTGAGGCTTTGCAAAGACATCCTATGGGAGGCTTACAGACGTCATATAGAAGCCAAGGGTGTGATTGGCACTCTGATTACGTGGAAAACCGGAATGGAAAACAGGAATAGAACTAATTACCATGATAGCTGCCATTTATCGAGTGCTCACTGTGCCGGGCACTCTGCCTGCATCATTTCCTGTAATCCTGTACCAGTCATGAGGGAGGGGTTTGGGGAGGTTTGCTGATTTTCCCCAAGTGGCAAGCTGAGATGTGGACCCCATTCTGCTTGATTTCCAAGTCCATGACCTTAGCTGTCACGCTACACTGCTTTTCCAGCTGGTTCTGTGCTCATCCCCTCTCACCTGCTACTCCTTGGGATTTAACCAAAAAGCCCATGGAGATGGCTTGAACTCAATGTAGACACATGGTAAGAGATGTTTAAAAAAAAAAAAAAATGGAGTGGACAGCATCAAGTGATGGAAGATTTCCGGTCCTTGGGGGTATTCAGGTAGAGCCTGCGGAACCTCTCCATGGGAGATTGTCAGGTGGGAGATTTGACTGGCCATTACAGTTCCCCTAGGATTCCAACTTATCAGGGATTCCAAGATGTTGTCAATCTAATTGGATGATCTAGTCATAGAACAATAAAATGTACGTTGGGTAAAAATGTGTAGATGGGGCATAGGTGAGGTGCTGAAGTATTTGATTCTGCACTGCCTACTTTCAGCCTTGAGAGCCCTGCAGCTGTGGTTTCTGAGTGCCTGTCACGTGCCATGCACTGTTTGGCTCTGGGGGTGTCCCAGATGCAAGAACTTTCCCAAAGGGAGGGAGAACATGTTCTCATTGAAAGATAAACTAGGCCAGGCACAGTGGCTCATGCCTGCAATCCTAGCACTCTGGATGGCCTAGGATTGCTTGAGATGAGGAGTTCAAGACCAGCCCGAGCAAGAGTGAGACCCTGTCTCTGCTAAAAATAGGAAATTAGCCAGGCATCATGGCACATGTCTGTAGTCCCGGCTACTCAGGAGGCTGCGACACGAAGATCACTTCAGCTCAGGAGTTTGAGGTTGCTGTGAGCTGTGATGACACCACTACACTCTAGACTGGGCAGCAGAGTGAGACTCTGTCAAAAAAAAAAAGATAAACTATATGGTGCCAGAAAGTGTGGGAAAAAGTGGGTATGTGTGTACCTTGGGAGCTTACAAGAGGGATGAATTCAACAAGCAGAGAACTTTTTTTAAATTGGACTTGCACTGTCTTTGAAAGGCTGTATGGCTCTCCTTTAGGTTGTAGGAGGGTGGCCTTGAGTCGCTACATTGAGCTGTGTGGTGGGAAAAGCAGCTCTGTGCCTAGAGTGAGGAGCCTTGAATGATAAGGAGTTGAAGAGCGAGTCTCCCGGGCTTCCTCCTAGAGCCAGTAGGGCTGTGTTAGACCATGTTTGCAGGGTGCTACCTTCTCTAATTCAATAGGCGTTTGTGATGAGGCCTCCGTGGCTGGAGTGAGCAGAGCCGGCCTCTGAGGGTGACTAGGGTTTAGCCTGAAGGAGAGGTCAGACAGGGCTAGTCAGGAAGGGGGACGTGTGTAGGTAAAGGTGAATGCAGCGTCACCGCCCAGGTTTTGAAAGGCTCTAAGGGCTGAGATAGTGACAGCTAAGCTGTTGAACACTATGAGACAGAGTTATTAAACAAGCACAGGTGCAGTGTGAAGTTTTTGCACAGAGAAATGTTTGTGCATAGTCACTGGCCTATCTTCTTAGCTCTGTTTGCAGAGATGCCTGCCTTCCTACTCCTTTCGATGGTAGAGGGAGAAAGGACTTGGGTCTCAGAGCCAAAGAGGCCTGGTTTTGAATTCATGCTTGGTGACTTCACAGCTCTGTGACTTTTAGAAAGTTGTTTTTCCTCCCTGAGTTGCAGATTATTCATCTGTGAAACGGGGGAAAGTATTCTTACCCTGCAGGGCACGGGTTGCGGGAGTCTGTACTGGTACGTGGAAGGCACCCAGTAAATGTGAGGCAGGAAAATTAATTTTCTTTTTCCATCCTCAGTGGATAACTCTCTTTTTTTCTTATATGCCCCACAGTTTGCTGACTTTGTGCCTTTGGTCATGTAATTTCCAACTTCCAGAAAGCCACCTTTTCTTCACAGGTTCAAATCATTTCCATTCATTCCGGTGAAGCCTCTGCATGGTTTCTGGGATGCTGTCCTCTGGGATCGCTGGGCAGTGGCCTCCCCTCCGTCCTTCTCCTGTGACGTGGCCCATTTTTTCTCTGGCTTACACCCATCTCGCCTGTCAGCCCCCTGCGGTCAGGGTTCGGGTCTGATTCATCTCCACAGCACCGAGCACGATGCCTGGCACATAGTGGGTACCCGGGAAAATGGGTCTTAAGTGACTGAGAAAACAAAGTGATATTCCCCTGGCTTTAGAAATCTGAGAGAAGAAAAGGTGGTTTAGAGATGGAGCGAGAGGCCTGTGGGTTCCTATTTCCGCTCTCAGGGTGCAGGTTGGGATTGCCCGGAGCCACAGTTCCTTGAGACTTACCACCTCAGGCCTAAATCTGCCTCCTTTAATTACCTCCTTTCCAGGGAACAGGAGTCCTTGTTGTCTGCCCAGAAGCTGCTAAATATAGCTCCCACCCCTGGGCCTTGGTGTGCTTCTGGGCCACAGCACTGCACAGTCTCAGCTGTCTGTTGATTTTGGGGTTTCCTCAGGGATTCTTTACATTTTCAAGTTTTCATAAGGGATTGCTTTTTATTTTAAAGCCAGCAAAGAGACTTGAAGGGCATCGAGTGTTCAAAATTTTATAGGAGGGTGTTAGGAGAGAGTTAAAGAGCTTGGGGACAAAAGGGGAAAAGGGAAGTTCTGAAAAGAGGGTTGGGTGTCTTTAAAGGAGACCTCCTTATGTGTTTGGTGATCTCTGAAAGAGTAAAATTTTGTAATGGTTTTCCCCCAAAAGCCCTTTCATATTTGACTTTTGTGACCCCTCTGGGTCATGCTATTTGCAGTTATTCCTTTTTAGCTTGAAATAATGTTTTCTCATTATTTTTTTTACTTTTAAAAAATGCTACATGTTCATAGTAACAAAATAATACAGACATGTTTATAATAAAACAAGAATTCCTTACTCCATTGTTTCCCATCCCCATTCCATTCTTAATAATCAACCACTTGTGACCCTTTTTCATTTTTAATTCTAGTGGTTACTATGATATCTCTAAATCATAGGCTGCTATCTTTCTTCTTTGTTATTAGCTTTAGATATGCCTATTGACTTTGTTTTATCAGAGACAATGACTAGCTTATTTATTCCCCGTTGGTACTTCCCAGTCTCCTTCCCAGTTTTCTTTTTAAATTTTTAATTAATTAATTAATTTTTAGAGACAGGGTCTTGCTCTATTGCTCAAGCTGGAGTGCAGTGGCCCTGTCATCATAGCTCATTGTAACTTTACAGTCCTGGGCTCAAACAATCCTCCTGTTTCAGCCTCCCGAGTAGCTAGGACTGCAGGTGCATGCCACCATACCTGACTTGTTTTTCTTTTTTCTTTTTTGTAGAGATGGTGTCTTGCTATGTTACCTCATAACATAGAGTTGAGGCTGTTCTCAAACTCTTGGTCTCAAGCAATCCTCCCATCTTGGCCTCCCTGTGTGCTGGCATTATAGACATTAGCCACGGCACCTGGCCTCCTTCCCAGTTTTTGGCAGTTATGTCACTACTTCTATTTTCTTTGTTCATTTTCTTTATAAGTTTGTATAGTATGCATAAACCTCAATTTCTTGCAATATCAACTTTTGACTGTTTCACTTCACCCATCATTTTGTAAGATGATGATGTTAGAGTTTCCTTCCACCTTTCTGCTCCACATTTACCCTTCAACTTGTCAGTCATGTTTTAGGTTACCTTTTGAGTCTCCAGGATTTCTAATGGATAAGCGTACGCATGTAAATGCATATACTATTGTATCATAACTATAACTAAGCCTTCTGTACTCTATGGTTTGATTGTAAAAGTTGAAAAAATAATGACATTTGCATTACAATTTCCAGGTAAATATTGCTCAATTCAGGGCTAAGTCATGTGCTGTGGTTTCATTTCCTTTTCTGGGGTTCTGAGATTACCACCTTTAAGCCACTCACAAGAGATTGAACTTTCCCTAAGTATCAAACATCTTTCTAATTTTTTTCCAGTTCAAAATCATCCCAGGTTTTTCTATGTTTTATTTCTACAATAAATAAATAATAAATAAGTTTCTTGCTTGTTTTTAATTTTTTTTTATTTACTTGGAATTTGAGTTTATACTGTTTTTGTTGAAAGAAGAAAATTAAGCATTTTCTACCATATCCTTTGTCTCTTCTGTCTTTCTAATTATTGTCTTGGCTGCTTGGAGTCTATTCTGTTTCTTCTTCAAGTTCCATCAACTCTTTCTCTTATTTTGGACTAGTTTCTTCATATATGGGCCATTTCTTATGAAGCCTTTTTTCCCTTGGAGTTTCTGATTGCCTTTTTTATTTAAAACTCTGTTTTTATTGTAGTTTTAAATATTTCCTGGCTTTTATGGAGCAGTCTTCTGGACCTCCTGAGTCGTGTCATTAACTGTTAGTCATTGTTACTATTATTCAAAAACAGATATATTATTAGAATATTATTTACCAACTTAAAAATACTAGGCAGTTTTGTTTGTGCTTTGTGTTTTCTCTACTGAATATTCATAAACATTCCTGATTATTTTATAATTTCCATAAATTTAATGGCCACTCTGTTATTTCCTTGAGTAGATGTACTATGTTTTAAATTTAGCCATTTACATATTGTTGGATAGGAGTTATTTTCATTTATCTCCTCTTACAAATAACACTCTTTGTACACAGCTTTTTTTTCATTAGTTTATTTGAGTTCTTAGTAGAGGAGGAAAAAAACTGGAAATCTTGTGTCATCATCTTCAAGGACATATTTTAATGACTACACATGTGTTGGCTTTTAGTATAGATCACTTGACATTTCTTATTAAATATATATATATATATATATATTTTAGAAAGGAGCAGTAGGACTTGAGAGAGAAATACCACCTCTAGATCAGCACATTTAGTTTTCTTGGCAGCTCTATGATGTTATACTGTGACATTGCAAGTCTGGTACTGCCCAGTAATCCACTGAGTATCACCCTCTTTAAAGGAGTGTCCTGGGGTCAGCCAGCACTCTATGACTTAGGCCCATGATGCTCTTATCACCTAAAAACTTTATGTCATGATTTGTTGGCCACGTATTATTCAGCATGGTCACCTCCAAAAAACTGGATCACCACCCTTACTCACTGGAATTTTTTCTCAGTGACTTTTAGAAAAATCAGATTCATTCTTAAAAATCAAAGAGGTATTCCCATTGAGAATATTCTACAAGATCTACAACTACTTCCACACATGGTATATAAGAAAGACATTTGAGGAATGTTGGGTTATTAGAATCAATGGACTACTGTGAAGAGAGCTGTAGTCATGGGAGGCATAAATTTTGATATATTGAAAAGGCTATCTTATTGTTTTATTGTCACTCTATCATATTGCATTATTTTATAGTAGGGAAATGTACTTTATATGTCAATCTGGCAACATTTGCTCTATAGTTATTTGTGAAATCTGTATGAAATAATTACACAAAATGGGACTCTTATCTTTGAAAAGCTTAACAATTGATTGATGAATACTGATCACACACTAAAGGATGTATATCCAGTTGCACTAAGGAGAAATCCTGAGCTTAATGACGCACAGTGTCATTTTGGACAGCAGGTGATAATATTGTATTATTGGGAGGTGATGATGAGACACATAGATCCAGAATATCACAGTTCAGAGAGGGTGTGGTCCAGTAGTCCTATTTTAATTTGAGAAAAGGGAGGCCTGGATGGGAGGAGACCCACTCAAGGTCATATGAGTAGTTAATGGCAGAACCAAGTCTAGATTCCATACCTCACTGCTTCTAGTCTATTGCTCTCTTCTAATACCATTGCTTATAATTTAAAATTTTTGGCAATTTTGTTTTTTGGTGCATGATCTGTACTTCACTGGGATGGAAATTAGAGTAATTTTTATTCATATATATATAGAGGGAGAACATTTAGTGATGGAGAGAAAACATTTGCCTGGAATGGTAACAGGAAGAATTTAAATCCTGAGACATAAGCAACAATTTCTGAGATGAGGGAAAGTGGTAGACGGGCCAGGGCCTTATCTTAGAACATAATTGGGGCCATGCTGTTGTTTCTGATCTTTGAGGAATTTGGAGGTTTATATTTTGCCTATGACACTTCCATTCTCAAGAACACAAATTCCACATTTATAAAATAAGAAGGTTGTCTCTGACAGGCTGGGCTTTATAGATACCCTTCTTATCTGAGTTCCGTAGCCCCACGATTCTGGGTTATGTCCCATGTCCACGATTACTTGGGGGGAAAAAAAGGACCTCACTGAATCAGTACTGGCACCAGCTGCTTTGGTCTTGCTGGGAAATAGGTCAGAGCTTGGCAGACATGAAAATGTGTTTGGCTCCAGCTGTGAGCCCTGCCAGGGGTCCCTTTGTAGACACCTGGCTTAGAAAGGGTCTGTGGGAGGGGTTGATGCTGGTGGAGAAGGGTGTCTTTGTGGCCCTGGGTGCTGCAGGCAAGCAGGGGTGATTGATAGGAGAAGGAGCTGTCGGGGGTGGAGAATGAGGATGCCTAGCTGGGCACTGGTAGAAGAAGGAAAAGCAGGCAGGGATTGAGTGCTTAGCTTGTGCAGAGCGCTGGCTAATATTCTTTTACTCCTCCCAAACTCACTGGGAGGTAGGTGTCATTCTTTGGATTTTAAGGCTGAGATTGAGGCTTAGAGAGGGTTAGTTACTTGTCTGCGGTTAGGCTGCTGGTACTTGCGGGAGGAGAGAGTCAATGCTGACTCCAAAGTGCCTCTTCTTTTCACAGTCACCCCGTGCCATGCTCTGTTCTAGCTGCTGGAATATGGTGCTGAGGGAGACAGGCAAAGTCCTTGGCCCCATACTGCCTGCAGTCGAGGAGGCAAGGCAGGCAAGAAACCAGTAAACAAACACACATTTTAGAGAGTGAGGGGTGCTGCTAGCAGGAAAACGCGGCAGCATTAGGAGATAGGGAGAGACACAGTTGTGCACTGTTTGTACCTCCCAGCCTCTAAGATTGTGCACTGTGATGTGCTGATCTGGGGAAACCAAACAGCTCTAGGTTGAGATTCTTGAGGTTAGAGTTCAGCCCTGGCTGTAATATGGGCCAGCTGTGTGACTCGGGGCAAGTCACCTCCCCGTCATTATTAACACGAAGGAAAGTGATCCCTGTCCTTCCTATTTCACTAGATGATTAAGGAAGATGAATCAGTTTAATGTGCAACCATTTGTAAAACCTCAATTGGTTATAAAAATACAAGAAGTTGTTTTTAACAGCTTTGATTAACTTTTTTTTTTTTTTTTTGAGACAGAGTCTTGCTTTGTTGCCCAGGCTAGAGTGAGTGCCGTGGCGTCAGCCGAGCTCACAGCAACCTCAAACTCCTGGGCTCAAGCGATCCTCCTGCCTCAGCCTCCCGAGTAGCTGGGACTACAGGCATGCGCCACCATGCCCGGCTAATTTTTTCTATATGTATTAGTTGGCCAATTAATTTCTTTCTAGTTATAGTAGAGACGGGGTCCCGCTCTTGCTCAGGCTGGTTTTGAACTCCTGACCTCAAGCAATCCGCCCGCCTCGGCCTCCCAGAGTGCTAGGATTACAGGTGTGAGCCACCGCGCCCGGCCTTGATTAACTTTTAAAGGGATACTTTCTTACCTTTATTTATCACCTTTTATGTGGTTTGAGGAAACAACTGTTTCTTTGTTTTTTTTTCTCCTGATTCCTAGAATGAGGGGCCCCTTTGCCATTCCCGGAAGAGTTGGGGTGTGATCTGTGGGCATCAGAGGATGACTGGAGGTGTGGAGCGGGGAGCTGGCCTTTCGGTCATGCCACGGAAGGCGGGAGGAGGGACTGGACGGCAGCAGCACGCGGTCAGGGAGAGGGATTGTGTAGCCGGGGGAGCTGGAAGTCGAACTGGGTCTGACCCCACAGTTCTACCCAACGGGGCAGTCAGGTCAGTTGGCGAGCAAACACTCGCTGCAGGCCTACTAGGTGCCAGGCGGGAGAGAGGGAGGCATAGGAGACACGGTCACCTCAGCAGTTGCTCCGCGCTTGCCGTGTGCTGAGAGGTCTGGATGCCGGGGAGCCACGTGCTTCCGGATCCCAGAGAGCATCCTTCCTGGCAGTTAATGTCTGTCCTTTTCCCAGTAGTGTATAAATCAACATTTAGTTTAGTAGGTGAGTTATGTACAGAGACAGATGATATTTAAATGTACATAACACCCTTACTGAAGGAGCCCCTGCTCTGCCAGAGGGAGCCTTTTTGTGGCTAGGTGATGGAGAGGTTCCAGGGGCCTAAGAGAGGCACTGGGAAGCCTCAGAATTGAAGCTGTTTAACAATGGGTAAGGAAACATTTAAATATTCCAGCAGCTCGTGTTGCTGTGTCTCTGTGTAATGGTGAATGTCAGTCTTGCATGTGGTTATACAAGTCTTATAGTGTCATCAGTCTAATACTTGATGTGCATACAAGCCACAGGGAAGGAAATGATTGGAAAGGCTTCATGGAGTTGGTGATGTTTGAACTGGGTTTTGGAAGATGAATAGGAGTTCAGTAAAGAACTTTCTAGGAAGAAGGGAGATCATGGGCAAGAGCACCAGTGTGTGCAATGGCACAGGAATTCACTGGACAGTTGAGGGGTTGGGGCTTAGGGGATTTTGTGCTCAGGTGATTGATTAACAGAGCAGGGAAGAATGGAAGGAGAGCAGCATGTCCATTTTATACCTCCCACAGGGTAGAGAAAAGATCCCTGCAAAAGGGTCAGGCCACTTTTATTCTTATTTTAAATAATAGCCACCCTGTGCCAGGTGTCAGGCAGTTGGCAAGCGATGTCTCTGATCTGCCAGTAACCCCATGAGATAGGAGCTTTTACCCCTCGCTTATTTTACAGATTAAGAAATCAGAACTCAGCATGTTTAAGTGACTTGCACAAAGTTACACAATGGCAGGAATAGGATTTGAGCTCAGGTTTGACTACAAAGCAGGAATTTTCCACTCCTTCACTGTGTTGCCTTCTAGCTTGTGAATTTGCAGTGACATCCGAGAGGAGCAGGGTCTTTTTTTGCATTGAAATGTAACTTGCAACAAAAACTGGAGGTATCAGTATTCTTTTCTGCACCATGAGGACGAGAGTTCTTGCTCTAGGCATTGGCGGTGCTCAGGGAAGACGGGGCCTTGGGTGCAGAGCTTTCCAGCCCCTTTAAGCAAGACCATCTTGGGGACATCATGTTTCAGTCGACCTCTAACCCTTGCTGCCCCTAACCCTTGGACTTGATGTGTACTCTCGTGAAACAACCTCTCTCTGATGGTGACAGAGAGAATAGGCTGGTCACGTGGACGCAGCATATTTTGGGTCCGTGACAGGGCTCTCTCACAGTAAATCAATAGCATGATCCCTGGTGAAGATTTGGCCCGTCCTGTAGCTGGACAGTAGGGAGAGAATGTGCTGATCATGGTGAGCATAGTGGGTTGGTTTGTATGCTCCTCATATTTCTTACTGTACATTAATAAGTTGGGGTTCTGGTATCCCCCTTCTCCCAACAGGAAAAACAAGAAAAACAAAACCAACTGAGCAGCAACGTAGCGTGGTGGTCAAGAACACAGACCGTGTGCTAGACTGGCTGGACTCAGTTCCCAGCTCCGCCACTGTCTAGATCTGTCTCTCTCTGTTTCAGTTTCTTTATCCGTAATATGGGAATGATGATAATGGTAGCTACTTCCTAAGGTTGTTGGGGACATTAAATGAGCTAATATTTGTAACGTGTGAGGGAATTGCTTAGCATGTAACATGTGCTATATAAGTGTTGTCAAACAACAACAAAATTTTATAAACAGGTCCTGCCTTCCACTGCCCTTCAGCTGACATACTATGTTGGTGCATCCAGGGTTTTCTTGAAGACCTGGCAGGTGAGGGCACAAGTCTGCCTTCTCTCGTGTGTGGTCAGGCACTGAAGGGGGGCACATTCACATGTGTGGTCTGGTGGAAACTGGTTGTGATGACTGCTTCGCCATAAGAACTTGAAAATATGTGGCTAAGAAATACCAATGGAACAATATATTTTTTTTTTTGCTGCTAGAAAAGAGTTTATGTTAAATGGCACGTGCAGCTGATTTTATCTTTTAAAATTTTTTTCTGGAGTTTTACTCTTTAACTTATGCATCAGTAGTTTTATCTGACAGGGACAGTCAGTGGGTAGCTTTTTATTTGGCTTTAAAAAAAATCATGGGTCACATAAAGGGAGACAGCAACATATTTGGATTCTGATCAAAAGGGTTTAAGGCTCAGCTCTGCCATTCAATGTTGAGTCCCCACGCTGGATCTTTGGGCCTTTAGTTACTCTTTTTGTTCTTACTGTTGCTTCCCTGATAAAATTAGGGTGCTAGATGGTCAGATGAGCTCCCTCTTCTCTGAGTGGCCCTCATTCTTGACCACTTAGGCATAGACTACTAGGGTAGTTTATTTGTGTTTGTTTGTTTGCTTTTAATAAAGTCTGTTGATAGTGACTCTGTTTAGTAAAAGAAGCAAATTGGTCATCTCATTTTTTTCCCTCTCCACTTCGTAATTGTGCCCCTAGGAAGTTCTCATTTTAGCTTCATATCATTTCTAATCTCCAAAATATTTCTGTGCATCATACAAAATAAAAAGTGGAATGGAACCAAATAATTATTATCATTCAGCTCTGAGAAGTTGTTTGGGGTGGAGGAGCATTTTAACTGTTAGGCAGTAAGTGATGCCAGTCCCATATAGGACACTTTCTGGGCCCCTTCTGTAGAGAGGCAGCTGAGCCTTCAACCATACCGCCTCCCAGCCTCACTCTGTCCTGTCCAGCCCTTCTACAACTCTCCTTCTTAGGCAAGGTTTATCCAGTTCTGCAAACCTCAGTATGATGACTCAGAGAAAAACCTAGTTATTTGTCCCTAGGAAAATCAGAGTGACCACAACTTTTGTGGTTTTTAAAGGGAGAAGGAAAAGAGAGTGATCGTGGGAGTTAAAATACTGATGTTAACATAGCCACACAGGGTTTTATTTGTTTATGCATTGAGTTTACATTGCAAGTGCGTAAGGTGTATATATACAATAGAGAGGGACTTCTGGGTTCCACCTTACTTCTGCGTAGTGTTTTTGCTATTCCATTTGAGTTTTACAATGAGCCTACAAGATATGTGGAAGTGGATTTCTGTGCTCATTTTTTTGGTAGGAAACATCGAGGCTCACTCAGAAAAGTAAAGTGGCTTGTTTGAGATCTGTGTGAATGGCAGGTTCTTCTGACTAGTGTTTGGCAGAGTTGTTTTTCCCTAAAAAAGTTGGAGACTGACAACATTTGTGATTTTTGAAGTGAGAGAGAAATTTTAGAAGTGGAAGTCATGCCACTGATACTAAGTGATACTAAGGCTCTACTTAATATAACACAAGTCTGGGAACTTAAAGTACTGTTAATAGAGGGAAAGAAGTCACCAAATTTCTCAATGAAATGGCAATGCATCCACCCATCCTTCCGTTCTCCATCTATCCATTCATTTTGTCATATTATTAAAAAAAAATACACAGCTTGCCAGCTACCATGCTGAGCCATGATTCATTAAAGTTAAATTAGAGTGACATGTGGCAGTTGAGGATTTAAAATGTGGTTAGTTCAAATTGAGATGGGCCGTAAGAATAAAATACCAGATTTCAAAGTCTTAGTACTAAAAAAAAAAAAAAAAAAACCTTATTAATAAACTTTATTATGTTCATTACTTCCTAAAATAATATTTTGGATGTACTGGGTTAAATAAAATATATTATTAAAATTAATCTTTCTTGTTTCCTCTTTTCAAAAATGTGGCTGCGAGGAAATTAACAATTTCATACATGACTTGCATTCTGTTTCTCTTGGACAGCTCTGTTCTAGAAGCTTCTTGTCCAGTAGGGGAAGTAAGATCTATACAGACTCTGCTTTTGTCTGAGAGTGTGCCACCCCACCTCTGTCTTCTCTGCCTTTCCACTTGTCTGTACTTTCTCACCTTCGTTAGGCTTAAGCCATTTCAGTCTGATGGAAGCTGTTCTTGCCCAGGTATGTGGAGGCCAGATTCATTTCTTTTTATCACTACTCTTTCTGGCCTCTGAGGTCCTGCCACTGTTGACCACTCTCACTGTCTTGGCTTCCTTCATTTTTCCCTTACCGCTCTGGCCTCTCCCCTAGGTTCCTTTGCTGGCTCTTTCCTTCACATCCCATAAACGTAGGGATTGCAGAGCTTTGGCTCCTGACTCCTAGGTGGTTATCTCTGGTTTGAAACTCCCGAGCCCCAGACACATGCTTAAGTTATGTGAGGCTCAGTGTGTCTTTTAGCACTGTCACCTGGGCTATCTGCTCAGTCACCAGAGACTCATGCTGGATGCCTCCTCCCCTCCCCCTGCTTTGCATCTCCTTGTCCTCAGATTTATTGGGTCAGCCATGGTGACAACTCCAACCGGGCCCTCCGCAGGTCACGCCCTCAGCATCTCTCCCCCCGAGCATTTCAATAATTCTCCACTGGCCTTCTTTTTCTCTTCTTCCCCTCCTCCTTTCCAAATTCTCTGTTCTTCCAGAGAGATATTCCAAAAATGCAAATCTGTTCATGTTATGTCCTTGTTTTTAAAATCCTCCAATGATTTCTTCTTTCAGTGTAAAATCCAAAAATCCTTTACATGACCTAAAGAACAGGGATAGAAAGTGGCAGGGGGCGATTCGGCCCCTGCTTCTTTCTGTCTTCAGCTCACTAATCTCAGCAATCCTATGCTCCAGGAATACACTTGGGATTCTCTGTAGCCTCCATGACATAACACATACTGTCCCCTTGTCTGGAACACCACTGCCCACCCTATCAGCGTAGCTACCACATGCCTTTAAGACTTTGCTCTGATACCACCTCTGCTTGGAATACCCCTCTGACCCCTGTTACCTCCACCTCCTCCGTTTTAGGCTATTTGTTGAACTTGGCTGCATTTCCTAGGGGCAAGGATTACTCCTTTCATTTCTGTGTTCTCAAGTCCAGAATAGGTGCACAAGAGATATTTGTTGAACAAATAAATGCCAAATAATAAAGGGTAGAGATAAGGCATTGTGGGAACTGCGATATAAATTTTAGCCAGGTAGGGGTGGGAGCAGGGTGTGTCCTAGGAAAGGTGACATTTGAACTTGGCCTTCAATTCTATACTGGGGTAGAAGTGTGCAGAGTAGACCCTTGTGGTCATCATTGTGTTGTGTTCTATGGGATTTAAGGAAATCGAATAGGCCCATGCCCTGGTCAATGCCATCGTCACTAGAGTGAAACAAGGAGGGTAGTCTCAGGAGGACACTTGTGCTAGTGTCTGTCATTTGCTTCTGGGCTGGGCTGTGTAACTCAGCAGAGCTTCTGTCCCCCAACACACAGCTGACATGGCAGGCAGGCCTCCCTGTTCTTGCTTGTGAGCTGCCTTGGAGGAAATGATTGCAGAATGGTTGCTTGTATTTTCATCTTTACCTCTCCTTCGGAGAGCAGACAGGTGACCTCAGCAGCCAGAGACAGGAGAGAGCAAAATGAGTCATTTCAGGCCCTAATGAGGTGCATGAGGGACCCTTCTTAAGAAGGAGGGTCAGGTGAGGTTGCTCTGTGCCTGGGGTGAGTTTTGCCTCGGGGCTCCAGGCAGCACTGGAGCAGAGCTGAGCTAATTTTACCCACAGGAGCTGACTGTGCTGAAGGGCAGGGCTTATGACATTGGTCTTATCATCCTGTGATGCCCAGAAAGCTCCCAAGGTACAACCCTGTTATGTCTGGGCTGTTTTTTCCCCTTCCAGTTAAATACATTTTTCCATTAGGCGTGCATATTGGGAAACGGGATGCCGAGGTGCAAAGAGCTTTGGATTTAGGTGGAAGGCTGTAGACTTGGATTTGGATCTTGCCTCTACCCCTTGCTTATTAGCTGCCTGACCTTGAGCAACTTATATAATCTCTAAGTCTCAGTTTCCTCATTTGTAAAATAGGACTTGTACCTGTGTCCAAGATTGCTCCTAGGTTTACACACTTGGCGACACTTAGCAAGCAATTACTATGTGCCATTCAGGGTTTTTGTTGCTATATTCAGAGTTTGACCCAGTCTTCTCAACAAACCTATGGGGAAGGTGCTGTTGCTATCCCTGTTTTACAAATAAGGAAACAAGTGCACAAGGAGGTTAGGTAGCTTGCCTCTGGCCACCAGCGAGTGGTGGCAGAACTAGAACTTCAACCTAGCCCAGTAGCTCCAGGAACCACACTCTTAACTACTGTACCTTCATGGTTTGGAATGATACAATGATGAGGAAATGGAAGCCTAGAGAGGTAGCATTGCCTCTTCACGTTTACCTGGTAGACATTGAGCAGACAGAGGCCATCGGACCCTGTTTATGTTATTTCTTTGTTTTCTCCATCAACTATGTTGCCTCCTAGAGCTATTTTGTCACAGAACCTCCAAGCCCCTACCCACCACTTATAGCCCTGGGGAAGCCAGTGTTCATGAGAAACGAGGGCCATCAGTTGAGGAGGGCACGTCTGCATGGTCAGAGCAGGTCCCAGATGAAGGTAGAAGAAAGGGCTGGGCCTTGTTCCAGTTGCTTATTACTGGGTAAAAAATTACCCCCAAACTCAGTGGCATACAACAACTGTTTATTATGCTCATGGGTTTTCTGGGTCAGGAATTTGGACAGAACAAAGAGGGGATGGCGTCTTTGCTCCACAACACCTGGGACTTGCAGGCTGGGGATAGAGGCATCGGATGCTCATTTGCTCACATATCAGCTGAGACCTTAACCGGGGCTGTTGGTCAGAATATCTACATGTAGTCTTTCCAGGTGCTTGGACTTCCTCATAGCATGCTGGTTATAAAGGACAAGCCTTGAGAGAAAGAGAAGAGAGGGAGAGAGAGTGAGAATGAGCACTAGCAGGTGGCAGGTGGAAGCTGTATCACTCCACTATGCTCCATTGGTTGAAGTAGTCCCAAACTCACTCAGGTTCAAGGGGAAGGGAAAGAGATTCCACATCTTAATGACTGGTAAAATTCTGGAAGAGCATGTGGATGTTCCTGGGGCCATTGTTGGAAAGTACAGTCTGCCACAGGCTCCTTTTGGCCAAAGAGAGGAGAAGGGTAGGAACAGACATTTCTGGAAGCCTATGCGGTTGGGCTGTACAGAAGTAGATGGGCCAGGTATGTAACCTTGTGGTGCTGAGGGATTCAGTGGCAAATCTGGTAAACAAAGAGATCAGTCCAGGAAATCTCAGGAAAGAGCCCGTAGTTACAGTATAACCATGCTTCATTTTATATAAATTAGAGTTTATACTGACCATAAACTAGTTTGTGTAATTCTGATTAGCTTGTTATACCTGTTAGCTATGTTACCTTGGAGTTCTAGGTTTATTCGGCTCAGTATAGTAAAGTGAGATATTTTTGTTCCTTAACAGAGGCAAGAGAGGTCTAGGTAGATACAGACATAGGTCTGGGGCAGATAAAGAAATAGAGAAATGAATGATCAGTTAATTGATCTATTTTTTCCCTCCTGCATCTAACAGGCATAAGTCTAAGAAAGACATTCTGTGTAATTTAATTGGAAATGAATTTTAATTGGAAATGACACTTGAGATATTAGGTAAAACAATTGGACTGTTGCTCTTGGAAGGCACTTAAGAAACTGGAGCAGGGTCTTGGAGAGCAGAGATTAGTATTAGTGATGCTTTTTGAATGAATGAATGCCCCAGACAAATTGTGGTTTACAGGAATTGGGCTAGTTGGTACCTGCGTTTTGCCAGATCTGGGATCCTGTGGTCTTGGGAGAACCCTTGCAGTCAGAATAGACAGCGAGGGCTCAGCGGCTGGCCACACAATACTGTCTCACATCCAAACGCGTGGTGTCGTCAGGTAGCAGCAGTACTTGGCGACACTGAAGAGAGATGTGAATGTCCTGAGAATCTTGAATGACCTCCCTCGTGGAGCTCATGGGCCGTGAGGCATGTAGGGAGCGTACTGTGCTGTCTGCATCAGTGCTCTTGCATCTTGAGCTTATTAAAAATTGCCAATCAAACCGGCAATTTGCTGACAAGGTTCATGCGCTGTGACCATAACTGCAGTTGTTCTCGGGGAGTGGCTTGTTTGTCTGCGTGGTGATGGCTGCTGCACGCGTTCCCTGTGCTGTCCTGTAGGGTCGTGGTGGCTTTTTGACATTCGGGTCAGTCTCTTTTCCTTCTTTCTAGATGGGCTTTGGAGTTGGGAGGGGGAAGCTCAGGGTTGGAACTGACCAGACATACGTGAGATGTTAACCTGTTAGTTCCTCTCTAAAGTTTCATTTCTGAAGTCTTTTGCGGGGAGGGAATAGGGTGTGTAGGTTTATGGGGTGATTCGAGAATCCTCATTTTATGGATGAAGAAACTGTGGTTCAGAGAAGGAAAGAGGCTTGTCCAGAGTCATGTGGTGAGCTAGCTGTGCGACCAGCCCTGCACCTCTTGTAGCAGGGTTTAAATCGCACTTCTCGCAGGGGAGAGTACAGTGTGCTGGGCTCTGGAGCCAAAGGCTTGCACGTGGCTATAGGCACAGCCACTTATATAAAATGTGTAAAATGGGCATCGTGGTCATATTTGATGTCAAGCATTTAAAAAGCTTTGTTGACTACAAAGAATTACAGAAGTATTTCTTCTTATCATATTTATGTTTATGGACCAGGAATCGGTGGGACCATCTGTAGAGAGAGGGTGGGTCAGTGAAGACGTGGTTGACTACACCCCAACAAGAACACTCCCCCAAATTTCACTTCCCCACTGAGTAGTAAAGAGAATTTGCACTCAGATTTGGGGGCATGGCACGGGGGTTGGGGGGAAGTATGAGCCAAATCTCAAGAGTTGTGTGGAATGGGGGGTACACCCTTGCCTGGAGCCAGGGATTCATGCAGCAGTAGAATGGGAGATGGGGCTAGAAGGATGGATTGGTGCCCATCCTGGAGGCCTGGAGGCTGGCCTGAGGGCAGGTGGACATTATTTTTTGTGTGATTCAGAGCCCTGGGGAGGGGTCAGCTGGGAAAGTCCCGATGAAATGCACCTTCAGGGTGTGCAGGGAACCTGTTGCAATAACTTAGGTGATCGGCAGGGAATCCTGAAATTGGGCCTTGGGCCTCAAGACAGGGAGATTCCCAGGTTTGGGGTAAATTCTAAGTTATTTTTTTGATAATGGTTCAGTTTTTTACTTGAGGCTGTAATGGAAGTGCTAATATTTTGTATAGATGTAGAGTTGTGAAGTTTTCAAGAGTTTTTACGCTTATTAACTCCTTTTTTTCATACGACAAATTTGGAAGATGGGATTGTTCTCACCCCCGTTTTGCAGGCAAAGAAATTGAGGCTCAAAGAGCAGATGGAATTTCTCAGGCCACTCAGCGGGTGGGTGTGGAAGCTGGGAGTGGGGATGCCAAGTCTAACACTTCCACCTGTGCCAATGACCTACAGCAGTGGTTCTCTGGAACTCACTTTTCTCCACCTTTCATTGTCTTGCTTATCATTCTCAGAAGTCTAAGATGGCTATGAGTTTCAAAGATTCCAGAGACAAACCGCAAGCTTTTCAAAGATGAACTATAGAGAATCTGGGGCAGAAAATGTGTTTCTCCCAGTAACTCTTTATTGTGATCATATTATTTGTACAGGTTGACTATGCCCATGAGAACAAGGATGAAAAGAAATGAGCCTTTTGCTACTTATTGGGCATCTTCTTTGCCCTGAACTTAATGGTAGGCTTGTAACTTAATGGTAGGTTTGGTCTCTCAGTGAGAGTAAAAGGGATTATCACAGTACTTTTAAAACTTTTTCTTTCTTAACAGCAGAACTTTTCCTTTAAATGAATGTTTTGAAGATGTTTAGTTTGTTCCTTCCCCCACTTTTCACCTGCAGTGCTACCTGCTTTTCCAGTTGTGGACTTGGGTAAATTTATGGATGGGGTGATCAGAATTCAGCACTTACTGTGGCATTCTGCTTACTAGTTTATTAAATTAGTTAATTTTCATAAAAGCCTTAGAAGGTAGATAAACAATATTATTTTCCATTTTACAGATGAGAAAACTGAGGTTTAGAGAGATTAAATAACTTCCTTGAGAGAAGATAGGTCCTGAATAGATTGTAATCCAAGTTTTCTAACTTGAGACCGCTTTCTTCTTCTACACCTATACCATATATTGCCTCTCTCATGGGTAAGAATACAAAGCTGCTTGCTAAGAAGGTGCATCTCAGACCTTGGATGTTACTGGAATCAGAGATAGAAGGTACTGTGAAGAGCTCAGGAGACTGGTGGTTTTTAAGCTGTGTTCTCCCAAGCCTGGGAGACTCTAGGAGCGGCCTTGCGGTTGGGGTGTCTAAGAAGGTGAAAAGTGGGGGAAGGAACAAGCTAAACATCTTCAAAACATTCATTTGAAGGAAAAGTTCTGCTGCTAAGAAAGAAAAAGTTTTAAAAGCACTGTGGTAATCCCTTTTACTCTCACTGAGAGACCAAGCCTACCATAAGTTACAAGGTGTGAGGGGTCTCAGACCTCCCAACCTCCCAGCCCAGAGGTCCCTTAACTCTGGGGCACTTTGTTAGAAGTACCTTCTTTAACCCAAATTCCCATCATGGTGGGACATGGCTTTTTTTCCTTTTTCAAGGAAATATTTAATCTGTCCAGCTCCCTCTGAGGTTTTCGGAGCACTGGTTGGAGGTTCAGGGCCATGCGGCCTCTGAGTAGCTACAGGACCTTTAGGATGCCCCCTACACAAGGTCCTTGACCTACATTTTTCAACCTGTCTGTTTCCCCTTTGGCCCCTGGGAACCTTGTTGTTATGGGTTTGATTTCTCTGCAGAAAAGAGTTGAAATTACAGCCAGTATTGTGTTACCTCCCAGCCCCAACCTTCCAAGACACTGTCTAGCTAAATACCTGTAAGTATTGAGTATCCACCATGTGCACAGGCTGAGAACAAAGGCAAGGTTCTTGATCCCGATGGCCTGAAAGAGAGACAGAAACAAATAAGGAATTTTTGTCGACTATTTTTGCAGATAGTTATGTTTATTATATATGATTGTCATGTCTGCTAGTTATGTGAGGAGGATTTCATTTTATAGAAATGAGATTGAGAAAATCTGGGCAAGGGGAAAGAGAGCCAGAATTGGGGAGGACAGTCTAGAATTGCAAGGGGTTGAGTTTGCACTGTGAATTAGTTAATCCAGGCCTCTCACATCTTACTTTTTCTTTAAGTGTTCATTTCCTCATTTGTAATATGGGAGTGAGACTGCCTAGCTCATAGAGCTGTTGCTGGGATTAAATGAGGTAATGCAGGTAATGTGCTTAGTATAATACCTAGCACAGAGTAAACACTCATTAAATTATAGTTGTTATTGTTGTTATTTGGCAGTGAGGAGCCAAAGAGCCTATTTTCTTAACCTCATCAATGGTGTAATCGGAGCTTTGATTCTCAGAAAACAACAAAACAAAACAAAAAAACCCTGCCTTTAGAAATAGAATCTAATCACCTTATCTGCCAACAGTTTATCTTCAGTCTGCCTTTCTGAGTTACCACTGTTTATTTCCACCCATTTGCCTACCTCTTGCACTAGTGGCCTACACCTTCTCTAACTAAGCTTAACTCGAACTTGCTGCTTCCTGGACTTATCTTCTCTTCGCCAGGGTTCACATTCTTTTTGCTTAAAATGCCCTTTGCTCCGTCACCTGCACCACCTGCCCCACTTTTAATACCTAGCCCCAAAGTCCAACCCATGCACTGGGAGGGGTCCATGGAACTCATGGAGTTTACCATGTCCTGTCCTTCATTGTGGTCATCCTCTTTCTTGCATGAGGCTTGTGGGCTCCTTGCAGTTGTCTGCATCTCACAGCCCTTTGCTGCAGCATCCCTGGAGATTGAAGCACACACACATGGTGGGTGTTCACACATCCATGCAATACATTAACCTAGTGACTTTCTCAAAGCACACGATGAAGTGCCAACCAGAAAATAATCAACATGAGCTGCGTGCTCATTAGCTTTGGCAACGGATTTCTGGGAAAGATCTGGCACCTCCATAAGTGGCAGCAATGTCTTGTCTCTTTGCAGGAATTGAAGAGAATCCTGACAATCTACATGTTGGGAGAGGCCTGAAGGAAGACAGACCAGCTTACTCCCAGGGCCCTGTGGGTCCCCTGAGGCCCCCAGGTGATCTCCAGCAAGACCTGTGGTAAGTGAGTGAGCTTCATCTGCTGGCCCAGCCTGCTGGCCACTGCCAGAGCTGCCAGAATGGCAGGTGGAGCTTCTGTGGGCTGGGCTGGGACATTTAATGGGTTGGAGATTACTATCTTTTCGGTATCTGCAACTGGAAATATCTTATGCCCTTGATTAATTCATGCTTGGGAGCTTCCTCAGTGCTCTTTGGTAAATAGCTCCTTACTGTATGTTTATTTCCCCACGGGCTTATTTCAGAGAGACTGGAGCCTGTGTTTCTAACAACTTCTCCAAGGAAAACATCGCAGGCCATGTTTCCGGAACTGAGAATCTCAGGGGGTCTCTCAAACATCCATTTCTGTTACCTCCTTTTGGCCCAGCATTTGCTTTTAGCTGAAAAGGGAGATTTTTGTCTTGAGCCATCCTGTAGACATATGTGACTTGGAGTTTGAAAATCTGACAGCTGCTGCTGGGCTTTGAACTGCAAGGGTGAGCGGCATATAGACATAACCCTGTAGAACATCGAATCATTTTCCTTTAATTCCCAGGGCCTTAATGTTTCTTTGTTTTGCGAATGACCTCACCGCTTTCTGTATTTGTAATGGAATGCATAGTCATTTACAAGTAATCACACAGTAATCCCTTACACTTTTATAATGCCTTCCCTTTTCCAGAGGGCTTTCACTCTCATTATTTCATATGATCCTTATAACTGCTCTGAGAGGTAGGCAGAGTGGTTATTTTAATCTCTAATTTACAGGTGTAGAAATGGAGGTTTAGAAAAGTTAAACAGTTAGCCAGAGGTCAAACAGTATGGAACAGAATTGGAACTGGAATCTCAAGTAGTCTAAATCCTAAACCAGTGTTCCTTTTACTACTTACTGGTGGTGTGACCTTGAAATATACTCAAGCTCTCTGAGCCTCAGTTTTCCTATCACTAAATTGGGTATAATGCTGCCTCCAGAAGGAGCTGTCAGAGGGACTAAAGGAGACTGTCTGGGAAAGCGTTTAGTAAAGGGTAAAGCACACTACTAATGGCAGGTATTATTGTTCCTACTACATGGACCTTGAATTCAAACAGTGCATCAGAACTGTGAAAGAAAATAACATTTTTTTCTCTCTTTTTAAAAAGAAGCTGTGGTCCAGAATGGTGCTGGAGTTGTCAGGGATCACAAGCTCCCAGCCTTGTGATTAGCAAATTGACCCTGCTGCCCTGCTTGCCAGCTGCTTTGTTATTCTGAGGATTGTGTTGACAAGACCCTCCTTTCCTACAGAGCTCTCTCTCAGGGTTCCTTGGAACAGCCTTGCATTCTGGAGACAGTTTTAGGTCTCACAGGGCTGGAGAGCAGGAGTGGGGACCTGGGGACGGGATCTGCATCCCTGAGCTTCCTCACCAAAGGGGAGGAATGTGGTCTGGGCAGAGGGGCAGAGGTGGGTGGAGAGCTGGCCTTGAAGGCCTGTCTTTAGTTCTTCAATAAGCTAAAGAAGTCCATCTGCCTGGTATTTAATAGGGTGTATCTTGTGATTCCACAAGGCCAGCAGTACATATGGTGAATGGATTGCTTAGCAGTAACACATCGGGAAAAACCAAAAAGAATGGATTTCATGTTGGCAACTGATGCATTAGGAGTTAACAGTGTGATGTGGTCAGGAGAACAGCCAGAGTGATTGAGGGCTGAGATCTTAGAGAGCTTTGTTTCTATATACAGTCAGCCCTCCATGTCCATGAGTTCTGCATCTGTGGATTCAACCAACAACAGCTCAAAAATATAAAAAAAATAATGAACATAACAATTAAAAAATAATACAAATAAAAAACAGTACACTGGTCAGATGTGGTGGCTTGTACCTGTAATCCCAGTTGCTCAGGAGACTGGGGTGAGAGGATCCATTGCGTCCAGGAATTTGGGGCTGCAGTGAGCTATGATCATGCCACTGCATTCCAGTCTGGGTGACAGAGCGAGACCCCATCTCTAAAAAAACCCAAAACCCCAAAACAGGAAAACCCAATACAGTATAATAACTATTTATATAGCATCTACATTGTATTAGGTATTATAAATAATCTAGAGATAATTTAAAGTATGTAGAAGAATGTAAGTAGGTTATATGCAAATACTACATGATTTTATATAAAGGACTTGAGCATCTGTGGATTTCAGTTTCTTTGAGGGTTCCTGGAACCCATCTCCTACGGATACTGAGGATGGCTGTACATATTTACCTACGAAAATTTCAAACCTATGAGTCAGACATAGGTTGACACGTGGTCCTAAGAAACAGGATGAGGACAAGGGAGTTGAAGAATCAGGGAGCCAGATTTGGGTTCCATATAAGGAAGAACTTTCGGGTGCGAAGTGGAATTAACAGCTGCAGGAGACGATGATCTCTGCCTCACTGCAGACCTCAGGAATACCATGGGGAGATTCACGAATGGGGCAGGTGATGGGCTCCGTGGCCTTTAGGGCCTTTTCTCATCTTGAGATCCCAGAGCCAGTGGTTCTTCGTGGCTAGGAAGAAGAGAGGCACATATACATTGAGGAAGTGCAGGGTTCCATTGTATATGTGGAAACTGATCTCCAAGTGTCTTTTGCAAGATGGAGGGTAAATTTAAAGTCTTTCACTCTGGTTTTCATATCCACCCCTGTGGCTCACCTTGGTTTTAAGAGTTTCCAGGCCATCCCTAGGCAGTTCTTTTCCATGGGATGTCTCCTCTGCAGAAATACTCTTGATGGGATGCCGGAAGGGGTGTTCTGACAGATCAGAACCATTCTTTTCCCCTCTTAGGCTTAACTTTGAGCCCCTAGGAGGGCTGCAGTGGCAACAGCTCTGTGCTGAGTTCTGGTTCTGGCATGTGGTGGAAGGCTCTCTGATCTTGTTTCCTTATCTATTTTAGTAGTTACTGATATTTGTGTTCATTTATTAAACATGCAATAAATAAGGAATGTTTGCTTGTGGCATGCTTGTTAAAACATAAAATCGGTAAGCAAAATAAATGTGTAATGATTATTTGGATAGACCAAGTGGAAGCAGCTTTTAGAGCATGTCGTTGAACAATTTCTGGATATCCACCCAATTTGTGAATGAGAAAATGTAATCTACAGGAGGGAAACTGACTTGTCTAAAATCCTACTGAGTGACTGACATGGGCTTGGGGTGTGGGGCTCCTCCTTCCCCTGAGCAGTATAGGTTGTAGCTTGAAGGCTCCCTAGGGGTGAGAACAAACAGCCTAGTGCATGCTGGAAAGCCAGGCAATGGGTGATGATTCTGAAAAAAAAGGCTCATCTGACCTCCAGAAAGCCTTTACAGCCAACAGTAGAACACCATCACACAGGCAATAGGACCACTGGGAAGCCAGGTGTGGTACCTGGCTTCCCTTCTCTGAGCAGACCCCTACCTCCTCATACCTCCACTTTCCCCAGTGTCTCATCTCTCTTTCTACTCCTCTAACTCAGTCTGGAGTCATTTCAGATCAGAGTCATTCCTGATTGGCTTTACTGGTTCGACTGAGCCATCACAGAACCTTAGGGTTGGAATTAATTTCACAAATTAAACTGGGCAGTTCATCCCTGCATTTCCCCCAAAAGCAATGTTCTTCTGATAGCCTGGTTTTACTCTGAGTCTTCAAGCCTGGTGTCTGCCCCATGAAGAACACACACAAAACTAAGTTCCCGGGAGGACTCCCAGTCCAGGAGAGTCAGGGATCGGGGACTGAGGGGAGGAGTTGCTTTAGGACTCACCTGCCAGCATAGGAACTGTGACCTATATATTCTTGCCAACCTTCTCAGGTGCATCTCCCCCCAAATCCCTCCTCCTCCCCCAAATTAATAGATTTCATAAATGTAGTTGCATTCTGGATAGTCTCATTCCTGAGGTGGACTTAAAGCCTTTCAAACCAGTCGCTTCCTTGTTTGGTTTGGGGAGGCTTTTTCCAGTAACAAGTCAGCGTAAGGAAGGGTTGAGACGCCACTTCTTTGGGGGTTAATAATTTACTCTGAGTAAGGAATTCTGTCTTAAGTGGGGCATGTTCTTCAAGTGCCAGAGAAGAGAAGGGTGATTTTTCTGACATCCTCCAGTCTGCTTCTCCATATTTGGAAATGTTTACCCACCACACTGATCTATTGGAAGAGAAGGAGGTGACTCAGGGTTTAGGAGAAGCAGGATTTGAATTCTTGTTTCCAGAAACAAAGTCGTCCCCCTCCCCCGCCCCCACCCTTCCTTCTCCATTCCTCTGCCCCTTGTTCTGGAAGCTGAGGAGAGTGTGTTTCAGTTCTGTTCCCCTCGAGCTTCGGGACCACCTCCTTGCTGTGTCCTGTGGTGGACCGTGGGCCTGCGGCAGGGAGCCACGGCCAGCGGAAGGCCAGCTGCCTGTGGGGCCGGACGTCGAGTGAGTACGTTGTCACTGCCAGGCAAGTGGCATTTCTGCTGAGAGACTGGGGCTTATGGCCTGTGGGTCGGCTTGCTTGCAGGCGGTGGGACATGTTGTGGGGGGTGCTGGTAGCTTTAATTTGTGGGTGTGGACAGCTGCTTCCCCAGGGGAGAACTTACAGTGAGATTGAGAGACAAGGTCTGCCTAAGGAAAAATTCTATTTGTTTGTAAAAAAAAAAAAAAAAAAAAAAAAAAATCAGACGGATATTTCCTCCCACATGAGGCCAAGCTTGAGTTGGGTAGAAAGATAATTTGGGAGTGTTGTCATCTATGTGATTGCTAGGGCTGAAGCAGCAAGCCAAAAGGGATGTTTGTGGACATTTGAGGAGGGGTGGTTTTAGCTTGAAAAACGGTTATGGTTGGACTTAAGGATATGCAAAATGTTGGTGTATAACATTTGTGTGGCATCCACAGTCTGGAATAAATACCTTACCTTATGTGCAGGATGTTGTGTAGATTTGATGGATTGTCAGAGTTGGAAAGAGTCTCAGAGATTATTCTGTGTATTGGTCTCATTGCACAGCATATAATGGGCAGCGGAGACCCAGGGAGTGTAGCTCATTTGCCCTGAAGACACATGGCTGATTAGGTAGGATTGGAACCCAGATCTCTCTCAGTTCATTCTCCTCCCACGAGACTTAAGCTGCCTCCTCTGTTGCAAATGAGGAAATTGGGAGATGCTAGAGCTGCCTACATTTACTGATCTAGTCAGTGGGAAATTGAGGACTAGAACCTACTTCTCCCAGTTCAGACTTCTTTCCATCATGTTAAATAGGCTCAGATGCCTGGATTTTTTTTCTTTTTACCTTTTCCTTCTTTTGGTCATGGAAGTGCTATTTGAATGCAACCTTCTGCGCTGCATTGCTGCCTATATCTTTTTCCTTCCTGAAAGGGGATGGATAGCTTGTCCAAAAGGTATAACTGAATAGTATAGACCTTTATTTCCATTTCATCTGTGGAAGTGAAAATGATTGAATGGACCTTGAGAGAAATTGAGTAGGGCTTTCTATCTGTCTAAGCCTGGAATAGTATTCCCATTCACCGGTGAGCCCTGATTCTGACCAGATTTTAAACACACACACACACACACACACACACACACACACACACACACACACACACACACGTTTTTAGTTTGTTCTGATGTGATCAAGGCAGAATAGAGACCCAGAGGTCACCACCCTATTATGTCACCCCAGATGTTACACAGCTGTGATAAGTAACTTTTTGTATTCTGCTCAGTTTCCAATCAACTTGAGGACCCCCTTCTCTGGCATAGGGAAGAGCTATGTTTTGGGGAAGTACTTTGATGCCAGTGGCATTAGGTGGCAGATGCCACAGAGCAGAAGAAGTGATCTGAGACCTCCGTTTATTCTGGCCGGTGTTGAAAGGAGAGGGAGGCAGCTCTGAAGTAACTAGGAAGAAGGCACTTGCGCAGGACTCCCAGGAAACTGCACACAAACGTCTCCCTCTCTGACCACCTGTGGCTGGGCAGCGACTGGGCCCTCCCAGCTCGTGGGATGGGAGGAGCGTGCCTTGAAGAATGAAAGCCTGGGAGTTTTTCCTGTGGTGATGAGGGACGGGAGTACCAAGAGGTTACAATTGATAACACCACTGTACTAATACTGTTAATAAGGACAACAAACCTGACTTGGTAGCTTACTGAGTACCAGACTCTGGGATAAATAGTTTACCTAAATTGCTAAGTCACTGCTACAGCTGCCTGTGAGTAGGTACTATTTTTTTTATATTCTTTTAAATTATGGTGAAATACATATAACATAAAGTTTACCATCTTAACCATTTTTAAGTGTATAGTTCAGTAGTATTAAGTACATTCACATTGTTATATAATGAATCTCCAGAACTTTTTTTTTTTTTGAGACAGAGTCTCACTTTGTTGCCCAGGCTAGAGTGAGTGCCGTGATATCAGCCTAGCTCACAGCAACCTCAGACTCCTGGGCTCAAGCAATACTACTGCCTCAGCCTCCCGAGTAGCTGGGACTACAGGCATGCGCCACCATGCCCGGCTAATTTTTTTTTTCTGTATATATTAGTTGGCCAATTAATCTCTTTCTAGTTATAGTAGAGACTGCGTCTCACCCTTGCTCAAGCTGGTTTCGAACTCCTGACCTTGAGCGATCTGCCCTCCTCGGCCTCCCAGAGTGCTAGGATTACAGGCATGAGCCACTACGCCTGGCCTCCAGAACTCTTTTCATCTTCTAAAACTGAAACGCTATACCCAGAACCAACAACTCCTCATTCTTCCCTCCCCCAGTCCCTGGCAACCACCATTCTACTTTTTGTCTCTATGAATATGACCACACTAGATGCCTCATCTAAGTGGAACCATACGATATATGTCTTTTTGTGACTTGCTTTTATTTCACTAAGCATAATGCCCTCGAGGTTCATCCATGTTACAGCATATGTTAGAATTTCTCCTTTTTAAGGCTGAATAATATTCCATTGTAATGGATATATCACATTTTGTTTATCCACTTAGGTACTATTTTTTACCTTTATTTCATAGAAGAAGAATAACGTGAGGCTTCAAGGGGTTAAATAAGGTGCCCAGAGCCATGCTATCAGTAGCAGACTGGTTTGAACCCAAGTGGTCGATATCAGAGTGCATGTGATAAAAAGGAAGCAAATATTGGATTCTGGTTGGCAAGAGTGTGACAGAGCAGGGTGATTCACAACTGCCAGTGACACCTCCTCACATACAGCTGTGACATTTCAGTAAACCAAATATTCCAAAGGGCTGCACACAGATATGTTCCTTTGTTTTGTATTGGCCACCGGGAAGCTCAGAGCCAAATTTGAAGCCACCTCTAGCAAATGGTCTGAGACTCGTGGGTCTTATTTTTTATATCCCTTTCCCATTTTCTTTAGCTTATTTTCTCATCTCCTCCCCCCGTTCATTTTCTTATTTAAAAAAAAAATTGTGTACTATTTGCGTCTTTTGTCAGATACTTCAGATCCTTTCTGGAACAAGGCGAAATGTATAAATAAATGGTATGATATCTAGTATTTTAGGTATTATTAGGTCTGTGGAATCGTGGGCAGAAGCTGGAGATGTGATTTTCTGACCTGACTCTGCTCCTGACTTAGCGTTTCACTGGGGCAATGCCCTGCCCCTTTCTGCCTGTCTCTTTCTTAACTGGAGGAGGAGGGTCCTGTTGCCAACAGCCGACATTCGTCTGTTCTGAGCCACACACTGAGCACGCTACATGGTTTATCTCTAATTTTCCCAACACTCTCATAAGGCTGGTGCTATTATCCCCATTTTATCTTTGAGAAAAGTAAGACCTAAAGAAGTGAGGAAGCTTGCCCAAACCTGCACAACTCTCGAGTGCACGCTTTACCGATTCATATTTGTTTGACACCGAAGCCCAGGATATTAGCCACGGTGCTGGGCTGCTTTCCCTTTAGAGAATCTGTCAGGTTTCTTCCATCTGTGGCATTTACTCATTTAATTTTAGTAAATCTTTATTGAGTTCCCACTTAGGTGCCATGCACTGTTCTGGGCGCTATCCCAGTACACTCCATTTAGAGCAAAGAATAAGACACAGGGAACAGTGATCTGTGGGAGCTTCACTCTAGTATGGGGGAGTGGAGGAGGCAGGTAAGAAATCAACAGGTAAATAGGAATTAAAGGTAAGCAAAGTGCACTCTGACTGTGAGTGAGTGGAGGAAGAGCTCTGGGAGGTGTGATGTGTAAGGTCGAGATCTGAACTGAGTGACAGGGAGGCAGTCGTGTGAAAGTCAGGGGAAGAGTGTTGAAGGCAGTGGAGACGTCCATGCAAAGAAAGGCTATGGCATGGGAAGGAGTTTGTGCTTGAGAAACAGAAAGAGGCTGCTGTGCTGGCAGGTCCTGGGCTACACGGGGAGAGGCGGGAGAGAGGGCCAACAGGGGCTTTTGGCTTTCCCATTTTCTTTAGCTTATTTTCTCATCCCCCCACCCCCCCGCATCATTTTCTTATTTAAAAAAAATCGTGTACTATTTGCGTCTTTTGTCAGATACTTTAAATCCTTTCTGGAACAAGGCGGAATGTATAAACAAATGGCATGATAGCTAGTATTTTAGGTATTATTAGGACTGTGGAATAGTAGGGAGAAGCTGGAGATGTGATTTTCTGACCCGATTCTGCTCAGGTCAGGGGCTAGGAGGTGTCAGTGAGCGAGAGACCTGAGCTGCTTAGACCTGAGTCCCGGGATGTGTTTCAGAAGCAGCATTCTGGCTGTGGCGGGCGGAGCTGAATTGTAAAGCAGAGGCGAGAGTAGAAGCAGGAAGGTTAGGAAGTGACTTTTGCCATAATCCAGGTGAGAGGTGGTGGGAACTTTTGACTAGGGAGGTGGAAGTGGAGCAGCAGAGAAACAGGCAGGTTCAGGACACGTATTGAAGTGATTGTCTCTAGGATATCAGGTGTGATTTCCTTTAGAGGAATGCCAAGCTAAATGTGCAGGAATCTGGGAGACATAGAGGAAGGTGAAAATATGGGCAGTGGAGGGTCACACAGATAAGCAACTGGAATTCCAGGACCAGGGACTATACTCCCCCCACCTCCCATTTGGCTTCTAACCTTGAGCCTCTGGCCAATGAGCAGAGGACTGTAGCTTCCTGTCTCTGACTTCCTGGCTGAGAGCTGTTGGAACACCCCGAAATAAGCCCCGCAGAATGTGCAGCTTCCTTTGCTCTCCCTGGGTATTTTTATAAAACATTCTTTCCCACCAAGAATAAGGAACATTCAGAGTGATGTTGACTTTATGGGCTGTATTTAACATACTGTTTTTTCTCGATGTGTTGTCTGTTCTTGCAGAGATTTCTGCCTCCTGTGAACTCCCTGGTGAGGAGCCTTCAACCCTCTTGTAAGATGGTTCTGGAAGGCCCAGTGGGAGGGCCCCTCAGTGGCTGGAGGACTGTGATCCAGGGGTACCTACCTCTCCTTTCTCATTTACATTTGAATTCACGCTTGCTAGCCTTTGCTGGCTCTCTATAATTCCTCTTTACAGGCTGGGCTTTCCTGCAAATTCCCTGTTTTCCAGTGGAGAAACTGGGCTCAGAGAAGTTAGGTGATGTAGTCAACGTCCGGCAGCAAGGTAGTGTCTGAAAGAGGTTGAGAATCAGAATTCCTTCCCAAGCCCTGTGCTCTAGCCACCAGGCCAGAGCAGCCTCACATGTGACCTCATCCTTCTGAGTATTTCCTGGCAATCTTATGATCCAATCAGCCTAGGCCCAGAGACGCTCAGAAATCATAAACTAAATTATCTAAAACTCATTCCTGAGGCTTCTTCACATTCTCCTCCTCAAAGAGTTTGCAGTATATAGTTATCAGTTTTTTTAAAAAATCAATTTAACGTCATCTCTTAAAAACAGTGTTTTGTTATGGCTCATTCGAGTTTCTTTTAAAATTTCTTTTATATTACCCATTCATTTAGTCAACAAACATTTATTGAGTTCTTACTGTATGCCAGGCATTGTGCTAGGTGCTGGGGATTGATTCAAAGATAATTTGGAGGCGTATGGAAGGGGAGTGGATAATTACAGCACAGTGAGATAAGTGCTATAATAGGGGGATATATAAAGAGCTAGAAATAGCACTATGAATAACATCTCCGAACAAATTGCCTTCTTTTTTTCTTTTGGATTATTCCCTTATGTATATTGCCCAAAGTGGGATTACTGGGTCATTTAAAAGATGAAAACAATTTGGCACAAAAAGATGTAATGACTTGCCTGGGGAATACAGCTCAATTTTCAACAGAGGAAAAGAAAATTGTTGACAACTCCAGATTTAGACCACCTCACCAGGAGGATTGGGTAGTTTTTATACTACTTTTTGTCAACATGGTGGCTTTCAGGGGGCACACCTATTCTAGACATGTTAGCCTGCATGTACAAACACATGTCCTCATGTTTAATCTCACAAATTAATTGTTCTTACAAGAACTTAGGTATGTAAGTATATGGTTCCATTTTACAAATGAGAAAACTGTACCCTTGCTAAAAGGAAGTGACTTTCTCAAGATTTCATAGTTAATACAGTCTCCAAGAGTCAAGTGCAGTTCCTTTGATTTTAGGACTCCTGTCCCCTTCTCCATGCTGCGTTTGCCAGTTGAAAGTACTCATACTCCAACTATTCAGCTCTAAGAAACAATGGTGATATAGCACATCTTATATTTCCCTGGTTAGAGCTGGAACCCATACTACTAAGTGAAGTATCCCAAGAATGGAAAAACAAGCACCAGATATGTTCTCCAGCAAACTGGTATTAACTGAGCAGCACCTAAGTGGACACATAGGTACTACAGTAATAGGGTATTGGGCAGGTGGGAGGGGGGAGGGGGACGGGTATATACATACATAATGAGTGAGATGTGCACCATCTGGGGGATGGTCATGATGGAGACTCAGACTTTTGGGGGGAGGAGGGGAAATGGGCATTTATTGAAACCTTAAAATCTGTACCCCCATAATATGCCGAAATAAAAAAAAAAAAAAAAGAAAGTACTCATACTCCAGCGGGGGCCTAGAATTTAATGAGCCATGGAAACTTTTCCCAAGGAGGTCAAGATCTACAAAGTAGGTGTAGACTTTCTTACCCCCAAAGCCATAGCCAGAGAACAGTGTCCCCTCTGTACATTGACCTGAAAGGACCCAAGGGGCTATTATTCCTGAATTGGCCCAGGTCCTGAAAGGCATAGCCCTCCCACTGAGCTCAGAATCTCACGTAAAGCTAAAACTATGCCCCAGCTCTGCTGTGAAACATTGATTATTTTTTCTAGCATTTAATGACATTAAGCAAAAACTCTTGCCCCTAGTATCTAGGGCCTATCATAACCAGATACCATTTGGGTCCACCGTGGACTTCCTCGATGTCCTGGCTCACTCCTTAAATCAGCCACATCCCCTGTCAATCTCCAGACATACCCTGCATTTTCTCACCTTCATGCCTTAGCTCATGCTGTTCCTTTTGCCTGAGATGACCTCTCCCATTTTCACCCATAGAACTCCTGCTCTTCTGCACAGACACCACCTTCTGAAGGAAGTAATTCTTGATCACATCTGCTCCCAACTATCCACTTTCCCATACTAGAAGTGATCTCTCTGTTCTGCTAACTCACACCACAGTTAGCTATGAAGCAATAGAGTGCAAATGTACTATGCTTATGAGAGTGGGATCTGAATTTGAGTCCTGGCTGTCACCTTTCCTGGCTGTCAGCTAACCGTCTTGAACCTGAGTTTCCTCTTCTGTCAAATAGGTATAAATGATAGAATACCTGCTTCCCCTGAAAGCCATTATGTTGACAGGAATAGTACAAAAACTGTCCAACCCTCCCGGTGAAGTAGTCTAAATTTGGAATTGTCAACAATTTTCTTTTCTCCTATTGTCATTATAAATTTTTATGACATCATCCTATGTCATAGTATGTTATAAAAATTTGCATTGTTAGCTGTGCTTCTTTTGTGGTGCCCTTTCCTACCTTGTACCTTATTTCTCCTTCTAGTTGGGGAGCTCTTTAAAGGCAAGGAGTGCATCGCACCTTCCTAAGGCCTTGGGCATATGGAAACTGCTAAAAAGCCTCCTTTACGGGAAAGGAGGATTCCATACAACTTGACTGGTGACATCAGTGCAGGCTCATTATTAATAAGATGCCCCAGCCACAAGGTGCCAGGCCTGGCCCTGAGCCCTGTGATCTCTGTAGAGTCGAGCGTTAGGCACATGCAGTCTGAGCTAGATAGACCTCTGGCTCCTGCTTCTTAAGAGACAGAAGAGAGTGTGTCTCAATCCCATCGTCTTCTGAGTCAAGGATTTGGGTGGTGCTGGCATTTCCCTGAAGGCAGAGTGGTAATCCTGCTTGGAACATGAGACTTGCTTTCTTTCCTAGGTCTTCCATGATCTGTTCTGCGGGTAAGGGTTTCAGACTTAGAGGAAAGGGTCACTGAGGGTATGGGTTGGGGGCAACTCTGAGAGCTACTTTCCCCTCTGACTTCCCTGTGGGTGGGGCCTTCACCAGGAGCTCTCCTTTAGACCCTCCTACCTTTGCTATGCTTGGAAGCTGACCACCCAAGGAGATTTTATATCTTAAGGGGATGGCCTGGCTCTGCCACTGAACTTTCTTTTTTGCTATTTCCCAAAATATAGTACTTATGAGTTTCAGGATCGAAGTGATTTAGCCTGGAACATAAAGTCCTCCATGTTCTAGTTGCAACATTCTTTTCCAGCCTCATGTCCCACCGCATCCCTCCACGTCTTCTGTCCCTGGCTTCACCAGATTAGTCACTTTCCCTGAGAACACCCTGAACTCATCCTCCTCAAGGCCTTTGCACATCATGTTCCCTGGGGCTATTTTCCTCCTCCTCATACATGGAAATCCTCTTGGGTGTTCAGGCTTAGTTTAGAAGTCACATCTGTAGAGAACTTCCATATTCTCAGAAGGACATTGCATATACTTGTGCTTTTGCACGCTTTTCATTCTATTGTGTGTGTTCCAGCATGTACCCAGTGAGGCTGTGGGCTCTTTGAGAGCTCTAGGCATGTCCAACTCAGCACCTACACCTGCTAGGTCCACACACTGCCTTAGCAAGGACAGGAGGTGCTAGTAAACCTCCGTTTCTGAATGCAGAACATGTGACATTGTGTCAACTATCATTTGGTGCAGAGAAGCTTCAGAAGCCCATGCTAGGGTTTCCATGATTTTTTAGATCATAAACCCAGCCATTTGAATTCTGTTTTTGAATTGGCCTGATAACAGCTCATTGCTAACCCTTCTCAGGGCTGTTTTCCACATACCAGTAGATGTTTGCTTAGTGTCAGGACTCTGAGCTTTATATTTCACTTAAGAACATAACAGCAAGCATGAATTCAGGAAGGATTTATGTGCTTCTAATATGAATATTGTTGTTTTGTTTTTGTTTTTTTCTTTAGTTTGAAAATATAGGCATTGTTTATCTCAGAGCTCCCTGAAATGTGAAAATAGGGGAGTTTTAAAGGTATATTTCTGGCCCTAGCAGAATAGCTGTCCATGTTATAGTTGTAACTACAAATTACTAAAGCTCATATTATAGAGCTTGATTTTGAAAACCTGCATTCAAATCCTGGCTTTACTATTTACCAGCCACAAAACATTGGGCAGGTTCCTAGCCTCCCTGTTTCTCAGTTTCTTCAGTGTACAATTGGGAAATTTTTCTCATAGGGTGGATGGAAAGTTCAAATAAGGTTTTGGACATGAAATTGAAATTTTATTAGTGTGTATGTTTCAGAAACTGGATTTGGAGGCTATTTTTAAATATCAGTTCTAAGAAGTTTGCTTTTGAAGGAAAATACTTAGTTGTATAAGTTTTCATGAACGTGTTTTGTTTTATTTTTTAAGAGATAAAATAAATGAATTTATAGGCAGGGGATGTACAGTTCCTAACAGATTTAGGAAACATACATGACTTATAAAGACTCAGTTTTAGTCCAAATGAATTAGAATCACAGAACCGCAGGCTTTGAGAACTAGAAATCTTGGAAGAGGGTGAACATGAATTAATGTATATTATATGCAGGCTTTGTGCTGTACACACTGAATATGGAATCCCAGGTAATGATCCCATACACCCTGATAAAGTAGGGAGTATTAGCCCTGTTTTGCAGACAGGCAATCTTGAGCTTAGAAAGGTTAAAATGAAAGTCCAATATCAAAGGCTTGACCTTCACACTGCATTCCTGATGGCCCCTAGAAATCCCTTCCATTTACAGATGTGACAAGACCTGCTTTCACATTGTTGATTTTTCTATTCCCCAACTCCAGGGGCAGCCACTAATTCAGGGCTAGATACAGCAGTGGAAATCTGCAGTCTTGATATCCTGTAACTTGTTTAATGAATCTAGATGAGTGTCTTGACATTTCCTACCAAAAGTCTGCTCATAACATGTCTAAAGATTGGGCTCCTTTCTGTGACTATTCATTCATCAGACTTCTTTTTTTGTCTTTTGGAGAGATATTTGCCATTGCCCATATCTGCGTTTGAGGTCAGGAGTACACTTGAAGAGGGCTTTATATTCTCTTTTAAAACATACAGGTGGAAAATTAAATTCTTCAACTATTCCTACCATCTTCCTCTGCCATTTGTGGGTGACCATGTGGAAGAGGTGTCACGGAGCTGGGAGTTTGGAGCTATGATTTTCATCTTGAATCTCTCACTGACCAGGCCAACCTTACTTTTCCCTTTGGGGGCCTTTGTATCTTTATCTTTAAAGAATGAGGCACTGCTAGGTGATTCCTAAGATTTTAAAATTCTGCATGTTTTGTGGTGTCAAAACCATCAATTTCTGCTGAGCTGCATAATCCTGCAGCTGTTTCTCTGATACTTTTCAATCTTTAGATTTAATCTATTCAACAATGTATAATTTTTTAAAGGGAAGCTTTTATAGACACTTCTGAAATATAAGGGTGTGGGGGGGATAAATGGATGTTAAAAAATAGAAAACAACCAATTAAATAGTATATAGCATGTAATTCTCCTTGGAAACTTACCACGAAATTGAGGAGCACTTTAACAACTGGTAATTTAAATTGCATTTGAACTTTGCTAATGGTTTGTTTGCATGGGAACTTCAATCATTTCTCAGCGGTTCTTTAGCAAAGCTGCATGTTCTCTTTATGGAAAAGAAGAAAAAAATTATTAAAAGAGAAGTTGACTATGAAAAAGGGAGACCACTTTGATTTGTGCATGGAGAGAAGCTGGAGAGTCTGTGAGTGATAGTTCCCCCCAGGGCCAAGGGTGGAGAGCTTTTCCTTCCAGTGAAGTTTAGAAATCTGGGAAGTCAGATGCTCTTTGCTGCTGTTGTGGAAACTCTTCTGATTTATCTCTCTCTTTCTCTGCAAGAAGCTTTGCTTTCATGGGGCTGGGGGTGAGGGCTCTCTTTTTGATTTCCATGGAATTGAACTGTCCACAATGTGATATTGGCCTCATGACAATCGATTTCTCAGCAAGTTTGAAATTATGCCTCTCTCATTTCAGTAGAAATGTTTTTTGAGAATTCTGAGGTCCTTGAACACCACTAGCTCTGAGGAATTGTATTGCTTTCCTGAGCTTATCTTGATTTTGCTCCATATTCCCTACTTCATTTCTTTCTGCTGTTGGGGTGTACTGAGTGAGCTTTGAGGCAGTTGTTCAGAGGCCTGGGTGTGTCAGTCCTGGTTTTGCTCTGGGTGTAACAGGTTGTGTGACCAATGGCAAGTCCCTCTTCCCAGGGGTCTTGGTGTCCTATGTCAAGATGGGTAGTAACTGCATCTAGTGGAGCAGCCCTTGGACTGCCTGCCACTACCATTGGGCTCCTGGGCTGGCCATCTCCCCATCCTCTCCCACGCCTGGGTTCTCCTCCTGTCAGTTGGAAGAGTTGAAGTAGGTCATTTTAAAGCTCCCTTTCAACTTTGAGCTTATCAGGTATTTGAAGACTGAGTGAGATATTACACACAAAACAATTGTAGGATTGGTTAAATATTTAAAATGACAACAATGAAAATGGGTGTGGTAGTTTCTCTGGTAAGTGGATTTCTCCTGCACACACAAAGGACAAGTTTTATAACAGCCCACTGCCCTGGAATACTTGCCTGTTAAAATATATATTGTGTAATCCTTAGCAGAAAAGTAATAGTTCTTAATGAAATAAAACCTGTCATGAGGACTTTCCAGAGAGTGTCAAAATTGTCCACCTCTCTGCCGCCCACTGGCTCTCATTTTTCAGGAAGGGAAACTAAAGTTCAAAAGGGACATTAGACCCCATAGTTAGAAATTTGTCTCAAAACTCATATTCCTTTCCTCTTTTTATTTGGTGTTCAGATTTATCTGTTAATGTTTTTTTCTTGCTTACAATGTATCTAATTGATTGATCTCTTTCACCTCCATTATTAAGATGAAGCTATTTTCCCAGGAGAACTGAGGCACCAGAATTCTCTTTTCTTATTATTCTGAGACAAATTAGTGGAATGAAAGTGCCAGGAACCAACTGCCTGGGAGTTTTGGGGGTATAGAGTTAAGCCACTAGGGTTGTGGATTTCAAGCCTGGTGTCATTCTCCATATGGCCCAGTCAGAGACTTTATAATCTGGGAAGTTCTGAAGCTGACAGGACTCTAGAGATTCATAAGCAACTGCCTTCTCCCATTTTCCACAGGTGGGAAATTTGAGGCTCAGCGACAGAGCAGAAGATAGAATCTGGTCACCTTGATTGCCAGTGCACTGCTGTTTCATTATTCCACCGGGCATCATCAGAGGGAAGACATTTTTTCCTTAGTTGGTGAGTCCTATCACAGGAAAGAAGACTTTTCTCTTTTAAAATCAATGTACATGTTATAATAAGTTTAAAAAAATTAGTGGTTTCCATTTAAAGCCTGGGTACCCGTAACTAGTATGGCTTAAGAACTGGAGAAGAATGTTCTTCCTTTTTCCTTGAGTTGATTTTATCAGTGATGGACAAGTTATACTAATACTAATAAAACATGTGGCAAAGCAAAGGCAGGCATAGCTCTTAGAAGGTGGCAGGCAGAAACATTGGAAAAAAAGCTGGAGTAATGATTTCAGGTTGCCAATGACTGTATTGCTTCCTTCTTTCTCCTTTGGTATGGTGGGAAATGTTCTTGATATTGAAAGACCAAAATGGAAATGCCAGTGTTATGGGCATTTGTGAGGAAAGAATGCAATATTATTGAGTGTCTCTTGTTTATCTCTGTACAAGGTGCTTCTTCTTTTGTGGTCTCATTTATTTTCCCAACAGCCCTTTGAGGTAGGGGAGGCTACATTTGCTGAGGCAAAGGGTACGAGCCTTTGTGTTAAAGGGCCTGCCAAAAGTCCATTAGGATCTGAGTGTGAATCTTGTGTGCTCAGAAAGGAGAATGGTGACCAGGTAAGGAAAGCTGTCCCTTGTGTTTGGGGTTCCTCTGTATTAGCGGGTAGAGTAGAATGTCATGTTCTCAAAGATGGGGTAGTGAAAAGATCAGTGGCGTGTAATGATACCCGGGGCTGTGGTGAGATCTGAGGAGAGTTGCTGGGAGTTCTGGGTAAGGATTCCACTTAGAGTCCTAGCACGGTGGTCTCTGTGCTGAAGCCAGTGCATATGTGACCCAGGCATTGGCTTTATACTAAGTAATACACCTTGCCCTGTCTGCAGTGCAGTTTTCCAAAACAGGGCAGTTGCCATTGTGATTTAAAAAAACTGACTTCATTCAACACTGTAACTGAATTTATAGTTGTGTTTTGTTACTCTGTCTTTTCTCAATCAATGTGTCTTAAAAGTACAAGTGACTTTCTGCACACCTTTTGATCTGTGTAACATAAAAGGCTGAAAACCAGTGATTTGATGCTGAAACGTTATACTCTGTTAAAATGTCAAACGTGGTCTGGAATATTTTCCCCCTAACATATAGTTTAAGTATTAAATGGGAATATTTCTTTACTTGCTCCACCTTTTTAATTTTCTCAGCATTTAAAATTAAATTGCGATAAATATGAAGCTTTGTGCTTAGGTTTAAAAAAAATCAAGTGTGCCACGACAGAATGGGAGAGATTGCCTTAAGAGGAGCAAGCTGGAAGACACTCATACGGTTTTGTTGTTCAGAGCTTGTTATGAGCCAGCAGTGGCTTTTGTCTTCTAAAATGCTGATGCAGCCTTAGCCTGCATTTAATGGAGTATGGTATCTAGAACAAAGAGGGTGGGTGATCCGGCAACACCAGGACACTGGCAAGTCCAGACGTAGGGTGGTCTTCAGGCCCAGTGTGAGCAGGCCTCCAGCTCTGTTTCTCTGCAGTGCTCCTCTTCTGCCCTCTTTTGTGTGTTGGCTTTATCCTCAGGATGTTTTGCCTCATGGTCATGAGATGGCTGCCCACTGCAACCCAGACGACAGGCATCCTTCTTCCCATTTGGGAGTAACACAGCCTTGTTTGCCATATTCTCATGGGCTTGGGTTACTGTACATTTCTAAACCAGTCACCGAGGCTAAGAGAATAGCATTATACTAATGTGTATGAACGAGAGCTCTCCTAGAACTGAATTGGACACAATCTCACCTCATGACAGCTACACGGTGAAGAAGACCTGGCCCCTCAAAAGAATATCTGGGTGCTGTTAGGAAGGGGAGAGAGAAATAGAAGCTATATGGGTAACCACAGGCCTTCTGCAAACCTCCTTACCCCCTGTCAGAGCCCCTCTAGAGTGTCAGACTTTAGTTCTTATTTCACCTTCTGAAAGGGACGTTAGCCAGCCAGACTCTCTGCACAGGGCTGCTGTGAGGACCAGAAATGATGTCCCACCAAGAACTGTTACAGGAATGAGATGGTGGAGAGGGCAGAGTGCTGGGGAACACATGATCATGGCCTTCTAGAATATAAAACCCAGCAGAGGAGGGGCAGCCTCTCTTGTTCCTGTGTGTGTTTCCATAGTCTTGTGGGGTCTCTGGCACGTAACAGGTGCATTATGCATTTTCATGGATAGAAAGAGTAAATCTGAAGGTGGTGAGTGTTGCTTTGCCTGGGGGTGTTCTGTCAGGTGTTGGCTGACTCTCTGCTGGGGGGTTATAGGAATTCTGGCACAGATGAGGCTGCACTACATGGTTAGATGAGAATGAAACAAATGACTGGACAGAAAGAAACTTTTGGCATCAGTATGGCTTAAGAAGTTTGTGAGTCCATAAAAAGGCAGTCAGTATGACGGGATGGGGTACCAGAAGTCCTGCCGAGTATTAGATATGTGACCCCCCAAAAACATCCTTCTACTCTTATTTTCCTAATCTGAGAATTAGAAACAGGAGTAATTGCCCTGCCTACCTCTCTTGTTTGTTTAGAGCAACTGTGTTGTTAAATGATAACCTGTTTTGTAAACTATACAGTGTGGTCTATATATACATGATAGGCTATTACAGTTGTTTTCTTCTTTAAAGACTCATCCTGAGTATGAAGAAAAAGGCAGAGTAAGCCAAGTGCCCCACGCTGCGCCTGGTGCATAGCACATGTTCAGTGTACGCCCTTCCTCCAGGCCTGCACCTCAGTCCTCCCCAGGACCGGATGGGTACTGACTTGTCTTCAGTCTTGGACAGCAGCTAGATCTGGAACTTTGCTTAACAATGGTGGCTAAGGTGAAAATAGAATTGTATATTATTATTATTATTCACATTCATTTTTGCCTGAGGCAACAGGAGGTGGAGGGAGGTAAATTTGGAGACCAAGGAAGCTCAAAGCTTGAGACACTCCATAGAAACTAGAGTCTAGCCCATTTGGCTTCTTGCTTTGTTTGGTTAGATAATCACACCTTCTGCTCCAGGCATTACTGACCCAGTGGGAGTCAGGAAGGAAATTATTTCCCTCTGTTGATACCCGTGTACAATTGTTGACTGTAACCAAGGGCTTTCAGTTTTAATATTTCCTCTTTGGTCCTCAGAAGTATCAGGTATTAGTCTCTGCCGGAAGCAAAGCATTGGTGGTCATTTCCGTTAGAGGTGGATGTCATGGCTGTCTGCAATTAGTCAGGTGGTTTCTGGGCATGTATGACCGTTTGCTTAGCCAGCTTTTATGTCATTTGCTTCAAAAATTACGAGAGGACTTGTTGGGTTTGAGCAGTGACTTATTCAATCTGGAGACTCTGTGGCTATTCATGTAACCCAGGGACTTCTTGTAGGAGATATGTTTGCTATCCACGAAAGTAAAAGGTAGAGATAGATCTCGATATCTATCTCTTACTCTCTCTCTCTCTCTCTCTCTCTCTCTCTCTCTCAGACTAGATTAAAATAATCCAGGTCTGGGCATTGTATTAGTTGTCTATTACTATGTAACAAATTTAGCTTAAACAAGAAGCATTTACTATTTCACAGTTTCTATAGGTCAGAAATTCAGGAACAGCTTAGATGGGTGCCTCAGGGTGTCTCATGATATTGCAGTCCAGGTGTTGCTGGACCTGCAGTCTCATCGGAAAGCTCACCTGGGCAAGATCCACTCACCGCCAAGCTCACTCACATGATTGTTGATGGATTCAGTTCCCTGCAGATGCTTGTACTTAGGGCTTCCATGTCTTGCCACACCACCTTCTCCACAGGGCAGCTCACATGACAGCTGGCTTCCCTCTGACCGAGTGTGCAAGAGAAGGTCCCCAACATGCAAGTCACTGTCTTTTTATTACCTGATCCTGGAAGTGACACACCATTTCCTCTGTCTCATTCTCTTTACCAGAAGCGAGTCGCTAAATCCATCCCACACTAAAGGGAGGGAATGCACAAGGGCATGAATACCAGGGGGTGGAGTAATAGGGGCCACTTGGGGATTGCCTATCATAGATACCCCAGGTGACATGGGAGGTGCTAAGCGGGGAGTGAGGGTTACCTGCACCTACTGAATAAACTCAGCATACCTCTGTGGATCAATTTTACTTGAAGACTTTTGGGAGAAAACTCCATTTAAAGATCTTAATATAAGCATTAATGTATAATACCACAGAATGTAAAATTGGCATGGCTTTTTAGAGGAAAAATACAAGTTTTCAATTAATGCTGTGCTCCCATACCTCTTATATTTTTGCCCTCCTCAGCAGTTAGAGCTGCTGGTAGCAATTGGTAGCAATGTCTAAAAGTTCTCACTTGAGCCCTTTGCTGTATAGGTGAAACCCCAAGACCAAGAAAGGGGACACACTCTTCTGGGGCCACACAGCCAGTGGGTGGCCAGGGGACAAACCTTCCATCTCCGCACACAGACTCTGCTTCATAATGAGTCCATGCAACTTCTGGGCATGTTTTCTCTTCTTTTCTCAACCTCTCTCCTGTCCCTGAAATAGATTATGGAAAATAGGTCAAAATTTGGAGTCTCGAACCTTGATTTTGCCTTTTTAGTTAAATTTCAGGCATCTGCATCTCCTGTTGGGTCATGCTGTGTCCTGAAAAGTTGCATAAATCAGTATTACTTGGCGCAGACAGTGTGTCTCTGCAGTTATGAATAACATTTGTATTAGGGAACGAGAGCTGGTACACGGCATTACCGTGAGACGGACAGGAACAGACACAAAGCCTCAGCCAGTACCTTCTGTCTGGCTGAAAGTTTCTTTTCTAGAGCATCCGTCTCTTACGCCACCAAAATAGTCTTTTTAAAAATCAAGCGTGGCAGTTTATTTTATAGAAGATGACAGGTTCCCTTCGAGTCCACCTTAACATTCGTAAAAAATTAATGGAAATGGGAGACTTGAAATTATGGTCGAGCTTATTAGTAGCCACATAGCCAAGTGAGGCAAGCACAGCTTTGGTCACTGAGGATGTCCCTGGCCAGGGTGTGAACACTTCTCCCCCCTCCATGGCCCCTCTCAACTGTCAACTTTTTTTTAATGCTTTTTGCTTTTACAGTGATTCTCATCAATTATATCATTTTTATTGAAAATACATAGAAGAAAATAGAGGTTTAGTCAGATGAAGGCAACATGTCAAAGCAGAAATTTGGAGCGGGAAGACTACCATATATTAGCTGCATAATCATAGTCACTTAATCAGTTTTCAAACCTGTTTCCACATCTGAAACAGGTGGGGCAAATAGTGCCTACCTGAGTCTGTGTTCACAAAGAGCACAATATACGTAAAGTGCCAATTGAGTGTGCTTAGTATGTAGATGTGTGTGGGCTTAGTATGTAGATGTGTGTGGGCCTTAAGATATTAGTTTGTGATCTCCTTGATAGTCGGTAACTCTTTGCTAGCCTCCACCCTTCCTTCTCTTCTTTGTTAGATCATTCTCATATCTCCACTGTACACTGTCCCCTCGGATTGGACCAGATCTGTAGCATGTACATATCTGTCACCCCAGATTTCATGTTTCCTGAATGACTAATAGCCTTAACATTTATAATTTTGCTCAATGGCTCCCAAGACATAAATACAAACATCATAATATGCTCATGTTTTCTGACATTTGGAAATATGGTAGCTCTGGGAATAAAATATTTATAAACTGTGTTTCACAAGAAAGGCCTTTTGGGCATCACTACTTAAAATTGTTGGTTTTCATGGCCAGACTGTCGAGTCCAGAGGGTGTGCTCCACTCAGGTGCCATCAGCGACCTCTTCCCCTGCAGATGGAAGTGTCTGTGGGACCTGCCCAGCCCTGACCCGCTTTGGGTTCTCTTTGACTTCTTTAGGATGAGATCACCTCCCTGTGTTTCAATGGCAACTGGCTTGAGTTATATCAGTTATTAAAAATGATCTAATATTTTCCTTTTAAATCTGGGGCCCTGGCTTATTCTATGATTAAGCTAGTGATTTATTTATAATATGGTACGAGACGGCTGCAGTCACTCTATGATGTAATCTAAGAATGACATGAAAACAAAATAGGCTTTTACATAATGAAAGTGTTCCTGTAATGCAGTTTATAGCAAGGCTGTTTTTTCCCCATTGAGAATGGAGATGTATCCTTTACTTTTCCTTCCTTTCACTTATCTTCTTTTCCCATTTATGAGACTTAAGACCTTTAAGCTAATTTTTTTAAAAATCAGCATTTACAACTCCACAGAGTCTCTGATTCACTCTTTGAATCTTGTCTTCTTTGTCTCCTTCCCCACCGCCAGCCCCTATGGTCTCTGTTGTATATAGCTACTGCTCAGCCCCTACCCAGCACTCAACATGCCTCACCATTTCTTTGCTTATGCTGTTTCTTCTGCTGGGAATGCCACCCTGATCCTGAATTTTCTTCTGCTCCAGACAGATATACTGCACAGGTTCCTATGGATAGCATCCTTTTGCAGGCCAGCTCATATGCATCTCTTCCTCCAAGCTTTCTGTGGAGCTTCTACCCCTTTATTTATACTTCTCAAAGAACTTTCTACAATAGCGTCCCCTACTACAAGGAATACCCACAGACCATCAGAGTTAGAAGGGGAAAAGTGACATAGGGGAATGGGAGAGGAGACCTTTGTATTTCCAGGTCTGTTCCTAACACAGACCTGGGCAAATCATAGCTGATCTTTGGGGTCCTATTTTCTTCATCTGAGGAATGAGTGGTTTGGATTTCTTTTCACATGGCCCAGAAGCACATTCAGGTCCTGTACTGGGGAGGATTCTGAGGCTGCATCCTGAGTATGATCATTTAGCATTATCGCTATGGTTGTGGGCAGGGAGAAAAGGGTGAAGGCATACAAGAGGTCTCTTGGCTGCTTTTGAAGGTAGGTAATTTAAAGATCTCTTTTTGTTCTACCTTCTCAGATGCTTTGATTTATTGACTCTAAGTGTCATGCCCAGGATCACAAAGCACATCAAGATCTAGAACTCAATTCTCAAAAACAGAAATGGTTAAAAGCTACACATTCTAACCTCACATTTATCCCTGTAGGCTGGCTGTGGGAGTTGAGAAGCTAGAATAAGAAAAACTAGAAGGTCCATGACTTATTGGAGGTAGAAGACTCCTCAAATTCTATATGCATTTGAGGTTGGGTAGAGTCAAGGGATAGCTTTCACCTCTGTCTTCTTTGCTTCCAAGGAATTATAATGCCCTCACTATTCTAATTTATGTCAAAGATGGCAATTCAAATTCAAGGTCGGAAAGGGAGGTGACCCTTCCAGGGTCTTAACTGGATTAGTCTTATCCGGTGAATCTGTTAGTTCTGTTCCCCTCCTTCCCACCCCAAAGTGCTTAGCTCTCAGCAAAGAGCCAAATTGCCTGAGCAGTAGGTCAGCTCGACGACCAGCTTGTGGAACAGTGGGGGAGGATAGAGAAGGTAAAGGAAGAGAGGGCATTTTAAGATGGTTCACGGCACTGAAAACCAGAGCCCTGGAGAGGGATAAAGAAGGATCTGGAAGTGGTTAATGTGAAGAAGAGAGACACAGGATGGAGAAGAGAGCAGAGCACGTGTTACTCTTCTGGGACTGTGCCATGGAAGGGACACAAACTCACTCTTTGTGACTTCAGAAAGAGTTTTGGGAGCAGTGGATAGAAACAACAGAAAGATAGTGTGAGAAACAACTTTTTAATACTAAGAGCAAACCACAAATGGAATGTGTTTTTCTAGGGATCAAAGTTCTCCATCATTGCAGGTGGTTAGGGAGGGGCTGACGCCTATAGGTATTTTGTGGAGGGAATAAGAACTTATACTCCATGACCTATAAGGTCTTTCCTGTCTTGATTGTCTGGAGTTTTTTGAAGATGTGTTTTGTGTGCATTTAAATAATTTCCATTTTAAAATGAAGGCTTTATGAAGGAAAGTAATTCTTCTTTCTCTATGGTCTTGGCACACATAAATGCTGATTTATCTTGGGCAATCTCTTCTCCCACTTAGCATTGATGAAGGGAAGTAGGCTAACTGAGGATGCGTTAGTGTTTTGTATACTGAATATGTTTTTTTTTTTTTTTTTTGAGACAGAGTCTCACTTTGTTGCCCGGGCTAGAGTGAGTGCCGTGGCGTCAGCCTAGCTCACAGCAACCTCAATCTCCTGGGCTCGAGTGATCCTTCTGCCTCAGCCTCCCGGGTAGCTGGGACTACAGGCATGCGCCACCATGCCCGGCTAATTTTTTATATATATATCAGTTGGCCAATTAATTCCTTTTCTATTTATAGTAGAGACGGGGTCTCGCTCAGGCTGGTTTTGAACTCCTGACCTTGAGCAATCCGCCCGCCTCGGCCTCCCAAGAGCTAGGATTACAGGCGTGAGCCACAGCGCCCGGCCTGAATATGTTTTTGAGGATAATTTCTTTGCTTCTTTCAACATAGTTTTAGAGAATTCTGTTCTTTATGCCTCTTCCAGCTGCCCCCCCACCCATTGTCAATGATTTTCTTTTCTCTACTACTTGAGTGCTTTGCTTAAACCTTCAGTAGAGCATTTGTGCCACTTCATTCTGTCTTATAAGCAGAATTTCACAGTCTTCTTTTTCCACTAGATTGTAGAAGTTCCTGGAGGTTATGAATCCTGTCTTATTCCATATGAGATTCTTGGTACCTAGTATAGTGGTTCGCATATAATAACAATGATGACTTATTAACTTAACACCTATTTATTGAGCACCTACTATGTGCTAGACACTGTTCGAGGTGATAGGAATAGAACAAACTATAAAAAAAATCAGATGAATGAATGAGTAAATGTGTAATATTTAGACTGTGATGTATATTAAGAAGAAAAATAAAGCAAGTTAATGGTGTGAAGAAGGGTAGACATGATACAAATTTAAGTTGATTGGTTTGAGAAGGTCTTGCTGATAAGAGTGTACTTGAATGGAGACCTGAATGAAACGAGGCAGCAAGCTGGAAATATGTGGCTTGGGGGCAGGAGAAAGAGTGTCTCAGACTGAGATAAAGCAGTTGCAAAGCCCCTGAGCTTGAAGCATGCTTGGTATACACCAGGAAAGTGAGGAGTCCAGGGTGGCTGGAGTGAAGAGTGTAGGAGAGGTCACACATGCTAAATAAAAATAGTTGTGACAACAAATACAGACATACCTCAGGTATTGCAGGTTTGGTTCCAGACCACTACAATAAAACAAATATTGCAATAAAGTTATTCTCAATTTTTTTTGTTCTCAGTGCATATAAATGTTATGTTTATACTATACTATAGTCTATTAAATGTGCAATAGCATTATGTCTAAAACCAATGTATGGTTTGATCAGTATGGTAGGTGCTGAAGACTGAGGTGGCTATGGCAATTTCTTAAGATAAGACAGTAATGAAGTTTGCTGCATCAGTTGACTTTTCCTTTATGAAAGATTTCTCTATAACATGCCATGCTATTTAATAGCATTTTACCCACAGTAGAACTTCTTTGAAAATTGGAGTCAGTCTTCTCAACCCCTGCTTTATCTGCTAACAGTAAGTAATATTCCAAATCTTTTGCTGTCATTTCAAAAGTTCACAGCATCTTCACCAGGAGTAGATTCTATCTCAAGAAACCACTTTCTTTGCTCATCCATAAGAAGTGACTTCTCATCCATTCAAATTTGAACATGTGATTATAGTAATCCAGGCACATCTTCAGGCTTAACTTCTAATTCTAGTTCTCCTGCTATTTCTACATCTGCAGCTACTTCCTCCACTGAAGTCTTGAACTCCTCATAGTCATCCATGAGTGTTAGAATCAACTTTTTCCAAACTCTTGTTAATGTTGATATTTTTATCTCCTCCCGTGAATCAAACATGTTCTTAATGGCATCTAGAATAGTGACTCCTTTCCAAAAGGTTTTCAATTTATTTTGTCCATATTTATCAGAAGAATTGCTATCTCTGGTGGCTATAGCCTTACAAAAGGTATTTCTTAAATAATCAGACTTGAAAGTTGAAATTACTCCCTATTCATGGGCTACAGAATGTCTGTTGTGTTAGCAGGCACGGAAACATTAATCTCCTTGTACCTCTCCATTCACAGCTCTTGAGTGACCAGGTCCGTTGTCAAAAAGCAGTAATCTTTTAAAAGAAACCTCTTTTTCTGAGCAGTAGGTGACAGCGGGCTTAAAATATTCAGTAAACCATGCTGTAAACAGATGTGCTGTCATCCAACCTTTGTTGTTCCATTTATAGAGCACAGGCAGAATAGGTTGAGCATAATTTTTAAGGGCCTTAGGATTTGCAGAATGGTAAATTGGGTTCCACTTAAAGTTACCAGCTACAAACTTCTACTAAGAGTTAGCCTGTCTTTTCAAGCTTTGAAGCTAGACATTGACTCTTTTTTCTTGCTGTGAAAGTCCTTCTTTCAGTATAAGGCTGTTTTATCTACATTGAAAATCTGTTGTTTAGTGCTTGCCTTCATTAATTACTTTAGCTATATTTTCTGGATAACTTGCTGCAGCTTCTCCACCAGCACTTGATGCTTCATCTTGCACTTTATGTTACAGAGTCATCTTCTTTCCTTAAACCTCATGAATCAAACTCTGCTAGCTTCAAACTGTTCTTCTGCAGCTTCCTCACCTATCTCAGCCTTCAAAGAATTGAAAAGAGTTAGAGCCTTGCTCTGGATTAGGCTTTGGCTTAAGTGAATGTTGTGGCTGGTTCGATCCATCCAAATCACAAAAACTTTCCCCATATCAGCAATAAGGTTGTTTTACTTTCTCATTATTTGTGTGTTCACTGGAGTACCATTTTCAATTTCCCTCAAGAACTTTTCTTATGCATTCACAACATTGCTAACTGTTTGGCACAAGAGGACTAGCTTTTGGCCTAGCTCAGCTTTTGACATGCCTTCCTTATTAAACTTAATCATTTCTAGCTTTTGATATAATGTGAGAGACTTGTTACTACTCCTTTCACTTGAATACTTAGAGGCCATTGCAGGATTATTCATTGGCCTAATTTCAATATTATAGTTTCTTAGGGAATAGGGAGATGTGGGAAGAGAGAGGGAAAGTGAGAGACAGACACACACACCCTGGGAATGGCCAGTGGAGCCATCAGAATACACATAACATTTATGGAGTAAGTTTACCACCTTATACGGGTATGGTTTGTGGTGCCCCAAAACAATTATGGTAGTCACATCAAAGATCACTGATCACAGATCACCATAATAGATGTTATAATAATAATGAACAAGTTAGATTGCAAGAAGTGCCAAAATGTGACACAAAGACACATAATGAACACATGCTGTTGGGAAGATGCTGCCTATGGACTTGCTTGATGCAGGGCTGCCATAAAGCCTCAATTTATAAAAACCAGTATCTGCAAAGTACAATAAAGTGAAGCGTGATAAAATGAGGTATACCTGTATTTGTTAATCCCTCAGTGAAGATGCTCAGGAAAAAAATGTGCTTTTGTGATTTAAAGAATACACAGAAATCTAACAAAAGAGTGACAAAACATATTTCTGTTTTTTAGCTTTAAGACCCAGGGCAGTAGAGCAGGAGCTGGGATGGTAGCAGTGGGCAGCTCAGAAAAAGTCCATTTGTGAAGGGTCCTGGTACCCTCCCACCTGTAGTCCTCTGTGGGAGAGGGCTGTCCCTGCAGGTTCTCTGCTCTTACAGCAGGCACACCTGCAGGGTGCTGGGGCCCTGGGCGCAGACGGGCAATTGCATGCCTAATCACCCATTCAGGCACCCACTTATTTGTTTTCCGCATGCAAATATGGGTTTTTTGCAGATGGATTTAATATAGTTGTTGCTTCCTCATTTTATTTAAAAGAAAACAAATGGTTAAACAAATGGTTAACCATGTCAGTTGAGGGTAGCAAATAGAAACGTGAGTATTATGGTTTTTGCCGCTGGTGTTGATTACACGGCTGAAAGCGATCCCAGGCAAATCAGTCTTTTCTGTGCTCAGTTTTATTTTTACTTTATATCACCCTTTCTTACTGTCATTATTGATTACAAAGAGGGATATCATATTACTTTCCCTAAATTATTTTCTCAGTATTTCAGGCTCTATATTTTTATTGCATGGTTTTCACTTTTACCTTTTTAGTTTCTGAACTTGGGGCGGGCCCATTGCCCAAAAAAGGGGGTTATGGAGTCTCCAAAAGCCATTGGCAGGTGGTGTCTGCAGCTTCCTTTGCCTGGAAATAAACAAATAAACAGACACAAATTAGAAGTATTTGCTCTTATTAACGTGCTATTATTATTGATTACGCAAGCTCATGCAAAAAGTCACTTTCATTTATCTGGGAGGCCATCGGTAAACACTAATACCAACCAGCAAGAGTGCTAGGGTGGCTGTTTGCTTTTATCTCTAATAAAATTTTAGAGCTTTAGAGTAGGATATCAAAATTGATAGATACTTTGGAATTTATTTTCTCCCAAACACCTCAGTTTATAGTTAGGGAAACGGAGGCCCAGAGAGGTAAAATGACTTGTTCGAGGGCTCAGAGAGCAGGAAGTAGAGCCTGGACTCGAGCAGCTGGAACTCTGGCGTTGCTGTCACCCAGCCCACCGAGTGGCAGATGGCCACCTCGTGGCCGGGGGTGATGGAGAGACGCTGGACCCTGCAGGGCATCTCATCTCAAGGTGGGATTTGTGTGTAAATGGTGTCTGTGTGTCGTGTTTTTCTTTTATAAACTAATTTCAAAAATCCTTTTGGTATCAAATTTTAGGCAAAGAAGTAGTGAGGGAGAATGCGGGCAGGAATTCCTTGAAGCTTGCCTGACTCATTGACTAGATAAGAGTCAGAGTTTGGGGTGAGTCTGCTTGTGTGTGTGTGCATCTGTGTGTGTGTTCCTGTGTGCGTGTGCGCGTGCGTAAAAGAGTGTGTGTGTGTGTGTGTGTGTGTGTGAGAGAGAGAGAGAGAGAGAGAGAGAGAGAGAGACGCGAAAAAAGATGGAGAGATCAGACCAGACCATTTGACAATTGTACCTTCACAGGTACAGAATTTGTGAGTTAGGAGGAAGGTCTAAAGCTTACTGAATTTGACTGCTTTATTTTGTAGAGAGGAAACTGATGCACCCATTGTAGTCAAGAGCCTTGCTCAAGGTCATTCGACTTTAATCGAGTAGTTAAGACTGACAACATCGTTGGATAGAAACTTGTATTTGGAAAAGTATAATCATAACTATCGAATCGTATTTACTAGTTAGCCAGTAAGGCTACTCGGGTGAGGTGAAGCATCTACCTTCCCTGGGATTCTCCCCTCAGACGTGGTTTTGGCGGAAGGAGCATGGCCACGGCCATGGAGCTCCATCCAAGTGCAGGCCCTCCCTGTCCTTGCAGACATGAACAGACACTTAGGTAGAGATCGGATAAAAACTTAACCAATGCACCTTCCCATTGGCTATATTATAAAAAAAAAGTCCTCTGAAAAATTTAGGTTTGGAGATCAAGGCCAGTTAAGTAACATTTTGTAGATTTTTTATGTGTCTTAAATATAGTATCCTTTCCACTTTTAACTATAAAACATTCAGGTGTTACGGGGTATGTATGCAAAGTCCAAAGTGATATTTTTGGAGGCGGCATGACAGCGAGAACGTCCGTATGTGTGAAAAGGGCAAAGTTTTGTCAGGAAAGTATTGAGAGAGGGTTAATGTTCTGTGTAGTGGCTGCGAGAGTGACAGACAGTCGTGGAGACAGCCCGATTCCCTAGGAGTCGAGGGTGGTGGGTGTAGAAAGGGCTCCTGATCCAGCGTGAGTTCAGCCCGCTGTGTGTGTTATCTGTGCCGGCCTGTCTGCAGCTGTTCGCCCTGCAGTACATGCTGCACATTTCTCCAGCTGGTACTGCATGGCCTGATACACATGCCTCTCTGCAGTGTGCTGGCCAGTCCCAGACGCCGGTGCAGCCTCCTGTGTCCATGTCAGACACGCTGTGATAGGGATCTAAGTGTCTGCCTACTCGCCCTGTGGTTTTCTCTTCTCCTTCTTGCAGTCCCCACCCGCCTTTCCCTTTGGGGGGAAAAAGTCATCAGAATTGTTTCGAGATTCATTTTTGTTGATTTGCTTATATTTTGAAACTAATTTGTTATCTGCTCGTATTTGCAACTGATCCACTTTATGTGGGACCACATGATGACATATTTGAGTTGCCCCTCTGATTTCTTTTTTTTCTTTTCCTCAGAGATAAAAAATATCGTTCTTTCCTCAGATTTCCAGCTTTCTCATCTACGTGGACAACAGAATCTTTAGAGAGTTACTGACTTTGTTAGAACTACTACTATAGAAGCAATTCCAAGCTGATGGAATCCTATTGACTTGCTTTTCTACAAACAATTTATTTTCCCTACAACTTTAAGGAGCAAGGGTGGGTTATAGGACATTCTGAAAATAAGAAAAACATGCCAAATGAGTTGTGATTTCCAGCTAGGCATGTGGATAAAAGGCCTTTATTCCAGTGACTTCTCTGCTCATTGGAAAACTTTGGGCTGGTAGATTTCATGATTCTGACGCTGTGCATCCTCTGGAGTTACGGTGGGTGGTGAGGTTCAGTTGCAGGGTGGAGGATGCACTTGTTTTGGGCTAATGGATGTTAAAGACATGCTCTCCTTTGGCATTAAGACAGATCATTTTTTCCGGTTGGATAATGTTTAAGGAATCCATCAAATCTCTAACCTAGAGACCATAAGAAATGCAGAGCTTTTGGAGGGTCAGCCTTAACATGGGTTAAGTTTTAACATAGCTGTTGGCTAAACTTGGTGATTTCTACTGTTCAACAAATTTCTTACTTATAGGCACAGGCCAGCTTCTTATTCTCTCCACCCCCAACACCTTTTGGTTGGTGGTGTCTCGATTTGATTTTCTTTGCATTCTATATGGTATTATTGAAAAAACAAAAAAACAGAAAAACATATATTAAACAGGAGAGCTGAGCTCTGACCCAGCTCTGCCATAGCCACCTGTGGAACCATTAATATTTGCAAACATTTTCATTCATCCATCAAATGACTCTTGCATAGCAAGTACTAGAGATACAAAACTGTTTAAGACACATTTTTTTTTTTTTTAAGAGCTAGAGTGCAGTGGCACAATCATAGCTCACTGTAACCTTGAACTTCTGGCTCAAGCCATCCTTCCACCTCAGCCTCCTGAAAAGCTGGGACAATAGGCATGCACCACCAAGCCCTGCTAACTTTTTTTTTTTTTTAATCTTTTGAAGAATGGGGTTTTGCTATGTTTCCCAGGCTGGTCTCGAACCTCTGGCCTGAAGTGATCTTTGTGCCTTGGCCTTTGAAAGTGTTGAGATTACAGGTATGCGCTATGGTGCCTGGCCAAGACACACTGCTTCCAGTTAGGGGTAGAAAGCTTAGTACACAAATAGAACATGAAGTCACTTCTCCTTTCTGGGTCTTTATTTTACATTAGTGAGAGCCAGAACTGGGCTAGATCATCGCCAAGGTCTCTTCTCCTGCTAACATGCAATCATTCATACAAAAAAAAATTTATTAAATATCCAATAATCATATATCTAACTAAAAATTGGCAAATATTTTCTCTTTAGTTTATAGGGGATGATACTGAAGACGAATGAGGCAATGTCTAAAAAAATGCTTTAATAAGCATCTTGGAGAAAGATATTATATAAGTCTGAGGCATTATTATTAATGAAAAATGAAAACAAGGGCCGATGTTTTTAGAGAGAGAACAGATGGTTCCTTTGTTTAGAATTTGAGTATAAAGGAGAGAGGAAAAAAAGGATACTTCCCATATTGTTTAGGCCCTCAATGTGAGTAACTTTAAAATGCCAAAACAATCTGGTTAGGAAAGTCCCATAGATTCAAAATAGCTCCTACACTGATCAAACTATAATTAATGTAACAAAAAAAATGACAGTAAGAAAAATACTAATAAAAAATGCCACAGCGACAGTTGATACAACCTAACAAAAACTCTCATTTTTGCATGAGCTCTAGAAACTTAATTTTTCTTGTCTTCAGGAGTTATGCCACACCATGGAACAAATTAATGAGAACTGATTTAAAACTGTGTCTCTTTCTAAGGTCCCCCCCACCCCTGAAGTTATTTTAGTTTCCCATGACTCATAAAGGAAATCTTCAGGATTCACAAGAAATTTGCACTTCTCTCCCACCTTTGCTGTTGGCTACTAATAGGAAAACGGTGTGATTTGGGGCAATTTAATTAGAGAGCAAAGCTCTAGGGGACTTGGGGCGGTGTGGCAGAAGGCTGGATCTGGGAAGGGCCTTTGAGAAGCTTGCGTGAAGAGTTGTGAAATGGTCTCTTTCTCTCTCTTTATGCCTTAATTTCTTATAATCTGTCTCTACAATACATGAGTTGATTAATGTTAATCTTTTTGGTATGATCTTTGCCATCCTGGGTCTATCACTCTTGAGTCTGCAAAAAACATGGGCTGTGAGAATGAGGCCATAGGCCACCAAACTGGCAGCACTGAGCAAAAGGTGCTAGACCCTTAGTTCAGGTGCTGCGTGACCTGTGGCGTGACGGTACAGGGTGGCTTTGTCTTCTTCGGTCTCAGTTTCTTCACTGTGGAAAGAGGAGATTAATCAGAATGTTCATTCTGACATTAATCTGAGTTCGGATCAGGTTCAACGGTAGGAAGGCTGAGAACAGCTTTTAATTTGGGAGCATTTAAAAGCAAACATGCCTCCTCGAGACAGCAAGAACGAGAAGTTCACATTCTTGAGATGGGAACTTCTTTAACATGACCTGAGCCTCTTGCCGAACGGGTTCTCTGCAGTGTGGCAAAGCTGGGGATGGTAAGCTCACTCACAGACCGCGAAGAGGCAGGGCGGGCTTGGGGAGAGTCACTTGGGGAGAGAGCTTCTGGGTTCTAGTCCTACCTCTGCTGATAACCACGTGAGACCTTGGAATACCTACCTCCATGGTTTCTTTCAGGTCGATTCGCTGGTTGGTCTGTGGCTCATCAAAGCAATTAGAGCACACTCTGCTGTTCCTTCAAGGCGACGGCTTTGCTCAGAAGACTCCCTGGGGATGCTTTCACTGTGTCTCTCTCAGACACTTAATTCGTTCTCCCTTATATTAGAGTCAGAAGCGTAATGCTGTGTTGTGGAGGTGCCCCGTCCATGTCATCTCTCATAACCTGCCCTCTTCTCCTCTGAGGAAACCACTGTTTTAAGGCACCTCTCTTTCACCGTATGTTGTTTACTCAGCATGGTGTGTTTTTTATGTGCCCTGGACTGTGAACTCAGCTGTGTCCTGCTTGTTTCTGAAGCCCGGGACCTGTGCATCAGTACCTGGCACAGGGCAGGTTTTCAGTGAATGCCAGCTGAGCAAATGTGAACGGTGACATGAGTTCCTTGAAGGCACAGACAATATCTAGTGGGTTTCTGTCTTTCTCACAATGTCCCACCTCCCACCCAGGACTTTCAGTGCAGTCTGTGATCCACTGCTGTTGGACTGTGGGAAGAGAGGTGGAGATGGATCTGGAGCAAGGAAAGCACATTCAGGTAAATGCTGCTCAGCTTGGTCACATTCAGAATCTTTGAGGATCTGGGCTGACCAAGGTCAGAGAGCATTGCGGGTCTCTGATGGAGTGCCATGGGGTGGGAGGAAACCGCTCTTCCTCATGTCCCCAAGGTCACATCTGGGCTCCCTTGGCTGGCTGCACCACTGGCGACTTGGTCTCTCATCCTTGGTCTATTGCTAGTGATTTTTGTCGTCTTCTTTGCACTCATCATTCGAGGCTTGAATTAGGGTAAATTGGTAGCATAATTCTGCCTCATTTGATTTTAAATAGTTTGTGGGCAGGGATGGTGTTTTCTACTTCTGTTCCCCACGGGTCCTGGGCCAGAGCCATTCACAGAGAAAACACTGCTCAGTAAATGTTTGCTGACCTAAATTTCATTCCACCCCCTTTGCTCTCCTACTGCCTTTCCATCTCCTTTTAGGAGCCAGCTTGTACAATAATGCTGCCCATGCAATAAAGACCGTAAAGTAAACTTAATAAAATAGCAAAGCATGCTTCCTCCTTCTACTCCCACATTTTTTCTTTTTAGATCAAAATAACTTTGCATTTGGGTGTGCCCTGCCTTTAAAAAAAATCAAATAATGACAAATACATCCTGCTACTGTTTTCCTTTGTCCATGAATTCTTGTTTTGTTAGGAAAATAAAAAGATTTTAGTTTCTTTACTGTAATCGTTGAAATTTATTTTCAAATTTTTTTTAGCTTTATTTCTTGGCTTATACCATAAAATAGTATGAAATTATGTGGTGATTTTCTAATGGAGAAACAACTTAGAATATCCCTTGGATATCTATCTGCTTCTTAATTGTTTTGTCATTTTAGGCATTTTTTTAAAAAAAATATCCCTGTCTTTTCCTTTATCTATAAAATGAGGTTATTGAAAAAGATGTTCCCTACAACTTTTTTTTTTCATTAACATTAAATTCATGGTACCTGAGGACTTTGGGAACAGACAGATATTTCTAGGTGTCTGTTTCATTTTTCTGCCCTTAAAGTAGAATGATAGCCCATAAACCCCTGTAATTATTGGCCTCCATAACTTTCAGAACCCTTTAGGAAGCAGACACCCTGCAATTTATTTCACTAATTTGTTTGTGATTAACATCTTCTGCCCCTTCTCGTATCCCAAGCTCCGTGTTTTGATATTTAATTATAGGGAATTCTTTCCTCTCCACAAATGATATACCAATTGTATTTCATTTCTCTTATCTGAAATCTCTGCTGACTTTCCACATCTTAATGTAAGTAGTCTAAATAGGGCATGAGATCTTAAATATTCTCTCCAGTTCCTACATTCGCTACTGAGGAACAAAGTTTTCCCTGGAAAAGGATGAGAGCCTGAGAGCTCCCCAGAGAGCAGAGTCCTCAAATATACCCACTGTTTCCTAGCATATGACACAGACGAGATACAAAGTAGGGACTCAGATACTTATTTAATGGAATCAATTGAATTCTTTAATTCTCACGAAATTATCCTTCCTATCAATACTTTGTAGATGCGGAAATGGAGGCATAGTCACACTCAATAGCTTGCTCAAAGTTACTAATCGATTAAGTGACTTAATAATTTATTGACATCTTAGACTTTTCTTTTATTCTGTGGCCTCAGACCAGAGGTTATGGGGTTTCAGCCTCCTTTGCTAGAGCTTGGTGAACCAAGGACTGGAGAGGGGACCCTGGCTGTCTCCAGTCACCCTGATGAACTAGAAAGGAACTCTATTCAGCCTACATGTAAAAGCTTGACATGTGGGTGTGGAGACCTGAATGGGACTGAGCTCAGATCACTTGAGTCTTCTGATCCTCTCTTGACCCATCTGTGAAATGGGGAAATGAACTCTTTTCTGTATGAAGGCAGGGGGTTGTCTAGATAATCTCTGGGAAACTTTCTTACCCTTGGATCTATGGTGCTGTGAGCAGTACAACCCACACCCACGGTACTAGTTGTCAGGTACTTTGGAAAAAAGGTTGAAACTGTTTTTAGAGATTTAATCTCTTTATAAGGCCAAGGCGGGAGGATTGCTCAAGGTCAGGAGTTCGAGACCAGCCTGAGCAAGAGCGAGACCCCATCTCTACTAAAAAAATTAGAAAGAAATTCACGGGACAACTAAAAACCATATAGAAAAAATTAGCTGGGCATGGTGGCACATGCCTGTATTCCCAGCCACTTGGGAGGCTGAGGTAGTAGGATTGCTTGAGCCCAGGAGTTTGAGGTTGCTGTGAGCTAGGCTGATGCCACAGCACTCTAGTCCGGGCCACAGAGTGAGACTCTGTCTCAAAAAAAAATAAATAAATAAATAAAAAATAAATCTCTTTATAGACTAGTTGATAGGAGAGCAATACTCTTGAAAAGTTAAGGAATAGTTTTATACACTGCCTAAATAAGTTGATAAAACTAATCTTCATATATGCAAAGGACTGTAAAACTTAATAATTTTTTATAGACTGGTGAAATTGGTTTGTTATTTTTGCCATTTTACTTTTATAGAAATTGAGCAAGGCTGAGAAATAAAATGATGCTATCAATGTCAATCTAAGGACACTGTCAAGCAGCAGGGAGTTGAAGTTTTTCCTAACTTAGGGGCTGCAAAGAAGTCTAAAGTCTTCTAGTCCAGTGGTTTGCAAACTTTCCTACCTATTAAAATCTTCAGAGGAACTTTAAAACACTGCTTGGTCCCTAAAATAAAATGCTCATCTGAATCACAATGTCTGTGGGTGGGACCTGAGTTCTAGTTTATTTTAAAGCTCCCCAACGTTGAGCACCATTGATCTATTCTTGATTTTTGATGCATTTCTTTGATAGTATCTTGGTTGACATCTTGCTAGGTGGGCTGCACTTCTGGGCTCTCACCTCCCTGACGCCCAAATGAAAACTGCTGGATGACAAAAAATTCACTTGGATAAGATGAACACAATGCAAACCTATGAAAAGGCTTATGATCCTTGAAATAAATGTTGGGTAAAGAAAGAAAGGGTTAACATTTTTTACATTGGCGTAAGTTTTCTTTTTATGCTTCTAAGAATGTTTAAAAATGACAGCAAGGAATATATTTCATTGCTTTAATTGTTCAAGTTCTTTTAAAAGTATGTGCAATAAAATAGCATTTAAGATAACTGACCTTTATATTTTAATGCTTTTTGGAAGGGAATAATACCTAGTATTCAGCTGCATTATAACTTTTAATTATATACATATATATATATATATATATATATATATACATATACATATATATATATTCAGTCAGCAGAGACTGTTTTGGAATCAGAGGGCTGAGGGTTATTCTGCCTTCCCAGATATTTTACCTGTTTCGGTTTAAACATCAAGTTCTATTCAGTTGATGTTTCTTGACCTCATAATGTCTAACCTTCGTATCTTTTTTTATTCCTTCTCCAAACTTATCCAAGAAGGAGACTTCAAGCCCTGACTCATTAATTTTTCCTTCCGCAAGGATGTTCAGGTGTGTAGTGGGAAGCAGCACAAGTGACCTAATCCATATTTTGACAAGGAAGGAAGTGCCTTCGCTCCACCCTCAATCCATTTGGTAATCTTTTAAAAAATTGATGCCAGCTATTATGTTGTTGGATATAGCTCATCTTCCAACTCTAAACTTGCTCTTTTCTAGAAGGGAAATAGTACTCAGGTTGCAACCATAGTGAACTGGAATTTCAGAGGCTTGAATTGACCTACAAATCTTGTAATTGTAGCTCTAGTTATATATCCACTGTAGTCTTGGATATGTGACGTGTTATCTACTCCCAGGAGTTTTAGAAGAAATTATAGACTCCTTTTCCATAATAAGAAATACAAATATAAAAAATTCTTTCTGTAGCTTTGAAATATATATGTTTTACATGTATTTGTATACATAAATATTATATGGAATGAAATAGCTTGGACTTTATTAATTATTTTCAGATCCTTTCAGAAAATTGAGCTAATTATCAATTACTACATTTTTTTAACTTTTTCTTGATGGTTATTTTCTTTCTACTTTTTTATTATAAATGATATCCACTTATAAAAAAGTTATAAAATAAGCCTAGTCCAAGTAATACCTGTATACTTTCACCCAGATTCATCTACTGTTAATATTGTATATTATTAGCTTTATCATCTTCCCCTCTTCTCTCACCTTTCAATGTGCGTATGTATATGTTTATACATATACATATAGATGTTTAATTTTTTTCTGAAGTTGCATACATCATGGCCCTCTACTCGTAAATCCAGTGTATATTTCCTAAGAATAAGGAGAATACAGTTAGTTTCATCATTTTCACAATATGGTTATCAACTTTAACACTGATTCAATACTTTAATCTACTGTCTGTGTCCTTTGTCAAGTGGCCCAGTTACGCTCTCAGTAGCATTTTTTTTTCCCCTTCAGTGTACAGATCAGGCTGGGCATTTAGTTGTCATGTTTCTTTAGTCTTCTTTAATCTAGAAAGTTTCTGTGGCCTTTCTTTATCTTTTATGACATTGATACTTTTGTAGAATACAGTACTGCTCCCCCTTTAAAAATAGAAATTCCTCATTTTGTATTACTCCATTGTTTCCTCATATTTAGATTCAATTATGTACACTCTGAAAGAATGTTACATACATGGTGTGTGTCCTCTTCAGGCATCACCTCTGGAGGTTCGTGCTGTCCAACTGCCCCTCACCAGGGATGTTAATTTGATTACCTGGTCAAGGTATTGTCCAATTTAGCCAATAGAGTTATTTTTTCCTTTACAATTATTAAGCAATCCATGGGGAGATACTTTACTCTTGCTCCTCATCAAAATATTCTCTAAATTCTTGCCTAAACCAGTCTCTACTATGATAGTTGCAAAATTAGGATTTTCCCTCTTTATCACTCCCCTCACATTTATCAATCAGCATTCTGTATTCCCCTCTGCGTAGAAGTCCCTTTCTTCTCCCGTCTTCCCCTTCCCTCTCTCTCTTCCTTCCTCTCTTTCTAATTTAGGTTATAGACATCAGATTTCTGTTTCAATCTTTTATAACTCATTCCTACTATGTAATTATTTTGGTCCTCAAATTGCCCCAGATTTGGCCAGTAGGAGCCCCTTTAAGCTGGCTCCTGTGTCCTTGGGACATGCCACCATCATTTTTGTTTTTGTTAACACTTACTTAACTGCTGGAATAAAAAGATGTTATAATTTTATGTTGTTTCTTTTCTGTCCCAGCTCTAAAGCCAACGATCTCTTCTCTATGTCCTCATTGCTTTTCAGTGGAGAATGGTGTTAGAGACCAATATCTGAGTGCAGGGTGTGCTCATTGCTGCTGTGGTGTCTTCATTTGTAGGCCCTTTGAGTGGTCAGAGCCAGGAAATTTTATGTATAAAAGTATTTATATATATAAAAAACACCTACATGTATGCGTACCTGTAAATATGTGGATGTTTATACATATATGGATACACAAATAATAACTGTTTGTAGTATTTACTACACAAAACAAACCTGTGAAAAAGAGTTCAGGATTTGTTTGTGGGTGCCCTTCTCTCAACTTTAACCTCCCCCCACCCCCTCCAAGACTGAGGGTATATTGCCAGGAATTACCTAGATTAGTTCTTTTTGCTTTATGTCTCTTCCCTCGATCTCCTGATGTCATTATGTTGCTCATTTGAAATACAGTTGGGTTCAGTTACATCAGTTTGCTTTCAATTTTAGTCTCCCTCCTTCCCATCTTAGTTGGTTTAATTTTATTTTTTGAATATGTAAAATGTTAACATACTTCTAAAAGCCAAAACTATACAAAAAGATATACTCAAAGAAGTGTCACTCTTGTCAATGTCTTCTAGCTTGTTATTCCCTAAACCTTGTTGGTAACCAACCCCATTGTGCTCTTTTGCACTTTACTTTTTAAAATTCTTTTTTTCTTTCATTTTCTTTTCCTGCTACCCTCTTTCCTTTTCTTTTCTTTTCTTTTTTTCTTTCCCTCTCTTTTTTATTCTATACCTTCCTTCTTGCCTTCCCCTCCTTTCTCTTAACCAATCTCCTATGCTTGGACAGTGGGGTAGTTTCCTGTAATGAGTAACATTATGCATGTGTAGTTTTATGTCATTAGAGGTATATCTTCAGGATATATTCCTAGAAATGAGAATATTGGGCCAAGAGTAAATGTTCAGTTAGGGTTTTTTCCTGCCAAATTCCTCTCCATGGAAATGTCCTACCAGTGTGCTCAACCACAGAGTGTCTGTCAAGCTTATTAATTGTTGCTGATATGATAGGTAAGAAATGATATCTCAGTACAGTTTTAATTTGCACATATATTATTATGAATTAAGTAAGATATCTTTTTATGTATTTAAAGTCCATATTTGTTAATTTTATGAGTTCCATTTTTTGTGAATTGTCTGTTCATGTCTTTTGCCCAATTTTTTTTTTCTATTAGATTTTTGTTCTGTTTTTCCCTTAATTAAAAAACTCTTTGGAAACTAGCCCTTAATCCATGAAGGGTGTTAAACATATTTTTCCCAATTTATTATTTGTCTTTTGACATTGACTACAGTGTTTTTTCATTTTTGTCATGTAAAATTTTTATATTTATATAGCCAATTTTCAGAATCATTTCTTTTATTGCTTTCTGGAGTTTGTTCATAGTTAGAAAGCATTTAACACCCATGTTTACTCATGTTGTCTTCCAATATCTGTATAGTTTCACTTTTCAAATTTAGATCTCTGATTCATCTGCAGTTTGTTCTTGTGTATGATGTGATGAATGGATCTAATTTGACCTTTTCCCAGATGGTTATCTAGTATCCCAAGGCTATTTAGATACAAACATGTTTTCATACTGCCCTGTGATTTGAGATTGGTGGTTACTTTTTAACCTACACCATGACTAGGTGTGAAGGAGAATGAATGATGGTATACAGTGGACAGGATGATTAAAGGAAAATGAGGTCCTGGCTAGATAATGACTGAGACTTGATTAAAACCTGTATCTTTTGATTTCAACTGAGAACTCTATACCTTTGACAAGTCAGCCTCTCTGTCAATAAATTGTTTAATATATTTAACAGAAAAGAGGGGTTAGGGTTTGTCTGTGCTTTCCCTCTTCTTAGTAAAACCTATAACCACCACTCCTTCCCCAAATAGTTTATGAGAACTTGCCTGCATACAATTTCATGAGCACCTGTGGCTCTGTGTCTGTTGTCTCTAGTTCTTGGTCACATGCTGATCACTCACTGTACCCTCTTCTGAAAACTTCCCATGTTTCAGTGATGCCTCTGCTTGTAGGCCATAGCTATATTGGGTGAGAAGCGAACTTGTGAAGTTTTGCACTAAATAAAGTTGTGTTGCATGAGTCTTTACCTTGGTACTTCCAGAATCTTACTCAGGGCTGTCTGTGCACATGGTTTTTGCCCGATAAATGTCTGATGAATTTAAGTGACTAGATATTAAACTAGAACAGGGTCTGCCCACTTGTTCTTAAGAAGTTAAACTCTACAAATGATGTATTCCAAAACTGTAAAAGGAGGTGAAAGCCAAAATAGATGAAGCTGTCCTTATATGGGTAGGAAGAATTCAGTAAGATTTTTACTAGCTCAACAGGTGTTGCCTGTAGTGATTTGGAACCGTCTGCCACTTCTGAGACAGAGCCTCACTTTATCATGTGGTCTGCACATTTTGCAACTGGTCCTTATCATTTTATGCCTGGAACTCCCCACCCCCTTTAAAAGTAGCAAATCAGCATTTTAGTGGTGGGATGGGGAAGACACTGGCTTGCAACAGATGTGTAAGGCAGGCCATGATAAACTCAATCCCATTTTCATACACGTCTGGGAGAGAGACCTTTTCCTTAATTGGCTTGCCGATGTCTTTGCCCTGCTTGGGATGCTGTGAAAATGGAATTGGTTGTGAGAGTCATTGTATCGTGAAGGAAGAATCAGAACAAACGGGTTGAAAGATCTAAAAGATAACATTTCCAATCCTATAGGCATCTTCCTCTTTGGAGTACCAACAACTGCCTGCTTGCCAGACATAGTGGGTAGAATTCCTTCAACGCCTCTCTTCAGGTAGAAGATGTAGTCTGTGTAACTGAATGATCAACATCCCGAGGGCAACTGTTACCAAAGTGTGGCCACCCTCTTGTAGTGCAGCCTCCTAACAGGACTTCTGACAGAAACTGATACCTAAATATTTAGATCCCTGGAGGCCTCCTGTGTCCCAGCCATACTTACCAGTTACAGAAGTATTGAAGTATCTTTTGTCTCTCTATGGTAGTGGATAAACCCAGACAAATCCTACACCCTGACTTATTCCTGCCGCATGCCAGGGAAGTTATAAAAGTTTGAGTCACTTGCTTAAGTATTATTCCTGTAATGGCTTCTTGACGTGCCTTGATGGAGATTTGGAAAGCGTCTTGGTTGCTTCAACATAAAGTTGTGAACCATTTTGTAGTTGGCTGCTCTCATCTGCTCTGTGGATGCATCTTGGAAAAGGAGCAGAGAGGACACTGAATGCTGTATCTGCCAAAGACTATGCTGGATGCCTTCACTAGATGTCTCATACAGTCCTTTCAACAGCCACTCAAAATATTGATGTCGTCCCATTTTATAGTTGAGGAAACTGAGGCTCAGAGACCTTATGTTACTCTTCCAGGTCAGAGCTAGCAGTCATAGAACTGAGACTCAAAACCAGGCCCTCATAGCCATGAAATTTGTGCTTTTCCTGTATCCTCTGACATCTGACACATGTCAGAACATCACCCTTTCTCTAATCTTGTCTATAGAATTCTGGGCAAGCAGCCTCGGTTTGGGCCTTGATTGTTCTGTGAAGCCTTTTCTGACCTCTGGCTGCTCCCCTGCCCCCCACATATACTCTGAGTACTGTAATGGTTGGTTGTGTACGTGTTTGTCTCCAGTGCTGGTCTGTGTGTTCTTCTAGATGTCTTAGTATAGTCTCTAATTGATAACAGGCTTTTGATACATATGTTGAAAATTCAAGTTTTTGCTGCATGTTATGTTTCCATGCTGACACTAAAAATCTAGGTATGCTTCTTAGAATTTTAAGCATATACCGACTTTGGTTTTTGTTTTTGATTTTAATATTTGGCCAAAAGCTGCTCTTTGGCTTAGATCTCTGCTTTATCCCTTGGAAGGGTAAAATTGCCAAATGCCTACCTCATTAACATTTTGGGCATCTCTGAATTTATTAAGGATTAATAATTGTGTGCATGCTCAATGATGTTAATATCACATTGGTTACTATTATATGAGCGTAAAAATGTTAGTGATGAAAAAACATGTATTTCAAATCTTTTAATATCCAGATATGTACTTTCAAATATAGGTAACATTTTACATGTAGTTTGGATTGAAAAATCTTAAAGTGCTTTATGCTCTGAGATCCTACCAATGAGTTGAAATATAAAGGTATATATTATTATAAGAGTAAAATGCTACAATATTCAGTGAGGATTGTGAAAGCTGTTAATGTTATGGGTTAAATAATTATTAAGAACTTTGAAGTAAATAAGTAGGGAAATTAATTAATAATATAAATATGAAATTGGTTAAATCTTAGTTAATAGAGTTTATTAGCTAAGTAACTTTGGGAGGAACAACATATCTTTTAATTGAATTATTACCATTGGATTAGATCAGGCATCCTCAAACTACGGCCCCGAGGGCCACATGCGGGCCGCCTAGCACATTTATCCCGCCCTCCGGGTGTTTTTGCCACCGCTGCCTGTCCTGCTTAGCCCACAGTGTGCACTCTCCAATGGTCTGAGGGGCAGTTTAAAAAGTTTGAGGACCCCTGGATTAGATTGTATAGTAATTATAATTATTATAGGCATGTTTGTTGAGTACATTTATAATACTAAACAGAATGACCATTAAGAACTGTTTTTAATATTTAGTTATTTAATTTTATTTAAGGCCATGAATGTTTCAAGAAAAGGCCTATTTAATAATTTTTCATAGTTTCTGAAAATAAATTAAAACTGGTATGTCTACCTTGTCCCCTCAACATTTCATAGTCAGGAAAACTTTCCAAATCATGTATAGCAACATCAATGATAAATTATCTTTGACACAGAGAAATTTTGTATCTATTCTTGTATCCCATAAGTTCAGATGGTGGTGATAATAGATTTTAGCATCAATTTGGCTTAATATTGATTTCAACAGTCTTTTGGCACTTGGCCCAAATGGGAAATGGGTGTAAATCATTAATCACTAGATCTTTGTACATTTGCACAGGAAAGTACAAATGCATATATGTGAATGTTTCAAGGTCAGACTAGAATGAGCCCCACACATTTATCTTCTATTAATTTGTTTACAAATTATTTCCGTGGTCACCATCTACTATGTCTCCAGTAATCCTGGAGGAAGTTGGGGAGCAGCATTCCATTAAAAAGAGGAAACCTGCAGCTGAGAGGAGTGATGGGTATTAGTTGCCTGAGGTTCCTATGTAGAGGTAAGGTAGAAGCTGACCCTCTGACTCCATCTCCAGATTCTATGCCCAGTGCTCTGAATCCCTAGACCTGGATCTTAGGCTTGGCTCTAGAACTGTCCCTGACTCGCATATAGTAAGATATTTAATTTTCATTCTGCCTGTCTTATGAAAAGAAGTGTTGGTAAACTCATTTATGAGAGCTGTGTTACATTAATAGTTTTATGCTGACTGTTAATGGCTTCTTGAGGACGGGCATGTTCTGATGAACCGTGTGGCCCTGGGCAAGCCTTGATGTCCTCTCTTTCCTGCAAAGCGAGGGTGATGTTCATGTCACTTCCTGAGGCCACCTTTCGGCTTTGCCATTCTGTTGTTTGATAAGGACTGGTTAGAAGAGAGGCAAGATTTGACAACTATTGAAGTCCAAGCCAGTTTGTATTTGCTGAAGGACACAACTGAGGGAAATAAATTGACATCTGGGTTTAAACAAGCTGGTTTTTAGTTGACATTGGAAGTGTGAATAGTACTTCTTCCTGGTTTATGAGATATAAAATTGGCTGTCTACCTCATATATTTTTCATTTTTGTTCTCAGTTCACAGTTTAGTCATGGAATGCAATTTTGAAAACAAGTTCAGATTGGTTTATTTGGTCAATAATCATAGTAGTATTTGCTATTGTTTATTGAGCACCTAGAGTATATATATACATCATTCCTAATCTTAGAAGAGAAATGACATATAAGTCATATATTCTGTTTCCCACTTTGCACATAAGAAAACTGGGGCTCGTAGAGATTAAAGGACTTGCTTCCATCTACTTAGAAAGTGGCAGAGCCAGGATTGAGGTGCTGGTTTGCCTGACTGTGAAGCCTGTGTCCTGCCTACACCCCATGCTGCCACAGCATGGAAGGCTGGATATTGAGTTCCCCTTTTACAATGGTGAGTAAAACCATGGGCCAGCGCTAGCCCCTACTGCCAAAATGTCCCTGACATGTGTTCTGAGGTTCATGACACTCCCGTGTGGCATCTGCTAACATGCCCAGGGGGCCCAGACACCCCCACTGCAAAAAGCTCATCCCAGACTCCCCAACCAGGAAAAGAGACCTTGAAAAGGAACCTGTTTGTAATTAGGGGTGTCTGTGATGCTTGAACTGAACAATCAGTTCTCATTTATTTGACTTCTGACTTCCCTCTGAGCATTTTATCCAAATTTCCTGCAGTGACTCTCAGCCCTAGCTGCACATTAAAATCACCTGGGGAGCTTTTTATTCATGACCCTGTCTGCCACCATCCCTCCTACCACTCAGAGATTCTGATGGGAATGGGCTGGTGTGGGGCCCTGGCTATCAGCATTAAAAAAAAAAAAAATGTTTCAGGAAGGAGAACCACTGCTTTAGGGCAGAAAGTCTGCTGTTCACTCTTTTGTTGGTGCAATATCTGGTATACATTTTTCTGACCTCAGTGAACCTTTGGTGTTATGATACATCCATTCCATTGAAGGGTAGGACTTACTGACCAGGAGCATTCAAGGTTTTTGAGGTGGTCTAGGCTGTGGAGAGGATGTTACAGCAATGGGCACAGATGCTGAATTTAGTGGCCCCAAAGGAGAGGGATGAGCCGCTTTGGACTGGATTATTGGAACCAATCAAAAGACAAAGCTGTGGCTTTTGCCATCGTCCCTCCTAGTCTGTCCCTCTGCTCCCCACACCAGATTTTCTGAATCAAAGGAGTGTATTTTCTTGTTGTGGGGTATTCATAATTGCTTCTAATGATTTTACTGCAGAACATATTATGGTTTGTTTATGCTAGCTTGGATATTGGTTTGTAGTCTCTTTAATTTTTGCTTCCTAATTTAATTCACCATCACATATAAAAGAATGGCTTCAACTGAGATCATTGCTATGGCACACGGTGTACGTCCAGAGACATTCTGCCTTACTCTTGCGCAAATACACCCAACTCCCCAGTGTGGCAGTCGGTGTTCACTCTGCACCTGACACCAGTCTTTCTCTCTGGAATTAAGGCCACTCTTCACTGTCCCTGGGCTCCAGCCAGCTGAACTATCCCCTGGCCTGGGATCTGCCCATCCTGCCTTTGTGCTGGTGTCTTATCCTGCTGAAACATTAACTCTGTCCTGAAGCTGTCTGTCATTCCAGCAGCCAGAAATAATCTTTCCTTTCCTAGAACCTCCATACTGCTTTGCGCAGGAATGCTTTTAGAACTTATCATGTTGTACCTCGAGCTATTCTTATTTATGTATGTGTATAATTCTTTCCTTCTACTACTGTAAGCTTCGCTTCTGGAGGGTGGGGCAGCCTCTGCTTAATTTTGGTATCTCCTGCTGTGCCAAGAATATTGGAGGCATTCCCTAAATGTTTTTTGAGTAAATGTGTTAATTTTTGTTCAGTTCAGCAGTTGCACAAAGTTAACATCCTGAGCCATTGGTAGGTTTGGTGAACATTTGGAGAGGCCTACTGTGATGGAGTGAAATCCGGTGACCTAGTTATAGAATATCCCCTGCAGGCTCGCTGGTAAGGAAGGCTCATGTTCAAACTCTGTGAAAGGAGAGCCTGGCTTATTTATGGAGGTGGTTGTTTACGTGTCTTTAAATGATCCTCTTAAAAAAAAATAAAATAAAAGCAATGCACTCTAGTAGAAAACTCAGAAAAATGTAGATCAGGGTTAAAGAAGAAAATAAAAATCACCTCCGGTACCTCCACATATTATTCATTAAACCTGCCCTATTTTAACAACACATGATAATGTGGGGTGTCCTGTACTTAGGGAAAGGAATTTGCCTCTTTGTATTTTTAATGACTGGTGGCAAGGCCAGTGTCCCCAGTAGGTGGGCTGCTGCTGCTGCTGCTGTTGTTGTTATTATTATTGCTATCATTATTATTATCACTGAAACTAAACCATAATAGATATTGTCACAATTGGTATAGCCCCGAGAAGGACCCCCACGGCTGCACTATGATTAACTACCTTATATTGACAAAGAGCTTGGTTGTCTTTTTTTAGCAACTGTGCCTCAACAACAGCTGTTTGAGGGAAGCGACGTCACAGATGTAATAAGTGGATCTAAGTTTAAAAAGACAGTGCTTCTGGAGTGTGGTGGTGGTGTTCTGGTGTGGGGGCCAGGAGAGGGCCAGGTGACAGGTTTCATTAAGGACCATGAGAGGGTAGGGACTTCCACCCCTTTCTGGTGGAAAACGCCTCCTGTGTTAACTCTGAGGCTCTTGCTCCCTTATAGCCAGGTGCCCTGAAGCCTGCAGCAGCCTCTGGACCTTAATGTCTCTGCCCCCGCCCCCCCCCCAGTGTGTCATGTTTATATCAGTCACGGCCAGGCCAGGATGTGCAGTAAAATTTGTGTTTTTAAAACATGTTTGGCCAAGTGCATGGGGCTGGTGGGTGCTTTTTAATTTGTTTCTTGTTTTTTAGGTTTTTATCTTGTTCCTTTTAATTTTAAAATTTTATTATTTTAAAAATGTCTTCCAAGCACTTAAGTGAGTTTGAAAAAAGCAGAAACAAAGAATAAAATAATGATTTTCCCAAATCCGTTCTGTAGCAATAATTCTTGTTGAAGTTTTAGAAAGTACCTTTTAAAGTCTCTCACACTCTCACTGTACACACACATACACACACACACACACATATATGGAAACACACAACCTTTATATGAAGGACTACGCTAACAATTTACATGAATTGCTGCAGGCTTCTGTGATTTACGTTTCCATTCAGCAACCTGGCTTGAAAGAAGTTTTATGTCAATACATATTAAGACATCTATGTCATCTTTTTAACAGCTGCAGATTTTCTCTGAGACTCATACGGTCCAGTTTTTTAAAAGACTGGCAGTAATATTTAGAACTATGTGTACATATATCTTATCTTCATGATTAAAAAAACACATTCTTGAGACATAATTGAATATTATCTGCATTTACTACTGTAGTGGTTCTTGGAAGGGCTGTTTGTGGTTCTTGGAAGGGTTGCGTCTTAACTTAGAAAGCATGGACTGAGTGTTTAGAACGCAGCAGGCACGTGCGAGGGGCTGGGCGGACAGTTCGCGGCTGCTGCTCTGCCCTCCGGGGCTCCCGGGCGGGTGGGACGCAGACGCACTGCGGAGCCGGGCTGTGCTGTGGAGGGGCTCCAGGCAGCACCGACTTGATGATGGTCATCTCCATCCTGCTTTTCATTTATGAAAATGAGAAGACTGCATCTCACATTGCCGGTGAGCTGCTTCATTCTCCTGCTATTTTCTGTCAGGCATCATTCTGGGTATTATTAAAATTAATAACAAAATTGATATTGAAAATAGTGTTTTTTTTAAATGGCGAAAGTACTATGTACTTCTGTATAAGTTTCAAATGTGCAGGGAAGTATAAAAAGGAAATGAAGTTTACCTGTAATCCCACCCCTTACAGGTAACTGCTGTGCCATTTTATTTATGGAAATCTATTTTGCTATATGACCCCAGGTTTTAAAATCTTACCTTCTGTAACCTAGTTTTCAGCTCTACTTTATATAACATTTTTAAAGGATTCAAGATTTAAAAAAAATCCTATCTCACTCAGAGTACACTTGTATATTTTTTGACACCCCCTCATCACACACACACACACACACACACACACACACACACACAGGACAAATCACTCTAGTTGTGAATCAATCTTTCACTTGACACATAGGAAAACTGAGGCCTAGAACTTGTCCAAAGTTACATTTAAAAAAGTGGCAGTCTGTGCTCGAACCCAGGTCTCCTGAATGCTTGCATAGTGCTTTTTCCATTCAACAGAGATACCTCCTTACTAGGTCATAGAAGCAGTGGCAGAGGGAGAAAAGGAAAAACACGTCAGTTATAAAGAGTGCAGTTTTTTTTTTCTGTGTCCTTTAGCTGAGCTATTTTTGTGACTATTCAGTACATGTACAATGCTGCCTCTTGGAGCGTTCTGGCTAGACTAAGAGGCCATTCACTGCCTACTGCAGCCATGCCATCCCTCTGTGGAATCCTGCGCCCGGAAACCAGATGGGAACAAACTATTCCAATATAAAAATCAAATTTCAGAGTCTGAGTGTACACAGAAAAAAATTACTGCATACCCTATTGGACTATGTACATAACAATGAACTGTGATTTATGAGCATGTGATGGAGCAAAGGGTAGGAGCTGATGCCAGGCTTGATTCGTCACTTAGTCTCTAATCCATTCACAAACTCCAATCAGACTTAAACACAAATGCTAAATTACTCATTCTCCCTCAATCTGACCCTGTTACTCTCCTTCTCAAAACATTCTGTTACTTCCTTTTGCATATAGAAGAGAGCAGGGACTCCTCCATCTGGCATTTAAGGCTTTCTGTGATTTGTCCTTCCAGATATTGATATACTATGGAGAAGTTGAGAGCTAGACCTTGAGCCAGGCTGCTCCATCACCAACCAGCACTTTACCTGGGCACGTCACTGCACCTCCCTGTTCTTCATTTTCCTCATCTGTGAAATGGGGAGAGGGTCATTATGAGGACTAAATGAATTAATATTTTCAAAGTGCTTAAGAGCAACTAGCTCATAATCCATCAGATAGAAAATGCTGTATTAGTTTATTCAATAAGTATCTTTCCAACCCATCGCTGATAGCATTTTCCTTTGCACTAGATTTGTAGTCATTCCTGAGACAGTCCTCCCGTTTTCCTACCCCCATATGCGGCTGTCACCCTCACCCTTGTACCGTTGGCTCTCTCATTTCTGTCTGCCCAGCTCTTACTCGTCTTTTAAGTCCAGGCTCAAATGTGTCTTCATCCATTTCATTCTTCACTTATCCATGTATTCATTCATTGCTTTAACAGACTTTTGTGGAGGGTCTCCTGTGTGCCAGGTGCATTGCCTAGGAGGCCTTCCACAATTGCCTGAGCTGGGTGAGGTGTGTCATGTGTCCTGTTATTGACATGGCTGTGCAGCTTGTGATAGGCTTATCTACTCTCCCCTTCTAGACTGTAAGCTTGTATAGAGTAGGGTACTTATTAGTGGGTGCTTATTAAGCTTTATTTAAGATAAATCATGAATAAATTAATGAGCTACCTTTTGTTGTAGGTATTTATTCCTTTCTATTAAAGGCAAGAACAATAGGAAGAAACATGGGGGGGTGTCGGTGAAAGAGAGAGAGATTTTGGATGGGAAGAAGGATAAGGCTAAGTCTGGGGGCAATGATAAAATTCCAAGTTGAAGCAAGGCCAGGAGGACACAGGGATGAGAGGAGAGCTGCGGAAGTGGAGGGAAATGGGACGAGAGTAGGTTATTTTCTGGACCATAGAGCATTCACTCCAAGAAGTGTTTTTCTTTAAGTGGTATAAAATGTGAAGTAAAATGTGGATCTCAGTTTTCTTTTTCCTCTTCAGGAGGCTGGAGCTGATTTTGAAAAGAGGTGTGGGAAGGAGGTGGGATTTGCAGGAAGAAAGTGAAAATTGTTTTCTGAAACTCTTTTTTTCCAAATAACTCTCTGTAGAGAAAGTTCAGAGGGGAAGGCCTGCCAAAGCTGACCTGCAACACACACGCCAGCTCATCTTTCTTTAGTCATTGTCCCAGTCATTTCCCCACCCCTGTTCTCTACCCCCAAACACCCTTTCCTTTCCCCTTTCTTTTCCCTTTCCCTTTTCTTTTCCTTTCCCTTCTCTTACTTTCTGTTTCTTTTCGTTCCTCTCTTCTCCTCTCTTCTCCTCTCTTCTCCCCTCTTCTCCCCTCTTCTCCCCTCTTCTCCCCTCTTCTCTCCTCTTCTCCCCTCTTCTCCCCTCTTCTCCCCTCTTCTCCCCTCTTCTCCCCTCTTCTCCCCTCCTCTCCCCTCCTCTCCCCTCCTCTCCCCTCCCCTCCTCTCCTCTCCCTTTTCTTTTCTCTCTTTCTTTTTTCTTGCTTTTCTTTTCTTTCTTCTTCCTCCCTCCTTCCCTCCTTTCTTCCTTTCTTTCTTTATAACATATGAGTATTAAAAGCAAGTAGCTGGGGGAATTATAAAAGCAAAACAACACACAAAGTAAGCAGATGAGTTCAACCCACAATTATTTTCCAGGTCATAAAAATGATGTGTTTTAGATTTATTTACCTGCTCACCTCATCCGTTTTCCACTGGAAGCCTTTCACTCCTGCCACCTCCCTAATTTGGTCCCCCAACCTTCTACCCACTTTCTGCCTCAAAGCAAGAGAGGAGAACTCAACACCACCGGATCTGAAGAAGAGAAAAGGGTGGCTTTCAAGAGCTGAATCTAGAGGTTTAGCATGAATTAAATTCCTGGCCCTTTCCTTCTGTAGATTTTTCAGCTTTTTTTTTTTTTTAATGTTTCTTGGGTTTACCCCTAAAGACTCGTTGCTGTGAAAGGCACAAAGGTTCAGCCATGGGCGTGCAATTACTGAGTGCCTGTGTGTGGAGACTTTGGGGGAAGCTGAGGTTGTAAAGGGGACTTCTGTCTGCAGAGCTCCTGTTTGTGCCTGTGCTCGTGCTGTGGGTGCCACTGGGAGATGGATGTCTGGGGAAGGGGAGAGAGGCGGCTGTCTAGGGAGTGGGTAAATAGGTGTGCCAACAGCTGACAATACCTGGGGACAGACTGTAAAGTGATCAATGCCAGAATTAGGAGCACTATTGGGGCGGGGAGGCACAAAGTGTTCTGTTTGTGCCACTGGGGAGGGCTTAGCTGGGGGTGGGGGTGTTGCTTTAGACCTTGTGAGATGGCTGGGACTTTAAGAAACAAGGAGGAGAGATATGACAAAGGGAATAGCAGAGACGTGAAAGTATGTAGACAGACTGGGGGTGGGAGGCGGAGTCTGGATGGTGTATGGAGGTGAGACATCTACATCAAATCATAGAAGTCTCCAGTGCCCCCCTACAGCATCTGGGGCTTTTTTCTGTTAGCAGCAAAAAGCTATTGTGGGCTTTGGAGAAGGGCTGTGGTGGGGTTACTTTGGGGTGTGTGTGCGTGTGCGTGTGCGTGTGCGTGTGTGTGTGTTGTTTTGCTCTTACTTTTTAAATTTTAGAGTCTTTTTAGGAACTGTTAGGCAACCTTAATTCCGAGAAGTATGCACTGCCTGTCTTTGTGCGTCTTCTCTTCTCTGTTCCCGCCTGTCCTGGCTCCCTCTCATCCCTCTGATAATGAAGCGCAGCAGCCGTGCAGGCTCTTAGGAGCTAATGTGCCATCTCCGAGCCCCCCGTGTGTGTTCTTCCCGTCCTTCCCCCTCCTTTCTCTTCCTCCTCTTCTTTCTCTATCACCACCCCCATCAGCAGCAGCAGCACTCCCCTCCCTAAAATAAATAAACCAGTCGCTCCAAAAGGTTCCAAGCACATTAGTCACATATCCCAGAAGTTTAATACAGAATTATTTTGACAGCGAGAACAAGAAGTGTTTTCTAGTTGAACGCACAGAACTTGCTTATTCCAACTGGGCTTTCTGCCGCACAGACAGATGATATGTTTTTGAGATGGATTGGCTGTACAGCGCAGGAGACTGTGACGCTTCCCTTGGATACATAACAAACTGCTCACTACCAAAAGTGGCTGGGAGAAGATGCGAAACGAGAAGGAAAGAGAAAGGGAGAAAGAGAGAGAGAGAGAGAGAGAGAGAGAGAGAGAGAGAGAGAGAGAGAGAGAGGTGAAATCAAGTTCTTATTGTGAACATAACTTTCTCACTAATAGTTCCCATAAACTTTCTCTGTGTTTATTTATTTATTTGGCTGCTCTGGAGCCGGGAAGTCCTTTTTTAAACTCGGGCTTATGCATGTTCTAAAAGATGAGGACAGATCGAGTTATTGCCATGCGGGTGGCTCTCCAAGCATTTCAGTTGAATAGCTCTTCCAGAAATATTTCTTGACTCACTTATTTAGCACTTTCTATTGTCGTTACTGAGCAGATTAAAGAATCCTGCCTGCCCTTTTGCCAGACTATTCTAGAGTTGATATGGATCCGCTTATCCCTATTTGGCAGACAGAAAGATAGAGGAATGAAAAGCTGAAGTTCAATGTTGCCCATGAGGGATTTTGACCTGAGGTGCTGCAGTAGCATCGGTTGAGTCAGGTTAAGAATAAAAGTGCGTGCTCTTCTCTCTCCCACTTTGCTTTTCTCCTTTAGGGTCTTACCTCTAAGCAGGAAGATCTTTCCTGAGCAACAGGTCACCCAGGGGTGGAGAACCAGAGGTGAGTGTTGTGGAGAGAAGTGAAGGAGTTAGTTCCTGGAGCACCTGTTCCTTTCGGCTCCAATAATCCTTTACTTCTTGCAGGATTCCAGCCTTTCTAGGGACTTCCAGCCTCTTGGGAGGCTGAGCTGACCTCTAATTGCAGTGCACACTCTCCGAAGCTTTCTTATTCTCTTCTGATTGTCTCTTATTCGCCCCTTATTGCCAGGCCTTCCTCTGAGAAACCTTTGTCAGTCTAGGTACTAACTGGCTGTGAGACCTTCGGCAGTAAATTCTTTGGGCCTCAGTGTTTTCAGATGTTTCTCCTTTGTGGAATCTCATTTTAACCCCACCACAAAATGTGATGTGGAATCCCAATATGTTATATAACCAAAATGTAGTTAAATGGTGGTGCTGTTGTTAAACGGTGGAAGATCTAATAGGCTTCTACCCAGGTCCAAGTTATCTCCGCAGAACTCTGTGCCTACATGGGTCACTTTGAAAACCACTGTGGTGGAGACACTTCAAGGTTCCTTGCAGCCCCGATGACCTGTGGTCTGCCTTCTTTAAGCTTTCTGCCTCTTTGTACATCTTTTTAAAAACATTTTTTTATTTTTAATTATTATGGGTACTCTTTGTACATCTTTCAAAGTAGATAAAGTGTCACCTATATGGATCAGGATAACATGCCCAGTAGGAGACTTGGCCTCTGCTGGTTTCTGGGCACGGGCTTTGATGAAGGCCCTTTAGCCTGCTCGCTGTAGGTGACTCTGTTCAGTGAGGACAGCTGGCTCCCAGTGCTCCCCTGACCTCTATCCCTACGCCGGGGTTTGCATGTCGGGGCAACCCAGAGTTAGCACTGCAGTATTATTCATCATGCTGAGCTGTGCAGTGGTCTCAGTGAAGTCTTGCCACCACCTCTGTCTTAGGAACATTTATGAGAGGACTGGCTTGGCATTCAAGCTATTTCTATGGATTTTTTTTTTTTTTGAAGGGCTGTGTTTACTTTTTAAGAGGAAGGTGGAGCATGGGCCATTTCTCATTCTGCCATTTATATTTATTCAGCACCTACATTCATGTGACAATCCACTATTCTTCTAGAAGATTCTGAACTTTATAATCATACTTTACATTTTCACATTGCAAGGCAATTTCTAAAGAGCTTTTCTCAGCTAAGATCTCATTTGAGCCTCACAACCACTCCGAGGTACAGGAGACTCAAGGAGATTATACATGTACGCCCAAGTTCACAGTTAGGTTGAGAAGAATGATGCGGATTTGAACCTTAGGCTTGTTGACTTATGCCATTGCACCAAACCATTCATTCTCCTTGTAGCAGGAATTATGAGTAATTATGCTATCGACAGATGGTGCCCATTAAGTGCTTACTTATATGTCAGACACTGTAAATACTTTGTATAAAGCCTATTTAATCTTTTCAACAACCGTATGAGGTAGAAATAATTATGTCCAGTTTGCAGATGCATGACTAGAGATACAGAGAGGAAAAATAACTTGCTCAAGGTTCTACATCACAAAATTGATAAGCCTTGGATTCTAATTAGGATAGCCTGCCTCCAGCGGCCTTTTACTGTAGGATATGATCTTTGCCCATCGTCAGTCCTCACTAAGGAGACAAAGAGTACACTCTTTGTGGGTGACCACATGCTACAGTGAATACTATAGACCATTAAGGGTTTACAGATGGCTGCTTTCTCTCTTTGTTGTTGGAGGCCATAATGGCTTTTTGCAGTCCCTTCTGCTTCCTTGTGAGATTTTATGTGCTCCACATTGAAATTATGAATCTTCCATCCTACTGAACTGTGTGCCATTGGGCAAGTCATTTCTATTCCTGCGACAATGGTTTCTCCTTCTATCAAAATAGCTATCCTTTCCTGCTGGGACCATTCTATCCTTCTAAGTTTTATATGTCTGGAGAATGTGTATATTGAATCCTCTTTGTGTGATTTCTTTCAAAAATACTGTATGGGATTATAAATACTTAATTTCTTATTTAAAATTGAAATGACAATTGTAGGTTATCCCTGCTTTCAAAAAGATTTTCTTTTTCTGAAATGCAACTTGTAAAACTTTGAAAGTCAGATTCCACACGAGGAAATAACTGAGTCGTATCAAGAAAGACAAATGCCTAATACAGGTTCTGATTGGCTAGGTGGTTGTGCCCTGTTTTTTTGTGTGTGTGTGCATTAGTTTTTTTCTAATGCTTATGTTAGAACAACCCTTGCCCCCAAACACACAGATATGCCTGTACACACACACACACACACACACACACACACACACACACACACACACACGATTCTTGTAAGAGAAAGCCTCTTACCTTCTTACATTTGTTAAACTTGCCACTTTCTGCTCAGAATTTGCTTCACATACCTCTGGGTGAGCAAAAGAAAAATCTTTCTCTTTTTTCCAAGTTCAGGGTGTGAATCAATTCTCCCTGCCTTTTGCATTTCAGTAAATGTTTCCTAGATGGATTCATCGGGTTTCCAGTAAAGACAAACAGGTCAGACACCAGATTACATTCATACCCAGGGCCTGAGTTCTGTGACCCAGGCATTGGAGCTCAGTACCATATATGGCAAAAAGAGGACCAGGAGATGGAATGGAGGGAGAATGCCAGACATACAATGCATTCCTAAGAAATGCATTTGTAAGTGGCAAAACAGGACCCTTGTTAGTTTCCATCTTATGCAGAACATGAACTGTGAAGTTTTAAGAAAGAAGCCAATGTTCCAAGTGTCTGCCACAACGACAGTTTATTTTCCCTTTTCGGTCACATGTTGGTTTAATTTGGAGTTAGTGTTCAAGTCAGTGATAGCATGGGATGAGGGCTCAGAAATCGTTCTTGCAGTCAGCAGACGTGGATTCTCCACCCAATTCCACTGCCATCCAGCTGTGAAACTCTCTGTGGCCTGTTTTTTGTTCAATGGCAAAGTGGCAGGGTTGGATTTGATGATCTCTAAGATCTCTTCTATTTCTGTTTTCTTTGGTTCTAATTTTGCCTGAGATTTTCTAGTTCCTGTGGAATTCCCCACAGAAAGTATTTTCTAATTCTTCCAAATACTTTCTGTGGTTTGAATTTAAAAATACAAAATAAATGCCGATTTTGAATTTTTCTTTGTGATTTCCTTAAATATGTTTTGGACACATTATTAGCCTTCACTTGGCAGATCATGTATTGCTTACTGTAGAGATAAATGCATTTCCTGCATCTTCATGGTCTTCTTCCACTTGTTCCTCTTGTTGTTGGAGAAGAAATGGGGGTATGCCCAACACATAATTATTGCAGGAAAAGGTGTCTACTTAGCAAAGGCAGGCTTTTCGTTGCCTTCTTAGCTGTCTGCTTCTCTTGTGCATTCAGCCTTCTCTGTGGGAGAAGTGGGAAGCAGGAGGCAGATCCTACAGCTTCCTCACACCTTAAGGTATAGAACTAGGGATGTGAAGCTGAGGTGTTGGTTTCCCAGTCAGTAGTCGGATGAGTCACTTGGCTGTCACAGATGTTAAGAAGGTTAAGAAAAAATAGAATTGCGAAACTCTGGCCCTAGCGTGGACTACAGTCACTTCTACTTTGAGACAAGGCATGATTTTAAATGCTCCTCTTTATCTTCATGGGTTCTGTAGTCTATTGTCGATTGACTACATTAGTCTTGTTGCAAAAGTTTGCAGCTTTCTCCTTCTTTCGGATGGGATTTGAGCCCTTTCTCTTTGAAAAGCATGACAGGAGTTTCTCAGGGAGATAAAGGAAGGTTCCTTAGTTCCTTGACAAAATATTCTGGTGCTTGGGCTTTAATGTTTTGATGGCAGCTTATGTCCCAAGCTTGTGCACACTGAGTGATTGTGGAAAGGTACTGCTCTGAGGAAGCCACAGTGGTTTAGCAGGCACCCCTGAGAGTCCCCTCTGCCGTGCTGAGGATGAAGAACCAGGGATGACTATGCAGAAACTCAGACTCTGCTTTTCCTTGCAACTGATGGCACCTTTGCTGGAAGCTGGCTACAGCACAGCCACCATGTTGGGGGAGGAGGAGGCGGAGAGGGATGACTACTTATAAAACAGAGGGACCACTCCAGAGAGTGTGGAAACTAAAAGGTCTGTGTTCTAATGACAACTTTGCCACAAGCTTGCTCTGTGACTAGGTCAAGAAGTTTTGCATTTTGGGACCTTCGTTTCTCTATCTGGCAGGTGGAAGTGCTGGTGGGCCTTGAATACCTCTTCTAGCTCTTAAAGCATGCATTTAATACATTTCCAATTTGTCTCTTCCTGTTGCATATTGCTGCTACTTGGCATCCCCAGTGTTACTGGGATTATCAACTTGCACAAACTTCTGACCGAGCTGTCACCCCCTTTGATGGCAAACAGAAGAAAAACAAAATCCCCCCTCTGTGGGTGCCTGCTGATCATAATGCTAGGTCCAAATTCTTTGATGTTGCATTCCACTCCTTTCCCAGTCTAGTTCCAGCTGACAGTTCTCATTTTGGGGAAGCATTTGCTTCCATGTGTAGTGTTCATCTTTACTCTGAGCTGTCTGTGAGCCCGCTGCTACTGCAGAGGTAGGTGTGTGTGTGTGAAAAGAGGAAGCTGTACATAATGACGTGGGGCAGAGTCAGGGGTCGGGAGTGGAACTGAGAAGAATGAATCAGGATTCTGGGGTTCTGTGACAGGCTCTACAAATAGTTTACGAGAAGATTTAGGGACAGTGAGCACAATGCATCCTCTGCTTCAGTAAAAAGCATAAATTTTAATGGTTACAGATTTCTGGTGCTATTATAAGAAAACCACAGGAAAGACCAATCATATAAACAGTAATAATTTATTGACCATGACTAATCCTTTGGGGAGTATGATATGTGAGGCTTATAAGGGCTTTTCAGTGGACTAACCCTTTTCACACCCATTAACCCATCAGATTTTTCTAGCAGGTCCTTGAGGGTGGCAGGCTAAGGAACATGACCCACATTTTACTAATGAGCTGAGTGATGCTCAGATAAAGTGAAGAGGCTGTCCAGTGTCACCTGGTGAACAGGTGGCATAACAGAGACTTGCTCGGTGCTTTTATGGCTGCTTCATGTTTCCTGCCTTTTGAGGTTTCACCCTAGTCAATAAAACAGGATAAAAACACACACTCACCCTCTTTCCCCTCCAACCAGAGGATGGTAGAGGATGCTATTTTATTAGTCGTGGATCATGTGAGCCATAATATTTGGTGACTCAGTCTTAGTAATTCGTGGGGTGATATGTCAGTGAGTTTACTTTCGTAGCTCATTTATCAACTAGGGCACCATTCTGGGAAGTGGAATTGAGGATTTCTAGTTTCTTACTCTTCATTCATGCATGTGTGCTTTCACTTATTTAAGGCAACAAAGAACTAATTATTGAACATTTACTATATGCTAGGCTTTGTACTAGGTGCTGATCTCGTACAAGTGAACCATAAACTGAGGGTGGAAAAGGACTTGAAGATTCATGGCGAATCCCCACCTCCCCTTTTGTCCTCTGATATTCTTGCCGGGTGATAAGTCCAACTTGACTATTTTATGAGATGTCTTATAGTAAAGTGTAATTGCTCCTAAGGCTGTAAACTTCAATGTTTAGACATACACAAAACTATTTGTGACTTCCATCAATACTAATTTATGAAGCTATTAAGTAGCTTTATGGAAGCTAAGTTTTTCTGTTAAATTTATGTTTTCTTCTTAGAGTAAGTTTTTTGGGTTGGCTGTCTGGTCGGTCGGTCGGTCTCTCTCTCTCTCTCTCTCTCTAAAAGGGAGATTAACTCTTATTTGTCCTAAATTTTCCTCTTACGTGATTTGAGGCTTCCTAACTTAATTATGGAAATTGAAAATTGGGAAAGTAAGCCCATTCTATATTCTTTCCTTTTGATTCTATTTTTGGTAGTGGAATTATATCTACATAATTGCTAAAATTTCGAGTCATGTAGAAACATGCTATATGTTTCTGCATATGGTATTTGAAACCTATTTATGCTTTTTTAGAACCACAAAGGGGACCATAAAGGTCCTCTCAAATAATCCTAGACTATAAATTCCTTGAGAGCAAGAGCTATGTCAAATTTATTTCTGTACCTCCTCCTGCTACAACTCTAAACAACTAGCCTAGTGCCAGGTGCCCTCGGTAAATGCATGTTGGGTTGAATTGGATTCTCATTCTTACTGCTCTCTTTGCCCATTTTTCCACTTAGTGGGGGGGGGGGGGGTGGAGAGGGCTTTGGACCTGTCAAGTGTGATGAATAAGCAGATCCTGGGATTTGCCATCCTCCACGAGGGCTTTAGCTGTATTTAGATTTAAGAATGCTGAGTAACTAATACAAAGCAATTCCAAAGCACTCTGCAGATAGAAAGTGCTTCATGTTTGATATATAATAATAGCCTTTCAAGATTAGGCACAGCGACTGAAAGAAAGAATTAACGATAGACCTTATGGTTGAAGAGTGCATTGGTTGAGACTGATTTCTGTCACCATTTGGTAATTAGTAGTTTCACTTAAAAGTCTCTGTATATTTCTCATTATGGGCAAAGTTTACTTTCTGAACTAGCTATGAATTAATCCTTCTCATTATTATTAGGACATTGAAGGAATACCATAAAAATGGCCAGCAAGCCTTCTAGGCAAGACTTTAATTTAGTGCCTAAATTCAATCTTTCTAGATCCCATCTTCTTCCCCAACTGCTATAAAGGAGCCAATAGTCACTTCTAGTCCTAGAGCATGTAGTAGTCTTAAGAGGTGGAAATTGACAACCTTTCCCAAAGGAGACAGTGGAATGGCCAGGGTCCCTCTTGGCTTTGGACCATCAGTTTCAGAGCAAAATATCATTTGGCTGTACACAGTGCATTTCTCCAGATTTCCTGCGTGTTTCCAGAGAGAGGCCCTGTTTTTCCTCTTGGGATTTCATTGAGGGAATGAATGGCCTTCCTTTCCTTTGTCCTGCGATGTGGGTCAGTCCAATTCAAATCTGGTAAGTAAATGGTGACTGCCCAGTAGGAGCCATGAACTGCATTTGTCACTTGTGTTATCTCCCCTTATTAAAGCAAGCAGAGAGAAGCATAAATAGAATCTTGCTAATCTTCTGGGTTACTTTAAAAGCCTCTTCTCAGCAATGGGATTCCACTCTAACTGAGCATTATTCATTTAGCCTGCAAATGTTTGCTAAGCACCTACTCTATTCCAGGAACTTGTCTAGATGTTGGTCAGTGAACAAAACAAAGTCTGCTGGAGCTAAGATTTGAAACATTTAACAAAAGTATGATTCAAAAATGAACTGACAAAAAGTGTTCTTTAAAAAAATAGACAACGAAAAACACACAGCAGCTCTTTCATTCTGGCCTTTCCTCCTACTTTCTCTTGTCTCCCATTTTTTTCCCTCTGCATAACCTGACTCAACACCCTTTACTCTCTTACCCTGCCTTATCAAGGCATCCATATTTTCTTCTCATTCTCTTCTGTCTCCTCGAGTCTGCTTGTGCTTTTCACGTGGTGGTGATGGGGATACAGCTTCCTGCTGGCTTGACCCCAGCTTCATATTCATCCCTAGCTGTTCTCTTCCCCTGCTTCATCTCCGGGCGTGGTGTGGTAGGTATGGATGCCCATGCTGCAAATCAGGGAACCTGAGGGAAGAGTGGCCAGTGGCCCTGGCGCCTTTGAGGGTCCAGCTAGCAGCACTGCATCGTCAAGATTCCTCTGAAGAAAGGGATGTGGCCCCAAAAGCCATAGCCTGGCTGCCTAGGTGCCTCAGCATATTGTCAGCTCAAAGGGGCTTCTCTCAGGAGATACTCCTTGATTCTCTCCTGTCTATTTTTATAATGCAGCTATCCCAGAAGAGGCTGGTCTTAGTCCATTCTTATTGCCATAAAGGAAAACCTGAGGCTGGGCAGTTTATACAGAAAAGAGGTTTATTTGGCTCCTGGTTCTGCAGGCTGTCCAGGAAGCACAGTGCCAGCATCTGCTCGTGGGGAGGGCTTCAGGCCGCTTCCACTCATGGCGGAAGGTGAAGGGGAGCCGGCATGCAGAGATCACATGCCAGAGCGGACGCAGGAGGGAAGGCGGAGGAGGTGACAGGCTCTTTTCAACAACCAGTTTTCGCGGGACATAAGAGAACTCACTCATCCCAGGAGAATGGCACCCGGCCCTTCGTGGGGGATCTGCACCCATGACCTGAGTGCTCCCACCAGGCCCTACTGCCACATTGGAGATCAAATTTCAACATGAGGTTTGGATGGTCAGACATCCAAATTATAGCAAGGTGCTCAGTAAAATTTACTTCCCTTCCCTACTCTGAAATCTTAGGTCTCTTTATCTCCACTAGAGTTAATAGAACTTATGTAATAATAATTAATAATAAATAATGAGAACTTGTTTAATAGTAAGACTTAATAATGGAACTTTCTCTTTAATTCCATGGTTATGGTACCAATTTCTTAATCTCCTTGGGAGGTATGGACGGTGTCCATGTGTGTTAAATGAACCGGGGATGGGAAAAACATTTTCCTCCTATGAAAACTTGTTTCTTTCTTTGGGATAAGGATCTTGGAGCTGCATTTAACACTCATTAGGTTTCAGTGGCTCATGTGCAGAGAGCTGGCCTCTGTATTGACTGAGCGGTTGGATCATGCTGCCCGCGGGTTTCCACTACAGCCTGAGGTTCGCAGGTGTCTGACTGTCCCTGGGCTATTGTCATTGACCTTAAACTAGATATTTGGAAACGGGGCCAGTGATGACTCCTTAGTAGAGACAAGCAGGCTTGCGGGGGGAAAAAAGTCTTCTATTCTCTATTTCCATGACTTAAGACTTCTAATTTCATGCTTTTCTTTTTGCCTTTGTTTTTATGCTGGATTCTAGTCCTCAGCTTCTTAAGATCATACATGGTTAGCATGATGATTTACATTTATTACATATGTACAATGTGCCAGGCACTGGGTAAATTGCTTCCCATACCTCATTTTGTTTAATCCTCAAAGTCAGCCTGTGCAGTAGGTATAGTTATCTGTATTGGATGGATGAAGTATTGATGGATTAGAGAGGTTTAAGTAACTCACCAAAGGTTATAAAACTTGTAATGGCAGGGTAAAGTTTAGAAACTAAATCACTCTGACATGAGCTTTTGATTTCATGTTTACCCTGAATCACCCCTGGTTTCTTCTCCTATCCTTCTCCCCTCACTTGGCTTGGAGTGGGTTCCTGTGTGCAGACAAGGACAGTATAGGTGGCTGGAAGGAGTACTGTGTCCTCACCTCTGCTTCCCATAGCACCTGTAGCCAGAGCCTCCCCTGTGTGCTAGACTCTTCGAACCTCTCAGATTGTGAATTGGCTTTCAAGGCTGAATTCATTGATAAGCACCTTTCTAATGGGGTCATTGTTTTTCATGGTTTACTTGTTTTATCACAAACTAGGGACAAGTTGACATTTGCTTTTCTGTTGATGGTCTCATAATGTGCACAGAGCTGCTTGATTCAGATCTCCTCTCAACGTTTCTCTACACTTAGCGGAGACTCCATGACCATGTTTCTGCATAGCTATCACAATATGGTATGTTATAATGAGATCTAGAGACCATGCTTGAGAATGCAGGAGTAGTCTAAGAAAGGGAAGTGAGGTGGAGAGAGGCGTGGCCTTTGAATCTCCTGGTGGGGGTAATGGTGAGGCAGTGAGAGTATCACGCCACAGCCTAGCCCATGCCCACTTGAAATCATCATGCTCCCCAGGGAACTGCCTCAGCCTTGGGGCACTTATATTATTGGTGCTTAGCATTTTTGTATTACTTTACATTTGCAAAGTGATTTCCAGTAATTTATTAGCTGTTCTTGCTTTTAATAGCCCCTGGAGGTACATTTGATCGTCAGCCTTCTGAGAATGTAAATGCGTAGAGAAGTCATCAGATATTTTTGGATCTGGGATCAGAACTGTGACCTCCCGGGATGGGGCCATTTGGGGTCACTGCCTAACGTGGATTAGTAGGAGATCAAGTGGACTTAACATCAGCTCCCAGAGTCTCTAAGACGGAGGTAGGATGACTGCAGCTATTTGAGGAAATGGCATGGAAGGCATTATCAAAAGAGCTGGATTCCAGTCCTCATGCTGCTGCTGACCAGCTTTTTTGACCTTGAACAGCCGCTGTGCCTGCCTAGATCTCAGATTCACCCCCGGGAAAGCGGAGGGCCCTTTAGATCCCACATTGTGTTAAATGCAATTCTGTGACTTTGGACTCCTTCTCTGGAACCCTTTGGGCACCAGTGAATTATATGGCAGGGAGCATGGCTGTAGATCTAAGCCATTAGGGAACCTGCATTAAAAAGGTGCTTGCCTTCCTTTTTCTAGGATCAAGGACTAACTGACAATGATACGCCTTCAGATTCGTTTTAAGAAGCACACAATCCTCATTCACTATAAAACTGAGAGAGTGAGTGGAGCTGTTAGAGGAATGTCAGACTGGAGCCAAGACCATCAATTCTGTATCTTATGGGTGTTGTAGAAAGTAATTAGCAGGCTTGATTATCTCACTGGTTCAACACACGTTTTAGGGATGTGATGTAATGCGAGGAAACATTTAGTTGTCAGATTTTAGGGCTGTATCAAATTTATTCTTGCAGGAAAAGTCTAGTTGTCCTGGCAACCTGAAATTGATTTTCTTTTTGCTCTTGTCAGCTGGAACTGGTCCCCTTTGAATCATTCCTCTAATTTAATATAGAGAACTATGTGTCCCCACCTGGTGACCGAATCGTTCTTAATGACAGGTAACTCCAGCAAACGGTTCCTCTTTCCTCTGTGAGCCAGAAGCTATAGTTTATTACTGCTTTCACCCTGTGTTGTTCTCTTTGTGGTTATTTATTTGTCTGTGGAGTCAGGTGTAGATGTAAAGTGGCATTCAATTAATTAAGAGTTTAATCAGGCCTGTAGAACAGTGATGTAATTGGCAGCCAATCATGGCTTTTCATTTTCAGTTACCTCCTGGACATGGGTGGGGATTAGAATGGGCTCCAAAGAGGAAGTCCTTTTGTGAGGATGCCTAGCATTTTTGTAACCTGGGGAGGGTGATGTAATGGCCCAGATGATAGAGAGAGCAGAGCTGCCTGGCTGCTTTCTCCCTCTGCCAGTTGTCTCTATCCAGGGTAGGAGTGACCTACCAAGGGTGGAATCGACATCATCAAGAAGAAATTGATGAGGAGGTTGTGAGAGAGCAAATCACTTTGCATAGATGATCACAAAGCTTGTGGACCACACATCCTGCATCGCTTGATACAGAAGAGAACGTCTGATGGGGAACTGCTGCCGATAATTTTGAGGAAACCTGGAAATCAGCAGAAATGCCAGAAAGTGAAGAGATTAGGAAATAGATATTAGTTATCAAAAAAACAGGTATCCGGAGTCTACAATCCGCTGACTGCATCGTGATTCCTGGCACAATGGTAGACTGGCTTATTAGACAGGTGATTTGTGAGTCTTTGAAAGGAAGTAGCATTCACCAAGAGCCGGAACAGGGTCACTTAGTCATTTCCCTTTTTATTTGGAGTAACCAGCTGGTGGATTAGGATGATAACACCAGCACAGTGTAGAGAATGCAGGCTTTGGACTTGGATTGTCTGGGTTTAACTCCAGGATCCTCTGCTTTGTAGCCACATGACCTTAGGCAAGTTGTTTAATTTTTTTGTGACTCAGCTTCCTCCTCTGTAAAATGGGGCTAACAAAAGGACTAACAAAAGACTTTTTCGAAAGCTAAATGAAATAATGCATTTGCAGGGCTTAGAACAGTAATGTGCACATATATTAAGCATTCAATAAATGGTGTTCTCATCACTATTTGTAGGAAGACATTTGAATTTAGTAAAGCATTTAAACGTCTTTTACATATTTATGGTCAACATGGAGACACGTAAACTGGATTATGAAACAGTCAGTGGATGAATTCACAGGTCCATGAACAAATATACATTTATTAGTAATGTGGGTTGAGAAAGCACTTGTTGATGAGAGAAGCTCCAAAGTCATATCTCAAGGATTAGGATGCAGGAAGGGGGAGAACTGGTGACCGTTTGGAAATTTACAAAACCCCCTCCCTCTGCCGCATCCTTTTTTCTCCCAAGAAGTAATCATCATTAACAGTTTGGTTTGTGTCAGGTTTTCTCCCCAACATTTATATACCTATAAATCTATGCTTAATTTTTGTTTTAAAAACCTCACAGTTTATTTGTATAAAATTCGAATCCTTTGTTCTTTCGTAAAATATCATAGCTACCAATGCTGAAATAGTCACTTAGAGCTGCAGTAACATGTTTGACCTATATATAATCATCCTTACATCCACAGGCAGAGTGGAATCTGTCATGTTTTCCCTTTTCTGTCTCACCATGGCCCTGGGGAGACATTTCTTTCTTTCTTCCTTTGTATCTTTCTTCCTTGTCTCTCGCCTCCCCTCCCTTGTCTTACCTTCCTTTGTCTTCTGTTTCCATCCATTCCCTTCCGTTCCTCCCTCCCTTACTATCTACACCTTCCTACCTTTCTTCCTTTTTCTATTATATCCTTAAAGTCTTGTCCTTAGCTCGACTTGGGTGTGAGTGACCAGGCATTTACATGATGTTATGGGCCCTGGAAGAAGCAGGCTTTAGCCACCCAGTCCCAGCTTTGAACATCAGATCTCCACCACTATCCTTTCCTGGGCCTCTTTCTGTGCATTTAGTACTGGACGTTGCGATAACATTGTGCAGCGTCGGGAGGCCATGGTGGGGCAGGAGTGACGCGTATGTTGTGGAGCTCCTTGACCCGAATGCAGGGTGATAGGAGCTTCACTTGTGTACACATGTTCACCTGCTTTGGCTATTGGGGACAGGTCTTTACATTGGTGGGGTGCCCCCAAGAGCAGTGAGCCCAGAGCCCCTGTCATGAGACTTGCAGTGTGTTTTCTTGGCCTCCCAGCATCTCTGACATAAGTAATGTCCCTGCTTGTGTCTCTCTGACTTTAGCAAGCTTTCCACCTTCCCCCAACTCCTCCCAATCCACCCCGTGCTCATACTCCTTATCCCACGTGGAGGGCCGTCCCGCATGGCCATCTCTGCTAGTCAGCACCCTTCATGCCTGTCTCAAATTCCACCTTCTCAGAAACATCAGCTTTCCCATTTGGAGTCAGTCCCTCCCTTCCTCCATTCCCAGCACACAGTTTATACTTTCAGAAACGCTTTCCCCCACCTTGTTTTTGATGGGCGGTATCTGTTTCCAAGCTCTGATCCAGAGGGCAGATGTCTCTGAGCCTTTGGAGGATAGCTCAGTGGCTGGCATTTGTAGGCACTCTGTAACTGTTAAATTGAATTACCGAGGAGGCCTGAGGGGTGGGGAGGTTAAATACAGTTAACCCAGGGAACTAGAAGGGCTCCTGGGAACTGACTTTAGGAACATAGCTTTTATGTGCAGCTATCAGCTTTTCCCCAGGCTCCTTCTTAATCCTGTTTCTCTAGAGGCAGAGGGAGAGGTGGTGTTTGCTTAAGAAGCTGGTGGCATTCCCAGTGAAGTCAGGTCAGAATGTGCCATCTCTCCTCCAGCTCTCAAGTACTTACAGTATCAACACTCCTTCTGTTGGAAAAGCTTAGCTTTTAGAGAGGAGAAAGTGGTTTACATGATGACCTCTGAATTTCCCACTTTGATTATTAATCTTCTCGAAGAAGACTTTGCAGTTGTCCCTGTTACAAGGAAGGCACACACACCAGCGTGCTGCATTTGTGAAACTGAATGAAATTCCAGCTTCGTTTTATGACTCTGACCTTTGGGAACAGTCCAGGGTCAGACTGCTCACATGACATGCCTGATAAATCCACTTCCTACCAGCGCTGCTGGGATCTCAACTAGATTGCTGCTTGTGAAACACCTTTTCCTGACTTGCAGTTCAGATTCTGCATGTACTACTGAATGCTGCTTCCAGTGAGTCATAAAGATAAAAATCCTTTATGTTTAAATTGCTGCAGATAGAAAACGCAGGTAGAAAGAGGATGAATGGTGCAGAGGAAAGAGGAAAAGGGCAAGGCCAGTCTTTAGTCTGCTACAGCCTTGTTTGACACAGGGCCTTGGTTTTTAGATCTGTAAAATAGGGATACGGATAATTATTATATAAGGAAGGGTTGTTATGTAAGTCAACTGAAGTTATTTAGGTAAAGCAGCTAGCACAGCACCTGATACTGTTTAACAGTAGAGTTTCCCAAATGAAGTTACATAGACTTGGCTTGTGAGCCCGGGCTCCAAGAGCTGCTTGAAGTTGATGATTTACATAACTTCAGTGAGGCTGTTACTAATCCTATCTAAGCCCCAGGTTAAATGGTTTTAAGTTGGGGTTAAATATACCTTGCATGCTAAATTGTAAAGATTAAAGAATATTTATAAAGGCCTAACATAGTAGTGTTTCTCTGCTTCTGGCCTGAGGATCGATCCTACCACCACCGCCAAAGAGCCAGCTTCTCTGGAGTGGTGGATATGTTTATTATGGTGGCATGCCTCAGAGGTGTGGACTGAAGTTCTTCTTTATGGCCATATTGCCTTCCTGTGTCCTATTAATTGTTTCTCTTTAGAAATCAAACTCATAGAATGGTTATAGGCATGCTGATTTTAGTAAGATGCAAAAGTGCATGGAAAAGAGCAGCCAGTTTGGTGGAGGGTGTTTTCAGATCTTTCAAATGAAGAGCTGCTGAGTATCTGGCAGTATTTTACTCAGAGAAAGATGGGGTAGGAAGAGAAGGTTAAGATTGGTGACGTGAAGATGAGTTAGTGCTTCCCCAAGGTGGCAGTGACCAGGCTTAATATAGGATGCTGGAGAGCAGGGGCTGGCAGGAAGTGGGCAGAAGAAATGGGCTGGGATCGGGAGGTCCAAGGCAGAGACAGAGAGTTGAAGTCACAGCTTTTGGGTGCAGAACCAGCAGACACTGCTTGAACTGTTAGGAGGTAGCTGTGGTGTTTTGCAGGGTAAGAAAGACAGGGGCTCTCTGTAGCCACCATCCTGATGGTTAAACGAAGGGACAGTCTGAGGTATGTGTGCATGTGTGCATGGGCACCCACATGTGTGCATGTGCCCATGAGTGTGTATTGGTGACAGGACTAAAAAGATCAGGGACTTACCCAGGGCCACACAGCTAGCAAACATCTTTCATTTGATTACAATGCTGAGTTTAGTAATGACTGCAAGTGACAGAAATGGGCAGGGGGAGCGTGTAGGGAAAGGGCCTCAGCCCCATTTCCTGCCCTCTCAGGCAGGTAGTGAGTAGGAGTTTTAAGTTTCGCTGTTTGATAGCATCACCTCCTCTGCTTTCCCAGAAATTATTCCTCGAAGTATGACTTGAATTGTTCCTCTGTTGGGAGATGTCTCAGTTCAGAGGTGGCTTTCTGTTCTGGTGGTTTACTAAAAAATGGCAGCACTGGCAATTCACAGGGTGCATAATCAAGTGAAGAAATCCCAAACAAACAGGGCCTGTGGGATCAGGGGCCCTGAATGTGAGTCCTGGCCTGGCTTTTAGAGACCTGTGTGAACTGGGCAAGTGAATCAACTTCTCAGTGCCCCAGCTTTCCCCCCTTTGAATTGGAGGGGAATGATAAATTTGTTGTGATAGCACTTTGCAAATTGCAGTGTTGGTCATAGTATAATAAAGATAAAGGGGTATAAGGACTTGGATTCTGTTTCTGTATGTGTGAGGCTGTAGAGGGAGGTGGTGAATCAGTCAGCTCCCTTGGATTGTGCACATCTCTAACGTTATGGTGATGCCAGCATCTTCTCTTTTTGTGGGGCGGGGTGTCTCGGAACAGTGTGGTTAATGAATGTAGAATCTATTAACTCCTTTGTTTCTGCTCTGCCCGGTGCAAAGCACCAGTACCAGCAACCTCCCTTCCCCCAACGCCCACCCCTGACAGCTACTGGATAAGTGACACTTTGGTCTGAAAATTTCTTAGCTTGCTGTGCTGTCCTGGGATAAGGCCTTCATTTCTTTTTCTGTAAAATGGGGATGATGATAAGCCCAATTTTGCCTACGTTGTGAGGGTTAGATGAAGGTGGTGATGAGAGACTCTTTGGAAATTATACTGGACTATATTTTTACAGCACATTTTCTCTTTTTTCTCCTTCTCCTAGTGGCCAAGGGACCTCTTTTGTCTTGAAAAGACCCGCTTGTACAGAGGAAGGGGGAGCTTATAGAGGATAGTGATTTCCCAAGGGCCCTGGAGTGAATGAGAATCTTGAGATCTGTGCCCAGCTTTGTCACATATGTTAAATTCCACTATTCAGCGTGAGTCTGATTTGCCCATACCTAGGACTTTCTGAGGGTGGAGACAGAAACTTCTGGAAACTTTCTGAAGTCTTAAAGAGGAGTGAGAGAAGTCTCTTTGGCTGTGCTGCTGTGGGTATGGAGACTCCTGTTCCCCTCTCCTTGCGTTGAGCAGTGAATTGTTCCTTGGGTATTTGGGTTTTGAATGAGTCAACATACGTGTGACCCAGGGGACCCCGTGGTATGCTTGGCAGCACGCTGGCATTAGTCAGAAGGCAAACCTGCTTGTCTTGACCCAGAACCCACTTACTCTACGTGGATGAGAAAGTCGTCTCTAATCCTCAGTTTATAGCAACTTCTGGAGAAAAGTGTTTTTCTCTCTTACTGCCTAATGGGGTTGGTATGGAAATCAAAGGAGAGAAAAACTTTTATCTCTGTCAATACTATTTCAGTATTCAAATACCATTAGTTTCTGCCATATAAAATGGGCAGCTGACTTCTTTGCTTCCTCCCTATATAAGTATATTGATACTAAAAAAGATGACCAGCTAACTCTCTTCTCTGAAGATAGTTGGTAAATGGGCCATTCTGTCTTTACTTGCTGTCTGAGGTCTCTGAATTTAAGCTTGGACCATTTCAAATATAGATTGAGGATGCATATTGAGGATACATGGTTAGATGGGACCACATAGGTCAAAGCACAAGTTCAAGAATCTTAGGTTTCCACCAACTTCATATCTACCTCGGCTCATAATATTCAGTTCTTCATAGACACTGGGGCTTGTCCCCCCACCCTCCTTTAAATGCAACCCATAGAGACCTGATTGCTATAGAGACTTAATCACTGGGCTCCAGAAGGTCTCTATTTAAGAAACTGAGGTCTGGCAAGGCCACAGGTTGAGGAAATGGCAGAATCAAGACTAGGAGCCAGCTCTTTGGATTCTCAATCCCCTGCTCTTTCTGACACATCACTCTTCCCTCCTGTCAGGTGAAGAGAGAAGCCAGATGGTTTGACAAATGGTTCTTGTTGCTGTCAAATCTGCCTTCTCTTTCTGCTCAGACAGTTCTTACCTTCCCTTTTGTGGGGGGAAGGGGAGGTGGGATGGGGAGAGAAGGTGGGAGGTGTATGAAGGGAAAAAAGAATCATTTTATTGCTTGATTCTTTATGTGGTAGAGATGGCCAGTAAGTTCTTGTTTCTCTGGCAAGAAGCAAGGCAAAGGCAATGAGTAATCGTCACCTTGGATTTAAAGCACACAGAGACCTAGAAATGGCAGGCTGTATAAGGAGACAACATTGATTTCATATATATTCATCTTAAAAAAACATGTTTAAGATGCCATATCCATAAATACTAATAAGGCTGTCTGATTCCAATTTTCAGGTGAGATTAGCATTTTATTGAGTATTTTATCTGTCAGATTCAATACTGGATGTACCATCCTCCCAGGCTTATTAGCATAATTGCTGTGCTTAAGCAACAATAAAAAAATCAGCAGTAAAATAGCAGTTAGTGCAGGCAATTTGTTATCAAAAGCTTTTACTTAAGGACAGCTCCAGCCTGTATTTATTAGCAAGTTAGGGTTATAATTTATTTTTATTTTGAAATAGAAAAGAAGGGGAAAGATTTTGCTTTTTTGTTTTGGAAATAATAGAGAAATTAGAAAGCATTGCCTCTCTGGAAAATTGTCTGCATCTCTTCTTGCTTTGCAGAAGAACAAGCAGGAAGAACAAACAGGTAGTATGTCTCTGTATGTTTTTACAGACATTTCCACAACACTTTCAGATCTCTTTTGTTGCTTAAATCTCAGACCAGTCCTGGGAGGTCTCCATTCTTAGAAATGGAAAACTGAAATGACTTGCTCCAGAGGAGGCAGTTGAGTGGCAGAGCCAAGATGCAAGAACTAGTCTCTGGGCCTCTGGGCCTGTCTCAGCATTGCTGCCCTTCATGCCGTTGCCCAGAACCCCTGGTGTGGGCGCTGTTTCTCCTGTGCCTGTTTTCCATCCTTGCCTTTTTGCATATGTGTGTGTGCAGATATACGCGTATCTGCAGAGACACACACATGTCTATACACATATGGGTACACCTGTACACACATATCTGTGCATGTGTATTTTTTTCCTAAAATTTCATCAGAAACTCTTGCATTTGTCTTTCTTTTGGTGTCCCAGTTGAAGCAATTCTGCCACATGAGTTTCTCATGACACCAAATGTCCTCCGTTCCTTGCCTTTAAAATCAATCTCTCTCTTCCTACCTAGGGACTGACTCAGGAAAGCACTTGTGATACTGTCCGTGAAGGATCTAAAGCAAAATAAATGATTTTATAAGTAATATGGCAGTCTTTGTCGAAAAGATAGAGATAAGATTTTAAAATGTGGTGATTGAGAAATCATTTTTCTTTTTTATTTCTTGAGAAATGTATCAGAAATAAATAAGAACATTAAATTGATGCTTTTTAGTGGGTTTTAGGCTTCAATTATGGGTAATAATTTTCAAATTGAAGATAAAATTTTGAGTGAAAATGGACAACAGAAGCTCTTAAACTTTGAGAGAAGTTATTTTAGCATTTTAGATTTTCTTTTCTCAGTAAATTCAGAGAAAGATCATATAAGCATTGACTCTGAACATCTCTAAAGTGCAAGACTCTGTGCTGGCTACCGTGAGGTTACACACTAGTTCAGACAGGGCTGTGAGACATGTTTAGACTATTAGAAAGGATATTAATTAATAATGTTTTGTTTTAGACAAGCTATTATAGGCCGGAAACTCTGGTATGATTTTTTTCTTACATCATTCAAATTTTATGTTTCATTCAATTATTCATTGAATAAATATTTATTGAGCACTTATTATGTAACCTGTCCCGATTATATTTTATATGTATCATCTCATTTAATTTTTATAAAAATCCTATGAGATAGTGGCAGATATTGTTATCATTGTTCTCTTCATTTAGATGAGAAACTGAGGCATAAAGAAGCTTAGTAGCTTAAGTCACACAGCTGGTAAGGGGTGGAACTTCTTGGTCTCCCTGTACTCCAAACATATGTTCTTTTCACTCTACTACTTGGCAAAAAATGAATGGGTGGATAGATAGGTAGACAGTGCTAATGATGATTTGAGAGTGTCAGAATCCATGCAGAGCCTGAATGTTTATAAAAAGTGTAGAACTTGAAACTGGACAGGTGTTCAAATCCTACTATGTTTCTCAGTGTTTATAAAAACCTTAGTTAAATGACCTCTTAGGATTTTAATGTCTTCCTTTGAATTAAGGATAATAAATCCTCTCTTCCAATATCATTGTGAGAATAAATTAGAAAATGTCATGTGAGAGTCTCCAAAGGTGCTTGGTTTATTTGGGTGTTCAGCTCATCTTAGAAATGTCTATCAACAGAATGTTTTGTGCACTGGTTAGAGACAGCAACCAAAGCCACATTACCTGGGTTTAAATCCATTCTGTCACATAATATCATATGACCTTGGGCAAACAACTTTATTTCTTGTGCCTCAGTTTTCTCATCTGTAAAATAGACTTACATCACAGGATTGTTGTGAGGATTAAATGTGTTAGAATATGTGAAGCATGTAGAACAATGCCTGGTACACCTCAAGCCTGTACCCGTGTTTGCTCTTCCTATTCTGTTGTACCAGTGATGAAGGGCAGGTACATGGTGAACAGTTTAGGACTGGTTAGCATGTTGGCCCATTCGCTCAGGGACAGTGAACAAGTTTAGCTTAGAACATAGGAGTTGTATTATATTTGCACAGCCACTAATGACCGTGGAAAACTTCTTGGCTTCCCTGCCCTTGGCCTTTGCTCATCTGTAGATGGTGATTGAGAGAGTAAACTTCAGATGATGGAGGGCCCGGGTAATGGAGTGCATCCACATCCTTGATAAGCTTCCCTGGTGGAAACTTGGCATGTGGCTGCCTAGGGTCTGTCTGCTGATCAAAGGTGACCTGTGGGGTGGTATTTTTTCTGTGTCTTCCTGGCAAGTTCTGCCTTTCTTCAGTCTGCATGCCTGGGTTCTGTCCTCAAAGCTGTCTTCCATTCCCCTTCTCTCTAGGAAGCACTGATATAACGCGGCCACCTCTTCCTTGGATCGTTTCTCTAGCACCAGAAGGAAGTGGGTGGGAGTTTTGGCATATCATTTTTTGAAAGGTAATACACCCTAACATATGTATTTTACCTACCTTCAAAGAGTAAGAATACAGTGAAAGACACTTAATTTTAAAGATGTGTTGCTGTTGTGAACTCTAAGATGAAAGATCCTTCAGGATCTTGTGCTTTCTTGGGCTTATTGTCCTAAACAATAATTATTTTTACAAAAGCATGTGTGTGCACACGTGTGTGAAGCTTCCTAGAATCGGTAGGGTTAATTTGGGGGTATTTCTTTGGGCTGTTTGAAATAGGAACAGAAAAGCAAAAGTGTTCTTTCATGTCATTAAAAATATCTTTATTGGAAAGGCATTAAGTTGGTACCTTACATTATGTGGGGGCCTTTGTAGATTTCAAAGCACTTAAATATTCATTTTCTTATGTGTATCTTACAGCCTCCCTTTGAGGCAGGCAAGGCATGGCTTATCATTATTTCCTTTTTAGATATACTGTAACTGAAGTTCTGAGAGGTGAAGTGAGTTTTCTTAAAGCAGTGATGGATGAAAACCCAGAAGATTTGACTCTTGGGTGGTTTCTGCTCCACCACCCTGATTTGAGTGTAATGAGATCACTGTTACCAAATCCTCTCCAGGTTATATAGAGTTTATATCTTAAAAATACTCTCTTTTACTTTTCTTCTTTAAAAAGCTAGCTATGATTTGATATTAACTTATTTCTCCCCAAGTATAAACAGCGATGAATCTCTAGGACCTTCCGTTAAACCAGCATGTGTTTTTCAAAAATCAAATGTCAAAGTATTTCCTGAACCTTGCTTTAATGAACAAGAGAAGTGAAGGTAAAATTCCTTTTTTGCATGAGGTAATTAGGAAACAGGATGTGCAAAGTTGCTATATGAATTTAAAGAGGAACACTTGTACTGATGTACAAACTGGATGGGCACATTACAGAGGGTTTCATGCTGGTAGAAATTTTAAGTAAAATAAATTGTCATTAAGCATATCAATTATTTTTGGTTTGCTTGAAAACCTAATCTGCTTCATGAGTTAGATCTAAGAAGGCCTCTACCTCTTCACTCCAAAAAACAGAAGTATGACTCAGACATCTAGTTTTGATTACAGAGTGCCTTTATCTGGAAGCCCAGCATGTCCTCAGAATCGGAGCAGAGGGATGGAAGATGCACTCAAGTGTCCTAATGACTTAGAAGTCTGCACTGTGCTTGCTTAGGAGGTGGGAAGGATTCAGTTCTCTTTGGCAAATGCCTTTGACTCTCTTAGACACATGGCATAAAATAAACCCATTGCTGTATTATTAGTGTCATGTACCAGAGTATGGGTTGGACATATGTTTTGGAAACCTATTTCTTTCCCTCACAGTACATGGTTTCTTAGTTGGCAACTTCTCGGTGAATTGTCAGCTTCCTGACAGTGTTTTGAAATATCTGCTTTAGAAGGAGGCAGAAAGTTTTTCTTTTAGAACAGATGAGCCACTTGACCCCCTGACTTTCCATCTCTGATGGTTGCCTTTGAGGTCTTCTTCATCTGGTAATTATTAGTGTGATTTATGCCACAAATGCAGATCAACTTGTACTTTTTCAGGACACACATAGCTATAGTTTTTCTATCCCCACAAAAGTCCATGTGCCATCTGTGTTTGCCGTGTAATAATTGGCCCCAACTCTACAATCAAGGTTAAAAATGAAATCACTAGCATGGCAAGTGAGTCATAACAAATGGCAGATTCCCTTCTCTGAGTCTCTGTCACATTCTTAATTCTGTTTAATCTGGCATTGACTTGTTCTGTCTGTGTCTCTTCTGCTAGATTTTGAACTCCTGGAGGACGGTGTCATATCTTATTAATTACCATGGTAGTCCATGGTGCCTTGTAGGTACTTATTGGTAAGTAGTTGGGTTTCATATCTGAAGAAGCTGAAAAGGTAGTTTTCCTTGAGAGAGAAGTAGTTTTGAGTGTTGTGCCTTCAGTGCATGCCCAGCCTTCCTGCTTGGAGCACTGTGCCATGGCTTGTAACTTAGGGAGCCCATAGTCTAGCTATATCATGTCAGTGAGAGCTCCACGTTACCGCAGACGATACACTTATGAACCATCCTGACGAGTTCTGCCTGTAGAATGACTTAGCCTACCAGGCTCTGGCATGTCTTCTTACCTTCCAGAAGTCCCAGACATAGCCCTCACTTTCTTCACACATGTGATGGGATAATCATGAAGGGGTCATTGAAGGAATGAGCAAAACATTTGCCAAACTGAGAGCTAGATAATTTGGTAGATGGAGGATTCTTTTTTTAAAAAAGTAGATTGCTGAATGAATAAGCAAAATGTGGTATAACCATAAAATAGAATATTGGTAGGCAACAATAAGGAATAAAGTACTGATACATGCCACAACATGGGTGAACCCTGAATTCATTATGGTAAGTGAAAGAAGCTAGTTATAGATGATCATATATTATATGATTCCTTTTATATGAAAAGGTCACAACAGGCAAATTTATAGAGACTATGGAAATAGAAAGTAGATTAGTGGTTGCTGGTAGGGTTGGAATGGGGGATAGGGAGTGATTGCTAATGGATATGAGTTTCTTTTTGGGTTGCTGAAAATCTTAAATTATATTGTACTGATTGTTGTACAACCTTGTGAATGTACTAAAAACAGAGCTGTATACTTTAAATGAGTGAATTGTATTGCATGTGAATTTTATCTCAATAAAGCTGTAAAAAAAAGTAGATTGCCCTTCAATCTACAGTTCTTGATGGTTGCTTCAGGGGTTCAAAAAGTACCAAGTTTGTAACTCATCTTGATTTGTTTTGGGCAAAGAAGCCATGTATACCTAACAATGATGAACACACTTAAGAAAAAACTGATAACCCTACAACCACTGAACTTGAAATATATTTCCATCTAACTTTATGCACAGTTTTTTTCAGGAGCTTTAAAAATTTATACTTCCTGAAATGTTGATTAGTGAGATATCCAATAAGAAATAACAGGGTTCTGACAGCCCTGATTGTATAAATAGGCGTTTGGGATTGTGTTCATGGTTTGCTTGTCAGCTCTAGAGAAATGTGTGATTATGTTGAATGATGGTTAATTTCCTTACCCACCCATTTTAAAAATAAAGATGTACGGCTGGAAGACAGGTGCCCAGGGAAAAGAGGAGACCTGCAGCTTTGATAATGAACCCCAGAAAGAAACTAGATGGAACAAGTTCCTATTTAGGAGTTCGCATTTGAGTCCTGGTTGGTTTCTGGCTATAGCTATGGGTTAGAGAGCAGCGGCTAGCATCTCCCAAAGGATTTTTCATTTACTGTTGTTTTGGGTTTAAGTCTAGACAGCTTTTCTCCCCTCCTCCTTCAAGGTCATTGTCTCACCCTCTCTGATTCACTTATTGTGTCAACAGAGTTAAGAGAGCAGCCAGTGGACGTGCATAGAGGCTGGAGGAGAGTTGTGCTTTCTAGCTCTGTATTTGAACAGTTCATACACAAACAGTTCTCTTTGATTAAATATCCGGTGAAACCAATTCACATGAACTCCAATTAAACTTTAATGAACACGTGGGTGTATTAATATCAGCTGAGTAATGCAGGCAGCACAGATTCCAGTAAGTGACTCACTTCTCTGAGCACTCATTCCCCATGCACAGTTAGAGTTACTAGAAAGCTTCCAGCTATATTTGAGTGGATCTGGTCTGGGCCTTGTAATTCGAGCAATCTTCGAGGCTTGTTATTCATCTAGTGACAAAACCACAGTCATCCAGACCTCTGTTTTCAGAGCGAGTATTGGGTATGGGGAGACTTGTTCACATTGAACAATTAGGTCCTTTGTGGAGTAGTGACCATTTGGACTTTTATTTTCTCCATCTCCCTAGGTTTTTTTTTTTTTTTTTTTTTTTAATTTTAGAATATTACGTGCGTACAAACGTTTTGGTTACATAAATTGCTTTTGTATTGTTTGAGTCAAAGTTATAAGTGTGCCAATTCTTTAGACAGTGTGCATTGTACCCGTTAGGTATGAATTTCCCTGTCTCTCCTCTCCCCTCTGATCTGCTTGATTTCTGATGAGTGTTATTTCCATATGTGCACATAAGTGTTGATCAGTTAGTTCCAGTTTAATGGTGAGTACATGTGGTGTTTGTTTTTCCATTCTTGTGATACTTCACTTATGGGCTCCAGTTCCATCCAGGTTAATACAAGAGGTATTAGGTCACCATTTTTTATGGCTGAGTAGTACTCCATGGTATACATATACCACATTTTATTAACCTACACATTTTATTAATCTACTCATGTTTGTTTTGTTTTTAAGTAGAAATACTTTTTTTCCTTAAACCCAGGGGCAATGTAGGTGAAGGTCAAGGCAGTGAAGGTAGAACACTCAGTTTTGAATTGAGCATAACCTCCCTGAGCTTCACTTCCATCCACACCTGCTGGTCGGCCTCAGTCTCTAAGCTCCCCTACACCAGAGGCAGCAAGGTGTGCTTGGAATGAGGAGCCTTTCTGAGTACAGACCCTGTTCCATCTAGTGATTGTTGACTGGACCTAATTCCTAGGAAGGATTAAACAAGAGAATAAATATGATGCTCTTAGTTTCATGCCTGGCATATAATAAGCACTCAGTAAATGTTTGTTAATTTCATCCAGTGAGGGAAGGATGGGAAGGAGGATTTGGACATGAATGGGGCTTGGTCCCTGAAGATTCAAAAACTCAGAGTCTTATAGAGATTTGACTTAAAATTGTCTGTGTAATTACAGAGTAATGATGAACAAAAGCTTGAAAAGAGATGAAGATAAGTGAAGATTTAAGGATTGGAGAGATCCCAGAGGTCGGCTGCATCTGAGAAGGCTAGGGGTAGGGTAGGTAGTTCTAGGCTGATTACAGAGTGTGCACAAAAGCAGAGGCATGATGTGCCCAGGCACAGGGTACTGCCCGTTTAGTGTGGTTATAACAGAGGACACACTGGGGATTGAAGGGGCTAACTGACACTGCATTTACCCTCTGCTTTAGTCACCAAGCCTCATTCACAGCTCTATTTGCTGTTCTGTCTCCTGTCCATTTGTACCCTCTAGAAACCAGGTGAAAGGAATGCAGGAGTCAGGCAGAAGGCAATAATGTCTAGGTTGTGGAATGGACTTTAGACCTGTTAGTTTAGTGGGCTTGCTAACACAGCACCCCTGAATGAAACTTACCCTCTTCCTCTCAGATAACTCCTGCACATGACAACTTTCTCATAGGGGACTGTGTCCATAAAACTCTTAACCCGAGGAGCAGAGAGTATATGCTTGCAACAGTCAGGTAAGTCCCAAAGACTGGGAGGAAGCAGCTGAGTTTCACACGCCCAGTTCCTTCTCCAAACTCTGTAATTGGGTAACTTACCTGCCCCACCCCTGAGGACAGAAGGGGTGGAGGGAGGCCAACAAGGAAAGGGAAAAAAAAGCAAAGGAGAAAGGAGATGTGCTGCCAGTGCCAGTCTCAACATAGTTCCTTTAGGGGAAAAAGGGGCAGGCTGGAATGGTAGGACAGACCCAGATCGTGGAAGTGAGGAACCAGGGACAGTTTTCTGAGCAGGGAATGATGTAATTCATTCTGTAATTCAGGCTGGTTAATTTACTTACGCAACACCAATTGAAGGACGCACTTAGATAACTCAGATTTGAGTCAACAGATCTTGCATAATACTGTCAAGGTCCATGGTGCAACAATCAGCCCCTACTTCAGAAATAACAACCACCCCCCAGTGCCAAACGTTGGACATTACTTGCAAATCTTAGACTCTGTCTTCCTCCCAGACATCGTGAAGAGAATGTCATAGAATAAAAAAACCCAAGGTGTAAAGGCGTAAATTCCATAATAATACCATGGGTGGGAGGATCTAATCAAGTAGATAAATTCTATTTTTGAAATTTTGAATAAAGCAGAAAGGATTCTTGCAAATCAGGAATTAAATAGATTCATGGAAGAAACTAGGAACTATATGTTGCTTATCGAAAACAAAGGATTGCCTGTTAGGTTTTAAAAATGTGAGCCAATAGTTTATTTAGTGATTGGAGCTAGGTATTTTGTTATTTAACAGTGAACCTTATTGAACAACTACTGCCTAGGTCATTAATTAAAATCTGTTATTTTCATTTTACACATGAAATAACAATAAACAAATACAAAGGTCATTATCCAAGGACACTGGGGCTAGGTTTCAGTAGCCAGTTAAATCCTTTGTTTCATATTAGGATTTAATATATAAGTGAAACAATAGGATTTGTAGATAGAGATTTACAAGACAACTGAATTGGACATGGTTTTGACATTCAGAAGAATATAGTCGATATACTTAGTTAAGCTCTGTACCTCGTTTTGGCTGAAGAGGTTCGTTTTAGAAATTCACTAGCCATGAAAACAGTTACTTATGGTATGTAGTGCTTAAAGTGAAAGCTGTTAAAAAGAAATTTGATCAGGATGAGAAAGATACATTCAGGGCGTGAAAAGAGCAAGACGGTCACAGAAAGGTGTGGTCCCTGCTGAAGAGGAAGCTAGATGACACTTTAAGGGAACAGAAGCTCAAGGTCCTGACCATCTGCTTCTTTTATACCCAGGCTTATTCCCATAATGAATATTTATTCTGCTCAATAACAATTTCCTTGTTTCTACATGCATGTGCTGTGGGTTCTATTCTAGAAGTTTCCATGGGTGGGGGAGAGGACTGACTTGAGGAGTTTTTAGCTCAGCTCAGGTTCTGTCTTACCTACAGGCTTCAACCTTTCCATAAAGACCCAACTTCTCTTCTTGTCCCCAGGTCCTAAGCTGGTCCTGTACACATTCTCTATGTGGTTAATCTTACACCATTAGTAGTGTACCAGATTTTGTCAGAATCAGTTAACTCTTTAGCAGAAAACCCCTGATGTGGAAGGGAGGCTAGCTTTCCTTCACACGGCACTGGACTCTCCCTGGGCTTTTTTGTGTGTGCTGCGTGGAGACCATCTTATAACATTTCAGTCATATCTTCCTTATTTTAAAACTACAGAATTGATCTTACCAACTTACTGGGGAACACATCATCAGTAAATTCTAATGGAAAAACCTGTCTGCTGAATGGGACAGGAAAGCGTCACAGCAATACTGGTGAGTCATCCCAAGACCAGCCGAATCTGAGCTGTGTGGCTTCTTCGATGCTGACTCTAATTCTCCCTCAGATTTTTGTCATCTTTAGCAGCTTTTGAATCTTCATCTCTGATTCCCTTTGTAGGTCCGACTGTGTCTTTTAAAAAATTTTACCTGGATACCCCCTTCACAGATTGGACCAGTCCTGTTAGGGTAATTAGCTGTACGAATTTATGAAAGCAGCGACAGTAGGAAACTTTGAAATTCTTGAACAGAATCTCTCTCTCCCACTGTGAGGTATTGTATTAAAGGCAGGCTATATGTTTTTTTGTTTATAATGAGCATGTTTGAACTTTGAGGTGAGAGGGAAGTAAAACAGTTTTGGATCCCTTTTAGAAAAAAAATGAAAACCAAAACTCCTTTCCTGAGAAAAACAAATGGACGTTGCAAAGAATGCAGTAGTGCCCCAGGCAGCCTTGTGTGGGTCTGCCTGCCTCACATTCTGCTCTGTGAGCTTGGCTGCTCTGCTGTGCGAGGGGTCTTCACCAAACCCCTTTTGCTGAGTTTTGAATGGATCAGATGAGTTCATGCCAATGGAAATACTCTGTAAACAGAAAAAATATCTATTTGTTATCTTAACACAGGGACTTGTATTATTCCTAAAATAAAACAAACCTTCTTTTTAAATTATAAAGTTATACAGATTCATTCTAAAAAGTTAAAATGCACAAAAGGATGGGAAAAATCCAATCACGTATAAGTCCTTATCCAGAGAAACCACTGTTCTAGTTTACTAATGTAACTCTTCTTTTTTAAAAGGAGGATTACATTTCATCTGTGTATATATGTATATATATGATATATGTATAAATATAGAGACAGAGTTTTATTCAGTTTTCTTTACATAATATCATATTATAAACATCTTTCCGTGTCATTTAACATTCTTCAAAATATAAACTTCAATCACTGCATAATACTATGTTATGGGATATATTTGCATGCATTGTGATATATTTGACCATTGTTTCCATAATTAAGTGCTAGCTGCCTACCAAGAAGGGAACTGCTTTAAAACACAGTAGGGACACTTAGACATTTTTTGTTTTTCTTTCGGTAGAAAAAACTTGAAGTATTTTATTTCATCCTAAAACAGTATGTGTTGGGCCTGGAGTTTAGCAGTACTTTTAGATAAGATCTCAATCAAGGTAAAGTTAGATCTATAGAGTTATTAATTTAGAGAAAATTCTGACCATAACAAAATATATTAGCCCAAGTTTTCTTAATTAATATAATATTAATTAAGGAAACATTGAAAAATAGTTTGGTTAGTCTTATGAATGTGCTGCATTAGGTAAGTTGCCTTATATCTTCTGGAAGACTTTTCATTTTCTCTTTTTAGAAGGATACAATAGATTTGCTTTGCCCAAAGTGTTAATTTTTTCTTTCTGGACATACACATAATACAAGAGTTAACACATTTTTGGATATGATGACATAATGATAAAAAGAGACATTTGAATATTTTCAAAAACGGAGATTTAAGGAGCAGTAGGCTATGAGAAAGGGATTTTCTAGTATTTCAGTCCTAAGATTGATATTTTTGTCATGAATTTATCCCTTTGTCTCTCTTTATGCATTCCTATGCATCTGCTCAGCATCTTGTGTCTCACATTGACTGAGTCCCATCCTCCTGTCTGTCCATATGAGTTTTTTTGTACACTCACCTCTCCTCCCTTCTGGCTCTTTATCTTGTCATCTATCTAACTAACCATCTCCGGCTATTACCCCTGTCTCACTTGCGTCTCTATCCGCCATTCATATCTGCCTGCTTGCCCATCCGCGTCTATCTGCTGACCATCTAACTGTAAAGTGAAGGGAGACTTCTGATGGGAGCATATGAATTCCTTTGTTGGATTTCACACTGAAGATCACAGGGGCCAAAGGTCACAACAACCAGAAAGTGAAAATAACTGGAACTCAGCCATTTTTGTTTCACTTCAAAATCAGGAAAAGTATTCAGAACTGACCTGATTACCCATTCTATAATGCTTATGAGGATGTTCTTAATGTAATGCCTTTTAGGGAATATTATTATTTCAACTAGCATTTTGCTAGGAGTCAGTTTCCAGAAGATAGAGTAAAGAAGAGCTGTTGTATAGTAGTAAGTTAAGAAATGAAGAGTTTTCATAAGGTCAGACTAAGGAAGAGTCAAAGATATACAAATGCCATTCTCTCCAAATGTATTGACTTTGAAAAACCATGCTGTAACATTTTCAGGGAGTTTAGATACGTCATAATAAAGATATTTTTTAGGTGTAGGGGTAGCATTTGGTATTGGACAAAATGGAGGGAAAAGAACCAATTATTATTGAAAGCAAATTTTCTCATTATTCCAGAAAAGTTGCTCTGTACTTACTAATTCTCAAATCAGCCCTGTGATGTAATTCTGATTATTTGCATTCATTAGATGAGAAGCACAGACTCAGGAAGGCTAAATGATTTACTTGCCCAAGTTTACCTGGCTAATGAGTGGCATAGCTTTTATGGAATAGAGGTTTGACTCTAAAACTGTTACTCTCTGCAGTAACCACATGGAAACCATACAGAAGAGTTACTTATAAAACCTTAGCTGTATATCAGCTCTCCCCTTTAAATTTTATGATAGCTCAGCCTCCTGCAAATAGCACACTTTCCAGTTCTTTTCTTGGGAGAAGAGAGGGTTTTTATATGGACAAGATAAAGAAGACATCTCTTAGGAGGATATGGATATAAGATCAAATTTATAAACCTAACTTTGGTATTTGACAGAATGGGGTTTTCCTCACATGCTGTTTGCTGTGTGTTTGTGTTTAATCTAATCCGAGTCTACTAGTCAGCTTGATCCAAAAGACACAAAGGTCTCTTCCACGAGATGCATATTATGAAGGCAAACAAACCAATGAAATACACTAACTCTCCCCAAACTTGTAAGCTCTAAAAAGCCAGAAAAGACAGCTATAGTAATATATTTTGCCAGGCTAGCTGTAATGATCACAAATGGGCCTGAAATAGCAATGACTTCTGAAATCACAACAAATTCATTTAGTTCTTAACTTTTCCATAGGTTTGAAAGCTTTCTCCTTCTCTTTTTATCATGCTAAACTGTGGTTGCTAACAGCATTCTATTCTGGGTGGGAATTAGCTTTGGCATAATTAAGAATGAAGATGGAGACAAGTAAAAGAAGCTCTGCTATAGGACTTGCCTTATATGATTTTATTCTTTTAATCTTCATTTTATCCTTTAAGCACTTATTAACTATCTACTGGCATTGTGCTATATGGGGAGGATACACTAGAACAGGGGTCAGCAAACTTTTTCTGTAAAGGGATAGATGGTAAATATTTTAGCATTTGTGGTCCATAAGGTCTCTGTTGCAGCTACTTACTCTTCTCTCAGACAATATGTAAAATATTGAAGACTCTGGCAACAGTCAACATGTAAACAATTGAGCATGGATATGTTTCAATTAAAAGTTACTTACCAAAAAAACAAAATACAGCAAGCTGGATTTGGTCTGTGGGCCAGAGCTGGGCAGCACCTGTACTAGACTGTCCAGAAAAATAGAGAACTTTGTCTTGTTGATTGCTGTGCTACCAGTGCCTAGAGCAGTGCCTGGTGTATGATAGATTCCTAATAAATATCTGTTGAATGAATGAACTCATAAATGAATTAATGAATTAGACTCCTCTGATCTCTAAGAGCTTATAGTCTAATAGAGTATATAGGAAATATATGTATATAATTAATATAATTAAACAAAGGACTATGGGAGGTACAAGGTACTTTCTTGGGAGCGAGGGTCATGGGATCAGGCAGCAATTGAACTGTATCCTGAAGGATAGGTAAGTATGTGTCACCAGCCAGAGATAGGAGAAGCACACTGCAGGCAGAAGAAACACACAGAAGGGAAAGAAGCAGGACATTTGTGGTGAAAAATGAGTAGATCGGATGTTCTAATATCAAGAGTTTCCTGACTTGCCTGATCTTCAAAATGACCTGTTATTAAAAATAGATTCCCAGTATCCTCCTGGAGATTTTGATTTAGTAATGCAAGTTTGGCCAGTAATAATTTACAAAATAAATATTTGAAAAAGAGTATAACTTTGGAAAGATATACTGGGACCATTTCTAATGGGAAATCAAGTTCTCACTTTTGTTACAAACAGGACCACTATCAACTAATGGTTGCTGGACCTATAATTACCTTGTACTTTTTGTGCCATAGAATGGAGGAGGAGCCCTGGTGAAAATCTACCCTACTTACCTGCTTGCCATCATATGTCTCCCCTGTGGATATTGAAGGGGTACTCCAGCCTTCATGATAAAATGGCATATAATTTAGCCAGTAAGTTATAGTCATATAAAGTATAATGCAAATATCAAATTCTCTGTAGCTGTTAGGTTTTTTGTTTTTGCATCTCGTGGTTGGGAAACATCTAAGAGGTCAAATGGATTCAAATGGCACAATAGAAAATTTGCATTCTATTGCTGTACCTCCGCTTCAGAGGATAGTTTAATTCAATGCCCAGATTTGTTTATATACTGTGATTACTGGAAGGGCTATGTAGTCTAAGTCTCCTTTTTAATTACGGGAGGCAAACTGAAGCCTAAGAGGTAGGTAGTGACTTGCTCAAGTTCTATCACCAAATTATTGGCAGAACCAATTGGAGTTCTGCAAATGGTAAGTTACATAATTTTGTTTTCTTTGCATAGTACCATGCCACTTTTATCAATAAATTTCCTTATTTGCATAATTTCTCTTTTGAATTTCATATCCTTTTCCCCAGACCCCTTCTATGCTGCTTATCATAAAGTTATAGCTTAATGTCTTATCCTGGACCAATAACTCACTGTTATATCAAATAAAGGCTGAATCTGTTTCCCTGGAGAGCTTAACATATTTCCTGGCACTTAGCATGTGTTCAGCAAATAATTGTAGACATGAAATATCTTGAGCATCTTTTCTTTTCTCATGTGTTTTGACTCAAGTTCCTTTGCAGTTACATTGTCAGAGAAGTCAAGCTCTTCCAGAATTGCTCAAATAAAAAGATACTTTCTTTTAAGCTTCCTTGAAAAAAAAAGTTGAATTCCCTATTATGGCTGAGACCTTTCTTAACAGCTCTTCTGACAGTTAAATGTCAGCAACTTCAAAAAAGAAATGTCAGTAAATTATCAGGGAAAGAAATTACATATTTATTTAGGTGGAAATATTTTAATTGACCACTTAAATAAAGATTACAGTAAAATACTGAAAAATTTCATAGCTTGCACATTTCTTTCAATTGCTGGGACTTTTTTTGTTTGTATCTCTTAGAAAACTTCATTTTTTATTTCTTTTGCATTTTGGTTGTATATGTGCCTTGTCTCTCCCAGTAGATGGTGAGTTCTTTTGAGTCGAAGCACTTAAAAAAAATTAATCTCTGCATCCACACAAGACCTAGCTATTGTAGATGCTAAATACTAAATATATATTTACTTAAAGAAGCATTGTTAGAAGATGGTAAGTCGTACCTTGAATTCATTCTTATTTTGGAGCCCTCAACAGCTAGTTCACCAAACGTCTGACTTTGCGCCCTTCTTTGAGCTCAATGTTGGCAGTGGGCATGGATTGGGGCAGGCATATAAGAGTGAGTAAAACATCGTTATTTGTCTCAGGGAACTCTATAGTTTGGTGGGAAGGTTGATATACAACACATAAACATAATGTGATGTAGCAATCTGCAACAGGTACAAATACCTGTATTAGAAACTGGAGGCAGGTTAAATCCAACAAGGTGAAACCAGAGAGGCTTCAGCAAAGAATTAATATTTGAGATGAGCTTTCTTGTGTCTTTGTATCCATTTCAGTTATTGCTTTTGATCTTTCTCAACACATCTCACGCACGCACGCATACACACACACACACACACACACACACACACACACAAAGTAATATATTTTTTTCTTTTCATAATCTGTTTGACTGTAGATTTCAGAGTAGAACTGTGTTTATGTGGGATAAAAGGAAGAGAGGAACAGGTTTCATTGTATAATCTGGAGTTTTCTCACAGTGTGAAAGGCACAGCTACTTGAAATCATTGGGATGGACATTGCCAATAGTGGCACAAACACAGAGCACCTTGCACAGAGGGAGACATTTACTGTTCTAAACTAGTGGTGTTCTATTCCAAGGATTTTTCCATCTACTTGTTGTTTTTCTCAATAGTTTAATTACATAAAATATTCCCCTGGGTGGAGGGAGCATAGCATGGTGGAAGAAGTTTTGACTTTGAGGTCCGACGGTTCTGTTTCTGTGCTAACTGTGCCATTTGTTGTGTATATGACTGAAGACTGTTGCTTGTCCTCTCCGGGGTTGTCTCCTCACCCTTGCAAAGATTGATAATGGAAGGTGCCTCGTAGAATTGTGGGATTCAAAGAGCTAATGTTTGCAAAGTTCCTATTCCAGTGTCCAGGACATGGTAGGCCATACACCTACAGAGCCGGGCTAGTTTTCTTAAAACATGAAGCCCTTTATCTAGTTTAACCTTTTCCCACTTTAGAGTGTTGGCTACAGCAAATATTTTGCTCTCCTCTTTACTGTAGGGAAGGCAGTGGTATAAGTGTACTGATGAAATGCAACTGGTTGTGGGCCACAGTCTGGGTGTGGTTTTGGGGAGAGAGCTGTGGGGCGTGCTGGGGGATGCAGGAGCTCAAGAGGGCATCCTCTCTGAAAGAGGTGGCAGCTGCTTGACACTAGCCAGTTATTGTCACGTGGGGATGCATTATTGCCAGATTTTTATGTAAAATCTTTGGTGTTTTAAAATGTTGGCAGCTCATTCAAGTATTTCTCATGGAAGGAGAAAAATGCAACTTATGATCTCACTCAGTAGCATCAACTTTGCCTCAAAACAACAACAAAGCATGTTATAAGTCCACACTGTACATGGTAAATGAAACTCATCTAAAGACCAGATTTGGCCTGCAGCCCTTCAGTTTACATCTTCTGTGCATATTTTTAACTGGTAGAGATAACAGAAGATGATGGGAAACACTTACTGAGTCCTTTTCATGTGCTAGACACTCTGCTATGTTTTATATATATATATTTTAATTCTCACAATAACCCAAAGAAGTATGTATTACTGTTATTATCCCATTTTACTGATATAGGCACTGAGGCTCAGAGAAATTAAGTGTGTTTCCTGAGGTCACGTGGATGATATGTGACAGGTGGGTTTCAAAGCAAGGGCTCTTCTACTCTAAAACCCTGCATACTAGTGGGTCTCAATCCTGGTGGTATGTTAGAATTACTGGAGTGCCCTTAAAAACACTTGCCTAAACCCATCCCCAAACTGATTAAATTTGAATATCTAAGAGTGGGATCCAGACATAGTTTTTTTTTTTTTTTGGAAAACTTCAAATCAATGGTTATAACTAGAAGTGATACAGAATATACTTCTATCCCCACATCAGTCACTCCGTCTCTCCTATATGCCATTTTATTTTTAAACATTTATTGCTTTCTGAAAATTCTGTGTTCATTTACCTGTTTTTAAATTTTCTACTTTTACCAGTGGGATATAAGCACTATGATTGCAAGGATTTAGTCTTTTTAAGTTTTTTATTCTATCTCTACCTTCTAGGTCAGTGCCTAGCACATAATAGGTACTTGGTAAATATTTATTTGAATGACTAATTGGTCCCCCATTGCAAGGAGCTTACAGTCTAGTGAGGGAGACAGATAATATGTACTTGGTCCTATGAGGTAAGCTGATAACAGTGATGTTCAAGATGACTTCATGAACACTTGGAATACTGCCGCTTACCTCTTAGATGTAGGGTAAATTGTCTCGGCATGTATTGACTGGACTGTGGAGCATTTTTGCTTTCCTACAGTGCTAGACTAGATCCATTCTGTGTTGTGTGTGTGTGTGTATAATTTATCTAATAGATGACACGTTAGTGTTACCTCTATTTGGACACAATTTTCCAGTGAGACATCTAGGGATTGCAAGGGGGACATTCTAAGTTTTGTTACCCAAGTGTCAGGCACTGGAACAAATTCAGAACTGATGATAGAGGTTTACTCAGTCTATAGGGAATTCAGATATTCTCTTCTCTTTTTTTTTTAGGAAAGCCAACTTGTTGGTCACTCTGCCCCTATGATGTACAGTGGTAGTTCTCAGCCTTTATCCAGCCAAGATTTTTGTGATGGATAATGATTATATAGCAGTGTACTAGGGCTGTGATGGAGGGTAGGAAGGATGTGGTTAAGTGGAATAACTGAAAACTATAACTCTGCCTTTAGCTCCTCCACTTAAGAAAGTGAATGTGAATGACAATATCATAGGCATAACCTTGAAAGAGTGTTAGTTTCTAAGTCAGACAAATCATTTGGATCTTTAGAATTTTAACAATTACTGGTAACAAGTTCTTGTGACACATCTGGCAACTGATGGACCTTGATGATAGTGGAAATACTTAGCTGTTGATATGGTGTGGGCATTGAACAATCAGAACCAACCCTGATAAAAACAGCGGTGTCATCAAGTATGCCGTGACTGCCAGCCTTGCTGGTGCAGTCATGGTGCGTCATGATGAAACAGCTAAGAGCCAGCGGTATTCAAATTATTGAGGGAAACAAACAAAAAATCCAGGTTCTCTTCTTAGGCAGAGTGGAGAGTGGAAAAAGCCCTTGCTCGAGGATGACAAAACTTGGGTTGAGGACTTGGTGTTGCAACTTATGACTCCAGGGCAAATCAGTTTTCCTTTCTGAGACTAAATTTCTTCTCATATATGGGAGGGAAAGTAATTTTTGTGCTTAGGAAGGAACGTTCAACAGGAGGCACCGTAGCCAAGGTAAAGGTGATGGCAAAGGGCATGATGACAGTGAGGGTTTTTCTCCTGGTGTGTACAAATTGGTGAGCCCTGATTTCTCTATTTAAATTTAGCCAAAAATGAAGGTTGAGAGGTCTTTGGGGTAAAGAGGGAGGACTTGGCATTCTTGTTCATTTCCCCAGTACAGTTATGTTCTGGGGAGTCAACAGATAAAACGTGAGCAGTTTCTTTCATAGTTGACATTGTGTAACCCAATAAACTGGGGCTAAATGGCTTTGTGCCCATATGATATTCATGAAAAGTGCCATGTGTGAGGTGGCCTGATTGTTTTGAAAATGGGCTGATTTTGACAAAGGGGAAAAGTTGGGATTCATTTACTGTAAATTGCAAGTAAGAAACAACAGAAAGTTGAATATTAGAAGAATTTGGCTATCGCAAAAACCACATACTTTCACATCAGTAAAACATGGAGTTCTGATCTGAGTGAAATGTGAAACTTCTTGCAGACCACAGAGAGTAAAAAGGAGTACTGTTGTTTCATTATTAATACCATTATCCTTATTTCTTTAAATGAGAATCGATAGCAACCATAACAATCTTTCTCAAAGACCAAAAACAGAAAGAAAGAAAAATTAAACAAAACAAATACCCCAAAACCTCACCACCACCACCACCACCACCACCACTGCCAGCAAAACCCAGTGCTCTGAGCATGCATCATCTTTAACCACCCATTGTTAAGTCACTGGGTTCTAGAGGAACAGGGTCCATATTTCTTTCTATCAAAATAGAGTCTTTATTAGACCTTCCTTCCTTCCCTTCTTTTCCTTTCTTTCTCTCCTATTCTGGAAGATCGACCCAGTTGGTCTACTGGTATACTAAAGAAGGGTAATGTTGTCCCCTGATATCTGTGATAGTAGGAGACTGATGATTTCGTGTATTCTGTGACCATACTTGTTCACAAGGAGAGACAGGCCAGGGATGCCAGATTGATGAGGGTGCTGTAGGTCCTTTGTAGTGAGAAGGTAGCTCTCCAGAGGTAAAATAAGGTAAACTTTAAGTATGTGTAGCCAGTGTTGTTGAGGGAAAGATGTCCATTTACTGCTGACATGTGGAATAATTGCGGTGTAAAAGTCTGTTGGATGGGGCATCAGTGGATTTGAATTTTCATCCCTTTAGCCAGCCACTTAGCTATAGATGGCCTCCACTGTGAAATGTGGGAGTTGAAGTAGATGTTTTCTAGTCATTGTTCTGACTGGTATTTAGAATTTGTGATTATTTATTCAACTCTTGCTTCCTGGGAAATTGGGACACTGTGGCAATGAGAAGGGAACTGAAGTCAGTAGCGGGGTAGATTTTGGGTAGAAATGTGTGGTTCAGCAGAACATTATTATAGTTACTATAACTATTATTATTTTAAGAGGAGTCCTTATAGTAAAGTGAGTTTTAACATTTATTGAACATATATTCCTTGCCAGACCTGGGGCTAAATGCTTTATTACATGTCGTTTTATTTAATTTTCACAACAACCTGTTGAAGTTTAAGTTTTAGCTTTTTGTTTCATAGCTGTGGAAACTGAGGTGGTGAGAGAATAAAGAACTTCCAAAAAGTCAAAGCTATTAAATAGCTGCATTAGGCTTTATACCCCGATACATTTGCAGTGCCCATTCTGATATGCCATATTAAATTGCAAAGTTGGAAAGTGGCTTCCCTGCCCTGCATTCGCCATTCTTGTTGATGTGTTATTGGCCAGTCTTCCTTTAAGCAAAACTAAAAACTAATTTGAATAAGCAATACAAAAATATACTACAAAATATAGCATAAAATTCAAAAGCATGCAAAGACAAATAAATCTAGTATCTCATCTCTCTGCTTCTCCCACCCAAAGGCAAATGCTTTTATCAGTTCTTAATATACCCTTTCAGAAATAAACTCAGTAAAAAAAGTATATATCTATATTTGTATTCCTTTATATTTCCAATGTATATAAATATTTATACAAAGGGTAGCATATTATACATATTATTTTGCATCTTGATTTTTCAATATAATCATAAGATTAGCTAGGTGATCATTTCCATATCAGTATCTTATGTCTGGTATCTTGAAATTTTAATTTGCATTTTTGTTATTATTAGTGACTTTGAACATCATTTTCAGTGGGCTGTACCCATTTGTAATTCCATCGTGTGAACTCTGTTTTGCTTCTTTTTCTATTGGATTGTTTGAACTTTTGCTTATAGATTTATTATAATTAAGAAAATTAACCCTTACTCTGTGATAGAAGTTATAATACCCCACCATTTTGTACTTGTCTTCTTTTACTTGCAGATTAAAATAAAGTTTTATATAGTTAGTACAGTTTTTCTGATTTTATGGTTTTTGTGGTTTAGTATGACACTAAGAAATGCCTTCCTCACTTTGTGATTATTTAAATTTTTTTTCAATTTTTCTTTTAGTTATTTTATTGTCTTCTTCTCTTTCCCTCTCTCTCCTCTTCTTTCTCTCTCTAATATTTGAGCCATTGACATTTTATTTTGGTGAAATGTCAATGTGAGGTAGGGATCTATTTTGATATTATTCCAGATCTACCTTTCCAAACACTATTTACTAGGGAGTCCATCTTTTTTACACACTGTTCTGAAAAGCTACCTTTATTGTATATTAACACATTAACTGCCATGTGAATTGTATTTAACTCATGCTAGCTTTGAGCCTGGCGCCTCATGAAGCACATGTAACTCACACATCCCTTTACTTTGGGAGATATGTGAACTATTTTTCAAGTTACATATAACTCATGCACAGAAAACAATAAAAAGTAACAAATTTTCTATTAAATTAGAAAGGATCATTTTGTTTTCGAAGTTTTTATTCTATTTTTGTAATAAAACACTGTGGCCCCAAGGAAAATTATTTTTTTCTAGTGTGGGAATCAATCTGTTAGGTTCCGTAATAATTAAATATTCAATACTTAAATACTTAGGAATTTTAATCTATTTTTTGGACTTTCTGCTCCATTCATCTGTTACTTCATGTATTATTATTATGCTTTTAATTATTGTAGCTTTATAATATATTTTATTATCCGGTAGGGTTACTCTCAGTAGTTCCCCTTTTTCAGAAAATTTCTGCCTTTTAGTGTTTATTTTTCCATGAACCTTAGAATGAACTTGACTACTTCTAAAAATAATGTTCTGTTGATATATTTATGGGGATTGCTCTAAGGTTATTCCCTAACACTATGCATGGTAAGTTGTTAATTCTTTTTTTCAAACACTAATGCCTTGACATTTGTTGGAATCCTCTTTTATGTCCCCTGGAGCTTTTCGAGTTTTCTCTGTGTAGCCCATGCATGTTTTGTACCAGTTTATTTTTCTAGATACTTTCTGTGTTTTCTAGTGGATGAAATTATTTCTTATACCATCTAATGTATGTGTAGGTGTAAGATCTTGATTTCAGGATACTGATTTTCTACTCACCCACTTTACTGAATTGTCTCATTATTTGAATAATTTTAGATAAATGTCTTTGAGTGTCTAGTTAAGTAATCATATCATCTGCCAATAACTATAATTTGTCTTTTTCTTTCTAATTTTTATAACTCATAGCTTTCTTTTAATGATTTTCTACCACCTCCAGAATAGCAGTGTTTGAATGAATGTCCTTCTCTTGTTCCTGATTTCAATGGGAATGCTTATAATGTTCCTTACTAATAGTGAGATGGCTTTTGATTTGAGAAATGTATTGTGTTAAAAAGTATGCGTCCTTATTGAGAGATTTTTAAAATTGAAACTGGTTGTTAAATGCTTATCTAATTCCTTTTTTAGAAACTATGGAATTATTCATATATTCTAAGAAAATATCTTAGAGTTTTCTCTTTTGTCCTATAAAGGTGGTATAATATATGAATAAAATTTTCAAATATGAAATCCTGTTAGTACTCCTGGTGAAATAATATCTACTTCATCAGAGTTTATATATTATATATTTTTAGTGTGGTTGGATCCTAGAGATCAAAATATATTATTTTCAATTCAATTTTCATGAGTGAGATTATTTGAAAAATCTGTGTGAGTGTATTAGCATTGTCAAGTTTTAGTGTCAATGTTATGCTTAAATCATTATAAAAATAATAAGGAAACTACCTTGATCTAATGCCTTTCCTAGAGGGGTGGAGGTGTTTGCTTTTTATAAACTTTTTATGTTTCTTCTATTGTAATTAGACTAATTAGCTTTTATATCTCTTCTCAGGTTGTGATTGTTAAATTACAGTTGTTTAGGAAAGTCATCGATTTAAAATTCATTTGCAGATAATTTCTTGTGATTATTTTCATTTCCTTTGTATTTATGGTTATTTTTCACATTGTTATTTAAAGTTCTGTGGTTTTGTGCTATATCTCTCTATCCCTCTTTCTGATTAGTTTATCAAAGTGTTATTCATCATTTATATAAAAACAGCTTTTGCATTAATTGTCTCTACCATTTTGAAATTCTTGATTTTTTTTCTTTAAAATCTTCTGTAAGATCTTCTGCTTTGTCTAGGTTTATTTTATTCTTTTTATCCTTGTTTGAGCTTGACTTATTATCCCCATATATTTATTTGGGCTTTTTTATTAATACATATGAAGTATAAATTTTTCTCTAACCATTGCTTTAGATATATGCCTTATGTTTTGTTAAGGGGTGTTTTTGATCTGATTTTAAATTATTTGGCTATGTACAGCTCTTAAAATGCCAGATCTCACTGGAACGTCAGCCTTATAGAAACAAGAACTTGTCTGTTTATTCATTTTAGGCCTGCTGTCCTGCCTATCACTTATTTCTTAAATATATTAGCACGTACTTAAGAAATAATTTTGTATAAATATAAGAATCCCAGTGAAGTAATTTTTGAATTTATGGCTGGTTCATTCCTGTTTGCTACTTTATGTCTGCTTTCTTTGGATGTTCTCTCTAGGAATCCATTCCTGTGGAGGGATAAGAAAATATTAGACATCCTTCAACTTTACATTTAGACAATTAGGGCCTGGTATTAACAGATTTATTTCTAAAGCCTGTTATTATAATTTTTTGTCACATCAAGTAAACCTCAATAAACAAAACAAAACAAAACAAAACTTTCTAAAGATTAGCCCAAGAGAAAACATATTTGTACAGAATTAGAATGTTGGAGCTAATGGGATCACAGAGGTCATATGGTACCCATGATTTTTGTGACTTTGGACACTTCATTTAAGGTAAATCTTGCACAGAGCCCCAAGGCCCATATGCAAAGTGACAAATCTGCTCTTGTGGAGAGGAAGGTACAGAGGCAGGGGAAGCCCAAACCCCTGCTGCTGGGGGCTCCTGACCTCCTCCCATATCTCATTTGAAAACTAGTAGTTTTAGCATAAAAACTCTCAATTTTTAGATGAGGATGAAAACAAAATGCAAAGGAGGCAAATGATTCATTCAAAGTTACTGAGTGAATTAGAAGTATAATGTGGGACTACAACTCCGCCTTTGTGTCTCTGCAGCTCGTGGTATTTCCAGGTTCCCGGGGAGCCTCCTGTCCCTTGCTCCACTGTGCATTTTTAGATGGACCTGATATTCGACTACCTCCCTTGGCAGGCCCAACAATCCTGTGCTAAGGCACAGACTGTGTGTTTGCTGATCCCTGAGGGGAAAGCTGTGATTCAGGCTCTGAAGTCTAAGAATTGCAGACTTAGTTTCTAGTCTCCTAAAGAGACTGCTAATCTGGGTGCCAATGGTGTTTCTGCTACACGGACACCTGCCCACACAGCATGATTAGAAATTATAATGATGACGACGACGATGAGTCTTCCAGGACACCCACGTTCTTTGCAAGATATTTCTGCTAATCGTTTCTACCAGAATCAGTTGGAGAACTTTTTTTTAAAGTTTTTTTCTCCCTTTCTAAGTCAACTAAAAATGCTGGTCTAATTCAGATGTAGATTAAGATTTGTCCTTGCCACTGCTGGTATGTCGTTTTTTTCATACGGGGGTCCTAGGACCTTGGGCGCATGGTGTAATGGAAAGCACGTTGGGCCAGGTATGAGATTTGGATTCAAGCTTCTGCAGTGCCAAAAATTTCCTGTGTGGCCTTGGTAAATGTTACTTCCTATCTCTGTGACTTTGCTTCCCCTTCTGTTAAATGGGCGTCTGAATTTCTTATATGCAATTTATTAGAGTTGTGAGACTCAAATGGACGTGCTGAGTAAAGAAATGCTTCTGTATCCACACTGTAAATGAAGAGGATTGTTATTAAAATTATTTTTACATTATGGCTATCTTAGCCCAGTAAGGTTATATTTAGTGTGGTATAATCAGGCAGTGTAGGTGTGAGAGCCGGGAAGGTAGAGTAATCTGGTTGGGATGGGTCAGGGCAGAGAAAGGACCAAAATAATGCCTGAAGTGCTGTCTTAAGGGGCTCCACCTTGAACTGCTGTTTTGAACTGGGGAAAAAAGAAAGCTCCAAGGGGATGGCGCCCAGGGAAGAAAGAGAGGATCTCAGGAACTGGAAGTCTCAATGGAGAAGTGAAAGGGGTGGGAGAAGAATAAGAGGCTGGAGTGAAGGCATGTGTTGGTGGAGGCAATAAGAGGCAATTAGAAAAATGCCAGCACTGTCTTTGGACCCTGTGTATCTGGAGTGTGGGAGGAGAGGCAGACACAAATAGAGAGGCTGTAGGGAAAACAGCATCCTCAGAGAAGAGCCTTCTCCAAAAAAAGCCCTCCAAATGCCCTCCAGGGATGGTAGAAGCTGGTTCCAAAGCTCTTTAGGGCCAGGAAGATGCTTCTCTTACTTGTTTTTGCATCCTGCTCTTTAATGTAGTACTTTGCTCACAATACTTCTTTAAAAAAATTATTTTAGGCCTTTCTTTTAAATTTAAGGCCTGAATACCTGAAGAAATGTTTAGGAGGTGTTCTGATAAGAAAGAGCTAACTTGGGCAATTCCATTTCTCTTTTTGGTTCACTATTTCCTCATCTGAGAAATGCTGGGCTCTGTGACGTGGTTTCTGTGACAGTACCTTTGTTTCAGGGAAAACGTTTTTTCTAAACCCAGGATTAAAAAAAGAGACTCAGTGAATATGTGGATATTTTTGTGATAGTAATGAGGTTTTGGGAATAAAGTAAAATGCTTTCCAAAGGCTTTTTTTTTTTTAGCAGAAGACTTCAGTTTGTAAACTCAACTCAGATAATTTGAGCGGAGTTCTTCCTTCCTTCCTTCTACCTACCTACTTATGCGTGGAAGGTGGTGGTATTTAATAATTCTTTTTTGGTCTTTGGTCTTTTTTGGTCTTTGGTCTTTACTTTGATAAACCAAGTAAACTGTGTTGAAGAAAATCTGACTTCTGAGGGAAAAATTTGAAAAAAAAAAATGATTCTTTGAAATGGATTTTTCCCAAGCTAGGTTATATAGTTTCTCAGACACTTGAGATGAGGATTAAAAAGTCCAGACACACTGAATCTCCAAAAACCCCTGTGAACGTGTTGGCTAAGCTTCTTTCCTTCTCAGGAGCACAGATGGGGACAGGTTTTCTTTCAGTAAGGCAGGGCCAGTGTAATCTTTGAAACCTTCAAATGCGGTTTGGGAAGATGGTTCTCCATACAGTGCCAGTCTGAATAGGAAACCAAAAATTTCAACAATTAGCAAAAATGCGGATTTTTGATTTATCAATTTCTTGTTTAGCAAAGTTGGCCTTCCTAGTCTATTCATTAATTTATTCATTCATTCATTTATTCTTTATTTTTAAAAAGTTATTCAATTCACCTAATTTCTTGCTTCCAGTGAAACTTTTAATTAAATACATTTGAAATGCTTTTAATTTATTAAAACAACAACAAGATTTGAGACATCATTTCGTGTGATATCTTTTATTGTAGTTCAGTGTTATCAGTTCTTTTCCTGATGGAGCTTTGGTTTGCCTGGAAGCTGTTTGAGGGTGTTTATTCCTCAGTAATTATTACCTGTTGATGCTGGTGAGTTAAAATAGCAGTATGGAGAGTTTCTGTGTACCCTTCACCCAGCCTCCCCTGATGTTAACATCTTGTATAACCAAAGTATTATATGTTTAAGCTAAGATATTATCATTCATGTAACATGATTAGTGAAACCATATAGTGTATTAAAACTTCCCCAGTTTTTCCACTGATGGCTTTTTTTTTTTTTTTAATTCCAGGATCCAGTTTAGAATACTTCTCTGCATTTAGTCATCATGCCTTCTTTGTCTGCTCCTGTCTATAACCGTTTTTCAGCCTTTTCCTGTTTTACATGACTTTGATATTTCTTAAGTGTAATGGTCAGGTATTTTGTAGAATATCTCTCAATTTGAATTTGTCTGATGCTTTGTCATCTTTAGACTGGGCTTTTAGATTTCTGGTAAAACCACGTCAGTGGTGGTGAAGTGCCCTTCCCATTGCTTCATTTCATAGAGTGAGCATTGATATAGGATATCAAGGTGAGTTATTACTAGTGATGTTAACCTTGATGGTGGCCAGTTTGGCTTTGTTTTATGTTTTAATGAAAGACCAGTTGTCTAGAACTATTAACAATCTGACATCATTGCAAATTAGTGGTAATAGTCACTGACTAGTCCTCAAACTACCATCTTCATTATAATGGAAAGCCAAAACTCCCAAAGTGCATGGATCCCAAAGCTCAATTAGAAGATGTGGTTTAGATTTAGGACCATGTTGGGATTTGCTACAATCTGCCCTCCAGACTCAACCCTGGGGCTCACTGGAGGGGTGAGTTGAGTTACAATGCTGGTTTTGTATATACTTACCCAGTAAACAACACAGGGATTGGGAACCTGCCTCATAAACCAAATCTCCAATAGAAAGGAGAAAACCAGGGAAAGCAGGAAGGAGTAAGAGGTAGACCTCACCCATTCGTCCCACTGATTTCGGGCCATGATCTTTGCCCTTGATAACTATGGCTCACTGGTGGTTAGCCACTCACCAGTCAGGTAAGATCATCTCTCCAACTATGAGATGGGAGGAAGTGATGGAGAGAGAGCTGTTTTTCCCTTGACAAGGGCATAGAATTTTTCTTTCCATGGATAGAGAATAGAAGCTAAGAAGAGGAGGGGGTTTCTCACCTTTTTCTTTCAGGAACTTCATGCATTGATGCGCTGCACTTACTGAATTATTTCTTATTCTCTACTCTTCTCAGAAAATACACACAGGGTTGGGAAGAGGAAGTATTGGTGACTAGAGCTAGAAAAGGAAGCTTGTTTCAAGCCACAAAAGGTTCAAAGATAGAATCTCAAGTCCTCTATGTAGTGATATCAGTAGAATAGGTATACCAGTGGGTAGAATGTCAGTTGTCATTTAATTGGTAGTAATCCATGGTCTTGTTTAGTTTTTCTCATTCTCATATTTGAGATGAAGCTGTTTCCTCTCTCTGGCATTTGCTATCACAGTCTCCTACAGTCTCTTAGTCCTGAGGTATAGGGTTGAGGGAAACTCTTAGAAATATTGGGAGAGCTGGGTCTGCCTGTGGGAATACTTGTATCTCAATAAATATTGTAAAACATGGCTTCTTGTCTCAAACAAATGTTTTACTCTGTTTACAGCTGTGAGGTAAAGGTTGAGGAGACGCTGGAGATGTACTGTCCAAATACGATAGCCACTGGCCATATGTAGCCATTCAGCATTTGAAATGTGGCTAGTGCCACATGTTGAAAGGATAGTACTTTAGATATATTTGTAAAATAAATTTATTTTTACTATTCTTTTTAAATGTGGCTACTTGAAAATTTAAAATTATGTATGTGGCTCATATTATATTTCCATTGGATGGTACTTGGTTAGAGTCTGGGAAGAATATGGAGCATAGTAAATTGACCTTGTGTTCTCCTCTGAGTTCCAATAATATTGGCATTAAAAGGAAAAGCTTCAACAGTCATAATTTTCATTAAAAAAAAGTCTAATTCAGAAGAGTTGGCTTATTTTATATTATTGCTTGGACTGGAGAAGAACCTGACATTTGGTATTTTCATAATTGAGAACATAACTTGCTGACTTAAAAAAAAAATCACAACATTTTGTGCTTGGCCTTAGGTACCAGACTTTGAGCTCTTTGCACAAAGGGATGTGTCTTTTTCTCTTTCTACCATCTTTTCCCCCACAAAACCACATACTAACTAGCACATAGAAGGTGGTTAACTGGCATTTATTGAAAAACAAAATAACTTTAAAATAGAGAAAACTTTGTGAAACTACCCTATATTTATGGTTGGAAGAGAGAAATATTCACCTTTATGAGACAACTCATTTTAAGACAGCCAGCAGAAGTAAAGAACATTGATCCAAGGGTTTGTTTACTTATTGATTTAATTACTATTCTCATCAGGTAACCCTGTCAGCTCAGCTTATGATAAGGAATCTTTCAAATTGCTAAACTTCACCATCCTCTGGGCAAGGGGAGACAGAAAAGGATGCTTCTTACAGATAATAATCCCTGCCTTTGCTCAGATATTGTCTGAGGGCCTGGAGACTGGGTTATTCTTATTTTTCCTGTGGTTTGATCCTTTCCAACATCTATCTCTACTATGGAGGTTGTGAGAATAATAATGAAAAGCAAGCTTGGACTATATTACTTTTCCTTTGGTGATTTTATTTTATAACACTTCAAAATGAGCAGGAGCCTCTGTGAACACATGGCTTTAAGGCCATCAGTCTTACATCATGTCCACTCTCCTGATTCTTCCTCCTTTAGGGCACACCCTTGGGGCAGGTGAGGGAGCAGCTTTATGTGATGTTGTTATTTTGTCAGAGCTCTGTGCTGGGAAACCCAAGGGTCTCCATGATTCCAAGTTAGATTTGGTACAGTCTCCAACTGATTTCTGAAACCAGCTATAGTCAAGAACATGCTGAGGCAACTCTCGTAGGATCTATGATAGCTTTGTTGCTTACTATTGCCTTTTGGTTATATACAGCCTGATTTCAAGTATTATTTGAAGCCTTAATTCTCTTGTAGTAGAGAATGGAAGGTTGTGGGTGTTTTTGAAAGTATACAGCTGTAGTAATAGGAAAAGAATTGGCCTCGAAGTCATAAAACCTGTGTTTATGTCCTGGCTAAGCTATTTTCCATTTGTATGACTCTAAACAAGTAACTTACCATCTCTGAGCATTAATATTTTCATCTGTTCAACTTAGTATCTGCTTCACAGGGTTTTCATATGTTCACATATATAGGGTACCTGTCTCAGGGCCCAATACTTAATCTTTATAAACACTAAATGAATTGGTTTTATCACATGTCATATGATCGTGATTGGCCAATAGCCATCTTCTGTTCTTACTCTGGAGGTGGGGGAGAAGGGCATTAGCGTGATTGTGTGGTAAAATCCACTTTAATTCTAGCTGTGAGAAAAACAGCAGTGAAATGTGGCGAGCAATTGCTTCTAAAAAGCTTGGACTGAAGTACTTGATGGATTTGTGCTGGCTTCCCGGTAGACTCATCTCTGTGCTGCCCGCACAGCACAATTAATAGTTATTACTCGAGAAGGAACAAATAAAAAAAAAGAGAGAGAGAGAGAGAGAGCAGGCACAAAAACATCTTCCTGAAGACGGTCGCCTTTGTCAGGTTGGTTAGCCATACCTGTGAATCATCTTGGGAAAGCACAGTGTGGGTGACTAGAAGGAAGATGTTGTGGCTCATTTCTCACCCACTTCCTGGGCTGGGGAAATGGCTAAGCTCATCTTTCTTATCTACTGATATCTTGTCAATATCTACTACCGTTCACCATGCATCTTCACAAATGAGGCCTCTTTCTCACATCCTCACTCCAAACACATCACTGTACAGAGAGCCAGTTACTTTAAACACAGAAAAATTTGTAAGGCAGAAGCAGAACAGAGTTGAGAGGCTCAACGTGGGGCCATGGAAAAGCACTGGAATAAGAGTTTAGAGATGTGAGTCTGAGCATGAGCACACTGAATGCCTGTGAAACTCTCAAACCTCTTTTGTGATGTGGATATGAAATCAGTGATGGTTCTGCTACAGACTAGCCACCTGATCTTGGGTACTTCACTCTTAAGCTACTGGATTCTATGGATTAAGTTTACCTTGTTGTAGTCTTTCAGCTTAGACAGATTGGAAGGGAACCCTGACTTTGAGGATGAAAGCCCCAAGTAAGCATCTTATTATCCTATTGATTCAACTTCTTAGGAAGAATGCAAGTGAAGGTCATGGATTTTAGTGTTTGTTCCTCACTTCAAATTCAGCTGAAGCAGGAGTGATTCTGGGCAAGGTACATAGTGTTTCTGAATATCAGTTTGCCACTTGTTGGATAGGAATAGAGTTATTGTCAGATTTGGAAATAATACATATTGGAAAGTACTTAGCCCAGAATAAGCTCTCAATAAATGCTTGTTATTATTGTTGTTGCTGTTGTTATTATTACCTGAAACCACAATCATTTCCCCTAGCCCTATTTTATAGAGATAGACTGCAACTGCATGAAATATTAGTTGTAAAAGTTATTTGTACTATTTAGATAGAAACTATGTAGTTCCATCTACATAGTGAACAATGTCCTTAAAGAAAGCTTAGAACTGATTCCACCATCTTCTTTTTTATTTCTGCTCATAGATTATTTGTCCTCAATCTTGAGTAGTTTCTTTTTTGCTACATCTCTTGAATTTTTCCCCTTGTCTGTCTTTTACCTATTATTATACTAAGCCAAACTTTTACCACCTCCTGCTCTGCTGGTGTTCCTGACTCTCCTAGAGCCTTGCTTCTCAAAGTGTGATTCACAGAGCAGCAGCACCTGGGAGCTTGCTGGAAATGCAGCACCTCAAGCCCTACCCAGACCTCCTGAATCACTGGGCATGTTACCATTGTGTTGTAGCCTCTGTTCAACTCATTTTACCACCACTCTTGCTCAGAATGATGCTAGGCCAGTGTGTGTATGTTCTGCCTCCAGAGTATTTCCTTGTGCTCTCATCCCCTCTTTTTTCATCTGTCTAAATCCAAGCTACCATCCATTGCCTTGATTAGGGCAATACAGTCTCTGAAATAGTCTTCCCCTTGTGGCCTTTCTCCACACCACATAGAGAGATCCTGAAATGTTGATTGGATCATATCATGCACACACTTCCCCAAACCATACAGTGGCTTTTGTGTTATCTACAGAGTGTCCTCCCAACTTACAGTGGTTCAACCCCATCATAAGACAAGGAGCATCTGGACCTATGATGGTTTGACTTCTGATTTTTCCATTTTAGATTAGGTTTATGTGGACATAACCCTATTAAAATTCAAGGAGAATGTATAGAAACATTTGAAAGACCCTTTCATGGCCTCCAAAACCCTGTGAGATGGCTCTTTGTCCTTTCCTTTATCTCACACCCATCATCACTTATCATAGTAAGCTATAGACACATTGGCCTTCCTTTAGTCCTGTGTATAAGCCAAGTTTGTTCATACCTGATCTTCCCCTGACTACATACTAAGCTGGCTTGAAGTCATCCTTCATGGCCAGCTCAAATGTCATCTCATTACCTAGATCTTCTCTATTCTTTAGCTAAATTGACACACCTCTCCCCCATTGTTTTCTTCCATTATCTTGCTTTATATTCTTCATATCACTTGTAGTTCTCTAAAAGCATGATTATTGCATTTGTTTTGTTTATATACATTGCAAACTGTTTTGCTGAGAGATATCTTAGTCATAATAATGGTGAAAATTTGCGGAGTACTTGCTGTAAGCTAGGCACTGTATATGTTAAATTAAATAATTTAATGAACCATTTCATTTGGATTATTTCATTTATAGTTTTATATTTCTCCTTGACGGATCATTTATTTATATTTGTACCTTAGGATGTCAGTTTCTTGAGGGCGGGGGCCATGTCTGTTTCATCCATATCCCCAGCCTGTAGAAGATTCCCTGGAATAGAAATCTTTGCTGAGGAAATGTTTGTTTAAGAAAGGAATGGATGATAGAAGATTATCATTTGGGAGCAGGTCTACATGAAAAGAAAGGACAAAGAGTCTCTCTCATCTTCTCTTTCATATATATATATATATATATGTACATATATATATATATATATGTACATATATATATATGTACATATATATCCTAGAAGAAAATATCCTCAAGTTTTTCTTATCTTTGGTCTAAGAGAAGGAAGCAGGTGTCAGATTCTGATTTAGGATTTTCTCTCGTGGCCATGGGTACAGGGGAAGATCTCAGGATTCCTCTGACCATTTTGGGAGAGAGGTTCTTGAGTGACACCTTAATGGTAACAAGTTATCTCTAAAGCCTTAAGCTTATCATCTCACGTGGTTGGAAATACCAGCCTTCTGACTTTTACGTTCTTTGTGCGCACGTCGGTGATGTGCGTATGTGAACCTTGTATTATTACGGACTCAGCCAGCAGTAACCATGGTGAGTAGACCTATCACACAGCATTTTTCTGAGTCAGTTTAAAATGCTGACAATTAAATATACCGTACTCTTTTAAGCAATCCATCAGTCTCTCTTGTTGTCATGGTGACTGGAGTATATTTAGAAATGTGACAAGTACACTGAGTTCAATTGCACTTTTGCCAAAACATAGTTTTGCAGCTAAAATTGAATTTCCTGATTGAAGATCCAAGTGCTGTTAAGGGGGCATGATCGTTTCTATACATTATTCTGGAAGTATAACTTACATCATTCTATTAAAGCAGCAGTTACAATCTTATTAGGCTAGTCAGGTATTGATACTTAAAGTGGTTGTATGTAAAGTTGGTGAAATAAAGTGAAATAAAGGTGGCATCATTCTTTTTGCCATTAAAAGCGAAATTGGACCTCACTAATATAGCTAGTTTAATGATTTATTCCTTTATATATTTATGAAGAAATTGTAGGTAAGTGTGCACATGTCCGTTCCTCAGGATTATATTTCTAATTTAAAGGAATTTATCAAGGGGATCCTTCTGTCTTTATTTCCTGCTGTAATCTAATCTCTTCTATATGAGGGCAACCGTTTTTATTTTGGTCTGACCTTAGACTAACAAGCATTCTTATTTTTCTTCAACCTCAATTTTTCTGGATTTTAAATGAAGTAAAGGGATGCAATGAATATGACTTTTTTTGTCTAAACAAAGGAAAAGTAAAAATCTTCTCTCCTGTCTAATCAGGAACTTGGTTTGAATGCTCACTTCCTTGTCATCCTCTGCCTGTTAGAGTGCTGGGAACGATATAGGGTATGAACTGCTTGCTCATTTGACCACATAAAGTTTAGGAACTTGTGTGGTGGTTGGGTCACGATTACGTTCCTGACCAAAGACTGATTCTTCTGCTCTTGAGGTGAGAAACCAGTACTCCTGGATACCTTTGTTCTGTTTTTATCTAACTGAATGAGTGTGCAACTGGGATAGATTTTGAGCCCCTGATAATACATGGTTAGAATGTCTTTGTCTCGTTCATGAACATTTCAAACACTCTTTCTTGGTAAGAGCCATCTTAGGTAGGATAACAATGGGTAGGATTTACTGAGTGTTTACTATATGCTAGGTGCTGGGTATAGCAAGCTCTTTAATGGATCATTTTATTGGGTGTACACAATAATTTCATGAAGTAGGTGCCGTTGTCATTCTTACTTTACATTAAAAAGGTTTTTGGAGATTTTGTATTTTGACCAAGAGAACACCCTGAGTAGTAGTGGAGTCTGATCCAGGTGCTGTGTGAACCAGTGCCTGCTACGTGGAAGGCACACAATGAATCTGTTTTGACTACCCAGTGGCCTTCTCCATGGTGAGATCACACAGAGGTTTCAATGGTTCCACAGGTTCACTGAAATGGCGGTTACATAAAGACAAATGGGTAACCGAATCTGAAAGTAGAGGTGAGCCACTCTTTGTCTTTCTTGAAGATTTGGAACCAAAGGAGATTACTGCTGGCTAGGAGGGAGTGTAAGTCCCTTCTAGTTCAATGGTTTCATCTCTGGACTCTTTTATACTCTTAAAAATGAGATTTTGTTTATGGAATTTTTATCTAGTGATATTTACTGTATTAGAAATTGAATCTGAGAAATAGATTTTTAATGAAAAATATTTATATGAAATATAAGAATATTTTGAAAATAAAAGAATTTAGTGAGAAGGTAATAACAGTAGCTGGATTCTATACTTAATGTATTGTGATATATTATTTTGAATAAAGTTAATGAAGAAAATTCAGCCTCGCACAGCTGTGTACTTGAAAAAGGAAGGAAAAAAGGAAGTAGTTGTGGATTTTTTTCTTTGATATTATACCAAAACTTGATAGTTATTATTTTTAATTTTTTTTATTTCAGCATATTACTGGGGTACAAATGTTTAGGTTACGTGTATTGCCTTTGCCCCACCCAAGTCAGAGCTTCAAGCATGTCTATCCCCCAGACAGTGTGCACCACACCAATTAGGTGTGAATATGCCCATCCTCTCCTCCCCTTCCCATCTGCCCAACACTTGATGAATGTTATTACTATATGTGCACTTAAGTCTTAACTTGACAGTTTTGATAGTTTCTTACAGGTTAGTTCCAATGTGGAATCTAAAATCATATTAATGAACTTTTTATACTCTGTTGTATTTAAATTAATGGGTCTAGTATTCACTTTGAATGGATCTTCTTCTATGATTTTGTAACATCATGCATTGGTTATTTAGAAAATATGGGTTCACTGAGTTATGCAGATCTTCTAAACATTGACACATTTTATTCTATAATATGAAAGTCATATTCATTAATATCACCACTAATTAATCAAAAAGTATTAGAAAGACATCAAGTGCACAGTAGAAGTAAGGTTTTCAAAATTCTAATTTTCACTTTAAAATTTGAATTTAATTATTGGCAACAAATTTTGTTAGTTTTCCTAGAAGTAATAGACTACCTTGGTTTATTTTTGAGAAAATATCTGATGAAACCCAAATTTAAAGAACCATAGTTTATTATTAAATATGAATATTAAATAAACATGTTTCCTGATAAAGAATGGTTAGCAGCTCACAGTTTAAACAGTCACACAAGTGCATTTCTTGGATACAATCATTGTAGCTTGGTATTAAGCAGAAGTGCTTTATCGGTACTTCCCATTTCATCATACAGAATATCAAAAAGATGTGTACTTAAGGATTGTGATTTACTAAAAGTAATAATAATAATGCATTAACTAGAGTTTTAACTGAAACTAGTTCCCTATTCTGCTTTACTGGATATGGCTTGTGGTGAAAAATACAGTGACTATCACTACAGTTTGGTGCTACTACCTTGATTCATGTTAAGACTCCACTAGTTTTTAACCCACTATTGTTTTTGCACCATTGGTGCAAATGCCAACACAGTGCAAAAGGCTCATTACATAGTATTATTATGAAAATATTCGTGAACTTTTGGACTCCTGGGAAGGTCTAGGTGACCCCTGTGCATTGGTGGATTTCACATTAAGAATCACTGATTGAATTCAGTCCTTTCATTTTACTGGAGTGGAGAGTGGGAATAGACCGGCCCAAGGTGGCAGCATGAGTTAATGGCAGAGCTGGAACAAGAACCCAGTTAGTGAATTTTTCTTTAATTTCTTATTTCAGTTTCAGGAATTTCAATGCAAAGGTTTTTTGAACTTCTTTCTCAGAGATGGTGATGATAAATATACATAGCTTGATTATCTCTTATCCTAAATGCTTGGGACCAAAAGTATTTCAGATTTTAGATTTTTCCAGATTTTGGAATATTTACATTATTCTTATTGGTTGTGCATCCCCAATCCAAAAGTCCAAAATCCAAAATGTTCCAGTGAGCTTTGAGTGTCATGTCTGTGCTCGAAAATTTTTGGATTTTGGAGCATTTTGAATTTCAAATTTTTGGATTAGGGCTACTCAATCTGTATAATTATAGAACCTTTTGGGAATAATTCCATTTTTTAGTATTAAACCTTTTACATGTTTTCCCTGCTCTTCAGTCACCACTACTTTTGCTTCTGCTTTTCAATAGTAACCACTCACTCGAGCCTCTATAAACAGAACTTGCTTTATCCTTGCCAAGACTGAGAGGGAAGTTAAAGGAACAGTTGACTGCTTGTTCATTTTCCAGATAAGACAGAATTCCAGCTTTGAGGGGAAGGAAGAATCAGTGAGTTTGGGTTGAAGGACCCACTTCTTTCTTCACCTAAATTAAACTGCTTAAAAGTCACAGGAAAGAAAATTACACATATAACTATCATTTTTTATATCACAATAAGTCATCTCACTGGACAACCCCAGTCCCTGCCTTTCAATTATTCTCTATTAAGCTTTCTCTCTCTTTCTCCCCTCCCTCCTTCCTCTCCTTTCCTGTAAGAAGGAGGTTGCCCATAAAAGTTGCTCTTAACTTTGGTTTTAATTATAGTGATATTTTATGTGATCTGTTTTCTTCAGTACAAACTAGACAGACTGTGAGACTGTATTGAAGAATGGTGAGAAAATCAATAGACTTGGACCCAGATATTACATGTCCTTTTTAATATATCTCCTCTGTTTTAGAGTAGCTTTTTTTTAGGAGCTAGGGATTACAGGCAATACTGTGTGTGAACATATATGTCTGGTAAACTGTGAAAGGAGGCTTGCAGACTCTCCAATGTATTGCTATCTCATTTTCAAATGAATTGGGTATTCTTTTGTAAGATCTCATTTTTTCTTACTTTTCATCTAGCATTTGATTGCCTTCCTATAGCTATGAGCTTTTTGAGTCAAATCTTGTGTATTATTTTTTTCTGATTTCTCCTTTCATATCTTTCTTGGCCCAAAGTGTTATTAGATTTGACCTTAGGTTATCCTTGTGAATTAGCTCTTCCCCAATCCTAGGCCTTCGGTGACTTGCTTTTCTTTCCACAAAACTGATGTTTCTTGCCTTTTCTGTTCCCTGCAAATCATTTAGTCTTCTTGTTCTTTCTGCCTTAGACTTCTAGTTATGGTCTTTTCTAGCCACTTATTAGGCTCACGAATTGTTTTATAATAGCTAGTTGAAGTTTTCAAAATATGAGTTTTGTTTCTCCTTGTCTAAACTTCCTGAGAATGGGGCTGTCTCATGCTTGGTGTATAATGGGGCTTGGGGGAGGTAGACCTCAGGAGGTGATGAGAGCTATGGGGAATGGCTGTAAATACTGATGAAGCTCACCTCCTATTCTGTCCCCACCCCATCCCTTTTTAATCTATCCAGCCAGTCTGTATCTTTCAAGTGGGGAATTTCATCTGTTTACATTCAAAGTTGTTGTTGATAGGTGAAGATTTACTTTTGTAATTTCGCTAATTGTTTTCTGGTTGTTTTGCATATCATTTGTTTCTTCTTCTCTTATTGTTTATCATTGTGGTTTGGTAGTTTTTTTGTAGTGGTAAGATTTGATTTTTTTTTCTTTCTCCTTTGTGTATTTGCTCTACCAGTGAGTTTTATATTTTTGTGTGTTTTCTTGATATTGATTATTATCATTTTACTACCAGGAGTAGATCTTCTTTGAGCATTTCTTGTAAGTCCAGTCTAGTGGTGATGAATTCTCTCAGTCTTTGCTTATCTGGAATATACTTTATTTTTCTTTTATTTCTGAAGGCTGGCTTTGCTGGGTATAGTATTCTTGGATAGCCACTTTTTCCTTTGAGCACTTTGAATATATAATTTCATTCTTTTCTGGCCTAAAATATTTCTGTGGAAAATTTCCTGTTAGTCTAATGAAGATTCCTTTGTATGTGACTTGCCACTTTTCTCTTTCTGGTTTTAGAATTCTGTTTTTTACTTTGACAATTTGATTGTAATGTGCCTTGGGGAGGACTTTTTAATGTTGAATCTTTTTGAAGATTTTTGAGCTTTCTGGATCTGGTTGTCCATATCTCTCCCCAGGCTTCAGAATTTTTCAGCTATTATTTCATTAAATGTTTTTTTTTTTTTTTTTTTTTTAATGCCATTTCCCTTCCAGAAGTTCCCTAATACAAGTATTTGTTTGTTAATAGTGTAAGTTATTTTAAGCCTTAAAAAGGCTTAAGCCTTGTAGGTTTTTTTTTTTTCACTCTTTTTCATTCTTTTTTTTTTTTTTTCTCTGACTGTAATTTTAAATGACTTACCTTCAAGTACAATGATTCTTTATTCTGCTTGATTAAGTGTGCTGTTGAAGTTCTCTGTTATATTTTTTATTTAATTTATTGAATTCTCTACCTGCAAGATTTTCATTTGGTTATTTTTTTATGATTTTTTTATTTCTGTCGAATTTCTTATTTATATCATGAATAGTTTTTCTGATTTAGTTGAATTATCTCTTTGCATTTTCTTGTATCTCATTGAGTTTCCTTAAGATCATTATTTTGAATTCTATTTCTGCCAATTCATTGATTTTTCTTTCATTAGGGTCTGTCGGTATAGAGTTATGTTCCTTTGATAGTGTTATATTTTCTTGCTTTTTCATTTTTCTTATGTCCCTGAGTTGATGTCTGTGCACCTAGTGGAACAATCAACTCTTTCAATCTTTCTAGAGTGGATTTGGTATGAAGAAACCTTCACTTAGAGTTGGGTTTTAGTGTTTTGGTTGGGAAGGGTATGGTGACTCTCTTTCTGGATAGGTATAGTGGTATAGACTCTGTTCAGCTTCTTCAGCTGCATTCAATATCAGGAATAATTGTGGGCACCTCAGTGGTCTAGGCTGTAGAAGTTTGTGGCAGTGTTTCTGGTGGCATAGGTTGTTAATGTCCTCAGTGTCAATGGCTTTGGGGGTCCTCCTCCTATTCTCATTTTCCTCTCATGGGGAGACTTAGCTAGGTGGATGCCTCTTGGTGTCAGTTATGACATGGGCTATAAAGATCTATAGCAGTGCTGGGTTTCAGGTACAGGTCGTCAGAGCAGCTGTGAGGCCAGTGTCCTAGGTCCAGAGTCTTTCTGATCTATAGTGGCACCTGGGTGTTGGGCTGCATGTTAACTCTCTTTAGGTTTGGATGTAGGTCGTCCACAGAGCCAGGACCTGTGACTGAGAGGCACCCCTCTAGCAGCTCATGTTCAGCTGATTCTGCCCCTGGGGAATAGACACAGCACTGGCCCAAATCCAGGGTAAAAGGAGTGCTCTGGAGGTTTTTGCCTAGTGAGCAGGCTATGGCTGCAATTTGGGAAACAGCCAATTGGGCTCCATGACAACTTGGGTTCCCGGGGGATGAGGCACTGTGTAGCAGTGATTCTGGACCCTGGGAAGGTAGGACTCAGCAATACCCTACACTCTGTGAGGCCAGGTGCAGCAGCAGCAATATCCCAGGATGGCAAAGCACAGCTGTCATTTGGGCACTGCTGGGGAAGGGAACAGCACAGCGATGACTCTCCTCCCCAGGGAGAGCAGTGTTTCAGCAGCTCTGACACTAGGGCCTTAGACCAACTCCAGGGAAGCAGCCTATAGGGCAGGGTAGCTCAACTCAGTCACTGCTCTGTTTTCCTAGGATGTAGGGTATCATGTCTGCTCAGCCCTGGGATGCACAGCTGTTCAGCTCAGCCAGGGCACCAATTCCCCAGGGGACAATATGTCACTTCAGCTTAGGCCTGGGAGGCAGGTATGATTGTTCTAGGTGGCCCAGGCACCATTTCCCTGGGATGTAGGGTGCCACTTCAGCTTAAGTTCTGGGCTGGGTGACTACTCTGAGTGGCCATGGTACAATTTTCCCAGGAGGCAGGGTACTGCTTCAGCTCCAGTCTGAAGGATGGGGAGGGGAAGGTAGAGCGACTCTACCTGCACTTGGCCCCACAGGGAAGAGTGTAACAGCTGCTCACAGCTTGGTTTGGGGATGTTGGGCCACTGAGCTGGGGTGCTTCAGCTACTCACCCCTGAAGCAAGACACAGTCCAGCTATATTTCCACTTCCGAGGTGGTATGATGCAGTAGCTGTGCAGGGCACAGGGGCAGGGCACAGTATTGGCTTTTTCTTTGGGGGAGCACAGCTGTGTGGACTTCTGTGAGGACTGTAGCTGACCCCAGGGCTGAGATCTGTAGGTATCCAAGGTGCTGATGGGGCTTCCTTGGATACTCTTGCTCACCTTCTTGCTGCAGTTCCTCCTGGTTGCCAGCTAATCCCCGCGTGGGGGATGGGGTGAGTAAGGTCTGGTGTTTCTGTCCATTCTCTCTTTGGTTATCCTGCGTTTCTGTGCTAACCAAGCACAAGGTTTCTATTTCTCCCCTGTTATACCTTCTGGTGCTCTCTGTTAGTTATTTTCATTAGAGTGTAGTTGTTTATTGTTGTTCTAGCTGTCTTTGTGAGGGCGATGTGCACTGGGGCTTGTTGGCGACTTTGCCAACACCACTCTTACAGTACTTATCTTTCAAAGTCCAGTGCTGGAGATTTTTAAGCTTCTTTCATTTCTCAGGATTACTAACGTCTCTCATTTAATTTCTAGATTATAAGTTTCATTGATAGAACCCTTATAAATATCACATTAAGAAGTTAAGCATTACCTTTAGGCCAAAGCAATTTACTCTAAAAAATCTGATTAATTTCAACACAATCAGCCAGGATGTCAGAAGATTTCAGTGCTTCTGATAGATGCTGACAGGTGAGGAAATTAAAATCAGGGAGGGAAGCAATTAAATGCTGGCAAACATTACTTTAATGAGACAACCAAATCATTCATAAGCTATGGAATATCTTATATTCTTGATAAGTATCTTAGGGTGGTGGGAGCGAGAGCACATTTAAAATTGTATGTGTAATAGAGGATGGTTGGAGTGCAGGAGATTCCATGTTTGTCATCTCATGCTTTTGGCCTAATCTAACATTTCAGCTTCTTCTGGGAACAGATTTCTATGTTTAAAACATTGTTTAATTTAAACTTAATATAAGTAATCCTCTTTCTACCACCTCCACTGCCATGTGAAACTTACAAAAATGCATAAAATCTAGACAAAATAATCCTTGGACTTTGCACAGTGGTTTTAAGATGATAATTGTCAAGACCTATGAAAATAAAAACTTGATAATATATATTTTATACAACTTCTAATAAAAAGATTTGGAAATTATAGCACTAAGACCAGAACTCAGGTTCTCAATCACTGTTCCATAGTTCTTTTCAAAATGGTGCCCCCTACTCAGAATGAACATCTGGGATGGTAGGGCTAAAGAGTCACCAATTTACTGGCTTAGTGGAAGTTTTTGTAAGATACTGTTATATTACTCATTGGTACTATAACACTTACAAAATATCAAGTATTATGAGTTATCTTTATACTGGTCCAATGCTACTTAGTCAGAACTTTTGTTCTTAATATTAGGATCATCATCCTAGGGTTATGTTTCTTTGAATTTGTCTTGGGGTACAGTGGTAGATCCAAAGCATACCAAGGTTTGTGACAAATCTGTTGAAATAGGTTTTTGTGTTCTCTTAATTTCCAATGTTCTTCCATTCCCTTCTGCTTTTTTCTTACTCCCTGTCATTACTTCTCTTTTTTTCTTGGCTTCATTTATTCTGTTCCTGTTCTCTTCCCAAAATATAGTAGAAATTACTAATATCTTCTAGAAGTCTCCATTGGGTTTAATGAGTCTTGCTTTGCATATATTCTAATTAATAGGTTGAAGTTTTGCAAGTTTGAAGTGGATTATACAGATTTCTTTATTTTTGGTAAAATTACTTATGAGGGTAAGGACATTTTTTGGGGGAGGAGGATGGATGGTTGACAAAGGATGTAGATATGCCAGTTGTAAAATATACAGAGGCAGCCAAGGATAACTGGCTTCACTACCAAGAGGCTAGAGTGGGATCTGTCGGTTGTCCCAGATGTCTTTCTGGGTTTATGGAGAACTCCACTGTGTTGTGAAATGCCCAGGAGCTACTGAGGACACATGGCACTCAAACAATGTGAAGAGGACGGTGAATTTAGCTAGAAGGCTTCAGCTTTTCTGTTACTTAACATGAGGCTTATTGATGAATGATTCTTCACAAAAACTCACTGGTGCAGACTTCTCTTGTTTATGTGGCTTGTGTTTCAACACTTTGCCCAAGGATGTTGCATCTCTGAAACTTCACTGAGGAGATCTGAGAAAGTGTTCATGGTAACCTTGCACTGAACACTCCTTTTACCTCAGCTTAGTAACATGTTACCTTCTGGTTAGACCACAGATGTGAAGTCTCCTCTTCCTCCTTTCACTTGCTAGTGAAGCAGAGCTCAGAACCGTAATGCATGTGCTTTATAGAGCTTTAACAATTGAATTTTCTATGTTAGGGATTGGTTTTCCCTTTTCTGAAGTTGTAAAGTTACTCTCTACAGATAGCATATTCTCAAGTGGGAAGCTACATCGTGTAGTAGAAGGGTGTTTACTAGTTTTGGTATCAAGATACAATGTTAAATTTTTATTTGTTCTTTGTTAGCCATGTGATCCCTGAGGTTTGGTTTCTGTATTTCTAAAATTGGGGTAATAAGCTCTCAATGGAGGTATTAATGAGGGTGATTGAAGACATTATGGTCATGTAATTTTTCCAAACTTTAAAGTATAATGTTAAAAGGTGATTAATGTTTTGAGTTTAGTGGCAGACAACGAGGTTCTTGCAGGGCATCTTATTAACCATGCTCTTTTCTTAATCAGATTTGAGTTCTTTATGAAAATAGGACATTTTAAGAAAACTTCCCAGAAGTCATACTTCTTAATAAATCTATCCATTCTATAATATTAAAACAAATTCCCTTTGTTCTGGCAGTCAGATTGGAAGCTCCATGTCTCTGTACCTAAGGCACAAACTTCAAAATGATGCTTTAGGTCTTTCATCTAAAGCAGTATGTCTTTTGCTTTTTGGAGACATTTGATATTTTTTATCTTGAACACTTGTCTTTTGAAATAAAAATTCTTTGTGTTGTTTATTGTTAGGTGAGATCATGTGAGATTGACATAGATAAATATTGTGGTGTTTTAGAACTATGAAGCATAAGTCAAAGAAATAACCCATTCAGAGATATTCTCTAGTATTTCATGCTTATAAAATTATCCTTTAATCAGGTAAACATGGACTCATGGGAAGAAATACCGTTGTACGTATCTATAGATATGGGATAATGGAAGAAAATGTTCTAAAAAAAGTAGAACTTAGGACAGATTTGGCTATGAAGTGTATGTTATAATCTTCATTTACATATAAGGAAATTGACACTCAGTTTAAATAATTGCCTAAGGCCATTGGTAAGAGGAAGACAAGTCTGACAGGTTCTAAATCCCATGTGCTTTTCCCACTTCCTCATGTCAAACAAATAGCTGGTTTTACTTTGTTATTCTCACACCACCAACTCTTGTGAATCAAGTCAATGAGTTGTTGTTTTTCCCAATCTAATAACGTGGGAGAAACTAAGGTAGAAAGCAAAGATTACTGGGTCAGACAGAGCCCCTGGTTCCAAACTTGTGCTCCACCACATACTGTACTGTGTAGTTTTGGGCAAGTTACTTACTTTTCCTGAACTTCAGTTTCTACACCTTTAAAATAAGGACAATAATAGCCATTTTACATGGTATTTGTGAAGTTAGTCATAAGAGATGTGTTAGTTTTCATCTCATCTTACCTGTCCCTCTGTGAGCTCCTGTTTTTTCACCTAGGAAGTGAATTAGAATAATTCCTTCTTGCTTCTTCACTGGGCTGTGTGGTGAGATGAATATGCAAGTGTTTTGCAAAACAAGAATCCACTATATAGATAAAATAAGTTATAATTATTAATGAATAAACATAGGCTTCGTGCCTGGGAGTAACTTTTACCTATTACATTTGCAGATACTAGCGTTTGAGTTGGCTGAACCGTGTGTCCACTGACCATTCCAAGAGCCAGCTGTCTGAGGTAAGAGAGGATCAGCGTCTTCATTTATGAAATTCTAATAGGCGTCTGAGCTGATACTGTGTAAAGCTGATTTTATTTCCAATAGAAGAAATACAAGAGTACTTCATGAACAACAAATCCCGAAAAATGGCCAAGACAGTGAGCTTCCCTCCTTTTTTAAAATTTTGTCTTCTTGATTTAATTTGCCCTTTCAATTCCTAGCCATTAAGGTTCAATATCAAAAGCACAAAAATGTGGGCTACACCAAAGATTCAGATTTAACATATCTCAGTGTCCATGAAATGCTATGTGCTAGAATGTTCTTACCCATTATTTTATTCTATTCCTAGCTAGTGCAAGGCAGGAGGGCTTTTTACCTAGTTTCCTGGCCCTCGATTGAGTGCATTTTTCACTACACTATGCTGTCTGTGTTACCTGGCTCTGAAGGGGCCAAACATTACTAGTTGGGTCAGTCACTGTTTCTTAGCTGCGGAATAAATCATCTCAAAAAGATAAAACCAAGGCTGCAACAAAAAAATCCTAAGGACATAGAAAATTAGTTAGAATCATTGAATCCCTAGGCCCATAGTATATGTGTGCCATTCTGCTGGCAGACTATTGTGAAGATCAGCCTCTGGGAGAAGAATACATTCATCTTAAGTTTGTCTAGAAAACAGAAGATAATGGAAAAAAAACTTTAAAGGAAGCATGATAGTTGTAAAATTTGCAAAATGTGGGTTTTTTCACCTGCAGCGAATTTGCTGATATCTGTACCTCCTAGGGAGCTCTACTGTGTTCTGTGTAATCTTTTATAAATCTGAACCAAACAGAGAGGAAGTAGGGAATATGGTGTTCCCGACTGTAGGTCTCGTAGAATAGTAGCTTTGTAGAAGATTTGATAACACTATTTATAGTACTGTAAACGTTTGTTCTGCTGATATTTTATTAATTCCTTTGGTATATTATATTGATGATTTTGAACTGCAAACATGACTTTAGTTGCACAGACCTTTGAAAAAAATGAAGTTGATTGATATTGTCCCATATTTGTGGGACTTCGATGATTTGGAATTGAGTGGAAATTATGGTGTTAGGTTAACATGATTTTTCGAATCTACTATTTTGCATACAAGGTCAGTTTTGTATGGACTATGAAACTCCAGTAATTAAATCAGGCATAGAGTTATTTAGATTTTCTTTTCATTCCTACAAAAGAAAGCATTGATTCAAAGAAAAAGGAAAAAGCTAGCAAAAAATACAGAAAAGGTGTCTGCCCATCTTTTAGTCTCTCTCTAGTCCATAAAAAGCCCCTGCAAAAACTTCTTTCTAAAGCAGTTCTTTCTATACTTCTTTCTAAAGAAGTATTATTTTTATGGATAAATATATCAGAAAATAATGTACTGTAGATATCTACATCATAGTTTTTGATAGCTCTGTGAGGCAGAGATCTAACTTGTTAATTTAGAAACTGCAGTTATCGTACTAACCTTCCCCCAGATGTCAGTTGTTAAATATTAATAGAATAAGCTGTGAAAAGTAGTTAACTGTGCCCCCCTTCCCCAGGGAAACCCATCTCGAAACTACAACTTCTGAGCAAAGCTTGAAAGTTTACAAAAAAATCACTCTTGAGAAAAATGAATTCTCTCTCTCCCTTCTGCCCTCTCTCCCCCCTTCTACTCCCCACTTCCTTCTCTCTCTCTTTCTCCCCATCCCCCCTACTCTGTATTTTGGAGGTGAGGCTAGTGGGAGGGAAGGATAGAGACTTCTCAAATAACCTTTGGAAGGTGGAGAAGCAAATATTCTGGGGGCATGCTGTAGAAATTTAAAATAATCTTGTGGTAATAATTGGTATCAGTGGCAGTAATGAAGAAAGAATAACAGTTTAAATAAATAATTAGACTTGACAGTAGATGTGTCAACAGGTACCCACTTAATGAGTGTAATCATTGTTTTTCTCTGCTTTCAATGTTGATCCACCGACTGCGGTGTGTTCCTTGTCCCATTTCCAAACCAAATCTATTTAAAGCTGCACTTCATGGGATCTGAAACAGTATACCCTGTTTACTATTTAGAGCTGATACCTAATGTTCTTTAATAGGCAAGATCTGTACTTGAACAAGAACAGGCTTCTGGCCTCCTGTAGACCGTTGATTATCCCTGTTTTCCACAGGGTGATTCATTAGCAAGGATGAATAATACCCAATTAATTCTCATGGACTTGTCTGCATTGCCAGAGTGAATTGTTTATTATAATTTGGTGGAAATAGTCCTTGTCTGCCTTAAATAAAATTAATCAGTTACTGTTTTTTAGAAATGGAGTTAGAGGCAGTGGTTATAAGTGAAATTATTTCTTTCATTACCTGGGTAGAATCTCATTGTTTTGGTGAGGGAAGCAGTGTGTTGTATGTTACGTGAGCCAAAAGCCAGGAGAATCTAATTCTAATCCCGGCGCTGATGCCAACTGGCCGTGTCACCTTGGGCAAGGCACCTTCCTCTGTGAGGTCTGTTTCAGCATCTAACAACAAACACAGTTGCACCGATTGATTGTGGCATTACTTTCAGTTAAATGTTCTATTATCTATGGTTTTATTTCCTGGCCAGCCCCTTCTCCTTCCTGCTGCCGTGTTTCCAAAATCATAGGAAAGTCCTGTGGCTCTACTACAGAGCTAGTGTGTGAACAGAGTTATTCTTCTGCTCTGCTTTGCTTCTTTTAGATACCAGAAGAGAAGTTAGTAATTTGGATTATATGTACTGTATAACTCGGCATTTATACATTGGTCGTCACTTACCCCCCAGCAACTTGCAATTTCTGATCCGAAAAGGAAAGAATAAATCCATCTTCCCCCATGTTACTCTATGCTATGACACTGTTCCATGATCTGGACCTTATTTTTAGAGAACTTGGTAAACTTACTCCCTATTAAAACTATTGGGAAGAGATAGATTCTCCTTCTGTTATTTTACTTTTCCAGAGTGAATCACTGGACCTATGAGGAGAGGTCAAAATGTCAAACCAGAGGGGACTTTAAGAATCAAAGTAACCAAATTCTCTTATTTCGGAGACGGAGCTTTTGGGGTCAGAGAGGGAATCTGGTTTGTCTAGGGTGTTGGTGACTGATCCTAGACTAGAATTCTTTCTTCTAAGTCCACAGTTGTATCTTTGTTTAAGCAGAGAAATCTTTTTGTATAAACTGTCTTTTCCCAATATTTTTTATAAGGCCATTCATTGTTTCAGGCAGAACAATTTAGTGCCAGTGCAGGGATGAGAGATGTCTTTAATGCATATATAGACTCCAGGTGTCTTAATTCCATGAGGTGCATGAAGCAGTGGCACAGAGGGTTCTGGCTGGCCTCTGCATGTTATGTTTGTTAGGACACTGGATTCCCTTGCAGTCCTTCCTGGAAGAGGTTATTTGACTCTGACATCATCACTCTTTCCTCCACCCACCTCCTGCCCTTTTCTGATCCAGTGAATTATAGGAAGCTGAGAATGAGTTCCTAGCTGTCTGTTTACTGCACATAGTTTGGGAACATTAATAAAGAGAAGACAGATGTGGGATTAATACGCAAGGGGACAGTAGAGTAATAGCCAACACAGTGAAATCTAGTTCAAGGCCTGCAGTTCCCAATTGCTGGGCTACTCAAGATTAATAGCAGTGCCTTTCATTTTTTCAGACCCTTCTCTCTGCCTTGTGGGATTGGGCTGGGACTGAGAAACAGCTGGTGTAACCTTTGCTAAAACCAAACTCATGTTTACGTGGGACTTCCATGTCCAGAGAAGAGAGTAGTAATTATCTATCAAATAGAAGATAGCTTAGAGACCATTGGATCTAAACATTTACCTTGAACTTACAGTACAGAGCTTCAAAGAATAGAAGTTGTTTTACTGAGTCTGAGGTTCAAATCCTGCAGATTTATTAATTTGCTGTGACTTTAGTGAATGGAGGATTTCCCTCTGAGCCACAATTTCTCCATCTTTGAGGTGGGAGGAGGACTGTGGAATAGATGATGTCAAAGGTTGTCTCAACTCTGATTTTTATGAGTCTCAGATTTGCTCCAGGTTCCAAAGCAAGCTTGCAGCCAAGCCAGGTCTTGAATTCAGAGCCCCTTTATCTGGTGTGGGTGGTCATCATTGTAACTTCCACTGCTTGTGATTTCTAAATAGTATGTTTGCATTTGTCAACCTTGATTGAGGAAATAATCTTGTTCTTTTTCATTAGACAGGTCTCTTTCTATCAGGTGATTTGCCTAAGGCAGTTTATCTGTATATGTGTGTGTGCAAGTGTGCACATGTGAACATGTGTTTGGGGTAGGGGTGAGGATTATGAAAGTTTGGAAACTCAGATGAGTCAATGAAATAGCTGGAAATATACATCTATAAAGAATGCTGTCTAAAATTTCAGGAGGTTTGTAGATACACTGAAGGCCATACATGAGTTAAGCAAAAGATGGTGTCCTGTGTGGGAAGTATGAGTTGATATTTGGGTGACATATTTTTCCTTTTGATGTTGAATTTTCCCATAGTTCCCACTGTTCCTCTCTGAGTGTCTCATTTATCAGCATGACCCTGGATATTTAGATGTCTCAAACCATTGAGTGTTATTTTATCATTGAAACTCTTATTCTGCTTGCTTTATTCATTTGTTTATTCATTTACTTAAATGCACTTTTAACCCAGAAGCTGCTAAATGCTAGGCACTTTAATACATTGTTTTATTTAATCTTATAAAATAGAAAATTATTTTTCCCATACTTCGTATGAAGAAACAGCTCAGAGAGGTTGAGTAATTTGTACAAAGTTGTACAGCTAATAAATATAAATCTGAATTTAAATCCAGATCTGCTCTAAAATGTCTGAATACCTTCAGAGATAACCATTGAAAATGAATAAGGACAATGAAAGAAGTTCATAAACCATAGAAATCCCTGATAGAAAATAGCAAATGGGCCCCAGAGGAGTGTAGAGAAATGTGTGCTATGGGAGTTCAGAGAGGGACAAGATCACACATCCTGAATCACTTATATAATAATTGATTAATTACATGCTTATCTAGCTCCTTAAAGCAGAATAAAAAAAATGTTGGACAGTTGTATAAAATACATCATAAACAACTCAAGTTTTTTCTCATTTTTTAAAAACTTTTATCAGGTTAGTGGGCTCAACATCTTCATTTTGTGAGTGAGATGAGAAGGAGACCCCGGGTCATAGGGCCCTGATCATACCAACTGGATTGGAATTTCAATGCTTTGGGGAATCTGTTTGTTTGGTGTTTTTTTTTCTCCCCCTGTTATATTGAGCGTGGGACTTTTGACAGAGATAACTTCTGACCATGCACAGATCAGCACAACTGCAGATGTGAGCAGCTAGAACTTGGATCCTGCCAAGTTGTAATGACTGCCACATGTGTGAAGCTAAAACTTAGTGCTCGGTGACCCACTGAGTGTATGTGGGAACCAGAAGACTGAAAGCCAGTGTCAGAGATGGAGGAGGCCTCAGAGTGTGTCAGGAGCGACACCTTCACCTTACAGATGGGGAAATGGAGGCTCATAGAAGGGACATGGCTTAATAAAATTCAGGCAGCAGGTTAATGGCTCCCTGGGAATAGTGGCAAAATAAGAACTAGGCTTTATACCAGCACTCTACAGTAATAGCCACTTACACTTTTTATTGGCTATACTCACACTGATAGGCTTGACAGATATACCTGGATTTGAAGCTTGGCATTAATTGCCACGTGGCCTTGGATATTTGAGCCTCAGGTTTCTTGTCTGTGAAATGGAAATCATAGTCCTCCTCACAGGACTATTGTGAAGATAAATGAAATACCATTGTGTCCATATGATTAATCATCCTCATCACAACCCCATGAGACAGACACAATTGTCTTGTTTTCATAGATTCTATTTCCTAACTTCATCTTGACGCTTTCTAGGTCCTTGTTGCTCAAAGTCTGGTCTGAGGACCGGCAACATCAGCCTTATGTGGGAGCTTGTTAGAAATGCAAATTTCAGGCCAGACTCTAAACCTTCTGAATCTGAATCTTTATTTTAACAAGATCCCCAGGTAGTTCATTAGCGTTTGAAAAACATTCTTTTAGGCTCTAGACCAATTTCAAGGCTATTGGCCATGGCCTGCAGTGAGTGGCGCACTGCCAGCATCCTTGAGGCTTGCTATACCATGCCTTAAGATAGCAGGAGGGAGCCCTGTGAAGTCACTCCCTGGGAAAATTGGAAGGTTGGGTTGAAGGGAACCAGCAGGCTTTATCTTTTCAACACCCTCCATTTCCTCAGAAGTACTATTGACACGGGGTCAAACTGGGATTGGATGCTAAGTCTTTGTGATCCCAAAGTCCATGTTCTTTTCATTAAACCACGATGTCTCAGTCAAGAGGAATGCTGGGTTGTGTGTGTGATAACTCTTCATTCCCCGTAGTATGAATATTTCCACACTGGCTGTTTTACTCTATTACTCAATTCCTAGAGGGGGAGAATTAAAAAAAAAAAATTAAAAAAGCATGAGTTGAAAGCCAGGATCCCGCAGCTTAATCAGTTATTTTCGTTTTTTAATGAGGGTGACTATTGTGAAATAAGTAATTATTAATTACTCAAAACTAATGAAATATTTTAGTTTCCTTGCTAAAAAAGCATATGGAAGCTAAAAGAAAGCATATGGGTGTTTTTCGGGAAGCATACTGGTGAATGGACAAATTATGGTGGTGCCAATATGCCTTTGCTGTCTGGCTGGGGCCATCGCTCTATGTGTGCTGGCATCTGAGTCCTCGTGGGAAAAGAGGGTTTTTTAAAATTCCCATGTGGTATGTGTGGTGGGTGCCTCTGCAGTCTCAGGATTCTTTCTGCCGTGGTGTCACTCGGGCAGTGCTGGTTGAGTGTCTCCTTGGTCTAAAACCTCTGCTGTAAGTAGCCATGTGCCTCTTCCTTTCCAGGTATCTCAGCCTCTGCAGCAGACCGGGCCTGCCCCGCTGATAGCAGGCATTAGACTCTGGCTAACAGTTTGCTGCACGGGCAACAGCAGTACCCAAAATGGCAGCAGAACGGGGACCTGCTTGCTCCATCAGGGACTCTGTGTGAGGCCCTTCACCAGTATTTGGATCTCTGCACTGCACATTTCTTCCTTGTGAAACTGGAATAATAATACCAGTGTTCCTTAGCTCACGGGCATGACTGTTTATCCAATTTGTAGTCCATGGCCTTTGCTCCTCCTTTCCTTTCTTTTATCTTCTTCCCCTTTGCTATATGTTCATTCAGTCTGGTAAAAAGCTTTATGGCTTTGGAGGTGGTTGAAATTATTTTGGCTGCCCTGGGGACTGCACATTTCTAGGCTTATGATGATCAGAGGCAACATGGTATGTTTTAGAAGATAATTGGCTGAGTGTCAGAAAACTGAAGGTCCAGAGCAACCTGACTTCATAAGCATTTGCTTAGCACCTACCAGCAAGGTAGCATGCTAAGAAATTGAAAGAAGGAGCTGGTCTGTGGAGATGAATTTGAGCCAGGGCCAGTGAAGACTCACTGTAATGTATGAGCTTAGTAATTGTATTCTGGGAGAGGCAGAATTTGGAGAACTCTTTCTTCCTGGAGTTTTCTTACAGAGCCAGCTCCTGGAGTTGGTTTTGAAAGCTGATTGATTGGACTTTGATATTATAGGGATTTGAAGAGTAAATCTCGTAGGCAAGAGCCAGCTTTAGGCCAGACCCCAAAGCAGATGAATTATCAGGCATGGCCGAAGAACTGAGCATAGGGCACAGGAATGTGTAGTTGAGAGAGATAGTGATTTCTGATGAACCTCAGACTCTTCATCTGCAAAATGTGAGCTTTGGGCAAGATGGTTCTTAATAAACCTTAAGAAGCTGGAATTCTACAAAGTCTCTTATCCCACAGCCAGGTGAGCCACTCAGTCAAACTCTGGTAGTTCAATAGTGGCCACAGAGCAAGGCCTTGCCCAGGTGGCCTGACCTTGCTGCAGTGGTCTTCCTATTGCCCTCATGTCATTACAATGGCACATAGGTGTGGGGGGGTGTCCTTATTATTCTGGCCTTTAATGTATGAAATGTGGAATGTTAAAGTGATCTAAGGCATAAAACAAATAAGAGATTTAACTGTCCCAGATACCGCGATGACCCTTCTCCCGGAGAGTGCCAACCTTTACGAAAGGCACCCCCTTTCATTTTGCATGTGTGGACCTTGCTTTCCTGCCTGAAAGGACAGCAGGTATTGCTCCTCCTAGCGAAGCCTTCCCTGTCCACCCCTTGGCTGTGGAATCCAGTCTCAGCGTTGGACTTTTTTTATTGTTAAACTTTATTTAACATAACTTTTCATGTTTCCTCTCCTCTCCCCTTTTCCCTTCCTCTGTCACACATATTATAAGGGCTCTGAATAGAAAGAAGGGTTACTTTCTGCCTCTCTCAATTCTCTGTAGCTCCTGGCACAGTGCCCTAGACATAGTGCTCGGTAACGAAGCACATGGCTGTGGTCTTTGACAGTTTTTGCCCCTGCTTAGTACTTGTTTCTGAGATGGATATGAGACTCATAGGCTTATGGAATTTCAGAACTGGAAAGGAACTTAAAAACAATCTGTCGAGTCCAGCCTGCATCCTGGAGAAGAAACGACTTAACTCTAATTTACCTGCCTAGTTTGTGGCAGGTCTGAGAACGCCGCTCACATCTGATCCAGCACTAGAGCGATGGTTGGCAGCTGAGTCCCTGCTTAGCTTTCAGTAGCCTTAGCTGGAGTCCTTCTTTCTATGAAGACAATTAGGAATAAAGGTGGTACAGGTGGCACTGTTGCTGTATTAAACGGATGGAAAGAAGCAGACATTCCTTGGTGTCTAACGTGCGACAAGCCCTTTGACAGGTGTTTTCACATAGTATAACTTGGTCAGTCATCAAAGCCTAGAATTCCCATCCCTACATGAGGGAGATGTGTTGTTTGTAACAGAACATTTAGCAAAAGCCCTTTTCTCTAAGCTTTGAAAGGCAATCTACAGTGGATAGATGCTTCCCTCCTGGGACTTGGGTATAGGGCTCTGCAGAGTGGCATGCATGACTATTCTAAGGGGCACAGATTATGTAGATGGGTGGGAATAAACAGAGGTTGTGATCAAAATTGGGGTTGAAGGCCTGTGGCCACCTTTGACTCTTTGGAGAGCTGGGACTTGGGTGCCTTATTCTTGGGTGTTTGTAGTATTAGCTTTTATTAGCTCTTATTATATCTTATTCCCTCCTCTCTCCTGGCTAGCCTTGACCCTGATGAGTATATTTTCCTCCTTCTAGTTCATTTTTCTTCTATTTCTTTTCCTTCTCCCCTTTCCTCTTTCTCCTGAGTTCACGCTGGGTGGCCTAAGGTCTTGAAAGCTCTCCGATGGCAGGGTTCTCTGTACCGGACTGTGAAAACGCTGGCAGGGAAGACGATACACAAATCTGTTAAATATACAGTAAAAATAGCTTATGATCTATGGGGCTCGGTATTAAGCAAGATGATATTAACGAGGTTTGAGTGCTGTTCTGAAATGTGGCAGCTGCACACGCATATTGGCTGCTTTCCTCCCTACCTCTGGCAGCTTGCGAGCGGTGTTGCCATGACACTCCTTGGGCTCTGTTTAGATCAGCTATTTTCTGAAGGAGTCCCTGACCTTCCCCACAATAGAAACCGTTGATGTGGTCATGTCAGTGCCTCTTCAGGAGCTGTGTGACTGGTGAGCCCCCAGTTGTCACTTGGAAACTGTAGGTCAGACACAGACCCCAAACGTTTAAGAGCAAAAGGGGCTTTTAAATATCTGCCCCTCTACTCTCATTTGATGTGTGAGGACACTGAGGCCCACTGCCTGGCAGTGACTTGTTCAAGGTCACAGAGTGAATCACAGACGAGGCTGGGGCAGCAACTCAGGACTTCTGTTTCCCAGCTTCGTGTCGTTCCAGCTGTGCCACGCTGACTGCTGCCTGGGTGCCCTCTGCAGCCTGTGGGAGGCTGTGGGTGGACCAGACCTGGGACAGTGTGGTCCTTGGGAGTGGGCAGAGAAGGGGAGCAAAGGGAGAGTTGTTCACTGTGGAGGAAAGAATGAGAAAATGAGCATGAGGAAGATGCTCAGAGTGAGTGGCCGAGGTGCCACTCAGCAGTGGCCATCCTCAGGGACTCTTCTGGGTGGAACTGTCCCATCAGATTCCACAGATTGGTTCATTGTTGGTTCATTGAGAAGTGAGTGCTTAAAGGAACAGGGAAAAAATAATGCCACGTTCTCCGAACCCTTTCCTGACCTCACACAAGATCTCACCTGAAACTGCCATAAGAGCAATTCTTTGTTAGCACCATACTATTTTTGTATTTTATTATATACTGTCAAGTATTTTTCCAGTAATTTATATGTGAAATGCTGTCTCTGTTACAAGATTACAGGGTCCTTGGGGACAGAAATTGTGTCTTAAATGGACCTTCCTTCTTTCCTCTCCGTTTCCGTCCCTGCCTTTTGATTAGGCACCTGGCAGAGACCTAAATGCATGGGATGAACATCTAGTAAATTTTTGTTGAGTTGAACTTAGTTGAATTCTGATGACCTCTTACATTTTTTTAAATTAATTACTGGTGAAAGTTGGCAAATGGTGATTTTGTGGAATAGTGTTCTTACCAATTTAGACTTGAGGGGGAAGGGGGGGCAAGGGCAATATACGTAACCTTAACATTTGCACCCCCATAATATGCTGAAATAAAAAATAAATAAATAAATAAACCCTCAATGTGCTGTCTATTATTATCTTCATTTACAATGAAGAAACAGAAGTCAAGTAACTTTGCAAATTTACCTCAAGGAAAAAGTGATGGAGATTTGATATGCATCTAAATCTTCTGTCTCCAAGTATTTTAATGTTACTTCTTCTCTTGCCCAGTATTTATCAGAGTGGTCTTGCTCCATTGACAGTGGTTTAGCATTCTATTGGGGAGTTTCCAACCTTTTCGTGATGTAACCTACTCCCTTAATAGTTTGGGAAAAGAAATTATTAGGCCTCAGGTTCAAGTAATAGTATGCTTTGGGCAACCCTTTTACTGAATTTTTTTCAGTAAGCCAATGAGAAAATACTGCATCTGTATCTTCTCTAATTTTCCAAGTTCAAAATAAGCTTTGTAATAGTTTGCAAGACTCCTTTGACTTTTAACAAATTCGAGCACATGCAGAATATTGGGAGAAATTTTTCTCTAAATGAATTGACTAATTTAGCTAAGAACAAAACTAGACCACTTTTTTTTTTTTTTTTTGGTTACAAAAGAACACAGGAATTTTTGAATGCTATCACTAAAACCCAGATTTTGTTTGATACTATGTTTTGTTTCCTCAATATTTGTTATATTCATTAGGTGATATCCATTATGCTTTCTTTACTTTTGTAGGATTTAGATGAGTTTGATTGATAACATTCTGCCTCCTTTCTGAAAAACCACAAATATGGAGCACTCTTCTTTTTTAATGTATGTGCTTAGAAAGAATATCATTGCCTAACTTAGCTACAGAGACAAAGCTGACTTGTAGTGAGTATATTATCTTGTTATATATAGCTTTTATGTTTCCTTTTTGTTTCCTTTCCAGGTGTTTAAAGAGGAGGATGAGTTGAATGATAATGGTATAATGTTTAGAAAGTTGAATACATGAAACAACTATGCCTGTGGGTCTATTTCTATATTTTGTATGTGTGTGTCTGATGAGCTTATAGTTTTTAATAATGTTTTCTATATTTTGAAAGCACACACTAACTTTGGAGTTAACAAAGAAAACCTGAAATCAAAACTTGGGTGCTTGGAAGGAGGGATGATATTTTATCTTTTGGGTTTTTTTCCCCTTATAGTTGCAGATAAAGTTAAAAGTTAGAAAATTGAATTATGTGGTGTTAAATGGAAACCAAACACTATCTTTGTACTTTCTTTCAGAAGAAAGTTTGCTTTAGGAGTATAAACATTCTTGAAAACTTTCTAAATTTCTTCAGCTCCCATTGATATCCATATTTTGCTTAATTCAATTGAATCAATTTATTGTGCACATTGACCCTGGGGATGTTACTTACTATGATCGATGCACCAAAAAAAGGAAGAAAAAGAAAGCATTGCTTTGCATCTTTATTGCTTCAAATGTTTCTTCTTTGCTTCAGAATTTTGTATGTATGTATCTCTTTCCCCAGGTAGACTGGGGGCACCCTGAAGACATTAGAGGTATTTTATGTGTGTTCGTGACAAAGATTTTGTGAACTCAGATGTAGTAACTTAATACAACTCTTTAAAAATGTTCTGCTGGGAGTTCACAGGTTTATTCAGAATTTCTTTAGAAATCATCCCATTACTCTTGAGATCCCTCTGCTTCATAGACTTTCTGTGAAATGAAGAAAGTCCATCTGCCTACTTGTCATAGAAATGGGTAGTTTAGGAGTGAAATAGCCTGTTTACATACTGTTCCAAACTGTCACTGTAGGAAAAGGTTTCGTATATTATAAAATGTTACAGAGCTAGAAAAAATATACACATGTAATATATAGAGTGTGTGTGTGTGTATATATATATATACATATATATATATATATATGAATGATCTGTTCCTTGTCACAATATTTAACCCAAAGTGCTATTTACAGTAATGAATCAAAATGTCAGTCTTAAAAATATGAAGTGTCAAAGTGTTCCCACGTTGCGGAAAAGTTTGATGTGACAGTTTGTTAATCATATGACTATTATATCAAATGTGTCTCACAATGTTTTTTGCTAAGTTCTCTCTCCTGTAGGCTCCTCACACTTTTTTAGTGAATTTCTAGTTTAATTTACTAACCCAAGAGTACATTAGGTTACGTGTCTCCCACACCTCACACAAAAGCTGCTGTGTTTTTCTGTACTTAAAACTGAATGGATTTCACATTATTTTAGAGTGGTTTGATTTTGTGCCTGACACATTTATGTATAGTAGCTAAAAAAAAAAAAATTCCTGTAATTTTGCTGTTTTCATTGCAGAACTCTTACATGAAACTTTAACTTATAGAATGGATGCTTGTGTTTCTCCAAGCTGAGTTTCCCCAGGTATCATTTAGACAGCTAGTGTCCACTCTTTGTCCTTGCACACATTTTAAAATTTTGCTTGGCATATTGATTATGTTAACTTCTTCATCGTACAAAAAGGGCAGAATCTTAGAACATAAATATTATATATTTGGGAAAAGGCAACCTGGTTTCTTTTAGGAGAATTTATGACTGTGCTACCTCCGAGTTTTATGTTTGTGGATCACACTTAATCTCTGTGCCTCAGTTTCCTCTGAAGAATTTTCTGGGGGCGAAATTAGGTCAGTGAATTTTTAAACTTATGCTTTAAGGAGCCCTAGGGTAGGTGTGAAGTTGGAGTGCAGGGTGGGCGGTGAGGACTCTGCGTCCTTCAAACCAAGCGGCTTTGCTACTAATTTGTTAAAATTTACAGTTTTATAAACTATTTCACTTAAATAAAAGGTCTCGTTGCTTAACCTGCATGCCTGTTGGTAACCACTGCCATAGTTGATCTAGAGTCAGCCTTCTCTCACTCTGTGGCTTATTTCCCACGGGTTTTCAATGGGCAACCATGCCAACAACAGATCTTGGCCAATCTGTCCTCCATGGAAGTTCTTTTGGTGGCAAAGGGTTGTCCATACTGAGATTTGAGATAAGGTCCACTAACTGAGACCCCATCTGTATCTAATTTTAGTCTTTGCATCGTTTTAGTTTTAGTAAACTTACTTTCCAACTTAGCAAATTTTCTGGTCAGCAAAGACCATTGTTTAGACCAAATACAGACAGAGGAATGTATAGATGCTTTTTGGCTGATGCTTACTTCAGCAGCAGATGTGCTAGATGCTTTGGTTGATATTTCATCTGCTTCTGGTCAAGGATATGAATTTTATTCTTTTAAAGCTAATGAGTTTGGGGAGGAGAGTGGACACCCACAACTTGAAATTTTAATTCATTCATTGTTTTCCATCCTCAATTCTGTCACCTCTTCCCTGTACAGGTGCAGCCACCAACACCATGATCCACTTTGCATGGCATATCCCTGTGTATGTCCCCAGATATCATGGAGCAGGAAAAAGTTGTGAATTACAAATCACAGCAGAGACTATAAGAATGGCAAATGATCAAAGGGCATGAATTAGTGACACTTGTTAACAAAAAGCCTTTATGTGTCAACATAACAAAATCAAATTGGAGAAAATATTCTCAATGGATAAAAAATATGTCCTAAAAATGGGAAAGAGGAAGAGTGGCTATTTTGCTGGATGCTGAAGCATCATTTCCAGAGTTCTTCTGGACTCAAATTATGGAATTAGTTTGACTTAACTCTTTTAATAGCCTGAAATCCAGAAAGGAGAAATTGGTCAAGTCTATACTTTTGTGAATGACACCGAACTTTTTCTTGGAGTGAAATGCTCTTCTAGTAACAGATCTAATAAAAACTTGGTGAACTCAGAAACAGCAGCTGGGTGCCAAGTTAGGAATATTTTTTCAAAGTCACATATCAGCTACTGAGGATGCACATTGATCTATGGGGTTGGATCATCCAAAATCCATGCAGAGGATAATTATACAAAACTCAGAAGTGATTCCTTGTTCATTCCCTGAAGAAATTGGTGAGATGAGGCAAAACATTCTAAACAAATATGCAACTCTAAAAATATAGTTGTAAATAAAACAGAAAGCATTCTGCATATAGTTTTGTTCAAAGTAGAACAGTATAATGGATTATTTGGCTGGAGGGTATGACATATGAAAATAAACTAAAAAACAGCATGTTAGCTATCTTGTTTGTTTATTTTACTTTTGTATCAACTCCCTTCTGCCTTCCTTTTCTCCTTGCTACAAGTGTAAGGATCTTGAATTCAGGGCCTTATTTGTCTTGTTGCCTTCTGTTTCTAGGTTCCTGGAGTCACACCTGGCTCATCTGTGAGCTCAATAAATATTTACTGAATGGATGAGCAATTTTGAAAGATAGCATACTGAGGGGAAAATATGACATAAATATGAAAAATTCTGACCTGGCCTCTTGTAAACTCCCTGGGGGCTTTTACTAAATGTTTATTGAGTTAGGCACTATTCTGAGTATTTGCATCATTAACTCCCTTATTTCTTTCAACCAACCTATGAGAAAGGTGCTTTTAACAATTCATAGATGAAAAATCGAGAACCAGAGACATTCCATAACTTGCCCAAGGTCACATAGTTCGTAATAGGTAAAGCTAGGACTTGAACTCAGGTAATCTGGTTCCTGCAGCTGCTCTGTTAACTACTAAGCTCTGTTGTCTCCACACAATGATTTTTATTACACCTGCCTGTTCTACCTCCCAGCAGGTTGTGAGGCCAAAACAAGAGGATAGGTGTGAGAGTATTGGGGAAGGGGTCAACCAGCTGGTAAAGATGAGACAACACACAGATAACTATAATTTAAAGTAGAAAGTAGAAACTTGCAGAGGGAGTTCACAGAAGAGAAAAGAGCAATCCTTTCTACCTGGGATGGATGGAGGACAGGGACCAAGAAAAGTTTCGTGGGGAAAGTGACGTTTGGGCTGGCCCTGAATGAGTAGAATTTTGATAAAGGGGGTTGTTTTCTAAACACATGGAATGAACGAACAATGGAAGACATACCAGTCTAATGCTGATCAGTTGAGCAGATCCTTTCCAAATCAACATGCATTGAGGGATGGGGAGGAGAAGGGGCTTATGGGAGGAGAAGAAACTATGGAAAGGGTTCTGAATAGGAAAATGAAAGCATAACAAAAGCATCTTCACAGTCCTTCTGGATGTCAACTCTGGGCACATCCCTGCCTTACCTTTATTATGCTTTAATCTATCAGTTTTTTGATGCATCTTCCATAAACACTAGTCCAAGGAGGTACCACTCCACAAAGAGTTGCCACATAAGCCTGGAAAATGCTGCATCCTCTGGCGCCCTCTTAGGTGCTGACCATGTACGTAGGCATGCCCGGTCTTTTAGGAAGCCCTATGTATGGGACAGCATTCTTTGACTCTTGAACTTGTTTGTTTTTCTTTGGGAAATACCAGTTAACATCCTTTACAAGACATACTCAGGAGACCACTTCCAGCCAACCAGCTGGACTGATGTGTGTCCATTTTCCAACAAGTTGTGCTTCCGTTGAACACAGATCATTTCAGAGTAGAACTCGATCCATCTCAGGACAGCCAAAAGTTTTATTTTGAAAGACATAAGAGTGTGGTTGCCTACAGAAATTGTGTGCCATTTAGAAAGCAAGCTATGTCCAAGATGACAAACTTGAGGAGACACAGACCCTCTGACAAAGTAGGAGTGCGAAGTTGGAAGTGAAGGAGTCTCAGGTCTTGAAATCGGATGTGTCTAAGAACAGTAGTTACCAACCACAAGTGCTCCCCTAGCGACTGCCCTGAGACCATACTAGGAGGAATCTTGGTTAAAGTTGGCAGCTGACCCACCAGCTGCAGAAAGGGCTGGATGTCTTTTTCTTTCTTTCACCCTGCATTTTCCTGAAAGGGAAAGAGAGGCAGTGGACTGTACTTAGTGAGTGCCTGTTCTACACTGGGCAGGTTGTTAGGGAGCGGTCATGTCAAATTACCTCACCTAATCCCCTTAAATATCTGACTGGGCAGGGATCATTAATCTTTTCTTTTACATATGAGCATGTTGAATAAGGTGCCTCACTGGTGCTGAATATGTCATGTTGTTTAACATCTTGGAACTTTCCCTTGTTCCTTCCCTACTTGTCTGTCTGGTGAACTTGTATTCCTCCACATTTTAAATAAGGTTCTCCTCTGAAGAGCCTTTAAACCCCTGTGACTCTGGTCCAGAATTTCATGATGATACTCGTATTCCCTATGTTTACATGTCTTTCTCTCCTTCAGATCCAAAACTTGGATCTGGGTGGTTCTAGATTCCATGTGCTTTGTGTTGTGCTGCTGCATCCAGCCTTCTCCTGTGTGACCTCTTCACACTGTGACCCCCACAGTGTGACCTCTTCACAGTGTGACTTCTTCATAACTTTTTTTTTTGCTATTTAATTATTTTTTTTATTTCAGAATATTATGGGGGTACAGATTTTAAGGTTTCAATAAATGCCCATTTCTCCCCCTCCCCCTACAAGTCTGAGTCTCCAGCATGACCATCCCCCAGATGGTGCACATCTCACTTATTATATATCTATATACCCACCCCCCTCCCACCTCCCACCTGCCCAATACCCTATTACTGTAGTACCTATGTGACCTCTTAGGTGCTGTTCAGTTAATACCAATTTGCTGGTGAGTATATGTGGTGTTTGTTTTTCCATATTGGGAAAATTCACTTAATAGTATGGGTTCCAGCTCTAACCAGGAAAATATAAGATGTGCTATATCACCGTTGTTTCTTAGAGCTGAATAGTACTCCATGGTATACATATACCACATTTTATTAATCCATTCTTGGATTGATGGGCACTTGGGCTGTTTCCACAGCCTTGCAATTATGAATTGTGCTGCTATAAATATTCGAGTGCAGGCATCTTTTTTGTAGAGTGTCATTGGATCTTTTGGGTAGAATCATAACTTTTTAGACCCAGTCCCTCTTCACGCCATTGTTCTAGACCGGCTTCACTGACATATTTTCGGTTTTCTGAACTCTGGACCTCCTCACTTTTCCCCTTCCTGGTTACATGTCTATTTCCATGTTGCTATTTGCTGAGTTCCTACCTTAACTTTCAGGTAACGCTTTTCAAACGTGGTATGTGTCAAAATTGGGAATCCCAGGCTCACAGGTTATGGTTCAGTAAGCCCGAGGTGGTGCAGGAAAATTTGTATTTCTGTTACTTCTCCAGATGATGCTGAAACTGTCATTTTGTGACCTTACTTTGATTAATACTGCTTTAAATTACAATTGAAGATTCATGTTTTCCTGGAAATTCTACTAGTTATCTTATTCCAAAGTGATTCCCTCTCTCCTTTCCTTCCCTCCTTCTTTATTTTGTTTCTTCCTTCCCCTTCCTTTGCTTTCTCCTCTCTCCTTCCATCCCTCTTCTCCTTCTTTCCTCCTTCTCTCCCTCCCTGCTCCCTGTCTCTTTCATCTCATGGACTCCACCGGATGGCCTGTCTCAATTTCATTCTTATGAGTCTTAGGGGCTCCATCTTCAACTTCCTGTGCCATGTAAACACCTTAGATAAGAGAGACAGCTTTGCATAAATGAACAAAAGTCTGGATGAAAAATCCCAAATCCTGAATCACATCTTGCTGTAGCCTCTTACTAGCTGTGTGTCCTTGGGAAATCACATCTCAGGGACTTGAGTCTCCTTATCTCTAAAATGATTATTCCATTGCCTTCTACTGCAGAGGCTCATGGAAAAGATCAGCTGAGATAGTGGATATATAAAGTGCTATGCAAATGCAATGATGTTGATACTCAACTGTCAGTGTTTTGTTTCTGTTCAGTTGACTCATTTGTTTTATCACTAATGATGAAACACAAAAGAAATGCTGTTTGTTTTCAGTGAGATGTAGAGTGGAGCTGAAGGGATGCTGAGATTTCAGGAAAGCTCTTTTAGGCTCCTGGAAAAGATTCTCACACCAGTAATTGTGTGTATTTCAGAAGAACAGTGTCACATTTGTACTATAATTTGTCTCCTGGTAGACCATGATAAAGATTTTGAATATTGTTTCATATTTTGAACATCTCATGTAAACTTGAGAAAAGCAATGAAATAGCAGTAGTGGTTGCCATTTCACCTGTGTTTGTAGGGTGATTGTTATGGGTAAATTTATAAATGCTTAAAATTATGTTTTCCATAACAAGAATACCTATAACAGGAAGTGTCTTCTATGTTTTCTTAAGAAAGTGTATCCATTCCTCAAGTATTTACTCTGCAAAGCCCTGGCCTGCCACCAAAAAATAAAAATATGGCCACATGTACTTCCTTCTCTTCTGGAGGTTACAATTCAATGGGGGGACTTTAACACATAAGTAATTAGCTGTGGTACAAAGCAAAACCTACTAGGTGATGAAGGAGAGGTGAGGCTAGCGGGCTGTGGGAACCTGGAGGAGGGTTTCCTGTTGGGTGTGAGTAGGAGGGAGGGGCTTCCCGAAGGAGGCGGCGTGTGAACACACCTGCGACTGAAAGGGTTTCAGCAAGTGAATGTTAGGGTAGGAACATGCTGGATGAAGGGACAGTATGCTGATACTCAGGCACGTCTTAAAGCGTTTTATGGCTGAGGTTATGGAGAAAGTAATGCATAGAAACATGAGAATGTTGAAGATCCTTTGTTGATATTCTGGTCCATCTGACTATGCTTATTTTGCTTCCTTTTGTACATTTGTCCCCTTTGTTACTGGATATTTCTTTTGCCACTTTCCTCCTGAGGTTTTCTCCCCTAGCCGTTACCGTCTGTCTCCTGCACAGCTGGCTCAGCCTCACTGCCATCCTCCTTTGGACGTCCTCTCTGTCTTGTCCCCAAATATTTTTAAATCCCCCTCCATCCTTTACTCCTCAGCTCTTGTTTTGATTTGCAGCTTTAAAGATAGCCTCTCTTTTATTTCCATGTATTGATTAGATGGACGTGTTTACGATATGTACATACTGGTTTTCTCTTCCCTGGGCCCTGAATCATCAAGCCTGTAATGCCAAGTCTAGTCAGTACTTCTATTTGTATAGTGCCTATTATGGCTGAGAGGAGATAAGGTCACAGTCGAAGAAAATGGGTTGTTAAAATCTGTTGGAACGAACCATCAGGTGCCAGGCTTGTCTGAGAACGTAATGTAGACTACATTCTTGTGGCCAGCATGTCAGAAGCTTTTGATGTTCAGAGCCTTACATTTTTATACTTATAATAATGTAATATAAGTTTATATCTACCAAATCCAGGCAATTTCACCATCCACTACATTATTAATTCCAGATGGGAAAATTCATTAGGGCTCAAATTTTGTTTGAGGCCCAACTGTTTTTTAAATTATTATTACAATTATTATCTATTTATTTTTTTACAACTGATGGGAAGGGAAATTTAACAGCTGTGTGATTAGCAGGGCATGAAATTAAAAATGTTTTGCACAGACTCAAGAGGTTGTTTACTACAGAAGTTCTCATCTCAGAATTAAGTATCATTAAGATTGGCCACAAGGTGATCTCTTTCATCATTCAAGTTAGGTTTTTACACCCAGTTCTTTGCTAAAAGACCTTTAACCTTTTCTGTAAGGAAAATGCCCATGGACTCATCACAAAGGTAGCACCAGCATTTCTAATGTTAACAGTCAAGGTAACAACCACACTTCCATCACTCACAAAATAACAATACAACTTGAAGTTCAGCCTCATTGCTCTCAGGGAAGAATACATTCCAATTTGAGGAAGACAGGTGAATTAGAAAAGGCTGCAGCCTGGTTAGTGGCTTCAGTCTTTCCTTCTCAAACTCCAGGAGTTTCCTGTTTCCATGAAGGCAGGCTCAGATCCCTAGAGCATTTTCCTTTACATTTCCTTACATTTTCCTTTATGTATGTGGGCCTTTTACTTCTTGGGTTCTTTTGCAAATGCTCTCCTTCCATTGTGTTCTAGAGAGTGCAATGTCCTTCTTCCATTGGGCAGCTTATTGACAGTTTTCTGCAGAAGCAGTAGAGCATGATGGCCGAGCTCATTAGCTGGAGTGTCTTTGCTGGGGTTTAAAGCCAATTCTGTTTCTTGGGCCAGTTACACGAACTCTCTGCAATGCACTAGCCTCATCTTTCCCTTATCTAGTGGGGCTAATGACAGTACTTACCTCAAGGATGACTTTGGGGATTAAGAGTTAATATCAGAAGATGTTTAAAGCTCTGTCTGACTCATAGTTTATGCTCAGTTAATGTTAGCTATCTCCATTCTTTGAAGTCAATATATGACTCTGTGTTTGAAGGTCTTCATTTCATGTCTTGCTTTCATTGACTTGCTTAACTTCTATCCTGGATTCCTTTATCTGTCCCTGTCATATTGTCTTTAATAGTCTTTCTTATAAGGCACTTATTTACATACTTCCCTTAATTCATTCTTTTTTTTCTTTTTGAGACAGAGTCTCGCTCTGTTGCCTGGCCTAGAGTGCCATGGCATCAGCTCACAGCAACCTTACACTCCTGGGCTCAAGTGATCCTCCTGCCTCAGCCTTCCTACATACTTGCCTTAATTCATTCTTTAGAGAAATTTCACCTTTATATTTGTTGGATTTAATCAGATACACAACCTCTGCCCTTAAGGGGTTTGTTTTTGGGAAGAATGAGGTTGGTGACAATTAATGCCAAAAAACTTTCATTGGAGATAGACATGCAGAACACTTAGAAACACAGTTAAGGCATGTATGGTCATTAGAGGAAAGAGACAGGGGTTTTTGTTTGGATTGGAGATGAGCATTGGAGAAAATTAAGGAAGCCTTTCTGGAAGGGGAGGGATTTGATCTTACAGCTACACAGCTGGATAGAATTTGACCTGGGAGAAAAAGGGAAAACACTTCCCACCTGAGTGAAGGGTATGAATGAACTTGTTTTTGTTTCCGTACTGCTACCCACTGGCCGTCATCCAGGCCCTTAGGAGAGCTTTTATTGTAGGTGGGACCCAGGATCTAGTACCATTAAGTGTGTGAGTGAGGCTTTATTGTCTCCATGCCTTGTATATGAGATGGACAGAGGAGCAATCCCCTGGTTTATTCTAATGAATGCCTTTTAAAGGGGGCTTGCTTTTTTATCTGACTGAGGGGGGGGGAGAATAGGAGTGATGAAGGCAGCAAATGCTGGATGTTTATGGAGAGATTATAAAGAGTTCTCTTTGAGCACTCAGTAGAGGTCTAATGAAGGGCTATTGAGTCCCCTTTATTTTTTCCCCCTTTCTCTCAGATGAGTTTTAAGGGTAATAGAAGTGCTTTTGATTTTTTCTTTATATCTAAATCTCACTTTTCTCTCCTTGTCTTTTCCTTTTCATAGGAGCCAATATTAAAACCCCTCTTGTCCTCTGCTATTAAAAAATAAATCTGGGTGAGTTTAGGCAAGGGGATATTTCCTGGAATATAGTATATGCTGAGCAGTAGACCAGGGTGTTTTAATACTTTTCCTGTAGAAGGTCATTATGACAACTTGGGATGCCACCAACCACCCTTGCAGTAGATGGTGAGTATGCTTCAACATTGTATCTTCCCTGCCTCAGCTTTCTGCCATGTCAAATTGGTTTTAAATTTACTGTCACTTTTAGCAAGTGACCTGATGAAGCACTATAATCTGCAGCATGTTCATGGCCAAACATTACCTGCCATGGTGGCATTTGGCCCACACCCTAGAACCTCTATGTGTCTTCAAGTGGTAGAGTAATTCAAGCAGCAGTCTTTGTGGGGGTGAGATTCAAACACATCGGAGCATTTGTTCCTAAATTGCTGCCATTTTGCTGAAAACATCTTGAAAATGTCCTTTATTTTTTGGTCTGTGAAGCTATTTTTTATTTTATTTTTTTATTTTTTAAAAATGTTTTCCAGTTGCATTGAGAAATAATTGACAAAAGTTGTATTATAGTGAAGGTATACAGCATATTTTGATATGCATATACATTGTGAAATGATTACCACAATCAAGCTAATTAACTTTTTCATCACCTCACAAAGTTATCTTTTTGTGGGTGTGGTGAGAACATATAAGATCTCTCAACAAATTTAAAGTATGCAATACAGTATTAACTATGGTCACCATACTACTGTATATTAGATTTCCAGAATTATTCATCTTGCATCACTGAATCTGTGTACCTTTTGACCAATATTGTCACATCCCTCCCCACCCTTAGGCCCTGATAACCATTCTCAGCTTCTGTGATTTTGCCTTTTTAAGACTCTACATTTAACGGGGGCCATGTACTATTTATCTTTCTGTGTCTGGCTTGTTGTTCTTAGCATGATTTCCTCCAGGTTCATCCATCTTGTCATAAATGACAGAATTTCTTTTTTATGAGTGAATAGTATTCTTTTGTATATATACATCACATTTTCTTTATCCATTCATCTGTCAATGGCCATTTAGGTTGATTCCATATCTTGGCTATTGTGAATAATGCTGTAATGAACGTGGAGTGCAGATATCTCTTTGAGATACTGATTTCATTTCAGTGGTGAGTCTGGTGCTGGGGTCTGTGGGGAAGTGAGTGCTCACTTCACTCTCCTTCCCTCATCTGGAAGCATCTTTCCCAGTGTTGTGCTGAGAGATGTGCTGAGGGGTGACGTGGGTAATATAGAACCGCTTTTCCTACCCTCGTCAATGTCTTTACTTATTTCTGTGTTTCACCTGGGTGCTATAATCTCTCTCACCTGGATTCCTTAACTCTTTTGAAGGCTTTTTTTTTTTTTTTTTTTGGTATGGATAGCTGTTCAGTTGATGCCTCTGTGAGGGAACAAGTATAAACCCCTGTGTGTCATCTTGCTAATGTAACTCTGCCTTGGAATTGTCTTCAGAGGTACTGATGACACAGCCCCCAAAATCATAGAAGCATGAGAGGTGAGAGCAGGAAATATTTACCTCACAAGTATATGAGAAAACTGAGGCTCTGCAACAAGTATTGACATGTACTGTAGGGTTTTTCAGTTAGATAGGGGCAGTATCAGCTCTCATTTCCTTGTTGGCTCTCTGATACCTTCTCATTGTCCCTCTGCTTTAAGGATTATTGATTCTTAGGTAAGCCTGTGAATAATTAGAAAGAGGGAAGAAAGTTCCCTTTAGTACTACCTATTATCACAGAATGTATCTGTAGCAGAGAGGGAACCCTGCCCTTCTGGAGTAGAATTCCTTCTACATTCCAAGAAAGTCTTAAGAAATAGAAGTCACTTTGACTGTCAAAGTTTAGTTGGTAATTATTGCATCTACTATGACACAGATCTGGTGTAGATAAAAATAGAGTTAAATATACTAGTTAATATATAAATCTAGTATAGATAAAAATAGAGTTAAACATACAAGTTCCTAACTGGAACTTAACTTTCAAGGGTAAGGGTGCTGTCAAGTATTAAGCTATGTCCTTGTCATCATCAGTTGTTATATTCATGGCAGCCTTTCCTAAAATGTGCTCCATAGGTCCATACATGCTCAAACCAGTTTGGGAATCTTTTGCTATTATGTCTAACAATTTTGGAGCTTCTCCATGCATCTTTAGCAAGTTTAACTCTGAGAAGTCTTATAGGCAAAAATAATAACCACAATTTTCTTTTCTATTAAATTCAGGTTTTGTCTAATTTATTTTATAATAGAACTGTTTTGTGGATGATTTCCCAAACTTGTGTTCTGCAGAACATTCTTTGGATAGCATGACTTTATTGTTAAAATTCTTAAGGTTCACATCTGTCATCTTGTAATAATCTTGTGTGAAATATAAAGTCATTTGGGCTAAACTGTAGACCTCCATCTGCCCTCCCTTCTCCACAGGAGAAATTACAGGTTTATTTGAGGATCAAACAGTTTTCAACTGAAATGTTGTTAGGAGGGGAAAAAAAATCTTTTAGAGACTAATAATTGCAGAAAGAAGATAGTGTTATACCAGCCAAACCAATTTTGTGAATTAGAGCTTTAAATCGGAGAGTTATTCCTGAAAATAGCTTGTTTTTAAGCAAAACTTCATTGGCTTTTGGTGGTACACTTTTTACCATCAAAGGCATGAAAATGGGTGATTTTAAACTGTGACATATTTCTTGCATTCAAAACCAGGGCTTGTGGAAGAAACAACACTTTCTTTAACTTTTCAGAAACAGTTGGCTTGACCATCATGGCATTTTTTTCCTTGCTTGTTTGGGATATTAACCTTTTATTAAACTGGAATGGTCCTTGAATATCTTGTCCAAGCCCACACTTGACAGATGTGTAAACAGAGCCCCTAAAAGCTGTAGTAACCGTTCTAAGTCTCTTTGTTAGTGACGAAACCAGAACTAAAATCAAGGTCTCTCACTTATATATCATTTACCTGTTCAATGCCTCTTTTTTTCTTACATGTACACTCTGTTAGAAAGGCATTAACTGTTTATCTTGACTAGATAGGTAGGTAGATAACAGATAAGAGCCCATGATTACAAGCTCTTTTATGCTCAAGATAAGAAGACCCTCCATAGGAGCTTGGCTGTTTTCTTTTCAGAAGAACTTCACCTACCTTAGGCCAGTCCTTTGATACTGTTCACTTGAAAAGTTGATTCACCTTAAAGAAAGAAGTATGTGTGAAAGAAGGTCATGCCCCTCATTTTATCTGTCTGTCTTATTTCAGGCAGACAGATTCACTGTATCAAGGTGGTATTTAAGAACTGGCTCATCACTAAGCACTTGAGAGATATTCCTTAGTTATAAATCATCATGTGGTTATCCTCCTGCACCCAGTTTTAGCCTCTCTTCTTTCTTCGTTGCCCATGTCTAAAGCTGGGGGACTGTCTGACTCCATAGACAGAAAAGGAAGGTAAGATCCAAGGAAGGTATTTCTTCTGCTAGGTTTAACCCAGTTGTAGCAAAACCAAAATAGAAATCTCATGCCTCTGACTTTCTTGCTTTAGGTAGAAGGATTTAATAGGTTAGTGATCATAGAAAAGGCCTATTATTTAAATTCCCCAACAAAAAAATTACCGTGGAATTTGTAGTCTGGTATTAGCTATATCTGTGGTATAGCGTTATGCGAAGAGAAGTACATAGAACTCCATAATGGAAGATCTGGGTTCTGGGCTGCACTCCTCTGCGAACTAGCAGGGGGATCGTGGGGAATTAAAGGAATATTCCAGAGCCTCATTTGGCCCAGTGTCTTCATTTGGGCTTGACGAGTCATGATTCCTCTCTTGTCAACCTCCTGGGGTTGTTGTGAGGATTAAATGAAATAATGGATATGAAAATTAGGCTTTGTAAATTGCAGCGCACACTATAAATATGTGTAAGGCATTGTGATTATCAATAATAATGGCAAACACACACTGCTGCCTTTGAGCCAGGTGCTATTTTAAGCACTTTCTATCTGTTAGCTCACTTAATTCTGACAACAGCTCTACTTAGTCAATGAATAGCTGGGCATCCTGAATCAGCAGGTCTGGCCTCTCACCTGGATCAGCTGGAGATACACTCTTTGATCCTGGGCACATCCCTTCCCTTCCCTTCCTTTCCCTTCCCTAGGCCTCAGTTTTACTCTTTGTAGAAAAATCACTTAGACTCAGATTGGATGTTAGGGTCCTTCTGTTCTGGTATTTGTGATTCTGTTAGACAGTCTTTTGGCTCCCATGGGCCCAGCCACTGATTATTAACCAGAGCTCACATTTCACTGAGTATTATCATCTTCATTTTATAAATAAGGGCACACACAGAGAGAGCTCATGTGAATTTCCCAAGGCTGCACAGCCTTTAAGTGGGGGAGCTGGGATTGATGCCTCACTATAGTGTTCCAGAATGACGGCAGCTAGATAGGTCTGGGTAACTCTCCAGCGATCCCAGGTGTGTTGACAGAATCCTCATCTAATCAGCATCATGATTATCATTTAGGTCTTTAGGTTTTCAGTTGTTGCTATCATTAACTCCACGATTAGATTTCCAGCTTCTTGATTGCAGGGTTTTTTTGTGCTGGAATGTGTGTTTCCAGTGTCTTGCACAGGGTTTGTCACAGGGATAGTGTCCTACTGTATGTACACTTTGTTTTCTGCCCATTCTTTCGATTCTTTGAACCCCTCAGGGAGGTCTGCTGTTGGCGTTGGCCAAAACTGTGTTTGGCAGGATGGCTTTTTCACATTGCCTCCCACGGGGCTGGGAAAGCCATTTGAGGAGGCTGCTGTGGCATGGATATGGACACGTTTCTCCACAGGGAAAATATGTTTCAAGTTGTGGCCCGTTTGTTTTCTATATAACATGTGGAGTCTGACGTTTCTCAGGGCTGCATCACTTTACCAGTGTCTTCTGGCTGCTTCAGCTTTGTTTTTTGCTTTGACATTATTTTATCTTTCTAAAGACCTGCTTTTATGAGGCTCTGCTTGTATACAACACAGGATTTGTGGACCAGTTACATCTGAGAAAGAGAGACACCATTGAAATTGGAGACAGTTAACTCTTGGAGTCCAAGGAAACTGACATAAATCTTAGCCCATGTACATTTTCGACCTCTGACTCTGCCTTCCTTCTCTGCAGGGTGCTGTTCCAGGATGTATTATTGGGATCAGCTTTCTTGGAGGGTTACCTCTGTTAACCCACTCAGTGTGCTTATTTTACCATTGACACACCAGGAATAGCCTTTCCAATCCTCATTGAATGACTCACTAGGGAGTTCATTGATTCATACATTTATATGTCAATTATTTGATATTATCTACATGTTAGGCACTGAACTATGCAAAATAGGGGCTACCAAAGTGAATTATACACAATCCCTGCTTTTAGGATCTAATACTTTTGAAGAGGGGAGATTTATCAATTTATTCAACAAGTAGTTCATGATTTCCCACCATGACCAGGTATCATCAGGTACTTCGTTGGAACTGTCGGTACTTGGCAGATACAGCCCTCTCATCACAGGGCTTTGGGCTTAGGGAAGAAAAACATCACATTAATAATTTTAGGTGCTACAGTGGAAAGGTACTGATTGTTGTGAGAATTTTCAACTGTTTTTTTTGGCCTAGTTGGGGGGAAGTATGTTTTTCCAAGGAAGTAGAGTTAGCCAGATGAAGGTAGGAACAAGATAGTGGGTTTAGATGCAGCTACCTTTCATATAAGATAGAAAGTGGTCGGTGCTCAAGGGTTGTGGAAATTGAAAAGAAAAAGAATGTTTTAAAAATTGGTTTGCTGAGAAACTCCTTTCAGTATATTCTCTTGTTGTTCCCCTCTTCAAATGGAGGGTTTAAGTAGTATCGTGATTTATAATTGTAAATTGATATAAGAAAACTGTCTCTGTTTTCCCTTACCTAAATCTTTTAAAATAATTTACTATATTTCATATGTATATACAATCTCATTATATCCAATTATTAAAAAAAACTACTTTTCACGTTATTATTAGGTAATATGAAAATAAAAAATAAATGTCCCAAATGTGAAGCCTTGAGCTTCCTGCTGGAATCTGGGAGTGTCTTGTTGTAAGAAATGGTTTCAGACCTATCATTTTCATTCCACATGTATTTATTTATTTATTGAGTGCCTTTCCTGGGTTAATTACTGCATTAGACTGTTGGAGGTGAGAGGGGGAGGGTGCAGGCAAGGCCACTGCTCACTGCTGTTCCAGTTGTGTCTTGCTTGAGGGCAGGAGGGCAAGTGGGGCTAAAATCCCACCTTTTACTTGCCAGGCCAAGGTGAGGTCCTTTGTTTTTCTAACTTGCACAAAAGAACCTAATGGTTAGCAGAGGCCTGAGTATGGGAATGCATGGCACAGGCTTGTTTTTCTCTGAAAGCACTCCTGGTTTACCTGATGAGGCAGACATGGGAATAACCATGAAATGTGTTAGCCAGAGGTACAAATAACATTCTGAGGGAGTTTGATTGAAGTATTTTAACTACAGCAGGATGGAGAGAATCAATTTATGCAATATTTGATGAGCCTAGCAGGATGTACAAGTTTTCTTCTTTAATGATAGTTTTTCTGGATATAATTCAATTAATTAATTTAATTAAAGTGTACAAGTTAATGGATTTTAGTGTAGTCACAGAGTTGTACAACCATCACCCAAATCAATTTTAGAATATCTCTATCACCTGAAAAGAAACCTCATAAGAGTTCACCCCTGATTTTTCCCAAATCTCTTCTCACTTAGTACTAAGAACCACTAATCTACTTTTTTTCTGTGAAGTTGCCCATTGTGGACATATTATATAAGTGGAATCATATAGTATGTGGCCTTTTGTGGCTTGTTTCTTCTACTTAGCACAATGTTTTCAAGATTCATCCATTTGTAGCACGATGAATAGGTTTTTGAATGGTGGAGAATGGGAGGAGGTTTACCCTGAAATGATACATTAGGGTGAGGTAAGAGAATGACCATTGTAAGAAAATATGGGCTATGTTTGAAAGGTTGAAAGTAGAATATTAGGTCTTCAGAATAGGGCGATGGGGAAATGAAGTTGGAAATTTAATTTGGGAGCTGATCATGGAGATTATGAATGTTTGGACTTCTTCTGGGATGCAGATGTTTTTGAGAGAGGAATGATATGACATGATGGCTATAATTTGAAGAAAAATTGATAACTAAACCTGTAAGGTCACCAGGTTGGTAGTGGAGAGCCAAGTGTGAAACCAAGACCACCTAACTGCCAAGGACTTTCCTCATACATCACTGCCTCTTACTTTTTATGTTTATTATCTGGAGTAAGTAAAAAAAAGATTATTTTTATTTTATAATTATTTTTTAAATTATTAGAAACAGAACAAAACTCTATAGGTTATAAATGTGGTTTCTTAGATGCTTGACATGATGCAGCATTTTCATGGTAAAGCCCACGCTGTATGTTTTATTATGTTTTGAGGAAATGGGCCCTCTTCTAGCCCATCTGTTCGCCTTTATACTACCCTCTAACCTACTGTTTTGGATACAGAATCTTTCCTTGTTTTGGTTTCCTTTGGACTCATGGCCTTGAGTATGTTCTTTATATTCATTTGACAGATCCCTGCCAATCAAATGGAAGCCAAAGGTATTAGCTATTCTTGGGATAGTTGGTCTGTGTTTACATCTCTTGTAGTCAAGAGAAATCTCTCATTGCTTGTTTCTGAGCTTTTCACATCACAGGGTTTTGCAAGCAGAAGGATATTAGAGATTATGTGGTTCAAGGGTCATTGAGTTAAGGGTTAGTGGTCCCTTCTGAAATTGTTTACATAATTCTGTATGTTTGTGTGGAGGTGTATTTTCCCCAGTAAGATTCTCAAATGGGTTGTGTCCCTCAAAAGGGGAAGAATAATTTACTAATAATATTGAATGTATATTGAGTATTTACACTATGCCATGCATAGTAATCCTTGTAAACACTTTATGTTATCTCATTTAGTCTTTATATATCACCCTCATGGATTAGGAAACTGTGTCATACAGCAGTTAAATTGACTTGCCCAAGGTCACAGAGCTAGTAGGTTACAGAACCTAGATTCAGACTCTGCTTTCCAATGCCATTCTTAACATCATTCTTCTGTGTTCTTAACCTCCATACTCTTGGTACTAGCTGCTAGAATTGATTGACTCTCCTTTAACAAATGGGTAGAAGAGGCCCAGAAAGAAGCGAAACATGTCCATGATGTTGCTATGATTAAAGACACATAGCTGTCACCATGTGACAGTGATGCAAACATACTGAAAGTCAGATATGAGGTATTAACATGTAATTTCCAAATTAAAATTTAAAACTCCTTTTTCACCTTTGCTTATGCTACTGATTCTTGTCTTCTTGCTTTTCTTCTTCTTCTTATCTCCTTTTCCTTTTCCTTTTCCTTTTTCTGTTCTTTTCCCCCTCCTTTCTTTTCTCAATAAGAATTATTAAGCCTTCCCCTCATCTAGAGAGAAGATGGCGTTATTGGTAATTGAGTGTTTTAATGTTGCTAAAATCATTTTATGGGGAGGGGGCCTGGGGACTGTCCTGCTTCTCTGTGGCCAGTGCCTCTGTGCCCTGGAAGGTTTTCAATGGAGATGTCACACTTGAATCAACACTGAGGGAAAGCGAAGTGCCCGACGCTGATGGTTTATCCTGGTACATAGGAAAAGGGACCCTCATTTCTGGTCTTGGGGAATGGTTGGTATTATTCATTGAAATAGGTGGTAACAAAGGAAGCTTCACTTTTATGTGGGTAGAAGGTAGGAGGAAAGTTCTTAGAGCTTTTCAGTTTTGAAAGTTTTGCAAATGAATTCTTATGTGTTTAAGGCTGGAGTTTAGAAGAAAAGTCCAGACTATAGTTGGGAGCAATAGATGAGGTGCCTTTTTTGAAAAGAGAAAGAGAGAGAGGGAGGAAACAAGCCCTTCTTTCTCTGTTCCTTCCATTCCTTCTAGGGTTTGTCACCTATCTCAAGTTCCATTTGCCCAGATAGCCCTTTTTAATCATTCCTAACCTAAGCAATGTCCACTGGTCTTTGAAGTTCTATAAGTCTACTTTTGTCACTTATTCATGTGCTTGCTTAGGTTAGCTGCATTTACTAGAAGAAGGAGGGGTAACAATACAGTGGACATCATATTTGTTTAGAAAGCAGTAGACCTGTGCTTTAAATCTAGGCTTTGTTATTTGCTATTTGTGTGGCTGATTGATTGATTTTCTTTCAGCATCAAATGCTAAGTTTATAAAATGGAATTAATAATAACGTCTGCCCTATCTCACAGAATTGGCGTTTACTTTTAAACTATGAATAATGGATGTGAAAGCTCTTTAAAAGACAATTCACATATAGACTCAAAGTAAAGGGCTGGAAAAAGATGTTTCATGCATATAGAAACCAAAAGCAAGTAGGAGTAGCTATATTTACATCAGATAAAACAAACTTTAAGTCAAAACAGTAAAAATAGACAAAGAAGGTTACTATATAGTGGTAAAGAGATCAGTCCAACAATAAGATGTAACAATTCTAAATATATATGCAACCAACACTAGAACATCCAGATTTATTAAGCAAATATTACTATCTGTAAAGAGACAGATGGCCTCTAATACAATAACATTGGGGGAAATTCAATGTTAGACAGATCATCTAGACAGAAAATCCACAAAGGAACATTGGATTTAATCTGGACTCTAGACCAAATAGACCTAACACACATTTGTAGAACATTTTATCTGATAACTACAGAACATATATTCTTCTCATCAGCACATGGAATATTCTTAAGGATAATACCATATGTTATGCCACAAAACAGCCTCAACAAATTGTAAAAAATCATAATTACATCAAATATGTTCTCAGACCACAATGCAATAAAACTAGAAATCAATAAGAGGAACTTTGTAAATTATATACATACATGGAAATGAAACAACATGGTCGTGAATGACCAATGGGTCAATGAAAAAATTAAGATGGAGGTAAAAATATTTTTTGAAATGAATGAAAATGAAAGACAACATACCAAAACCTGTGTGATACAATACAGCAAAAGCAGTGATAAGAGGGAAGTTTATAGTAATCAATACCTACATCAAAAAAGTAGAAAGATGTCAAATAAACAACATAATGATATGCCTCAAAGAAATAGAAAAGCTAGTTCAAATCAAACTCAAAATTAGCAGAAGGAAAGAAGTAATAAAAATAAGAGCAGAACTTAACAAAATGGAGAATAAAAAATAATACAAAGGATCAATGAAACAAAAAGTTGTTTCTTTGAGAAGATAAACAAAATTGATAAACTTCTATGTAGACTAACCAAGAAAAGAAGAGAAAAGACCCAAATACAATCAGAAATAAAAAGTGAAATAGCACAATTGATACTACAGAAATACAAAAGATTAGCAGAGACTATTATGAATAAGTATGTGCTCACAACCTGGAAAACCTAGAGGAAATGGATAAGTTCCTGGAAACATACAACCTGCCAAGATTCAGTCAGGAAGAAATAGAAAACCTGCAGTGACCAGTGACAAGTAGTGAGATTGAAACAGTAACAGAAACTCTTCCAACAAAGAGAGCCTCAAGATTCTTAGCTAAATTCTACCAAATATAAAAAGAACTGATACCAGTCTTCCTCCTGAAACTACTGCAAACAATTAAAGGATCTCTCCCCAACTCATTCAGTAAGGCCAGTATCACCTTGATACCAAAATCAGACAAGGACAGAACAAAAGAAGAAAACTTTTGGTATATCGTATCAATAGATTGAAGGAAAAAAACCATGTGATCATATCAACATATGTAGAAGCATTAGATAAAATTCAATATTCCTTTATGTTAAAAATTCTGAATGAAAGAGGAATAGAAGGAACTTACTTTAAAATAATAATGGCCATATATGACAAACTCATAGCTAACATCATACTGAATGGGGAAAGCTGAAATTTTTTTTCTAAGATCTGGAACAAGACAAGGATGCCTGCTTTCACCACTTCTATTCAATATAGTACTGGAAGTCCTAGCCGAGCATTTTGGCAAGAGAAAGAAATAAAAAGCATCCAAATTAGAAAAGAAATCAAGTTGTCCCTCTTTGCTGATATTATATGTTATCTAGAAAAGCCTAAAGTCTCCTCTGAAAAACTCATAGGTTTGATAAATTCAGTAAAATTGCAGCATACAAAATCAATATACAAAAATCAGTAGCATTTCTGTACACTAATAATGAGCTAGCTGAGCAAGAAATCAATAAGGCAACCCCATTTACAGTAGTTACAAAAAATATCTATGAATAAATTTAACCAAGGAGTCAAAAGATCTTTACAAGGAAAACTATAAAACACTGATAAAAGAAATTGAAAAGGACACAAACAGATGGAAAGACATCTCATGCTCATGGATCGGAAGAGTTAATATCATTTAAATGACATACTGCCCAACACAATCTGCAGATTCAATGCAATCTCTATCAAAATACCAATGTCATTTTTCACAGAATTAGAAAAACATAATTCTAAGATTTGTATGGAATTACAAAAGAGCCTGAAGAGTCAAAGCAATCCTAAGCAAAACAAACAAAGCTGGAGGTATCATACTACTTGACTTCAAAATATATTACAAGGATATAGTAACTAAAACAGCATGATATTGGTATAAAAACAGATACATAGATATGTGGAACAGAATTGAAAGTCCAGAAATAAATCCATGTTTTACAGCCAAATGATTTTTGATAAATACACTAAGAACATACACTGGAGAAAGGATACCCTTTTCAATAAGTGGTGCTGGGAAAATTGATATCCATATGCAGAAAAATGTAACTGGACCCCCTCTCTCTCCCCATATATAAAACCAACTCAAATTGGATTAAAGACTTAAACATAACACTCCAAATTATAAAACTACTAGGAAAAAAATAGGGAAAACACTTGAAGATATTGGTCTAGGCAAAGACTTCATGACTAAGGCCTCAAAAGTGCAGACAACTTTAACAAAAATAGATAAATGGAACTATATTAAAAAACTTTTGCACATCAAAGGAAACAGTCAACAGAATGAAGAGATAACCTGTTGAATGGGAGAATATATTTGCAAATGACTTATTTGACAAGGGGCTAATATCCAGAAACTACAAGGAACTTAACAGTTAAGAAAACATATAATTGCATTAAAAAGGGGTCTAAAGACGTGAATAGACATTTCTCAAAAGAAGAGATTCAAATGCGCAAAAGGTATATGAGAAAATGCTCAGCATCACTAAGCATCAGGGAAATGGAATTCAAAACCACAATGAGATATCATATTACCCCAGTTAGAATGGCTGTTATTAAAAAGACAAAAAATAATGGATATTAGTGAAGATATGGAGAAAAGGAAACTCTTAGGCACTGTTGGTGGGAAGGTAAATCTATACCATCACCATTGAAAACAGTATAGAGATTCCTCAGAAAACTAAAAATAAAACTATATGATCCAGTAATCCCACTCCTGGATATTTATTCAAAAGAAAAGAAATCTGTATATCAAAGGGATACATACATTCACATGTTTATCACAGCACTATTCACAATAAGCAAATACATGGAATCAGCTTAAATGATTATCAGTGGGGGAATGGATAAAGAAAATGTGGTATATATACACAATGGAATACTATTCAGTTATTAAAAAAAGAATGAAGTTGTGTCATTTGCAGACGTGGAGGGAACTGGAGGTCCTTGTATTAAGTAGCATCGGCCAGGCACAGAAAGATAGCTGTCTCATTTTCTCACTCATATGTGGGAGCTAAAAAACTGATCCCATGGAGGTAGAGAATAAAATGATAGATCCCAGAGCCTGGGAAGTGTGGGTGGAGTTGGGGATAAAGAGAGGTTGGTTAGTGGGTACAAACATACAGTTAAATAGAACAAAGCCCGAATATTCAATGGCAGAATAGGATGTCTATAGTTAGCAACAATGTATTGCATATTTCAAAGTAGCTAGAAAAAAGGACTTGAAATGTTACGGACACATAGAAATGTTAAATACTCAAGGTGATGAATACCCAAATACCCTGACATGATCATTACACATTTGATGCATATGACAAATATTTTGTATCAGTAAATAATAATAAGTGAATAGAAATAAAAGGAGTTTTTAGAGTAAACTTTTCCACATTTATACATAGCAGTTATTATGATGTTTGTTTCCACTCTGGCTAAATTGTGAGCATCTTTGGATTTATATGCACTTTTTCTTTTTTAGCCACTGCAGTGGCTACAGCAGTGCTGTGCATATTAGACATTTATATGCATGATTCTAATTATAGTTTCATTTCTTTTATCTTCTTTTTCTTTCTTCTAGTGAAAACATTTTTTTTGAAGAGTTTTCCCCAGAAATTAGTTAGGTGCTAACATCTGCTTTAAAGAGCTTATTCTTTGACTTTCCTGGTCTACTCTCTTGCATCTTATCCTCCTCCTCCCACTATGTAAGGCCTCTGTCTCCTAATATCATTACTCTGTCCCTGCAATGAAGACTTTAGTCTTTCTGCTGACACTTAAAACCCTGTTAGGGATAGGCGGTCCAGTTGCGTCCCAGAAACTAAGGCCCAGAGAGGTTTACTCTATATTTGGTTCAAGTCAACATGGGTGCTGGTTTATGAGCAATGCCCATTCAGTGCTTTTCACTGAGGCTTACTGGTGTTTAGCTTCTAAGTTTTGCCTTTAATTTCTTTTTTTCTTTTCTTTTTTTTTTTTTTTTAGCTTTCAGGGTGAAATTACTGAATTTTCTCACAAGTTAAAATTTTATAAGTATTCTATTTTTGAATCCAATCCAATTTTTTTTCTAGCAACTTGCCCTCTCTTTTTTACCCTCTTGTGGTATATTTGTTCCTAGACATAATTAGGGATGACACCAGATACAGAACATATTTTGATGTGTATCGGTGGAAGATTTAGTATGTTGATTTTATTTTGTTGACTGTAGACACTATGGATGTGTATAGTTAATTTCAATTGACATTTTCTTAATATCATTCTCAATTTTCTTTGCTTGTTTCCTGTCTCCTAAATTTAGCATAGTGTGTCCTAAATGAGTACACATTTTATTTAATTAAATGTATAAAATATGTTTGTGTATTTATAGTTTCCTTGAGACTTTTAATTACATAATATTAAAACCAAAATAATGTAAATTTTCAAAAAGAATGAAGAAGGCCACTGCCCACAATCTCACTTTCTGGATAGCTCACCTCTTCTCATTTTTTCTTCTTCCCTTTTAGCCAGTTCTTGCCCAAATATGGATATATTTTGACATTGCTTCAATTGTAATGTGTGCAGAATATTTTACTTTACTCTTTCTACTTAACATCATTTCTAAACTTTGGTGTTGCTACATATTCTAATTTATTTCAAAATTTCATTATATATTATTGTTTTTGTTATTTTATTTCCACTAGATTTATATTTAAGACGGAGTGTCAGAAATGAGATGTGTGGGTCAAATGGCATTTACATTTTGGCTCTTAAAATAATTACCAGCATTTCATTTCCAAAGAGACATTAATCATTTATACCACCTCCAGCAAAGTATTTTCATTTATCAGAACATGTTTATTTGTACATCTGAATAGATAACTGTATATTATTGTATGCTTTAGTTCTGCTAATATAATATTCAACATATTTAAAATGGTATTTCATTGTGTTAATTCTTATCATCTCTGACCATTAGGAAGATTATTTTTCCGTGTGTCTTTTCCTAACTTTATGTATCACTTTATGAATTATAAATTCATGTCCTTGCCCATTTGATCTCTTTGGTTTATGACTTTTTTCTTTATTTGGGATCCAAAATATTTATTAGCCATGTCTGATGTATTTGTTGCCATCATTTTTTCCAAGTCTGTTTGCTTTTTTAGTTATGGTATTGTGTGTGTGTGTATGTGTGTGTTTGTGTGTACATGCACACGTATATATGTATTAATATGTGTACACACACATACACATTCAACATGGTTTATATAGTTATGGGGATAGTATCACTTGGCAGATGAGGCTGCTTGGATGACCCAGATGCTTACTAAGGGACCCAAACTATCTTAAGTCATTAAGATATTAGGAAGAAATTTCAGAAGTCCAAGGATTGTTTCCATGATGCAATTGAAGGACCAGAGAGATGTATCTTGCTGCTGTTTTCTCTGTGTTTACCCTAAAGGTCAAGATGTTCTTCGAGTAAGTGGAGGACAGCCTCAGACCAGTACCCAGTCTTTCTTGCTGAGACTTTGCCTCTCCTTGGCATGGCTACACACACCTAACCCTATTTTCTTTAAGGATCTAGTTGCTCACTTATTTCAGATAATACATCGTTTTATGGCTTAGCTTAACTGTAACTGCTTCCTTATCTATGCACCCCGAATGAGAACTAATTTCTTTCTATGAACTCCTCACCTTTCTATAGTATATTAGTTATAGCCTCTTTATTGAAACATTAACTTTTTATCATGTACCAGAGTTATTTATGAATTTAAAAAATCTCTGTTAAGACAGATACTTTAATTCTCTTTTTATTGATACAGGACTTGCTGGGTGATTGAGTCAGCATGGGATAGAGTGTGGGAGGAAGTCGGGGCTCAGTCGCACCCTCCCTGAGACAGAGCTGAGAAGCGTTAGCAGCGCTGTGGGGGTTGCACCCCAGGACCCCAGGGCTGATGGGCTCAGTGTGGCCCCACAGTGGAAGGGTTTGCTGTGCTTTCTGAACTTACATAAGATACACACACTTAAATTTCGCAAACAATTAAATGAAAAGAATGTGGTATAGAATGCTATCTGAGATAAAAGTAGCTGCCATTCCCTACAGACTTCTCTGTCTCTCTCTACAAAGAAGCAAGTGTTTAATTTATTTCAGCAAATGTCCAGACCCCTTTCTTTACCAGGCACCATGTAAGATGCTTCATTACTAAAAAAAGGTGATTAAGGTGTAGTTTCTGCCTTCAAGGAGCTGTTTGTACATCTGATGAAGGAGACAGACATTTCAACAGGAAGGTTCTAATACTAGCTAGGCTGGAACCTTTCCAACCTTTAGACACAACCTTTAGGAACATGTGAAAAGACAAGATTAATCTGAGTGGGGACTCTCATGAAGTTGCCAGTATACTCATCTCTTGTTATGTATTTAACCCCCCAAATTCTTTCTCTCTCCTAAGGTGATTCTTTTTTTGTATTTCACAATTTACCTGCTTTCTGCTTCACCCCAACTTGTAGTCCTCCAATTTTAATTTATCACTATTTGAATAATGCCACAGGGAAGTGAAAGATTTATTCTTTTTTCAAAAAGGTAAAGAAAAAAAAGGTGTGAGGAATGATTGATGTGTAGTTCAACATTGAGAAAATCCTACGAATTAGGAAGAAAGTTCTGTAGCATATCAGGAAATAGGAAACTCTCTCACTGATTGCTGGAAGTGGTTGCTCAGATTCTTGGAAAGTGTGCCGTTAGTAGATAATATTCAAATCATAGTGCATGTACTCAAACACACATACAAACACATACACATACAATCTCTCTCTGTCTTATTAACTGTTTATTCTTGACTACCTTTTATTGGTTGGTTTCTTTTACTTTGTTCCTTTTTAAATATTACCTCCACCAGGACCTAATTACAACCCCTCCAATTCATATTTCATCAGAATAGATGTGATCTTCCAATATTATCTTTAGGCATTACAAAATATTACAAACTAATTATAGTTATCCATTGTGTAAACAGGTATACAAACCTATACTGACTGCCAAATTTGTTGTCAGACTGCAGTGAGAAAAGTCTAGAAATATTTCCCATTAGCTTTTAAATATTGAACAGATTTTCTCCCTAAGAGCGATAATAATGCATATTGAGACTTTTTAAGTTCTAAAGTAAATGTCCAAAGCCAGTTTACCTTTATATTAAGTTAATGTTTAACTTAGCCATTTAATTATGAGGAAAGAACTGTTTCAAAAAGACATATGTTGATGTCTACTACTCTGTTAAATAGTCATATTTAGAAGAGAAGTTTAATTCAAATTCTAGCACATCAATGCATTTTATAGGATTTTAAAAGCAGTTACTGTCTTAGAGGGTAATTGAATATCGCTATTTTCAATTACTTATTTATAATATATGAAAACATTATAAGGACCCCAGTAGCTTTACCTTTCAAAAAATGAGGCTGTAAAATGCTACATAGGAAAGAATACTAAATTTTATGTCTATAGACCCGGGTTCTAGTCATAGGCCTATTACTTTTTCTGTAGAACTTTGAAAAGTCCTTTCATATTGCTCAGTCTAATTTGCCCACTTTTAATAATGAAGGAATTATAAACCTCAGATCTGGAAGGAACCTAAGAATTGGTCCTCTCTTTGTATCAGTAAAGTTGCAATATGTTATTAAGTTCAGAACATTTAGTCGGAAAAAAATGTTACCCATAAATCTACCACCTGGTTACAGGTACAATCTATCATTTTTGTATATGCCTTTCCAGTCTTTAGCCATTACTATAAATTACCCATAGTGCTGTATCTCTTGAATTCATACATTAAGCATTTTTTACATTGCTGCATATTCTTAAATGATTATAATTTTAATATCTGTTTAATTTCATTGAGTGGTTATGCCATATCTAAATTATTCCATTGTTTAAAAACTTTATTATGATTAACATTTTTGCACACATATTGCTTAGTTCCTCAACAATCTTGTCTATTGTCTATTGATACTTTTGCACAAAAACAATGAGTTGAGGACCTGTGACAGAGACCATCTGGTCCTCCTGGTCTAGAATATTTACTACTTGGCCCTTTATAGAAAAAGTATGAGGAACTCAGGTCTAAACTTAAAAAGTTACTGTTTCCAGTTTACTATAGATATGATAAATGTCTTCTTTTTTTCCTTAGGCCTTTTGCTAGAGACATGAAATCTTTGGGTTGAGATGTCAGGGTCAGAGGTTAACATTTTTATGGTGATTCATATCTACTGATGACTTGTTTTCTAAAAGGGATATTTTTGTAACTTTAGCAGGAATCTGTGAGTGAGTCAGTATCCTTCTCATTCATGCTAGCATTAAATATGTTCTTTTTTGGTATTACCATTTATCTGGTTATTGTAAGGTTAAATGTGCCTCCACATGCCTAATTTCCAGTTATGTCTTTTATATAGCATTTGAAAATGAATGCTTTGCAATCTTCAGGATCCCATTCACAGACAGACAAAGACTAAACATTTTAAAGAGGATCGTACGTGCCTTTTAAAAGAGATACTAAAACTTTTTTGAGTCATATGAAGGGGCCTTCAAAGAATGAGACATACCTTACTCCTAAATGGGTCTAGAAATACTGTTAAGTAGTTATTTTCCTCTACATTTTATATAATCTCAGCACAACTCATAGGTCAGTTATTCTTGAGTTTTAAGAAAAAATTCTAAAATTGTCCTGATAATAAACAGCCAAAATAGCTAAGAAAAAGTTGAAAAATAAGAGTAATGAGGAACAGGTCCACCCCAGCTAGACACTAAAGTGAATTATAAGGTGAGCATTATTGAAGTGGTGAAGTGTTAATGCTAGAGTAGATGGGAGACCTCTGCAGTGATAAAACCTACCCAGAAACAAAGCAACTGCATGTGCAACTTAATATGCAATACGAGATCCACCTTGAAACATTCTGAAAAGGAAGGATTATTCTAATGGCATTGGGATAATTGGTAGGTGTTAATGAAAAAGTTATATCATGAATATGTATCATAAACTCTCATATAAATTAAAGGTCATATTAAAAAAAAAATACTAGCAAAAGGCCTAAGGAAAAAAAGAAGAGATTTATCATATCTATGGTAAACTGGAAACAGTAACTTTTTAAGTTTAGAGCTGAGGTCCTCATACTTTTTCTGTAAAGGGCCAAGTAGTAAATATTCTAGACTCTGTGGGCCAGATGGTCTCTGTCGTAGGTCCTCGACTCACTGTTTTTGTGCAAAAGTATCAATAGACAATACTTCATACAACTCATAAATAAATAAATAGAGAATATGTCTGTTTATATGAAGAACCATAATATTGTGAGTGTTAATTTTCTCACACATCTGAACCCACAGTGAATTTTATGGATTCTTTAATTTTTTGGCAAATTGTACAAAAAAGTAGTATCTCTTTGGCTATTTTAATTTATATTTCCCTGACTATTATTGAACGTATGTGTGCGTATATGTGTGTGTGTGTGTGTGTGTGTGCGTTTTGCATATTTGTCTGTCTATGAGGTCTCCTCTTAGCATAGGTAGGATTAATTTATCTCACTTATTTCACCTCCCTGTCACCTAATGTCCCAGAGCTCTGAGACCTCTGTGGTATCTCCAGCCCAATACAGACTAACAGGTCACCATTTTGCTTCATGAATTATAACACTTTCAGTGCCTTTGTGCCTACCATAGGGGATGGGACTTGATTTTCAGCCCAGTTCTTACCTGTTTGCCTGCCTGGCTACCTGCCAGTAGACTGAGGATGGGGGAGATACTTTGCTTCTCTCTGTCTTGAGTAGTGGTTTACCTACTGCTTAGTCTTCCTGCACTTTCTCTTGCGAATCCTAGAGTTAGCTGTCGCCTGAATCTTATCTCAACCTGCCTATGCCCTTTGGATCCTGGAACCCACCTGTGGATGAGATCTGCCATTGCATTTCTGTCCATCCAGGTGAGCAAACCTAGAGCTCGGCCTCACTTTCTCCAACTGTGCTGCTTTCGAAGAACCATCAGTATTAGGTTTCATTTGCTCTTGAGTTATGATAGTTATGTCTCTTTTCCAAAAGATAGAACTGAGAAAGTGGTGAAGTCACTTGCGCAAAAATGTCTTAGAGGACACACGATATGAGATTCCTGTTATTACTGAGGTAGAAATGTCATTTTCTTGGAGTCGTGTCTCCATGGCCTTGGTGAGCTGCGGTAGCTGAGCCGGCGCCCCACCCCGCGTCTCCAAGGCTGTGAATGCTGTGGAACTGAGACAGTTATGACACAGCTGAGCTGGTTTCTCTTCTCTTTTGGACATCATTGTTTGTCAGCATTCTCATCACCATTTCTTTCTCCAGATTATAAAATTGTAAAATCACTGCTATATGTCTGGGCTTCAGAAGTACCATTTCTAGCTTTCCTTGGAAATTCCTTTATTGATAATCTCCCTTCACTTGTGTTTTGCTCTGCTGTGAGGCAAGCAGAACAGGGATTGCTGTTTCCATTTTGCAGACAGAAATTTAGGCCCTGAGAGGTCTGGAAGGTCTTGGCCTGCAGCCACTGTTGGAGTTGGTGCCAAAGTTGGGATTAGAGGTAATACTGGGTCCCTCTTGCTGTTTTTCTTCCTGTCCACAAAACTCCGTCTGTTTTATGAGTTTCAGGGATTTTCTTGTCTGAGACATAAAGAAATGAGCGACTTTTCTTGAGATTGAAGCATTACTACATTTGCCTAATAATTCTTTTACTCCATCTGTTGGTCTGAGTACTTTAAGTGAAGCCAGTACATACAAACACTCTTTCTTCTCTTCAGATACTGAGGGAGAAATCCTCAAGGAAGATAAAGACTCTGAGGAAGTTACTTGTTCTCTGCTATTCTTAACAATCACTGCAGCCACATTTTTGGATTTTTCTCCCCGAGGCTTTCTAGCTATAGGTTGCCACAAAGCATTTAGGGGGTCACTGATCCCTGTTTTGTTTTGTTTTAACTGTATTAAGCCTGTGTGTTGGGTGACCTTTGTGTTCTGACCTTCACATTTAGGGAACTGAAAATTTAGGAAGTTTTGTTAGGACTTAAATCCAAGTAAATTCCCTCATGAGTACAAAGACTCATTTGTGGAATGTTAGAGATTAAGGGACTTTCATTCATCTACTCCCCTGTTTAGAAAACACAGCAGCAAGTGATGGAGCTGAGGGGAGAATGTTAAGATTAGATAAGATTAGGCTCTCTGCTGGCTTCCTCCATGTCCCTCAGTTCTTCTGGAGCTGTAGCATGCCTTTTCCCACTAGATGGGCAGCTCTGAGAGGGCTGGCATTGTGTGCTCCGGGCCTGGCTCTTCTCCCTAGTGGCAGTCAGAGTGCTTTGCTTGGGCACTCAGGATGCATTGCATAGTGAGTGATTTGAACTGGTCTCTTGTTGATAAAATATCATTATTATCTTTTGGAAAACTAAGTTATAAGATTCTTGAGTGGGGTTTAGTAAGGGTTTATTATGGGGGGAAAAAAACCACTCTAGATATTTTAAGGGGAAGGGATTTAATCCAGGGTGTTATTTGCTTTGAAATTATTGGAAGGGCTGTATGGAGCAGGCTCTAGGCTGAGCCTCCAGTAATGAATCCCAGAACCACACAAAGCTACTCCATTTTCTACAGCCAGGAAAGAGGAACATAATGAAACTGTCACGAGACTTTTGAGTTCAAGAATACATCTCTGCACTTGTGAACCAGAGATCAGGAAGCTGTGATTAGGAAGGTAGTAACTGGACAGTGAGACATGGAGTCTATGTAGGTACTCCCTCTGTCTCAGCTGCTGCTTGACAACCACCAAGCTGAAGACTGAATATGAGAATGTGGACGCAGAAAAATCTCATGCCTCTATGCCTATGCTTCCAACAGAAAACAGGCCAAACAGTATGCACATGGCTTTCATCTTACCTTTGCCTTCCAAATCTAGAGCCAGTTACATGTATTTTTGCAGAATTTCTTTTGCCGTCAAACCTTAGCTACAAGACAGCCTCTGTGGCATGGCAAGTTTGAATGTTGATCCACCACATCCAACACAGTAGGGGTTATGGTTTTCACATTTTGGACACATCTTCCATAAGGCAGTGTGTGTAGTAGATATTAAATTGAGGCTAGAATAACAATTATATTCTATTAGATCGCAACTTGTCAGTGTAGCTAATTATGTAACAGAATGGCACGGCAACAGTTTTACTTTAGGGGATCCCTAAGGGAAATTCCTACTTATCAGAAAAATGCCATAAGGAGGGAAGACCCTGAGCTGAGAGAATATTCTAAACTGTTTTGGTTTCAAACACTGTGGGAAGTACAACAGTGAGATGTGCAATATTATAGCAGTGCTTACCATGTCTGGGGGGAGTTCCGTCTTAAGCAAATGTTGTCAACTTTCCATCCTGTGGCTGCACTGTCTCCCCCCTGCCCTAAATAGATATTTAAAATTTGCAATTTAAATCAATGTGAAATAGTTTATTTAAAATAAATTAAGGAGACTTATGAACAATGGGCCTGTATTGGATTCTTCTGACTTCTTCCTTAACTCTTGTGTCACCGATTTAGAAAGGTGAAATCATTGTTAGTAATCCCTCCTTTACGCTGGTACCCTATGGAATACATTTTAGAAATATTTGTTTTCCTGTTCCAAATTAAGAATAAGGCAGCTAGTACTTGTAACCAAGTGTATATTATAAGTTCACTGATTATGTTGATGGGAGTAGAGGACAAGGGAGGTCAGGTGGTAACAATATAATTGAAGTAATAGTCTGATTTTCTCAGAAAAGATGATGTTTTTTGCTTGAGGATAAAAAGGCTGAGTGAATGTTATTTGATAATAGCTTCTGCTAGATTTCTGTAATATCCTGCTTTCCTCAATTCCTGCAGAGTCATTTTAGTACCTTCTTTCCTTCTTATGAAGGAGCACATGCTTCTAGAGCAGGGAAGCCCCCAGTGCCTCCTCTATTTCCTACTGCTAATTGTTCTGCCCTCTTAGCATCCATCTGTAGTAATGAACTCAGATTATGAGAGGCCTTTAGGCACATGGAACTTTTGGAAGAGGACTCGACTGTACTCAGGATTCACTTGGACTACGTGACCCAAACCTCATTATTACATCGTTATAAGTAGGTGGCTGTATGAGTTATCACCTAAACTAGGACACTTTTTGAAAAGGGGCACTGTTAATAATTATACTAAAACAGCAGGCAAAAATTAGATGTATGGTCATCCTAGTTATAAAGAACCATGGAGAACGGCGTTTGAAATGTGAACTAAAATGATTTAAAACCAGAGTTTAACTCTTTGTATTCTCAAATTTTTAAGTTTACTTTGCCTTTTATATAATAATCACTTGCTGAGCACTGATGATGGGGTAGACTGTATCAGGCACTAGGCAAATAAAGGTAAGGAAGATAGCATCCTTGTTCTTTATTCGCTCACAGATTCATGCTATTATTTTAGTACAGCAGGTTTTCAGTCTGGCTCATAGCATACGAGGCAGCCTAGAGTAATAATGCATTTTATGTTTCTGCCCAACTTAAAGTATATTCTGCCAAAGTATGAAGATTTAAATGCCTGGGTAACTGTTTTACCAATTTGTTAATTTTGTACTTGGGATCATGTTTAAAATTTGGCATGGATGAACCATTTTTTGCTGAAGAAAAGTTTGAAAACTACTGGTTTGGGATTTAAAATTTTGTTCTAAAATTGTCAGGCTAGTTGAAAAAAGTGAAGAGATAGATTTATTTAACATGGAACACATAAAGATATAAACTGAGCAGAAAATAAATGACCTTAAATATCTGCAGGGCTGCCATGTTTTAGAGGTTTTGTGATTTCAGAGGGCTAAGGCAGGACCAATGAGGGTCCTTATGGGAATACAGATTTTGACTACAGAGAATGTTCTAGCAGTCATAACTTTTCTGCCCTGGAAGGGGCTGCCTTGTGAGGTAATGATTTCCTTGTCATCAGACATGAACTCACAGAGGGTGGGTGAACTTCAACATAAGCTACACAGTAGACGAAATATCTTCATTAACAGTTTTATGCTTTAAGGCCATTAAAATTCTGTATTGGTGAATTTTAGATCATTGGCTACTACCTTAAAAATATCTGGTATGTGTACGTACGTGTATTTCCCCAGAATATTAACCAGTGGAGTAAATTCTTCAAGTATTTCATTTTGTTTGTAGTGGTCAATAATTGATAGAAATGTGGAAGGTACTATAGCAGTACTCTCATCGAGAGAAATTTAAAAGGGAATAACATCGACTGATGTGATTCTGAAACTGATCCGAAACAGCCTGGTTTGTTTTACTCAGCTACTGTTGGTCAGTGCTTCACCAGATTTTGTCTCTGTTTCAAAATCTTGAAATAAAAGTGGAACAACTTCCAAAATGACTTAAGAAAAAGGTCACCAGATGAAAATGGTTTCAATTGTTTTGCTATTAAATGTGAAATTGCAAAACTAGCCTCTCTTACATAATTTGAATTTGTAACACATTCTAATGAGAAGCTTGTCTGTTTTTCATACCATTTCAAATACTGAGAAATAATTTCTCTAAGCTCTTGGATTGGTGTCAGATGAAAATTATTATTCTAGAGCATATAATGCACAAAGTTGAAATCTCTTATTTTCTAAAACTGTATGTCATAATCCTTGAGATTGAAAATTTGCACCCCATTCCCCACTTTATTTTTCCATTACCTAGGTATTTAAATATTTTAACTTAGCAATATGCTTATGTTTTTGCATTAGAATAATGTAGATTTGGGGTTTTTAATATAAATTTAAGATGACATGTAATTAGAGAAACAAAAATTACCTGGAAACTTTATTTTATAGTAATAATATCTAAATTCAATAATATTAATTTAAATTGTCCAAACTCAATGCAGAAGCTCTAAGCTAGTTTACAAACAGTGGTTGTGGCATATTATACAAACAGCACAGTTGATAGGTGATGGTTTTTTGAGCAGTTTGGTGTTCAAAAGGGTGAAGTATAATAGTTAACTCCACATATTGTTGCTATGATTACTCTAAGCAGGTTATGTGGCTTGAATAACCATTGCTTCACAGAATTACATGCAGTATTATCAGATGTAAATATGGCCTGAGATTCATCAATAGTGGACTCATATTCATAGAAGAAAAGAATTAAGTAGTTTACCTTTTAGATTATAAATAAAATTGCATTTTTTTCTGTTATCCTCTTTATTTTTATTGAGATGTCAAAATGAATTTTCAATACCAGAAAAATACAAACAAAATTATTAAAAAATTAAAAGTAATTAAAACATCCCTCAAGTGGTAGTAAAATTCCATGGCCTGTCTAATGGGCATGACTGACTTGTAAACAGATAACTAAGTCAGAGTGTTTAAGTGTTTTAATACAAGTTTGCACAAGCCGTTAGGAGGACACACATAAGTGGGGAGCAATTACCTTGCAGACCTACCCACTTATTGGTAGGTTTAGAAATAGAAGATTCCAGATAATCACCAAAGAGATTGCCAGGCCTCATTACAGATTATATTGGTGATTTTTCCCACTATCACTTTTTCATCCTGATGGAAGGGCATGACATTTAGGGATTAGGCACTTAGCATCTCATCTTTATAATCCAGATTTGCATTTCCAAAAGTTGATTTATAGAGCTCAGAAGGGCTCAGGCTATTGTTGCCTTTTTCTCCTGGCCTTGTGCAGAAAAGCAGTCTGTTAGAAGGAAAGGCTTAGAAGAAACCTCCATAAGAACATATTTTTTGCAAGTACAGTGCACACTATAGACTAACCGTACTGTTATAGAACATAAAGTATTCTGGGGTGTGATTTTGGAGATCATCTTGTTAATTGCTTATTATTTTAGAGCTAGAGAAACTGAGGTCCAGAGATTTAAAAAAAAAAAAAAAAAGAAAAAAGAAGCATATTCTTGATCAGCCAAGTGGGACCATTGCTATTACATGTGACCTAGAGTGCAAGATTGGGGTCACATGTTTTCTGTGCTAATTTTCAATGGCATTGTTGCTAATTCTCTTGGAAGAAAAATGATTTACTCTTATGTCTACTTAAATGCTTTTACCCACTCTATCTAGTTATAATCTAACAATTAATAGAGTTAGTATCTTGTGTAGTGAAACCTTCCCACTGCAAATGCTCTTTGGAGGTGGAACAACTAGGTTTGAATCCAACTCTGATATGTTCTATCTGCTTTGTTACATTGGTTAAGCCATTTCAGCTGTTATACATCTTGTTTTTTTTTTTTTTTTGAGACAGAGTCTCACTTTGTTGCCCAGGCTAAAATGAGTGCCATGGCATCAGCCTAGCTCACAGCAACCTCAAACTCCTGGGCTCAAGCAATCCTACTGCTTCAGCCTCCCAAGTAGCTGGGACTACAGGCATGCGCCACCATGCCCAGCTAATTTTTTCTATATATATTAGTTGGCCAATTAATTTCTTTCTATTTATAGTAGAGATGGGGTCTCGCTTTTGCTCAGGCTGGTTTCGAACTCCTGAGCTCAAGCAGTCTGCCTGCCTTGGCCTCCCAGAGTGCTAGGATTACAGACGTGAGCCACTGCACCCAGTCTAAATCTTGATTTTTGAATACTCAGAAGAAACAAGTTAGTCCCTAAGATTTCTTCTAGCTGGGACTCTTGATGACCTCTTGGCTCTGGAGTGGCCTGTCCTGGCTATTGTCAACATTCTGTTTTTTTCCAGGATGGATAGAAGTTTTGGCAAACAAAAGCCCAGTTAGTTAGTATTTGTTTTGTACTCTCCTTAGCCTTCTCCTGGGAGTGCTGGTCTTCCAGTGCTATTGTTTCCCTGTCAGGGTTGATTGTTTCCTTTTGTAGTGGCATTGTGAGTCTGAAGTGAAAGTGCAATGTGGAGGCAGGTCACTCTTCTGTCTCACTTCTTTATCAGAGACAATGTTTACTTGTCTGGACCTGCTGTTTCTCTCTCTTGCTGCTGCTTGGTTCATTTGGGATCCTGAAATGCAGCTGGGTATTTCTTGTCACTCACAGTATTGCCAGAAACAAGTAGTGCACCACTAGGATTAGTGTTTTGTTGATCCTGACTCTGTGTAAGGCAGGTTGGCATTTAACGTGTCTATCCCCATCGTACTTCCCTTCGCTCTATGTTCTCTGGTCCACGGGGTTCAAAGGAGTTAAAACATAGTTTTGTAAAAAACCTCAACTCTTAGACTTACGGGAGCCTCATGGAACGGGAGAGTTACAAGAAATAGTAGTGAGTGTCTAATCTTTAGTTTCCAGATAGGGAGAGGTACTGAGGTTCAGAGGTCAAGGGGCTGAAGTCATAGAACCAATTAGTGACACAGCTAGAAATTATGCCCGAGTGCTCTGCATCTAAGTCTAGTGCCTTTTCCGGTATTTCCAAGTGTCTCTCAGATAGCCTATATAAAGGCTTGGCATTTCTGTAGTGTTGTTCTCTCATTACCCCTTCTGAGCAATGCCAGCTGTCCACACAGAGAGCGCGGCACTTAGCCAGTGCTGGGCCAGAGCTGTCTGTTAGGAGAAGTTGAGTGAATGCATTGACATTTTCAGCCCTTAGTAGATCCTGCTTTGCCCTTCCTGCTCAATCTGACCTGAAGCTTTAGAGGAAGAGCGATTACATTTGCTGTTCAACTAACAATTGTGTGTAATTTTCAGCCTGCCTTATTCCTCAGCGCTGTCTTCCCACGCTTCCATCACATGCCATGGCATATCTGCTTCGCAATTATGCCAGTAGGGACTTACCTACACCATTTGGAAAAGGTTGGCTTAAAGTACTTATTTACTTGTGCATGATAAATCTTGATTGATACCTTGGTAATCTCTGAGATCAGCCCAAGAGTCCCTCCCACAATAGGGAGGATTGAAGACTCAGGGAAACGGGTGACAAAAAAAGAGAGAACAAAAAGAGGGGATCATGCTTCCTCACTGATAAGCTAAGAGATCGTGGGTAATTTGGAATCTCTATGCCCAACTTTTGCTTGGTGTGGGCTAGTTCAATAGTCAGGGGCTTTCACAGACTCATACAAGTATGTGAGCAGAGTTGTCATTAGCACTCATCTAATTCAATCACTGCATTTTTAGAAAAGAAACACTGGCTCCAAGAGAGTACAGAAGTCACACTATAAGCTCATGGGAGAGCTAAGATTGGAAGCTGGGCCTGAATTCGGAAGATCAGGTTAAAACAGCACAATATGATGTATTAATAGAAAAGGTTGGATAGCTGTAGCCCAGAGAGGGAAGCATGTTGTACTGTTTTAATAAATGATTAAGAAAGCAGTTTTGAAACTCCAGGAGAGTACTGACTTTTATTTAAGAGGAAAGTTAAAGAAAACCTTCAAAGTTATGGGAAAGTATTATTAAAATTGTTACTACTTGTTTAAATGAAGAAAATGTTGCTAAAAGACATGGATCCTAAACTTTAGTCTGTCATCAGCCACTTCAGATGCTTAAGTTACAGAGCATCTCAATCTCTCAATTCTTCTACCACTAAAATATTGGTGTTAATATCTGTCCCTTTCTTCAGTATCATTCATTTATTCAGTGAACACTGACCAAAAGCCAGCCCTCGATTTAGTTGCCAAGGGAGATTTAGGGACTAATGCAATGTGATTTAAAGAATAGCATAACTACCCTAAGTCAATTATTCTAAACTGTTGAATTAGAGTATGTACATGAAGACCTCCATATGCATTTTATATGCAGATAGTTTTGGAAACCACTACTTTAAGCTTATGGCATTGGATATTAGATAATACCATGTAATGACTGTTTTTTTTTTTTTTAAATTTTGGTGTTTTTATATAAATGTTTGTAGAACAATAGAACATAGATTTTGGGGAAAAATAGAAAAAAGAAAAATATGGCCAAACACTACTTAGTTCTATTTTGTGGATAACAGTAACTTGGCATTTGCGTGGTATATTTATAGAGGCTGAGTGACTTTGTTATTGTTAACTGTTACCTTACCTGTGGCCCTGAGTTTTCCCACCTATAGAGGGAGGATCTTGCTCATCATGTCATCTTTTGTAATCGTTTGCATCTTCTTGTGCCTCCATTAGTTTGGTCTTTTGACTGTTGGCATACTCGCAATTTGATCTTGTGGCTCATTATGGTTAGGTTTGAGGGAACAGAATAGAGAAGACATTATGGCAAATAAGATCCAAGAGCTAGGAGTGGAGATAATAAGAGCAAAAACTACTTTTGTGAAGTGGTAATCTCCTTTAGATTGTGGTATTTTCTTTTTTCCTCCCAATAGGGAGGTAGTACAACATTGAAGACCATGGATTTGGGGCCACAGTTCTGTGTCTGAGATTCAACTTTGCTATTTGTTGGCAAAAAACGATCCTTGAGCAAGGTATTCAACCTTCTGCAGCTTTACTTTCCTGATTTACTAAATGTGGATAATGATAGTGCTCCCTCACATGCCAGTTAGGATGACTCTGTGGCCCTTAGAAAATTGCTTGACCTATATAGTAAGCCCTCAGTAAACACTTGCTGTTTACTGTCCGTCTGTGGCTTAGTTGCACCCACTAGACAGTTAGTGGGAGAAGACAGAAGAGCAGAGAGAAGGTGATAAGTGAAACCTCTTAGGGTCTTCTTGATTGCTTTGCATTTGACACAGTTCCTGCAAGAGCAGTGCTGAGGGAGCAGCAGCTCGCTGACTCCCTTCTGCAGTGGGCACCTTGCTTAGAGGAAGGCTGTTCCTCTTGCTTCCCTCTCTTCTGATGGTGTTTGTGTATTTACGGAGTCTCTGTGCAGATCTGATCCTCCCTTTCACTTCTTGCTTTCATGATGATTATAAGCTTAGAGTGAAACCTGTCTAGAACCAGAGGAAGTAAGAGCAGGGTAAGTCTTGGTCCAGCAACACCAGTTCTCACCTCTCCTCATCTTTATGTTTACATTGTGTCGCTGTGAGAAGCTGAGAAACCCAACTGACATGCCAGTTCATCCATTTGCTAACTTGTGAGGTTTCATCAAACCCATTTCTCAAAAAGAAGGGCTATAATTAAGATTTTGGAGAAAGAAAGCTCTCTAGAGTATTAGCACTGATTGGGACTTTATAGGTATTCATTTGGCAAATGAGTATCCTCTGTTGTTAAAGGTCGCACTGGAATAGCTGAGACTGCAACTGAGGCCACAGGGAATCTGTTTACACTGTTGCATTTATCACCTGCCTTAGATCCATCTTACATGATTTAGTTTTTCTCATGTTAAGTTTTCACTCTTGTTAGATTTCTGTTCAAAGATAAAGTTTCTAGCTTCTTATCTCTCTACATAGTATCTGTAAAAAGCAGAAGTGATTGTATCTTTTAAGCTTTTTCCTCAGCTGGTCTCCTGAGTCCCTCATTTCAGTACAACCAGTCTGCTCCCTGCCCCAGAGAAATGCCTTGCTTCACCCGTGAGCTTACAGTATTATTTCTAGTCATTGTCCTTGTTGCTTCAGTTTTCTTTCAGAGTCACTCACCTCTCAAAGTCGTCCTGGGTAAGAGCTACTTCTGCGAAGCCTGTGCTAGCTCCTGTGACATACCCCAATATGATTCATATGCTTTCTGTGTTCTCTTTCTCTTCTCAAATATATAAATATTTCTTCCTCAGATAGGCTCTGTGCTCCTTGAGTAAGGGATGAGAACCTGATCTATCTGGAGCTCTAGTACCAGACAAATAAATTCATTCTTTCATTCATTAAATTAAAGGACACTGTTATTGAGGGGCTATAATGTACCAGGCTCTAGGATTATTCAATGATAAGTATTTTTGTTCTCAAGGATTCAAAAGTTTAGTTTGGGATTCAGGCAAGAAGACAGGCAGAGTAACACATGATGAGTGTGTGACAGTAGCATGTTAGGTGCTGTGGAAGTGTAGTAAAAGGGTACATAGCTTGAATGGGAGGATAGAGCATGTGACTTATGCCTTTATGAACCAGTAGGAAGTAATTCTCAGAATCTAAATGATGCATTAAAAAAACCATTTTTAACCAAAAAGTAGCTTGCTTGAAAAGGAGCAAAGATCAAACCTAGAGGAAATGGATGAATTTCCAGCAAAATATAAATGCTGCAAAATGACCTCAGAAGAAGTAGAAAATTACAATTATAATATAAGTTATTGGAAATATGATTAATGTTTGTTAAAAGAAGATATCATATCTAGATGACTTTATACTGAATTTTAATGTATCTTTAAAGATCAGATAATTCCAATGTCATTATTAGACTAACCTAGACAGTAGAAAATGATGCAGAACCCTCATATCAAAACCTAATGATGATAATAAAAATAAGCAGTGGAAAAGAAACTATAAGGATGATCTTATGTTTATATATACAAAAATTCTAAATAAAATAGCATAGTTAATTCATCAGTCTACCAAAACACTATGACTATGATTGGGTAGGATTTATTTTAGGAAGGCAAAGATGGTTCAATATCTAGAAATCTATCAACATGATTCATTATATCACCAAATTAAGGAAGGGAAAAGAAGATAATGCTATCAGTGAATGCTATGGACATTGTAGAAAGGCATGAATAACTAAAGGAGAGCAGCATTCATTCATTCACCCATTCCTCCATAAGATAATATTTGTAAGGGTTTCTTGGCTAGGCATTGTGCTGGTATTGGGAGATTACCCATGAGCTTTCAGTTTACTGGGGCATATAGGCAGGTGATTAAATAGCTTTCATGTGGACTGTTATGAGAAAAGTACTAGAAGAGCCCAGAAAAGGAATTAAGCTATTCTTCTTGGAGAAGGTTAAGAAAATGTTCACAGATTCAGAGGCATTTGAACTGGGGCAATATATTAAGAAAAATATAGGGTTGATAGAAAATGCAGGGAGAGAAATGACATTGTTAATGTTGAGCACAGCATGAGCAAGGGTTTAGAATCATGAAAGTTTATTATAAGTCCTGGGACTGGTTTCGTGGGTCACTGTTGACAAACAGAAGAATGGCAAGAAAAGATGCTTAAAAAGCTCCTCTGAAAACAGATAATTGGGTAGAAGATGGCCTTTGCAGGATGTGGAGCTGGAGGTGCATTCCTGGGGAAGGGAGAGTCAGCCTAATTTATGATGCTAGGCATAACTGAAATGATGGTGGAATCAGTGCTTTGCATATTTATGCTTAGGTTTTCATTTTTATACGATTCCAGTGGTTGCCTGTTCCTATGTATCTATGGCATATCTGAAAAGGCCAAGGTGTCACAGTCAGTAACTTGGAATTGTTTTGTGCATGTGCATCTTTCCTTTAGAAATCACTGCATACTATATCAACCCATTTTTTAAAGTTTCTAATTTTGAATAATTTTAGATTTACAGAAAATTTACAAGGACAGTATTAACCATTTTGAAATTGTACAGTTAGGATTTCTGCTGCAAATGTGCATAGTGCATTGAAACTTTCAAACCTTAATTTGATCCCACTTAGTCCACACGTATATTCACTTTAGTCATGTTGAAAGCAAAAGAGTCACTATTATCCCCATTTAGTCGTGGACCAAGCCTCAATTAAAAACAAAAAGCCAAGCACCTGGATTCAGTTTGCTAGGATTTTGTTGAGAATTTTTGCATCTGTATTCATAAGGGATATTGGTCTGCAGTTTTCTTTTGTTGTTGTTGTTGCATCCTTTCCTGGTTTTGGTATCAGGGTGATGTTGGATTCATAAAATGTATTGAGGAGGATTCCTTCCTTCTTGATGTTGTGGAATAATTTCTACAGGATAGGCACCAGGTCTTCTTTGTAGGTCTGGTAAAATTTGGGTGTGAAACCATCTGATGGTCTGGGATTTATTTTTTAGGAAGGTTTTTTATTGCTGCTTCAGTTTCAGTACTTGATATTGGTCTGTTTAGGAGTTCTATTTCTTTCTTATTGAGCTTAGGGAGGCTCTGTGTTTCTAAGAATTTGTCCATTTACTCCATGTTTTTAAGTTTATGTGCATAGACATTTTTTATAGTATTCATAGATAATATTTTGTATTTCCATGGTATCAGTTGCAATTTCTCCTTTTTCATTCCTGATTGAGTTTATTAGCTTATATTAAGCTTATTAGATTATTATTCTTTTCTGCTTCTCATTGATCTAGCAAAAGGCACGTCAATTTTGTTTATTTTTTCAAAGAACCAACTTGTTTTATTAATCTAATGTATAGGGGTTTTTTTGTTGTTATCAATTCCATTTAGTTTTGGTCTGATCTTTGTTATTTCTGTTCTTCTGCTGGGTTTGGGGTTGGTTTGCTCATGCTTTTCCAGTTTTTTGAGATGATTTGTTAGATTGTTGATTTGTGATCTTTCTGTCCTTTGGATGTAGGCATTTGTGGTTATAAATTTTCTTCTCTGGACTACTGTAGATGTATCCCACAGATTTTAATAACTTGTATCTCCTTTGTCATTTAGTTCACAGAATCCTTTGATTTCCATCTTAATTTCCTCCTTAACCCAATAATTGTTCAGTAGAAAGTTGTTTAGTTTCCATGACTTTGTGTAGACCTGAGAGTTTGTGTTGGAGTTGATTTCTAATTTTATTCCACTGTGATCTGAGAAGATGAAAAAATACTCAACATCTCTAATAATCAAGGAAATGCAAATCAAAACCACAATGAGATATCACTTAACTCCAGCGAGAATTGCTTTTATCAAAAAGTCCCAAAACAATAAATGTTGGCGTGGATGTGGAAAGATAAGAATACTCATACACTGCTGGTAGGACTGCAAACTAGTGAAACCTCTGTGGAAAGTAATATGGAGATACCTCAAAGAGCTAAAAGTAGAACTACCATTTCATCCAGCAATCCCATTACTGGACATCTACCCAAAGGACAAAAAGACATTGTATAAAAAAGACATCTGCACTGAATGTTTATAACAGCACAATTCACAACTGCAAAAATATGGAAATAACCCAAGTGCCCATCAATACATGAGTGGATTAATAAAATGTGGTATATGTATACCATGGAGTTCTACTCAGCTTTAAGAAACAATGGTGATATAGTACCTCTTGTATTATACTGGAAAAAGCTGGAGCCCATTCTACTAAGTGAAGTATCACAAGAGTGGAAAAACAAGCACTACACTTACTCACCATCAAATTGATATTAACTGATCAATACTTATGTGCACATACAGCAGTAACTTTCACTGGGTGTTGGGCAGGAGGGAAAGGAGAGGAGGGAATGAGTATTTTCACACCTATTGGGTGTGGTGTGCACCGTCCGTGTGATGGGACACGCTTGAAGCTCTGACTGGGGTGGGGCAAAGGCAAGATATGTAACCTAAACATTTGTCTTTTGTACCCCCATAATATGCTGAAATTAAAAAAAAAAAGCCAAAATTGGTGTTTTTCCATCCTGAAAGATGGGCTTGATTTTGTTATTGAGGAAAAAATGTTCTCAAGTGATTCCACATTTGCAACCAGATTTATAAACCTTGAGTAAAAGAGACATTCATTGGTTGTTTTTTTTATATTGGTTTTGTGCTAGGTCTTGATGATGGTTTAGAGATATGTTAAATATGGTCCTTCCCCTTTTAAGGAACTCATAGCTTAGTAAATGTGTATGTGTATGTGTGTGTGTGTGTCTATATGTGTATAAGTAAAAGGTACATACATGTATGTAAAAGGTGTAGGGGAAAACAAGGACAAGAAGGTCCCTGTAACCCCAGTGAAAAGCATATACCATATCACTGGCTTCAAAAACATGTGTCCTGGGCTTCAAAAATGTGTGTCTTGATTCCCAGCTGAGAGTCTTTATCATTGATTCATATTATCCTCTTCTGTTGAGAAAAACTACACCTCCAACTGTTTTCCTCCATGCAAGATGGTAATATAATTCCCAATGACTTTCTCTGAGAATAGAGGCATTTCTTTCTTCTCACTTTGTACAGCACTTTATGGTATATAAAACACTTTAATATTGCCTCATTGGTTGTCATAAAAACTCTGAGACTTAAGGAGGACTAGGTTTTTTAATCTTAATTTTAAAGTGGAAATATCTGAGCACTAGAGGAGGTGCCATTTAGGGTCATGCCACTCATTCCCAGCATGGACTGATGTTAATACCTGTGCAACAGTTTCCCAACTCTCCCCTTCCACCTTGCCTCTCTCTTGCTATGCACAGTGCTGAGACCTTTACTTTTTTCCTGCATTTTCGGTGCTCTTTGTCTTTATATACATCTGGAGGTAATCAGGTAGCCCTCTTAATTAATTCAGTTCAATTAATAAATTACTAGGTGGATTTGGGGCTGGGAGCAAGTGCAGGGTGCCTTCCGGGCCTCCCCGTGCTGGAGAGCTCTTGCAATCAGGCTTGGAGAGCCCTCCTCAGCGGCAGTCTATGAGGCTCATCCCAGCAGGCTGGCTGCCTGGAGGGGTGATGGGCTTACCCCAGCAGAGGAGACAGCATTTTTCTTTCTTCAAATAGTGTATGCAATTTGATCAGAACAGCATCTGGGCTGTCCCAGCTGTCCCCCTCCTAGTTAAAGTAAGTTTTTCATAAAGGTCCAAGGTGGTGTCAGCTCAGCATAGCTCTTGATGGGCGTTTCTTTGTTGTGCAAAGATGACCTGTGCCTTGCAGGTGTTGAATATTCTATCATCTGGCCCTAAATGCCAGTAATTGTCCCAAGCATTGTGGCAACCAATATCCCCCTCTTCCGTATTTCCAAGTGCCCTTTGGTGGGGAGCAGAGCTGCTTCTATGGATGGGTCATTTTAAAGTGTCCTGCCATCTACCTGTTATGCCCCTGTTTCCAAAATAAATTTTTGATAGTTCCTTAATGCCTGCAGACTAAATTTAAATTCCTCAAGTGTGCATGCTGAGCTATCTGGGCTCTGGTTCCATCCCACATTCTAGTTCTTTTGCTAGATACTTTCTCTTATTCCCACTCCAGCCACACTAACTTTGCCTACGTAACTTTGCTAACCTTGTTTAGGCCCAACCTCTACTGAGAACTCAAGGCTCCTCAATGAAGTCTTGTTAGTTCTGTTCCCACCAAGAAGTGGGCTTGTATTCTGCATTCCAGCAACATTTTTGTTTTTTGAACCTCATTTAGTAACTTAACACCTCATGTAGGTTTAATCATTTAACTGGTTTTAATAGAATATTAATAAAATTGAAGCTTTTATCCAACCTTCTACCATGGAAACTTTTTCAAGTTAGGAACCATTGCTTATTCGTATCTATTTCTCTAAGAGTCCTCTTCCTCCACCCGCTCCTCCTCCTCCCTCCCTCCTCCTGATGAATCTTCTTCCTCTTCTTTTTTCCTTCTTCCATTTTATTTTATCCTTCTTGTCTCCCTTCATCCTTCTTCTTTCCAGAGAGCTTTATCAAGATTCATTAAGTATTGCCCTCATTTAAAAAATTTTTTTTTATATTTGTACTTCTACAAAAATATTGTTTGTTTCTTTTGAATTGCAGATTCCAACAATGTCTCACCCATCTTGGCTGCCACCCAAAAGCACTGGCGAGCCCCTCGGCCATGTGCCTGCGCGGATGGAGACAACCCATTCCTTTGGGACCCCCAGCATTTCAGTGTCCACACAGCAGCCACCCAAGAAGTTTGCACCAGTGGTTGCTCCAAAACCCAAATACAACCCATACAAGCAACCTGGAGGTGAGGGTAAGTGCTGGGATTTCAGAGTTTGGTGTCCAGAGTGGGAAAGTTGAATGTAATATAGAGGTGGTTTACAGTATAGAGTTGTGCTGGAAAAAAGTAGCTTATAGATTCACAATGTGGTTATCATAGTGTATGGACTGTGAAAGGTTAAGGAGCTCCCAGAAATCATCTAGGCCACCCTGTCATTTAGGAACACAGAGATTAAGACCTCATATGGGACATGTGGCTGTTGTTACATATCGAAGTAGGGTTAGAACCCAAACTAGTAATCTGGCCTCTTCAGTCTTAGCGCAGAGCCCTGGTACTGCATTTTCCTTTACCTCCAGCCCATTCTCTTGTAAAGATGTGTCTCCCACCCTGTGGTTCCTTCCTCTTGCCAATAGACCAGTGTCCCAAAATGCTGCCAAGCAACAGTCCAATCAGAAACCCATTCAAAGTGAACATAATAAAGTGCCTAGAATTTTTTTTTTTTTTGCCTTCTCTGGCCATTTTCCTTCCCTTAATGCTGCTGTAGGATAAAGTTGTCTGGAGGGCTCTGGAGATCTGCATTTGTTGAAGCTTATAGAAAAGTCTGAGTGAAGCCTAGTTTCAGGGGTGTTAGTAACAATATATTCAGTGTACATCCAGTGGAGTTTGAAGTTCTGCATGAGCTTGGCATTTCACGTGTGTGCACACTCACACATTACACCTCACAGGTGGTGTAAATGATGCCATGCTCTTGGGTTGAAGAGTTTTCCTCTATTACCACTGTCAGCAGCTCATTCAAACCCATGAAACAATAACTTATAACAAACAGAACATTAGACTTCTGGGAGCTGAGAGAGAAGAGGCAGGGAAAGGAGATCCAGTCCTTCTTTTTCTGTTTTCTGTTCCTATCCGACCTTTAAAAAATTACCATAGCTTCTCCAGGATGTTTCCAGTTGCTTCTTAGATGACACTAGTGTGTTTGTGTTGTTAATACTACCAGAGACTACTTCATGCTCTGTGATATGGTTCAGTCCTTATTTTTTCTTCCGAGTAATCTCCTGCTCCCAGTAAACCCTTAATTGTTGGTATCTCAGGACCTAAGTCAGAAGCCTAGTCCAGATGTCTAGCGTGTGTAAGGTGACTGGACACTTAGGCCAGTGGTGGGGAAGGTCAGGCATCATCAGCACACACGGCTGAACTGTGGCCATGGATCTTTGGATACCCTTTCCCTAGAAAGGGCAAAAACAAGACCATTAGAAAACTTCTCTGGACAAACAATAAATGGAGCCCTCAGTGCTATACTAATATCCACAGCAGTGCTTGAAGTTTTATTGCCCTTGAAGGAGACTGCATCTTTGCAATTAATCAAGGACTTAGTGAACTGGCTTTCTTTGGCTTATCATTCTTTAGTGATTGCAGGGCCTGGGAATGGGATCTGGAAGAGAATCAATCCCTCTGAACAGGGACAGGAGGAGCCATGTGTTGGCTTTCTCATTTATGTTTTCAAGGTGTCCCCATGTCAGGTTACTAGGGGCATTGTTATTTTGTCTTCTAACTTTTGGGGAGAGCTAAAATGGACTTCCATTTAATGTGAAGGGAATAAAGACATGGTCAATTATAGAGCAAGAGGCAGAGGTCTGAGGAAGTCAACTTTGTAGGCGTGACAATCGATATATGCTGAGGGTTAGGGTGATGGCAGGACCTATATTAAGTGAGCTAATAAATGGCACACATGAGGTAGGGATAAGAAAAATTTATGATGTCCTCCCTTCAGCCCCTGTCACTCTCAGTGCTGTGAATCACCGTGAATGAGCCTGGGGGTGGCTCCCCTGCTGTGACAGGTCCTGCCTGTCTGTGTATGGCTGTCTTACTCTCCAGGAACACTGGAGTAAACTCTGACTCGTTTGTATGCCCTGCAGCTCTCAATTCTTGGCCTCTTCTCAACATGCCACCCCACATACTTCTGTTTTCTGTCAAAATTCTATTTGTATCACTTTCTCCAAAATGTCTAGATCAGCAGTAATCACTCCCTTCCCTGGGTGTCCACATACATCTTATTCTGTGTCTACCAAATTTCTACTACTTTTTAAAATTGCTCCTGCTTGTGTTCTTTTACATATTGTACATGAGTGTATGCCAAGCCCTGTGCTTTTTTATTATTATTTATTGTCTTCCCATATAACCCTATGAAGTGTTTTTTTCCCTTCCATAAGTAAAGGGAAACTTAGAAGAGGTGACGTTCTCTGTGATTTTGTGGCTAGTAAATTTGTAAACGGAGGCTGTTGTCCATATCCAGCATGTGATGCTGCTTACCCTTCTATTCACAGCACTTGTGGCACCAAGCCCTATATTATAGTGATTCTTCCCTACTTCCCTTGTACGAATATAAGCTTTGCTTCCCATTGAAGCAACAAGACATGGTTTCTCACTTGTCCTTATGTTCCTTGGAGCTCTTGTTATGCTACTATGTTTTCAGTAGGAATGGTTGCATATGGTCAAATGTATGTCTGTGTGTTCTTATGTATGTATATGTATTTGGATGGATGGCGGATGCTGGATGGGTGAGTGTACTGCTCGGTAATACTCCCTTGCAATAAGGAGTTTGGAATGTGGCATCTTCATGTCAAGCGTCTCAGCCTTTTGTTTTCTGAAGTTTTGGTTTTTTCTTGCAATTCTCCAGTGTCTGTCTGTCTGTCTGTCTGTCTGTCTCTCTCTCTCTCTCTTTCTCTCCAGTATAACCTTTCCTGAATCTGAAAAAAAGATATTTCCCTTTAATATATACATGCAAGACAAATATGGGGAACCATGTATATTTAGACTTCTTTTTAAAATAGAAGCTACGTGTCTTCCTCTACTGTATATTATGACCCTGGATATTTGTTGGAAGTGTAGGATTTGCTTTTACTTTATGTTTAATTTAAATGTTATAGGTGCATTCTCTGTTACTCTAAACATTTTTATAATTAATGTTATTTTTTGTTTACATTTGTATACATTTTAAAAGTTTATATCTTTACATTTTTTTTTTTTTAATCTAGAATGTTCCTGAAATCCCAAGATCATAGGTAGCTTAGGTTTTGCTTGCCGGGTGGATTGGTGATACCAGCTCCTGTTTCTTATGCCTCAGCTCATGCTTTCTTTGCTTTGAGTAAATGCTTGTCCTCCAATTTCCAGCTCTTAAAATCTTTTAATCTATTGCTTAAAAGTTGACCACCAAGAAGCTCAATCATGAAGACAGAAAGTTAGAACTAATAGAAATCACACAGTGCTGCTGTTTCTGGTGTAAATGTAAAAGCTTTAGCCTCATGAGTGTTTTAGTTCTTTACTCAGAGATGCATATTCTGCTCAGAGCAGAATTAGCACCAAACCTCAAGTCCCTTCTAACTCTAGAGTTATCCAGAACCTTGCACTATATTCTAGTGACAAATGACAACTGTTCTATACGACCTCATAACCTCCTTATGCATCGCATACAATTCTTATCATAGTGTGCCTTTTAATAGATTTGTTTGTATATGCACCTGTCTGCTCCAGTAGACCCTGAACTTTTGGCTGCAGAGGCTGCCTGACTCATTTCTTTATCCACAGAAGCACCCAGCAGGATCTCCGACACATGGGAACTCGGTGGTGTTTGTAGAACTGAATAGGTAAACACAGCAATGCACACCTGCTTATCCGGGCACATGTTCTCTAGGTTTTCAGCTACTGCTTAGACTCTGTGGCTGCTGCTTCAACCTACATATTTGAATTAATGTCACCCTCCTATACCCGTATTTTGAGCTTTTTAGTGTGGGATTTGTTTGACCACTGCTATCTTGAAGTTACCAATTACATTTCTCACCTTGGTACTATGTATATGATCTCTGGGGTTTGCTTTCTCATTTTTAAATTCTGACTGTGAAAGTAGAAAAGTACCCAGATGTTGTACGTATCAACTTGTAATTTTGTGATACCCATATTTATAATTTTCTTCTATGACACATTTTGCTAATAACCTTTTTCTAAAGGGCTTTGGCACACTTAAAAGTGGGGCCTGTTTTTTTTCCCATTTAGTAGCTCTTTGGGCTTCAGAGTCCTTTTATTTGACTTCCATTGTTCTCATACTTTTCAGTGATTTTATAACAACTTGTGTTTCCATAGCTAACTTAGAATACCCCTGTGTTTCCAAATGCTTTTCTTGTATCCAGTACTGTAGGCTTATGAGCCCATATCTATTTTTTATTAAGTTTTGTTTTCCTAGAGATTTTACAGTGTTAACTGTCTGTTTCATTTTTGTGAAATGATTTTGATATGTATTTACAATTTTGTCCCATAAACTTCTATTCAACTGATGAGAACAGTAAGATAGTGCAATTTTTCTCTGGGTCTTTAAAGTCCTAGCCTTTAGCATTGTTTGTCCTGTAATCTGGGTGCCCTGTCTGCTTCAAATTAAGAAACAAAAAATAAACCCAACAAAAACAAACAAAAACCCTCAAAACAACAAAAACAAGAAAACCAAGCCTTAGACTTTGATGACAGAACAGAGTGTAGTTCTTTTTCTGGTTTTGGTAGATAACAAAGTAAGTAAATTTTCCAGCTTTACTAATATACTATTTTACTAAGATGTTTTTTGAAATTATTCTGCTATTACACTCTAGGAATTAGAATCTCAGTCTCTCTTCCTTTCTCTCTTCCAATTGTTTGGCTGAATGACATTTGGTAATGCTTTTTATCTATCATTATAATAGATAATCATTTAGAATGACTTGAGAAGTTTTCATTTCGTGAATTTGGAGTTGTGGCCTAGAATTCACTTTCTCCAACCTCTGGAATTCCTTTTAAAAACATTTTTATGTTAGATCTTTGAAAAGTAAATCCACTTGGTATCAATTCAAGGTGATCCTTTTGGTATAATCCTTTTATATTGGTATAATCCCATATAGTTTATTTAGCACTTTCATATTCATTATTATTTAATTTTCAGAAAATAATTCTTATTGTAGCTCTTTGAGGCATGTAGAACCTATCTTACTGCTATTTTAATGTCTGGTAAACTACCAGAAGTTAAATAGCTTATTAAATAATCACATAGCTAGTAAAAGTAGAAGGGAACCCTTATATATAGGGCTCTTAATGATTTTAGAATTCTATTTATTGGAGGTAGGGCTAGACTATCTTATATCTTTTCTAACTCCATTATTTTATTATTTCATGATTCTTCTTTGAAATTAATTTCAAAGTGGTGACCTTTCCCACAAACTATTCCTACATGTATTACCTAGTACACATCTATATAACATAAAAAAAGGCCTGTGTTTTCCACCTTTCCCTATACTGTTTTACCTGGACTTGTCAGGGTAGATCAGGATAGGTAAGATGAATTTTATTAAAAAGGGGTTCCTAAGCCTGGATTATTTCTTTTACTCCATCTTTTTGTGCTCTATGGTACCCTGAGGTTATTTATTCATTGCATGGAGAACAAATAGTTATAAATGATTGCTAATATACCTAAGAGTTTGGAGTTGAGCTGGTCCAGAGCCCAGGTTTCCTAAATGGACTCATTCCACTGTACCACCACTGTTTACAGGAACAGGCAAGTTTGGGGTTTGGTTCCTAGAAATGGACTAGTCTTGGCTTATTGATACTTGGTGGAGAATTAACCATTAGAGATGTGAGCCATGTCTTCTGGTTAGGACATATTTATTTTCTTAAAAAATAACTACTAACATGTGAGGGAAATGAATGGCCATCTATGGCAATATAATTAAAGGAATAATTTAGACTGGATTTTCCCCACCATTTTTATTTTAAACATATAGACCAATTTGGTGCTACTTCTCTTTTTACTGTTAGGAAAAACTTTTTCTTTTTTAAATCTGGAGTAATCAGTGGTAGATAACAGTGATATTTAAATATTTAGATTCACAGTGTGCTCTTCTGCCTCTAGAGTCCTATAGTCTTTGTTCCTCACGCAAGGACAATCTTGCCTGTTATTCTGGAGGTACAAATGGGAAACATCTTCTTTTGGTAGCCCTGGCAGTCCTGTTAAGTTACCAGCAATCACAGATGAACAGTTGCAACATCTTGGACATTTGTTATAATTACACATGGTGTGCCATGAGGATAGTCACAAGTTCACTGAAATATCTGGGAGTCCAATGAAGCCTGGGATCCTCCTTTTCTGGATCAGGTAAGCATCTTGAGCCTCATCCATCACTGTGGAGTGCAGTACACAAGTTTTAATTTTTAGGTCCTCAGGGAAGAAGGGACAAGCTGTTCCTTCATTAAAGGATCAGATATTAATTGTATTAATTTCATCATTACATTGCATTTTTCAGCAGAGAAAATAATTTGGAATTCCTGGGGCAGCATCAGATTTTATCAAATATATGTAGACCTTATCAATGCTTGAGACTGCCAAGATGCGGCACTGGTTTGAAGATCAGGGCATTTATATTCCAGTCTTAGTTTTACCACTTGATCTTGGGTTTGATACTTTTCTATTAAAGTGTCCTTAATTTATTAAATTAGCTGGTAATATTTATTTTCTTACAGGATTGTTTTGAGGACCAAATATAATGATAAGTGTAAAAATGTTTTTAAGCTGTAAAAATACCTTACAGTTTTAAGAGTTACCAGTGTATATTTATTCAGCAGTCATTTATTTAAAACAGATTTTGTGCCACTCTTCTAGGGGCTGACGTAATGGCAATGAGCAAAACACAAACTAATCCCTGCCCTCTTGGAATATATTTTCTTGCTATAATAAAAATAGCTTATTGTTATTACTAATAATAAGTTAATATTGATAAAATTATAAAATAGCATTTAATGAATAAATGCATCTTATGACTTTATACACATTATTACTAATAAGTATTTCAAATTATAAAACAAATGCTATAGTATAGGTCAAGCATTACTAATCTGAAATCTGAAGTGCTCCAAAATCCATGGCTTTTTGAGCACTGGCATAATACTCAAAGGAAATGTCCATTGGAGCATTTTGGATTTCAGATTTGTGGATTAAGATGCTCAACTGGTAGTATATGCAAATACTCCAAAATCTGAAAAAATCTGAAATTCAAAGCACTTCTAGTTCCAAACATTTTGAATAAGGATACTCATTCTAATAAATGTATACCAATATAAATATTATTACTAATAATGCTATCCATAAATACTGATAAATATCATTAGCTTCTAATAACAGTGATAGGAGTCACAGTGTCTCAATACTATATAGACCATAAAATTCTAGAACCAAGGTTGATCACTACTCAGAAACAATTAAAAAGGCATCAAAAGAATTCATATTCAAGAGTCTTTCTGTGTATGTGGTAAGTGTGGAAAAGTCTTCATTAGCAAAAGAAATCTTCTTCAGCATCAAAAAGAATCCATGCTGGAGAGAAACCCTGTGAGTGTAGCAAGTATGCCAAAGCCTTTCGGACTTCCTCCCAGCTAGGTCATCTTGAGTGTGTCCACTCTAAGGAGAAGCTTATGCTGGACATTTGTTGTTTTGGCCTCCCAGAATTTTTTAGTCCTTTTTATTGGTAATAGTGCACTCAGTTTTAGATTTCATCTTCCATTCAGGAGTGGAGTGTGTGACTCAGGCCTGGCTCAGCCTCAGATCCTTACCTCAAGCCACAGTTACGAGTTCAGATGTTGGTAGGTGACCCAGGGTGGTCCGATAAGAGTCCCAGGACTTTGCAGGAACAAGAGCTAACAGGAAAAAATACTCTTTCTCATTTTTCCCCCCATTGGTTTTAAAGCTGAGAAGAACTTCTAGATTTTCATGGAGGCTGAGAATAAAGTCAACACAACAAAAAATATCTGAGAGTTGAAGAGCAATCAAATATTGAAGATATTATTTGAACAGCCTCATAAAACCATGTCTGAAGCTATGGGAAGAAAATCCCTTCATTTCAATCCCTTCATTTCCTAGATAAGAGTAGTTGATTCATAAATACGTTTTAGGGAGGTATAGGGTCTTTGTCCAGGAATGCTGTAAATAACAAATGAAAATTGTTGGTGCAGGCAGGGGTTATTGTTCCAGTTTCAGAGACTCAGGGAGGTCACGTAGCTTGTTCAATATTGCAGAATAGTAAGGGGTAAAACTAAGCCTTGATCATGTGGATTCCTTCCATGATCGCCACAGTTTTGTCTCATGGATGTGTTTTGGGTGACTTGTTTAGACGCCCCAGTGATAGAACGAATGTACCTGCACAAACTGGATTAGATGTTTTAGAACAAGAAGATGTTCATGTCTTGTTGACAGAAATCTCTTTTATTTTCTAACATGTCAGTTTAGGTAATTGCTGAAATGAATTCCTTACTAAGGTGATGGGTTCCTTATCTTGTATGGTTCAAAAACAATGATTAATGTTGACTTTTGTGGTGAAGTGTACTTTAATTGCCTTTATTTTAAAATTCTATAAATATATAATGCTATTGTCACTATAGTGTAGATGTGAACAGAGCTTAATTTTTTAATAATAATAATATAGAAGGAGCCACAAAGAGGTATTACCACATACCTATTAGAAAATCTAAACTGAAAATTTGTACCATATGCTGGCAAAGATATAGAGAAATGATCTCTCACATTACTGTAGGAATGTGTAAAATGGTATAGCCACTCTGGAAAATTCTTGGGCAGTGTTTTACAAAAGTAAACATGTATTAACCATATGACTCAGCAGTTGCACCCTTTGGCATTTAATCCAGAGAAATGAAAAGTTATGTTCACATAAAAACCTGTACACAAATGTTCATAGCAACTTTTTCCATAATGACAATACACTGGAAACACCCCAAATTTCTTTCAATGAGTAAATATGTAGGCAGAGTCTGGTACATCTATACAATGGATTAATATGACTCAGCAATAGAGAACAATGAACTATTGATACATGCAACAACCTGAGTTGACTTTAAAAGCATTATACTTAATGAACAAATAAGTCAGTCTCAAGAGGTTACATATATTATATGATTCCATTTATAAGACATTCTTGAGATGAGAAAACTCTAGAGAGAGAGAGAACAAAGTAGTGGTTGCTAGGGGAGAGGGATAAGGGTAGGAGTGGGGCAGAGAGTGGGTGTTCATGCCAAGAGAAAACAACAGGAGTCCTTTTGTGGTAGTAAAACAGTTTTGTATCTTGACTGGAGTGGTGGTGACATGAATCTTTAGATGGGATAAAATTAAATAGAACTATACACACATAGAAATGAATTCAGGTTAAAAAATGGTGAAAACTGAATAAGGTCTAGTTAACAGTAACATAATAATTTCAGGTTTTTGGTAATGCATTATAGATCTTACCACTGGGGAAAGCTGGGTAAAATGACTCTATTATTTTTGTATCTTTCTGAGTATATATTTCAAAATTAAAAGTTTAATAATAGTAAGATAAAGAAATACATTAAATTTCTTAATGTTTTCTTCTCCTACCCAAAGTGCCATCTTACACGTAATCTGAATTGTCTGCACCATAGCTTTTAAGATCACTTTTATAATGTATAGTTTAAAGCAGTAGTTTTGAAAGCTTTCCAAAGTCATCAGAAAGACTTGGAAAATATTATTTAAAAAAAGTCTTATGTCCTATCTCAGTACTATACAAATAGAGTCTCAGGGCATGGGCCCCAGCAATCTGCATTAAAACAAAACAAAATAAAATGTTAATACAATTCTGCGGGTAATTGTGAATGATGCTCAACCAAAATTTAGGAACTACTACTTTATTTCAGGGACCAGTGATTTAATCATGTCCTTTGAATCTTCCAGGTCCTGTGGGTGTACTCTTCTTCCCTTGGTTAATGACAGTAGCTTTTCAAGTCCTAAGCATCTTTTGTTATGTGAGCAATGTGGAGATTCAGAGATCCCAAGCTTCCTTCATGTTGCTATTCTTTTCCATCTGAGGTTTCATCATAGAAACCAGTTTTTTTGCATATGTCGTTTCAAGGAACTTTATTTGGGATCCAAAAACAGAAGAAAGAAAATTAAAAAGAACAACAAACAAAAATTGATTCTTCTGGAATGTCCCAGCAATATCCAAGTTTCTGCATTATAGAGTACTTGCTATTAGGTTATTTCACATAGCAATACCAGAAATGTCAGCTAATTTTGGGTCATGACAGGCCTATGTAAATTATCTATAAATGGATTCATTATGGATATTATAAAAATAAAACTGATACCTGAGCCTTTGGGCAAATATGCCATATAAAGAAACCATACCCTAGAACAGCGATTGACCTAAGGAGCTATAAAAAACAACAACAACAACAAAAAACATAGTGTGGTACTTATCTTCCTTCCTTAAAATTTTTGCAGTCAGAGACAGGATGGCTGAGGATAACACCTGGGGCAGAGGAGTACACATAGCTGGGATGTGGCACCTGAGCCTCCTAGCACTTTGCCCTTCCAGCATTTTCCCTTATTATCTGTTCTTTACATTGTTCTGTACTATGTCTTCAAACAGAATAGGTGGTATGTTAGTCAAGATAGGCATATAACAAGGCACCCCACACCCATAAAGTTACATTATGTAAATTTGGTATCATAAAAGAACATCTTGTAGGAGGAATTGGAGAAAGCTTCATAGAGGAGGGGAATATCTGATCTGAGTCTTGGAGAATGAGTGAGTTGTTTACCAGGCAGGAAAGGGTGGTGAACAGCATGACATGCCAAGCAAAGGGAGCAGCATGTGCAAAGAGAATGATGCCCATCATGACCCTTGTAATTTTGGCAGCTCTTTGCTTATGTCCTCAGGCAGTGCATGTGGGCTCCCAGAAGTAGCTTTGCAGTATGGACAGAGTGACTTCACTATGGTAGACCCAACCATCTACTATGCTCTGAAACTTACCTCCAGGAATATCTCCAGGAAGTTGGGTAACTACAGAGAAGAAGGACCAAGAAATAAGGACATACTGATCTTATATCATGGACAAGAAGCACCTTCCTGGAGGTCTTGGCTAGAATTATCATTACTATTTCTCCTCAGTGATCTGTTATGCTTTAGAATGAAATGTTTCTGTGTATAAAAATGCTAAGGAAAAAAAGAAGAGACAAAAAGCAATTCTCCTGAAATTATTTCAAGACAGCCTTTTTACCTAGTCAAACACACATCCATAAGAATGTGAGATGTGAGCCAACCAAAACGTTTTTTTTGTTGTTCTGTTTTGCTTTTTACTTGTCCACACTTCAGGGAGATCCCGAGAAAACAGGAAGCAACGAAAGAAAGATTTTATTATGAAATATTCATTACAATTTGCAATTTTAAATATGTGTGTGAGTTTGCCTGCATGTGAACACTTTAAAACGCTTAATTATATACTATCTAGTTTAATCACCACAATGTCCTGTAACATTATTACCATTCCTACATTATTGTGGTTCCTAAAGACAAATGAAAAAATCCAAGATTCAGAGGACCCACGATGAGGCTAATAAATAGAGAATCCACATTTGACCAAACTTTAGTATTTTCCTTTAAGTATTGGTAATGTAAAATAACTATTGTACAATAATCATTGATTATATTATAGTTATTACTAAAATAGTTTATCTGATAGAATAGTGTCTTAGGGATGTGAAAAACTTTTCAGTAAATTTATTAGTCTCTAGTGCATTTGAGGTCCACTTTGCTTTATTGCTACCCAGTCTTTTCAGCTACACTGTAAAAGATAGTTGTCATCACCCTCAATCTGCAGAGAGTATAATATATGCAAAGTGAAATAATTAGCACAGTGCAAAGCTGGGATTTGAACCCTTGTCTTCTAACTCCAAATCTATAGCTTTTGCTTGGCACAACACTGCATCTCATGTTAATGCTATTATTATATTTTTATTAAAAGAAAAAATTTCTCATCATTATTTTCCAAGTCATTACTATTGAAAGCTGTTCGAAAATTGACACCATCCAAATAATGTGTGAAAATTGCTTAGAATCACCTGTGCATAGTTGTGTGTGATGTATGAAAATATAAAACAGCCAAAGTAATCTCAAGAATCATTACCAAGGAGACATTATTTCAGAAAGCCTTTTGAATAACTATTTGAAATCTTCATTAATTCCAGTGAATTATGTCATCTTGCTTAAACGTGTTAGTTATCACTGGTAATTTTATTGACATTAAAGTGAAATCAAAATGACATTTTAATTTGCCATTATTTTTGTTATTGATCTGCTCATATCTGTTAATGACTTTAGTTTTATAAAGTGCTTCCTCTATAAAATTACTTGCTAGGAAGGAAATCTCCAGGTGCTATGAAGTATACCTAGAAAAACCATTTGAGGTAACAGTGAAATGTCATACATGCACACCCAGTGTGGTCCTGGTAGTTTTTACTTTTTCATGTCTTGATTTCTGCATTTACTTCAGTTCTTCTATTGGGGTCAATTTAGATTCATCCCATGCCAGTTTTATTGATCAGGGCTCTATAGTAGATAGGGAAGAGTAAAAACACATCTTAACCCTTAAGCAGTTTATATATTCATTAGAAATTTGACATATGAAAATGACCAATTATCTAACAATATAAAGCTGTAATATAAGGCTTCTATTTGTGAAGTGACTCTGTGGTTAACTCTAATTAACTCTGAGAGGACTCAGAAGAGTTTACTTGGGGGCCAAGACAGTGTTGGAAGGCTACAAAGAGGGAAGACTTAGGGGAGGCAGAGGTTAAGCACATAGACTCTGGCATTAGACAGATTTGGGTTTAGGTCTTGATTTTACCCTTTAATTTACTGGGAATTTGGGCTCAGTAGGATGAGTAACTACCTAAGCTCTCTCAATTTGTTTTTAACTTTAAAATAGAGTTATATGTATCTTAAATGAAGTATTAAATTAGTATAGCATCTGGTACAGAATAAAGACTAATTTAATGGAAGTTACCATTGTTTTACCACTGTTATTATTATCAAAATTACAACATGAGCATTAGCTCTTGGGGTCATATTCATATTGTTTTTTTTTTAATTTGTAGATTTTTAATCATAACTATCCAATATAGCTCATGCTGGCCATTTAAAAAATAATCTTAGTTTATCCTTATTTTTTGTACTATTATTATGTATTTAATGATTGACATTTTAGAATTGGCTTGTCTTATGTTTGTCCTTGGTAGAATTGTGATGTGCTGATACATCCTTTTTTGAATTTGCATAATACCTTTCTCAGGAAGAGCTCTATTTTACTTGAACTCTATCAATGTAGATCTATATTTATAGTATAGTATCTCTTTCAGAAGTAGTATTTTTGTTACTGAACTATCACTACAGTTAACAATGTAGGTGAATATGTTATAAAGTAAACTTGTAATTTTCATTTTTTAAAATTTGTACTTTTATAGAATATCAAATTATACAGTGAAATTTGGGGGATTATTAGCTATATAATCTCAAAAAAATTAATTTAGTTAGGGATTTTAGCCATTCATTTCTGGGATTCATATTTAGGATTCAACCAGTCTCCTGAAGTTGTATTTAAATTTAGTCCAGTGTATGTCTTTTTCAGGGAAAGTGTTCCTAACATTATCAGACCCTCAGAGAGATTCTTAACTCACTCATTAAGGAAGATAACACCCCCTATCTAAGGGGCCACCCGTCTCGCAAGCTGATTGTATTGGTGCTACTTAAATAAAAAACAGGTTTAAAAAAAACAACAGGTTTTCATATTTTCTTTCACCCAATTTAGTGGGCACTGTGTGAAGAGATATCTGAGTATGTGATTGTGCTCCTGGGGAATGTTCTAATAACTACCTTAGAGAATACAGTGTATATACAATTTAATGTATATTTATACACAATTATTTCATGATATATGGTTTCTAACATTAATATATATTTTTCCCTGATTATCTACACAACAAATATTTGCACAGCCTCTGGGCTATGCATATGTAAGACAGAGCATGGAGGCGAATAGGGCTTGGAATCTTTTTGCTGAGAGGGATGTGATCCCCATTTTATAGTTGAGAAAATTGAGGCTCAGTGATGAGATTGCTTCGACTGGGTCCTATAGGTAGAAAGTAGTCCAGAGGAGATTCAAACATAACTTTCCTGAACCAAAATTGAGTTCTTTAAATTGCAACATGCTTTCTGTTGCTTAGCATGTAACTATTACCCATACATTTTTATTTATTTTTCTTTTTTTGTGAATTTAAAATGTCATATTTGTTCTGCTTCCATTATTGCAGTGTTGAATGATGATTCATCAGTGCAGTGGCCTATTTTAGTGAACCACAATAGCTTGGGTAGAAAGAAAAAAGATCTAACATACTCAGGAATGGAAAGCAGCCATCTTTTTATAGCTAAAATTGCAAACATCTGGCAATTACTCTATTCTACCTCCCTTCAAAAAAGAAGAATCATCCCTTCAACTGGAGCCTGCTGCTGTGTTTAATCAAGGCAGTATGCAAGCCTTAAGGAGCAATAGGTTTTGATTTGAGGAGTCCATTGCCTAATCCAGTTGGCCAGCCTCTTCAGCAAATACACTATTTAATGCTCCCCAAATGCTACTGTGTTTTATAATGATAATAATGGTAATATGGCAGTTAATAACTATAGAAAACCTCCATTTTCTTTTCTGCCTGGCTAATTTGTGGTAGCTTTTATGGCAGCTTTTTACATCTTGAAAGTTAGTTGTTTGGGTCAAAATTGCCTCTCCCCATACTCTTAAGCTTTTTCTATGTATGAACAACAGATTCAAATATCAACGTAACCAGTAATTACCAACTTGATTTTATTATAAACTGGTCTAGTAAAATGGTGAAGGAACAAATCAATTTCTTTTTAAAGCCTAACAGTGGCCTTTTACTAAAAAAGCAGTCCATGATGGTTTTGGCTCCTTGGTGCCCCACCCTTATTTCTTATGGTGATAATTGTTTGTGAAACTAGTTCTTCCCTCCATGGCCAAAGTCAATTCTGTTTGCAGGGGAAGTGAGAAAGACTGGTGGTTTACAATAAATGCTGAGAGTCAGAACTTCTGCATTTTTCTCTTGGGGATAATACCAGCTTTTACTCTGACCTTGACCGATGCATTTACCTTTCTATTCCCCATTTACCTTTCTCTTCCTCTAGGCCTCTGCAGGGTAGAGGTGGGCCTTTACCTTCCCAGGTTGTGCCAACATTATCACCACTGTTCCCTTTTGTTGTAAGGTATCTTGGTCAGTAGTCACCAGTAATTGATAAGGAACAGAAAATAAGTAGTAGGGGAAAAAAATCAAGGTTCAACGGCATGGTTTTCAAAAACAATATCGGTACTAAAAATAGGTTGTTTTCTAGTGTTAGCAGATTATGATACTTGGAAATCATAGATATTCAGTGGGGGCCTTTAGGCTTATTTTATATGCCCGCCTTTTGCTTTTATGCCTTTGGTAGGACTATGTTCAGTACCCAAAGCTATAGCTTTTGCCTTTATAGAAAATTTTTGCTAGGCTGTCTTTCCTGTCAGTTTTACCAAAATCCCAGTGAATTTTGCAAACTTCTCATTAAACTACATGCAGTTTTGGGAGAATTGAGATTGTGACTAGGGAGTTTCCTGGTTAAAAAAAAAAGAGAAAGAAATAAGATAAAGAAAAATAATAAGAACTAACAATCTAAAATGTGTGCTTTATTCAATATAGCTATTCCATGCAGAGCTGGGTGGAGTATGATCTCTGGAGTCTCAAAATGAATGTGTTCTCTTTTGTCTGTCTCTATCCAGTTGGATGGTTCTGCTCTTTCTCCCACACATGCACATCTTTGAAAGTTCACTGCTTTGGTACAGCCAGTGTTCTAACCCATAGGCTTTTGGTGATCCTGCTAATGCAGAAAAGGTTATGCCAGTGTACCTTGCCATATTTTCCTTTTACTTTGGGGCTTGCAATCTACAAACTTTCTAGAATACAGCCAGTGTTGTATTGCAGGTGTCTTCGAATGTCTATAGTGGTTCTCTACTCTCTTAACACTAAAAAGAATCACCTGGAAAGCTTTCAAAAATATCAAGACGTGTGTTTCACCCTCAGATATTCTAATATATAATTGGTCTGGGATAGGCACTATTTTTCCCAACAATCAATTTTCAGAAGTACTAAGGTAGGTCAGTCTCTCTCACCTGATACTTGAATTTCAACTCAAGTTTCTGACAAGGTGTTTTTCAGGATTATTTTGAATATTTTTAGTGCAGGAAACTGAAACAGTCCTTTCTGGCTTTGGACAGTTTTGATTTTTTTTGTTTGTCTTCATTTTTATTTGAATTCTGCCTTCATAATATGTGGGCTTATTTCTTAGTCTTATAAATTTATAATTTGCACCCATGGAGTTATTACTTAAAATTGTAAGCACCTACCCTCCAAAAAGAAACAAACTCAAAACAAAAATTCTAACAATCTGATCACATCTCCTTGTCAGATAGGACCTCTCCCTTCTCCATTTTTGAGTTGTAAATCTCTGGGAAAGGAACAGTGGAGAACAAACAGACAAAGAAATAAAACAGGCACTTACTATAGTAAGGCAACACTACAATTGACTTATCAACTAGACTGTTTGACTTTAAGAGGTACAACTCTATGCTTTGAACCTTTAAATTGACAGTGCCTAACATATGGCCAAGGCACAGAAGAAGCATTTAATGATTATTTATTGAATAAATAATAATTAGGTTTATTAATTAGAATTAGGTTCAATTCAAACTAAATATGGAAACTTGATATTCTTCAATGTAGCAATACTTAAGAAAATACAGTGAACGTAAGTCCCTTTGGTAGATAGAATAAACTTTAAAATACCTAAACACAAATTCAGTACATGATATGTGTGTTATATATCCTAACAACAATGACAAAACCAAAATAATGACTCAAACTTCTCTGGAAGGACATAAGGCTTAACAGTAACAGTCCTCTAGGTGAGATATGTATTGTTAGGTCATCTTAAATTTGCGTTGGCTTTACTGTATGGTGGAAGTGGAAGCATGTTTGATTCATATTGTCACTCATGTTACTTTTTGGTTAAAGTTATTTCCTCATATTTAGGTGAGGCCTGCCGCTTCCCAAATCTACCTGCTTGCTCAGCCTTACAGATTGCGAAGAACAAGGTTAATTCCTCTTCCTTATATGAGCCCGTCAGGCCTTTCAAAATAGAGATATGTCCCTCGGACTTGCCTTCTTTCCTTTAAGCTGAACAGTTCCACTGCAGGGTCTCTAAAACTTTAATTATTTAGTCTATTCTGGAAGTCCTCATTTGTGAGGACTCAGAACTGAACATGATGTTATTAAATGCGGAGAATGGCAACGTTCTCCCAGAGAATTCCTTTTCCTAAACAAATGTGCAATTGCCAAGAAGCACCTTTACATTTTCAACACAGTTCATCAGGCTCACTTATAGGACTTTTCTATGTGGCATCATTATGGATGAGTTTTTTAAAATTGTGTGTGCATATTTGAAAGTACCGTCTCCTTTATCATAAATGGAAAAGAATACTGAGTCTCTGAGGGTAGGAGAGTAAAAAAATGAATTTAAATCTTTCTGCGATGAGATTAAGTAGCTTGATTAGGACAAACAGGGCTTATTTATAGTTGAATAAATAAGCTAGAGTTCTTGGAACCCAAATAAGTATAAATTTTGAGGAAACAAATTGGAAAACTTAAGAGTTCAGGATAAGTAATAGTAAAGACAAAACTAAGATTAACCAAATTATCAGAATTACCTATGTGATTGAATTTTTTAGACAACTTTCCCAGGCTTATATTATTCATGGGTTTAAGCTCTTTAAATTTATTCTTTTATTTATTTATTTTTTAAAGAAAGTGGAATAAAATGCTCTTTTCCCGCTGTTTATACCAATGATTTGTTATTTGGGTACACCACCACTGTCTGGTTGTAGTGTGACTGAAGTATTGGCTGATTGGAAGTGAACAAAACTCTTTCAACTCAACCTATACAATCAAGGTGATGAAGTAGCAGCAGTCATTGCACTCTTATACTTACCTTTGTGATTTATTATACCATGTGTTTGTTTAGAATGTAAATAACATGCAGTTAGTGTAATAGATGCAGATGATTCAGCATCTGTAGACATCTGGAGAGGATTCACTGGTAAGATCATCTCCCAAAGCTTATGGAAAATCTTTCTATGGCAACCTGAGAGGGCATAGGCATAACTCAAAGCCCAGCAGATAAGGCCAAGTTCAATAAAACTGAAAGCATGTTTACACCATCACTAATGTGAGTCTTCCCCACCCCCTGCAACCTACCCCAGATTTAGATATTTTTTGGTATGTAAATTTTATTTGTTCTAATTCATGGAACCATTACATAATTAAGTTTTTTTCTCTTAGGTTTCTAGGCTTCCAAATAATTTTATTCTTTCAGAGAGCTACTTTCCTTAAATATAGGGCTTTTTGAGGCATCATATTTTGCTAATGGTGATTTTACAGTATTCCTATGCAGCTCATCCCATGCAGTTTGGTCTATATTGAATATAGGCTAGATAAAAATTAATCTGTGTGACAATGTTGTTAGTTCTAGACTGAAACTGTCATCTGGAGTTACTACCTCTTACCCTGGAAGACGGTCAGTCCAAGATTGAGGATACACCTTAGAACTTGTGCCCATTTTGAGGACTACCAAGAAATTTTCATTCTCTGGAGCAGCTGCCAGGAGACATGTTGGTAATAGACCAGCACATTAGCTGGATGTGTTGCTGGAAGTGGAGGAAGAAGGTAGAACCTAGAGTTAGAGAGGAAATGGAAGGACCAAAACTTGTAGTTAGAAGCTGGGCACCATGTAAGATAGAAGCATCCTTCAGCCATTCTGCCTTCAAGAATAAATCTAACCCTAGGAGCACCTGTTATTTCTTTCTTATAAAGACTCTTTCTTATAAAGAGTCATGACTTCTAGCTAATAGCTAGTATCCATCCTAAAGTTTGACTTTGTTCTAAATATAATTACAGAATTATGCACAGATATTCAATTGAAAGGGGAGAACAAAAAGTCTTGCCAGAATAAAGCTAATTTTACCCTAGGTACACTGAAAAGTAGGTGGCAGCCAATCAAAAAGGCAGCCATTGAACATGACAAGAGCTAACTGGAGGGACATGTGGTGGAATGGAAAGGACACTGCCCACTTAAGGCCCACGTAAATCAACAAGCCACCCTGGTTAGTTTCCCTAATTGTAAAATAATGTGATTGAACAATTGTCCCTTCACTTCCTTCCTACTCTAAAATCGTATGAAAGTATGATTCAGCCACAAAAATTGCATAAAATTGGTTACTCCTGAAAGGCGTGAAGTAAAATTGTTCCCATGGTATGTTGTAAATTTAGTTGAGTTGTGAAACGGGTCATAGGCTCCCTATTGTGTACACCCTCAGTATTTTCCTCTAACAGCCCCATGCTCTCTCCCATTCTAGGCTAATAGCCTCAAACATTCTTTTCCATACACCTGAGCAAAATATATGTTCATGTTCTTGAGTGCATACAGTGTGTGATAGAGCTAAGATTTAATTTGTTCCTACTATATGCTAGGTATTTTAGATATCATCTTTATGCATTATTTGAAATTCAATACTAATATTTCCATTTTTCAAATAATGAAATTGAGGCTCAGAGAAAGAATAAGTTGCCTAAGGTACATGGCTTATAAATAGTAGATCTTTAATTTGAATGCAGCCATCTCTAAATTTGAATTCCATGATCTTTCTACTGTATTTTGTATGCTGACTTCCAAAGGCTATACAAGACATATTTGTTAAATGTGCACATACTGAGACACAAATATCTACCTATATGTATATCTGTATATACATAGCTAGCTAGCTAGCTATCAAAAGGAGAGAGGTCTGAATCTTTGATAAAAGTATGTCAAAGTGGAGCCTTGCAAGAAGTATTTTCTTTTTAATAGAATTCAGAGCCTTGAGCAGAATGCATAAAGCTTTAACAATAAAAGTTTAGATATCAATCGGGGAGATTCGGGGTATATATGCTATATAGGTAATTATATATGAATTTGGCTTTGTTGTAAGAAGAATGTTTAAGTAAAAGCTCTACCAGGTTACCTATGTAGTAGGGAAGAGGACAGAAAAAATGAATGAATGCCTGGCTGGATCTTTCAAGTAGTACCAGGGAAATATTAATAATAATAATAGTAACAAGGGATGATATACTGAATAGAGATCCAGAATCTTTGTTACTTTCTTGCATTTACTTTTGTTGTTGCTTAAATTTCTATTCTGTTTTTAGGGCATTAGAATCTTTAAAATTAAACCTGTAATTTTTTATTTTTCCTTTTCCTGGAATGTGTAGGTGGGAAGACTGGACAGGAGCCTCAAGGGATAGGAAGGAAAACTTTATCTGAACACTCATTCATTTATTCGTTCAGTAAACATCTATTGAACACCTAGCACATTCCAGGTATTCTGCCAAGAGCTGTGTAGGATTAGAAATAAACAAGGTATGGTCTTTGCTGTAGCTGTGTATATCAGAAAAGGGCAGGGACTGTGAAACTCTAAGAAGCTATTTAAAGGTTCCCTTACAGCCTTATCCTTATCTGAGATTAACTCAGAACACGTTTTGGTCTGCTTATTTATCTATAAAATAAAAGAAAATAATACTAAGAATAAAGAGGTAGTATAGAGCCTTTATTGAAATGTATTTTTATTTGAGTATTGGCTGCTATAATGATGGATACAGTTGGTTTATTACAACCACCATTTCCAAGAAAGATGAGGAAATCCTTTGACTCTGTGTGAAAAAGAACTTAGAAAATCTTGGTCTGACAGTTATGAGAGGGTTAAAGAAGTCCATCGTTTTGTAACCAGGCACAGTGATCTTGTGTGAGCCATGTCAGGATGTTGTCGGCACGCTGTCTTTGCTGATCACAGTAATCGGGTCATAAGAGAAAGAGAAGTAATAGAGTGTCTCTTAGCAACCAACCCCAGGAGAAAGAGAAAATTACTCAAACCCAGCCAGGCCATCCAGCCAGGGAAGTAGACAGAAAAAAAAAAATATTTTGAAAGTCTACCGAAAGAGCTCAGAGATATGACTCTTACATGTACCAGCTTCTGTAGGCTGGTTTGGGCCTCTACCTTTATCAAGAGAAAGAGAGAAGATGGGAGGAGGAGGGAAGGAGGCAGAGAAAGAGAGAGAAAGAAAGGAGAAAGGCAAAAATGAGTAAATTAAAAAAAAAAAAACCTTCAAAAAAACCCTGAAACTTTTTATTTCTTTGCCTTTCTTTCTCTCTTTTGGTGTTTTTTGTTTTATTTTGTTTTCATTTTCATCTTTTAACGTATCTCAGAAAGAGAGAGAACAAGGCAAAGGGTGGATGGGAACAAAAGAAAAACTTGTCTCCTAAACCTGGAACTTGGCCGTCCAAAGCATCAGGGAGAAGGGGTGTGGTGGTGTAAATTCACTGTGGCCAGTATTTCCAGTTGCGATCTGGAGCTCTTTAGAGGCATGAGAATGTGAAGTCTAGAAGTGATATGGTTAGTGTCTTGAGATCTGTTTTTGTCTTCACTATCAGTTCTATAGCTATTATTATAATATTTACCACTACAAATTTTGGTCTATGATAGTGACTTTCAAGCTTTTTTTGACACAAATGGCAGTAAGAAGTAAATTTTATTGACAATTACAATTAATACATTGACAATTACATATATATGTATATATAAGTATGAAAGAATATTTCACTTAATATATGTTCTTACTTTATGTGATGCACACTCATGTTTTCTATTCTGTTTCATTTTAAAAATTATTTTGGAAACTACATTGATTTTATGACCCATTAATGAATTGCTTTCTACCATTTGAAAAACATTAGTCTTGGATCAGCACTTGCTTTCCATTTTAATTTTATTAAAGTGGTGCCAAATAACAAGTTCAGTCATGGTGAAGAGTCCTTGTCCAACACTGTGATGTTCAGAGTAACAGCTATTTAAGCTAAATATTTTCTTATCATCTGTCAAGGGGGTATATCCTCAGATCCCATCCTGGCTTGAAATTTAGGTAAATAAACCTGAGATAATTCCCCCTGGATGGTCAGTAGTTTAGGAAGGTGCCACAGGGTGGCCAAGAAGCCCTGGGCTGGACTTGGGAGATGTGGCTACACTTGATCACCTCCTTTTCTCACTTTCAACCCTAGTTAATGATAGATTGAATTAGATAATGTCATAAATTCCTTCTGGCTGTAATATCTTGGAATTTATAGTTTGATGGGGCCCCAGAAATCACCTAGTCTAATTTCTTTATTTCCAAGATTGAGTACTAGAGAAAGAACATTGACAGATACCCTACTTCCCTTAAGGATCTATGTTAGGGACGAATGTACAGAAAAGATTGTGAATATTCGTTCCCAGATTCAAATAGCTCAGTTCAGCATAGGAGTATACCATGCACATATATAAAAATAATTTCAAAAAAGACACAATTTGTTCAGCACTACAGTTAGGGTAGAAGTAAAATATAAAAACTCAGAAAAAGGATAATTTTATCTGACTGGGAAGATAATGGCTGAAGGCTACACTAGTATAAAAGGAGGAAGCATTTGTGCTGGACTTTGAGGGAAGGAAAAGATTCAAAACTGGAGAGATTGATGATGCTAGAACATTCCATGTAGACTGAATGTTGTCAGTAGTGGAAGCATGCAGTGTTAATTACCTCCTTTGAATTATGTTTTTTGACTTCATTGAACTCACCAAGGTTGCCTTTTTATCCTTAAAAATTCCTATGTTTTATAGCTTTTTTTCTTCCCAGCTAACATGATTCCTTAATACTGACCCATTGCCCGTTGCCCATGGTGAGGTGCAGTTTGATTAAGTGGCTGTACGGTACTACCTGCTGCTTGGAGACACAGGCTTATATAAACACAAGGTGTTATTTAATTTTTTTCCAGGGGCAGGGATGAAACAAATAAGGAAATACAAATCAATACCTGTTGTCTTTCCAGAACAAATAATTCTTGAATCTATTTCTTTTTCTTTGATTTTTCTTAATGTAGAACTTTAGTTTGATTTCACCTTTCAGTAGCTTATAAACCATGGAAATACCTCCTTTTATTGGAAATATTAGAATTAATATTCTCCATGATGTCACTTTTTTTACCAGATTGAGGTTTGTTCATTCAATCAGTTAAGAGAGATAAGTGCAAAAACTAGAGTTAATCTGAGAACGTTGTGTGTGATTTTGCTGCCATTTTGTGCCTTTCCTCAAGGAGCCTTCAGGCTCTTAGTATCTCACTCAAACTTCCAATTCTTTAAAAGCTTTCCTGTTGTCCAAATGAGACAAAAGAGTATATTGCTCTCTTGAAGTCCATTCCCTGACCTGGTTTCTTGCCTTGGATCTCTTCTAGAGCAACTTTCCCACAGCCCGAACTCCCCTTCTTCCTCTGTACTAACCCTAATATTAACAGTGACAGGAGCCAATAAAATCCCTTAATATTATATGGTGTTTTACATTCATAGCACACATTCACAGCCATTACTTTATTTGATCCTCAGAACTCTTCTTTGATATGTAAATGGAGGGAGTTACTCTTTCCATTTTATAGATGACTAAGCTAAGGTATCCAGCTGGGGGCGGAGGATTGGGATAGGATGTCACCCAGAATGACTGGCTATAAACTTGTGATATCAAGACCAGAATAACAGGGCTCCTGACTACTGGCCTAAGGGAGGTAAGATGGGTCATTGGAGGTCATGGCTGGTATACAATTCACAGTATTTGTTTTTATACATTTCATTTTAGATGTAAAAACTGAGGCTAAGACAAATGGAATGACTAATGTTTAGGAGGTCAATACACAGAACCAGATCTTTGATTCCCAGATTTTATACTTCCCACCTTCTCTGTTCTGATCATAACAATGGACAGTGTAGGCATTACTTGAGAAACATGTATGTATTTCATAAATAACTCCTGCTTATTTTTTTATATATTCTATGTAAAAGTAGTATTCTTTTAAATATATGTTTACTTAGGACCCAATGTTTGTCTAGCACTGTTAATTGCCTTGGGAAAAAAATAACAACAAAAACTTAAGATCTGGGATTTCTATTTGAAAGGTTCAAAAATGCTTTTGGTGAGATTTAGAAAATAAAGAGCCAATTGGAAAATAAATCAAGTACTTAATGCTAGGCCCAGACTTTAAGTTCAGTAGGAATTTGGAGAAAGAATACATATTTTTAGGATTATATAGGCAAAAGTAGGTGGGTTTTGAAAGTTGAGTAGGTATAGATTGGCTGGGGGAGGAGGATGGGGATAGGATGCTTGGCTTGAATAGAGACCTGTGACTCTCATGGAGGCAGGACAGGTTGTGCACTTTGTAGCTGTTTCATAGGTGCAGTAGGGGTGATCAGAGGGAGCAGAGAGGCAAGGAGTAAAGACTCCACCAGTTTTTGAGCCTGGAGCCTACGACCAGTGTGAGTTAAAGATGTAAACTCCTTGGCATTAAGGACCACACCTCATTTAGCCATTTGTACAGATTCTTGCATGGCAATAATTAGAAATTAAGATGATAATCTTTGATGTGAAAAACTTTCCTAAATAACACTTGATACTGCTGATAAATGAAACTTAGGCACAGTGCTTTTTCTTTGAGATTCAGGCTTAAATGGATCTAGGAGGATACTAGAGCTTCCGTTCCAAAGTACCTGCATTTGCATGATATGCTAAGTAATGCCTTGTGTATCCTTCAAAAGGAAAAGTTCCTGCTATTAGGATAATTTGATATGTACTTGAAGATTTCTAATATGTTTCAATCAAATAAATCCTTCTTGGATTTTTTTTTCCTTTGTGGACTTTAGGTAAATATAATAATTTTTCCATACATTTACAAATAACTTTATAAGAACTCATTTAAATTATAAACCCACAATTCTCAATCCTGTCTCTCTAATATATCAACTCTATTTTTTTGTTTGTTTTTTAGAGACAAGTTTTGCTTTGTCACCCAGGCTGGAGTGCAGTGGCCTGGTCATAGCTCACTGCAACTTCAAACTCCTGGGCTCAAGTGATCCTCCCACCTCAGGCTCCCAAGTAACTGGGACTACAGCTGTGCACCACCATATGTGGCTAGTATTTAAAAATTTCTTGCAGAGATGGGGTCTCACTGTGTTGCCCAGGCTGGCTCAAATTCCTGGGCTCAAGCGTTCTGCCCACTTTGGCCTCCCAAAGGGCTGGGATTACTGGCATGAGACACCACTCTGGCTCATCAACTCCATTTTCTCTGTACCCTTTTAGTCTTTACTGATATATATCTATAGTTTTTATAATACATAAGCAAGGATAGTCACGTTTGCATTATTTTCATTTAATGTTATAGAGTAAGAATTCCTCTCATCATATTTAACAAAGGCATTATAGTCCTTAGGGTGAACACACCAGAATTTATTTAACTATTGCCATATTACTAGTCATATGTGTTGCTTTTAGTGTTTTTCTGTTATAAACACATACAAACAATATAATATACACAAAAATATATATAATCTCATTCAGTCCTCACAATAATCTTATAAAATCATGCTATCATTAATTTCCATTTGATGAATGACAAACTGAGGCCCCAAGGAGTGAAATAACTTGGTCTGAGTCACATAGCTGTTAAGTAGTGGAACCCAGGCAACCTGGCTCCAGAACTTATATGTGTAGCAATTATACTGTACTTCCAGTTTATGAGCAGATGAAACTATAGAGGCAGATGTGACATCTTTAGAGTGATATCTTTAGAGTAGGAGTAAAGTCTCTCAGGTTTTAGACATATTAGATGGCCCTTAGGTTCTTTACACTACCTGAGGCTACAGAACAGAGCCAATCTCTTAGCCCTAATTTCAGTATAAATTATAAACAAGGTGAAGAGAATTAGTTACAATGGTGAGCAGAGGTTAGGACATTTATTATAGTTCTTACCTCTTTTATTTAGTTTTTTAGGGAATATGAAGCTGCCATATAGTAGGTACCCATTAAATACCTGTTAATTTAAGATTTAAAGCAAGGAATGAATGGATAAATGGATCATTTAGTGTACATGTCTGTTTGTTGGAAGTCTAATTGTGTCTTTAGAACTGTGGTTCACCTGTAACACCTGTAACTAGTCCAGATTATGTATGATCATTCTGCTAAAGCAAAAATCTTATTGTGGGATTAAAAGATAAATCTGGAACTGTAAGAGGATGCTGCTGTTTAACGAGTTTCAAAATGTGTTAGTTTGATGTATTGTTGTCTTTTCTGATCATGAAAGGGGAGTGGTCTCCCTTAAAGTTTGGTGATTAAGTCACTGGCCACCTTTTCTATTTTGGTAGTTGTGGTAATTGATGTTTCCTGGAAATTTTCCCCCTGTTCTATTAATACTGTCAAAGGGGGTTACAGCCATGACTCACTCCAGGAAGTCCACCATCATTTGCTTCCTCAATCTCACCAAACAGTCCCCATGTACAAAATCAACGACTTCTGCAAATGAGTTACTTTATAACTGTTAAGAACATTCTAGAAAATACAGTGTTTGTGGTTCACTCTGTACTTCCTGCCAGGGTGGGAAATAAAACAAAAGTTCATGTTTTGTTTCTTGGTAGTCTTGAAATCATTGGCCAGTTAGGTAGCTAGTGTGGTTTCATTAAAAGAACTTTTACCTGCTGTCTAACAAAAGTCCCTTGGCACTCACCTTTGCAAAGTTATACCTGGGACAGGTGCTTTAGTAGCCTGGAGCTGGAGTTCATGAACTCCAGCATAGTCAATACTTCTTAATGGTACACACCTGGCTTTAAGTATTTTTATGTGTTCTTTGCTCATTTTTTATTAGTTAAGGAACACATAATTTATTCAGAACGTAACTTCATATGCCTTGGCACTGCTGTGCACTAGAGACATCCTAGGCACAGTACAGAGATAGCACTTGACCTTGGGAAGTGTCCAGTCTAGTTAATGTGAACTATATTACTGAGCTAACCACAGGGAAAACAAATTCAGAGAATACATAGGCTGTGGGCTTGTCCTAAAGGAATCAAGCCCCAACAGAAAAGTGTAAAAGTGTGCAGAATAAGGTTTTTTCACCTTAATTCTGTAATTTCTTTTGCCTGGAGTTCATCTCATCTGTCCCCCTCCCCCCCATGTATAAACTCAGAGATGGAATTTAACTGTGCATTTCTTGTGGTATTTAAAATATTCTACTTTGGATTATAGTAATTTATATTCATATCTTAGCTTCTTTGCAAATTCTTTGAGTAGAACCAGTGTGGGACACATCTCTGGATCAGAGACATCTTCCTTTCTACCTTTCCCTTCCCCAACCCTCCTTGTCTCCTAGTATAGTGTCAGGTAAATGATAGCTGTTTGATATGCTCAGTTAATACTACCTGTATGATCTTAGACAAGTGAGTGAACTTTGCTGAGCCTCAGTATCCACTTCTGTAAAAAAGAGGATAATAACTGTTCCTACTTCCTAGGTTGTTGTGAAGCTTAAGTATTATATTTAAAGATTTTTAGTAGTGACTGGCACTTGGTAAGCACTTACTAAATGTTATCATTAATAAATTATCTTAATGCTATTTATAAAGCAGTAGCATTTCCTTCTAGGATTTTCTTATAGTCCTTTATGATTGATAGAGAAGAGACATATAGTGTAGGATTTCACATCAACTTTCTTTATATAGGAAACCAGATGTAAATATGCTGTTTCAGTTGAATACATCTCATATACGTATATGGTTGCTGACAAAACATTAAGTAAAAATTATGCTACTATTTTCCCTTAAATGTCAATTCCTGGTAGTATTAAAGTTACAGAATCTCTCCAGATACTTATTGCTGATACCAGTTTTAACAGATGATGGTTTTTTTTTTTTTTACCAGTTTTATCAGAGATGATGGTCTCCATTTTACCAGTGGGGAAGTTGGGGGTCACCAACTACTGTGCTGTATATCAGGGATTGAGTCCAGATTTTCAAAGTCCTAGACAATCATAATCTTTCACCAGAATATGTGTGTGTGTGTGTGTGTGTGTGTGTGTATCAGAATATAGCAGAAGATAATTTGGAAGCATAGATACAGGTTGAAGTTGAACATTCACTTTTTCTTATGTTGCTTAAGTTTCAAGTAAAAATAAAACTGTAGTGGATCTGTAATTTGTCATCATTTAGGGGTCTTCATACTTCTTAATTTTTATCACAGTTGCCTCTGTCTGTGTTCTGGTAACTGGCCCCTGGAAGGTGCAATGTTAGAGTTGCATGGGATGTTAGAGTTCTCAAATCTCCCAAAAGTTATCCATTATAGTACTCATTGCAGTTTCTAATTGCATATGAGTGTAATTATTTGATCACTGCCTTCCTGCCAGACTCAACTGTAAATCCCATGGGGGTACCATTGCATCTTAGGGGTCTAGCACAATGCCTGGAAGGCAGTGGGTACTTAATAATAACTGATTAATGAATGAATGAATAAATGATTAAGTGAATTGAACACAGATTTTTAGAATCCAGAATGTCAGGGCTAGAAGAAGCCTTTTAAGTATTTAAATTCAACTTATTGAAGTGCTACTAAAAATCTCCTGTGTTCTAATCACTGATATTGATGCTTTGGAGTTTATAGAGATAAAAAAGAGCCATGATTTCCATCCTCAAAAATACTACTAATTTAATGGAAAAGGGGAAAGGGGGCATTTAAAATATGAAGAATGAATGATAACAGAGTTCTAGGCAATCCCTGTGAGGAACAGCAGAGATAGATACTACTTGTAATCACCAGGTAAAGCTTCCTGGTGATGGATTTCATCTGGATCTTCAGTAACGTGGATCCTCCATGGATGAGAACAACGTGAGGAGAGGACAGTGTATTCAGTGAATGGATCAATGGGGATGAATAACCAGGTCATAACTGAGGGACAGTGGGAGTTGTGAGTCCTGATGTCAGGGCTCAGAGAGACTATGCCAATTTAGCGCTAAGTGAGCTGTGTTTATTATACTTTTACCTTTTCTGTCAATTACTACAGTCTTTAACCCTTTCTCATGACTATCCATGCCCCCCCCCTTCTCTGCCTCTGTCTTTCTTGCCAATATATGATACTTAGATAGTGGATGGCTTGTTGCAAAGGCTGACATTGTTTGTGTATTAACGTGACAGTTTGGTGGCCTGAGCAACAACATGCTTTCTATAATCTGCAGCATAAAGCCAAGTGAGGTGTGACCTTGGTACTTCCTCAAGTTTCTTCCTCAGGTTTCTTTTGCTTTTCTTGTTGAGATTGTTATGTGGCAGTGGGTTCACTTCATACCTTCATGGTGAAGAGGTCCTGAGAATGTCAACCTGTCTTGTAAAGGAGCAGAGCAGTCGGGGTAACCCAGAGGACTCTGACTGTCCAGGCGCCTCCTCGCTTAAGGACGCATGGAAAGAGTTTATGTGTCTATTTGTAAAACCACTTTAGAGATGATAAAAAGCACTGTAAGAAACATACATTTTTTCTTCTGTTTCAAAAGGTAGGAGAGAGGCAGATGAACAAGTTGATGAAGACATATTTGTGATCTTTTCTCTCAGAACTTTATTTTCATGACTTGAAATTTGTTTTCCGTGCTGTTATTACCAAGGCCCATACACAAAGGTGCACATAATACTTGCAAAAAAGAATTTTCATGCTAGGACTCTATTTAACAGTTCATTCATTTACCACTATCTACAACAATAAAAATGACAATTCCTGTTTGTTATTGAAATTAATGCAAGCAAATGGAAAGAACAGAGGCAGGTTCTTGCCTGTGTAGCTGCAATTTAATGCCATCTTGTGTAGTGGGAAAGTACTGGCCTGGCTTTGAGGCCTGGCTTCATCCCTTGAAGGCCCTGTGGTGTGGGAGAGGTCATTTATCCTGTTGAACCCTGGTTCTCCATTTATCAGATGTGGGTGGAAAGTATTGGCATGTATTTACTTCTCCTTCAAGTGCTTTATTGTATAGAAGTATATTGTAAATTGTTAGTGCTGAACGAATATGAAGGGCTGTTTTCATCTCACTGTTTGACTAAGGGAAAATGGTAGGATGAATCTCAAGTACCTTTCTTTGCTGTTTTGGCCCTTGTAGCTTCCAAACTTCTTTTGCTGATGTTCCTGACTAGTGATGCCAAATCTCAGTTTTGTATCAGTCCTCCCCTGTCCTTAAGATGGAAACAAATGCTCCAATTACAACTCTACTATGTGCATGACAGGAAAGCATCATGTTGCCATCAGAACCTTAATTTATCAATCTTACTGACTTAAATTTTTAAATTCGTAAGCTTAATATGATTCATTAACAAAGTATGTTTTATCCCTTTGCTTTTCTGCAGAGAACAAAAGGAAGTGGCTCGCACTAGCACTTCTAATAAGTTCTCATTCAGCAAAGAATGGTGTGCCCTTAATTTGTCAGCATGTGTATAAAAAATGTACTTTAAGTAGAGATGCTTCACTCTGAAAGTACAGTGCATAATTTTCAAATACGCCTTTGAATCTGCCTCAAACCTGCTCAGAAGCTGTGTTTTTCTTCCCTTCATTAAAATGTTCTAACCTGGAAATTTCATCTTTAGAATTCATACGTATTTCACTTCTTGTGAATAGAACAACTAAATAATTTCAATACTTTATAATGATGACATATTTTTGTTCTGTATGGCATTGATATGGTTGAGCTGTATTCTTTTCCTGCTAATACAAATAATATTTGTGTGTATAGATTTGTATCTGTGCATGCATATGTTGAAAGGATAAGAGATATAGAGGTAAAGTTTGATCAAATTAAAACATAAGTATGAACCCAGAAGTCTTATAACTTTAGCTATATATACATTTAAATCTTAAACTTGAAAGCAAAAAGTATGCCTGCCTCTTTGTTTACGTATTAAATAGGAAAACATGTCTGTTAGAACTGAACTAGATTATTCTCAGGATTTTGTGAAAGAAAAGATATATGCATAAATTTATTATAGAAAAGAAAAAAAGTGTTCATTCATTCATTTATTTTTTCATTCATTCAAGCAGTGTTTGAGAACTCATCATATACCAGCTACTGTTTTAGGACCAAGAATAAGCAATGATCAAAGGCTTTGCCTTCCTGAATTTTACATTACAAAAGTAGAGGGAGACTATAAACAAACAAATGTATAATGATTCAAGTTGTAAAAATTACATGAACACACATATGCGTGTGTACACAGACATCCCCAACATATACAGCAGGATAAGGCGATGAGGAACCCCTGGTCATTTGTAATATGGAACAGAGATGATTATTTCCCATCAGTTTCATCATTTTAAAGGCCTCTCTTCTTAGAATGAGTTATTTTATTTGCTTTTACCATATCCCATTTAGCAAAGAAAGGAAGCTTTCTGCCATTTTTGCACCTAATGCTTTCGCACCTGTTTTTTAGTAAGAAGAGCTTTTTCCTAGTCTTTTTGAAGTCTGTGGCCTTACACATGTGTTTCATGCTTAATAATTTCAGGAAAGTCTTGTCCCCAATGATTAGCTTAATAGGGCTTGGGGGGCACAGCACTGAGATGACTAGAAATAGCCGTCTTTACAACACACTGGCATTGTCCATCATTTGAAGAGAGCACGCAGGCCCAGCTTTATTTTGCCACTCTAATCTCACGTGGCCTGTAAGAACCAGTGAAAGTAGCAGGTGGCGTTTGGCTTTCAGTTTTTCTTAAATATGTTTCTTTCTGCCTATCTCCAGACTCTGTGCCAGTTGGATGGCCAGGGTCAAAATATCACAAAATTAACCATGGATCACGTCAGCCTTTTCTTTATAAAAGCGTCATTCTAACCTGTTGGCGACTGTGGCTAACATTTAACTTCTCTGTCTTTAACTTCTGAACCAAGTGGCTTTACAATGCCATCAAAAAATTTCCATGAGTTTTATTTTTGTTGTTGTTTTGGTTTTATTTATTTTCATTTGTTTTTAAATAGTCTACTCCCATTCTATTTTTTCTATCCTCATTTCTCAGAATTTCCTTAATTTTTCACTTACTGATTAAAATGCCGCGCTTATTCCAAACTTGCCATCTTCTCTTTGGTGCATTGCCCTCCTTGATGTTCTCCAAGTCCAGGATCAGCTTCTGACTTCTTCAGAAACACTTTGATTGCTGACATGGCAATGGAGTACAGTTGTCTGGAGTACGAGTGGACAGTGATTGTTTTCATGGCTCCTTTTACCTTTTCTCCATGTCCTTTTTAGCCCTAAGTCTCATTTCTAAGCTTTCTAGAAATGTTGCTCTTACTATAGAACTACTATTTTTCTCATTTTTATAGTTATTTTCTCAAGAGCTGGTGCTGGTAACCACAGGACTAGTGAGAGAGGAGACGGTGTCTCTCCCTTGGCGGTTGGCTTAATTAAAGAGTTTTTCTGAAGTGTTGGGGCTTCAAAAAGTCTGACGTGGGAGGTGTGGCCTGAGTGGTCTAACTCTTTGATTCTTTTGGGTAGAGAAGCTTGGAAAGTCTTGAGAAAAACCTCAGAGATCATCTATGCTATCAACCTTGGCTATACCTTGGGGGAGATTTAAAAAAAAAAAAAAAAAAAGACAAATGGCAGGGCTTCACCCTCCAGAAACTCTGATCTCATTGTTCTGCAGTGGGTCTGCACATCAGTACTTTATAAAAGTTTCCCATGTGATTTTATAAAACCAGGTTGAGAAATACTAAATTTTACAGGGAAAAAATTAGGTTCAAAGCAAAAGTGATTTTTCCAGGCTTCTGTAGCAGGATGACTATAGGGAAGGGACAAAAACACGTGTCTCCTGGTTTACAATCATGCTATGTCTACTGCATTTACTACCATTTACTCTCATTTGATTGTGTCAAGTTTCTGGATAGCAGAGACAATTCCTGGACCGGAACCACACAGGAAAGTAGACTAGTGATTGTTCAGTGCTCAAGCTCTTTAATTTGCAAGCTGTTGGCTCAAGATCTAAGGGGAATCTGTATAACTGGGTCTGCATAGAGTTCCAAGGAGAGATTCATAGGATTTGGCTTTTTAGGTTTTGTACTTCAAAATGTAGAATGTGCTCATCAAGGGTATTTGTGGTATGTTGAAAAAGATTGTCCTTGTTGGCAGATGTCTTGGGTTCAAGTTAGGATTCTGTCTTTATGAGGCTCGGGAACTGGGTCAAACTCTTTTTCTTTTGAGTTTTGTTTCCCCCTGTCTTTATAATGGAGATGATATTCTCATTTCCCTGGGTTGTTAGGAGAATTACGTGAGATGACTTACGTGAAAGCTAACACATGATACTTAATAAATATTAATTGAATTTGAAGTATGGCAGGTCTTTTTAACATTTCCTACAACAACCAAGATAGGACTAAATATTAATATATGGCCCAATCAGAAGAGTGATTTCTGTCAATTTTTTTCTAGGACATTCAGTAAGACTTAGATGGTAGACTGTGGACAAATCTTGCTTCTTGAAATTCCTGTGGCATGTGCTACAAATGGGAGGAAACAAGTGAGCCTGTATGGCAAATGCTAGTCCTTTCCTACAACATTTGTATTAAAAACATGTTTTCCACTCTTTCATAGTATACCTGTGGCTTTTTATGTTCCTAAAAATCTGATCTGTGTTCTAGAAACATGCATTTCTGAAAAGCCTGGTAATTTAACTGGTTCAGTCTTCTATCTAGAACTTGCAGCCAGAATATGTGGCTATGTAAATTTAGCTTGCACGTACAAAGTGGTAAGTGACTTGTTACTCCCTGAAGCCTGTTTATTTGTTGGGTAGAACCAAGTGTTGGAGACATGTGTTTTACACTGAGTTCTGCCTGCTTAAATCTTTCGCCTCCTGTGGCAACACTGAGCAATTCTGGTATTTTTTTCCACTTGAGAGCCTTTCTTAGTCAAAGATTACAATAAGGTAGCAAAAAATAGAAACTAACTCACACCAGTCAAGTGCAGTTTGGTTTATTGTATGTTAAAAAATCTTTAAAAGGGTGAAAACTATCACAGTAACTCTGGGGTCCTAGGATCCAGAAGTTTTGAGGCTTTTACTTTATTGTCCTTCCATCCACAAGACTCCATGAACGTCTCTGCTCTTTCCTCTCATGTACACCAGGTCTACTGGGCTGAGTTAGCTGTATGCCCTCAAGCATGGTAGATTTCTATAATTTAAAATTATAGAAATTATAGAAATAATTAGAAATTATAGAAATTAATTGAAAACCCTCTCTCTTGTTTTTGTTTTTAATTTTCTTTCATTTATTTTCTTTGCCTCATCCTTACTCAAACTCCTTCTAGTTTCCCTTCCACTTCATAGATTCCTGCTCTGATGTGCTTGGAATAGTCCTTATATATGCATGAATTTTTAGAAATATATAGTATTGTTTTAATTTCCATAATAATCATGCCTAACATTTATCAGCCACTTCCCACATGCTAAGCTCTGTTCCAAGTCCTTTAAATGTCTTAACTACAATAATCCTGACAAAAAAACTCCATGAGGCAGGAGCTATTATTTTATGTGTTTTATAAATTAGAAAACAGAGGCATAAAGAAAGACACTTTCTCAAGGTCACATAGCTGGTGTGTTTGTAGCTGAAACAGGATTAAAATCAGGCAATCTGACTCTGTATCTCTCACTCTGGGCTACTTTGCTCTTGTACCTATAGATCATGTTTCTGTGCTGTAGATCGGGTCCTATTTCTTACCTTTTCTTGCTGTGGTTGTGGCTCAGCACACTCCTCCACTTTTTTGGGGAGGAGTTTGAAAATTAAGCAATGTTTATATTATTAATTATAATACATAAATAACATTTCTAGAAGATTTATATTATATCAGGCATTATTTGTGTGAGTTAAATTGTTTAATTTGAATAGTTCTAAGTCATTGGTATTAATTTTTTTTTACAGATGAAAACACAATCACATATTCTTGTAAACAGGTCAGATGTGTGAAATACATTTAATAGTATACACAAATATTGCTCAATGAGCGTATAACGGTCAGGACCTCTACAGTATCTTCCATATATACCCTCTACCAAATGGGAACTACTGCTCTACTATGACTAATGAGTTTAAACATTTATATTAATTTAAATTTTTCCATATGATCATTGTAGTCTTTTTGAAATCTATTTACATTGCAGCTCCTCTAAGAAATTTACTAGTTAGATACTTCAGAGTATTCCAGAGTGTGTATCCACTCTATTTTGTTGATACATTTCTCTACCCATATACCTCAAAGTGAGGCAGTCATGCACCTCCAACTCCCTGCTTCCACAAGCACACTGTCATGAAGATTTCTGCAAGTGCTCTTACTGATAGACAGAAGTTAGCTTCAGGTTGTGGCTAACAGTGGGATACTTGGTCATTGCTTATTTTGATACTCAATTTCACTAGGTTCTTCCAAACTTTTTTTTACGTAAAGACTATACTAGGGTCCATTCCCTCTGATGAACCATTAGGATTCTTGTTTTCTCCATGCCATACCCAGCACATGGTATTATATGACTTTATCCTTTTTGCTAATATAGATGGTTATAGAGTGGTTTCTGCTCCTGTTCTGTACACCTGCAGTCCCCAACCCTTGTGCCAGGACTGGTACTGGTCTGTGGTCTGTTAGGAACCTGGCTGTACTGCAGGAGGTGAGCAGTGACTGAGCGAGGGAGGGAAGCTTCATCTGTATTTACAGCCACTCCCCATTGCTTGCATCACCGCATAAGCTCCTCCTCCTGTCAGATCAGTGGTGACATTAGATTCTCATAGGAGTGCAATCCCTACTGTAAACTGCACATTGCAAAGGATCTAGGTTGCACGCTCCTTATGAGAATCTAATGCCTGATGATCTGAGATGGAGCAGAGGAGGTGATGCTAGCAGTGGGAGCAATTGCAAATACAGATTATCGGTTAATAGAGAGGTTTGACTGCACAATAAATGTGATGCACTTGAATGATCCTGAAACCATCCTTCCCACCCCCTTGGTCTGTGGAAAAATTGTCTTCCATGAATCTGGTCCCTGGTGTCAAAAATGTTGGGGACTGCTGCTGTGCACGATAAGCAGACTCAGTCTCTCAAAATTACTGGGGAGAAAAGTCATTTGTCTCATAAGGATGAAATGTCCATTTTTGGTCAAATAGACCTCTGGAATTTTGGTCATGGAGAGGCATACCGCCTGCTCAGTGTGGTTTGTAAGTGGGAACAAAATCTGTTCAGAATGTGGTGCTGCCAGGGAAGGCCATTTTACTGATGTTACTGAAGTGTCCTTTTTTCATTTATTGTGTGACAACTGTATTCTAGAAGCTTTTCCAGATACTTGTGAACAAAATTTTGAACGAAATAGACATGTCATTTGGTCTCTTGGAACCTCTAGTCTAGTCAAGGGGATAGATGTTAATAAAATACTCAGGCAAACATGGAATCATAAACCATAATGAGTGCTGTGACAGGAAAGCAGAAGAGCTATGGTATATAGCAGGAGTATGTCATATAATAGGGTCTACTTACATTTATTTGATGCAAGTGTATTTTGAGGATGCTGATGGTCAGAAAAGTTGTAAGACAGGGTAAAGTGATAGAAGGAATAGTTGGAGAGAATGATCTGTGCAGAGACCCAGAGGCAAGAGGAAATCTGGCATCTTCAAGGGATGAAAAGACCAAAGTTGTTTTGAGGACTTTTATTCATGTATTTGACATATTTTTATTCAGTGTTCCCTATAATCCAGAATATGGCCGTGAGCAAGAGATGGCAGTTAGTGGGCGACTGAGATGAGGCTGGAAAAATAGGTAAGGGACTCTATCATGCACTCATCCCCTTTGGGTTTTCTCTAAGACAAACAGCCTATGTTTGTTCCAAGAATCATTCTTCTAGTGATCTGGTTTCAGATCTCTTTTAACCTTCCGTTTACCCTTCTCTGATGGTGCTGCAGTTTGCCTGACACCCAGTTTGTCTGAGAGGCTAGTAACTAAGTAAAAGTTTTTAAGTTTTACCATCAAGGAGAGATGTATTCTTGACATAGTGTTATCAGTGAATATTCTTCTCTTTTGCTGTAAGCTGAGCAATATATCTGCAAGGGCAGATAGTTTGTGCAGAACTGCTTTAAAAGCAGAGAGCATTTGGGCTCTAAGCATGTTGTTTGGCTGACTGATACCCACAAACTCTTGTTTCTTTTGTCCCCAGAAAGGCCTCAATTGCTACATGGCAAATCAGGCTGTCGGCTGATCACTCAATATTGTCAGATAAAATGCTTAACAGTTCTTTAAGAATTTATTACTTTTGGGACTAGTGTGGTGGCTCATGCCTGTAATCCTAGCACTATGGGAGGCTGAGTTGGGAGGATTGCTTGAGGTCAGGAGTTTGAGACCAGCCTAAATAAGGTTGAGACCCTGTCTGTACAAAGATGAAAAAATTAGCTGGGCATTGTGGTGCACATTTGTAGTCCCAGCTACTCAGGAGGCTGAGGCAGGAGAATCGATTGAGCCTGGGAGTTGGAGGTTGTAGCGGGCTATGATGACACCCTGTACTGTAGTCTGGGTGACAGAGTGAGACTGTCTCAAAAAAAAAAAAAAATTACTTTTTTTTGTTGTTGAGGAGTGTTAGAGTCCTCTCCTTTTCCATGGAGTGACATATATTGGAAGGGAAAAACAACAAATACAAAAAGGACCTTGGGCAATTTCCACTCACTACTAATTTCCAGGCCTTATAACTTAATGTTTTACATCTACTGCTTTTGCCCCCTACTTTTGAAGTCTTGAGAGGAGAGTGGCTGGTGTTGAGGGGAGATTTGGTTATTGGCCTCTGTTTCATTTTCTGAAGAATAAAGTGGTCATATCATATAATGCAGATAGTTTATATCATGGGACTAAGACCACAACCTGGGTTTTCCTTGGCTGGGTCCTATGAAGAACCTCTGTTTTGTCATATCTAAGTCACTCTTTAAATATCTTACATCTTCCTTCTTAACTCTCCCACCCCTGATTCTGTTCCTTTCTTGATCCTATATTCCAGACTCACTTCTGAAGTTAGGTCAGCTGCCATAGCCACACACGAGCACCTGGTTCTCATTTGTGTGAAGTAGCCTGCAGAAAGTAGATTCCTTCTTAAGTGGGCCAACCTCTCCTGGGTTCTTTGGTTTCATCGGCTGCCCCTCCTCTAGCATCTATTTCTGATACTGCCCAGTCACATCAGTTCTCCTTGACTTTTCTTTCTTCCCTCCTCAGGTGAAGAGATCCAGCCCATTCTATTTCCCCATTATTTTGCCACATGTGGCATTGAACCCCCTTGATATTTTGGCTTTTTCCTAGGTTAGACCCTTAATGGACTCCGGAACTCCCTATTTCCAGGCCCTGGGTGACTAATTATTCTGCACTTTGCACTTAGTTCCTTCTGTAATATTGACCTAATCCTATTAATGGTCTATTAAAATTTTGGATGAGTCTACAATGCGTGTGGGAATAAGTCCCAATCCAGCCAGGAAACTGTGATCCTTTGCTAATTAGATCTCCTTGTTTCAACTCAACTCCAGTTGCTTCACTTTTACACCCTTTATGCTGGCCAGGTTAGACTACGTGCTAATTCTCTGAAGACACGCTGTGCTTTCCTTCATCCGTGCCTTCACTTAAATGGTTTTCTCTGTCTAGTGTACATTTTCAACCTTTCTACTTCCACAAATCTATTTTACAGTATTTATCAAAATAGTACTCTCTCTGTTAAGTCCCACCTGATACTTTAGCTGAAAGTTATTTTGGTTTCCTCTGAGTTTCTATTACCCTTTATGGGCATTTCTGTTATGTTTCTTAGCATTCTACAGATGAAAAGACAGGACTCTGTTTAAATGTTAATACCTGGGTCACAAAAACAGCAAGTTGGACCGTGGAGATACTAACTCACATTTTAACCTAAAATGCCATATTCTTTCCACCATACTACATTTTTCCTATTGTGTATATTTCTACCTTACATGGTGTGGTTAAAGGCAGGGTACTAGAAAAATGTCTAACTTTTTTGTATGCTTAGTATAATATATTCTAGTCACTGTTTCATATATTTTGAGTTTATTTAATTTGATTGTCATAAAATTTCTGTAAGGCAAGCCATCATATTATTTTCACATTACACACGAGGGAATGAGGCACGGAAAGGCTGTGCAACTTGTCCAAGGTTTTGCAGCTGGCAGGTGACAGCCAGGACACTACCCCAGGCAGTATGGCCTCACAGCCTACTCTTGCCATACAATGCTGTGGATCTTCAGGAGCTAACAGTGTAAGCCCAAGCCAATGACATAATTTTAGAATTATGGGCTCTGATATTCCTCAGTAACCTTTGTCAATGGAAAACCAACCAATACGTCTCACTGATACAGGTTTCAGGATTTGAATATTTTTAAGGATTTCTATGTTGTGGACTTTTGAAATTTATAATTTGAGATAAACTTCCCTGCTTGGAAAGAATTCAGGTGTAAAATGATAATTTGTATTATTTGAAAACAATTCTAGTTGTATGCATTCATTATACATAAGGATTGGCTATAATTGCTTATCTTATGTTCTAGAAGGTATTCGTGATGTTATTGGAAAACCGCCATACTTTGGTAGTGAGCATTTGGAGAGGTATTCTTTATATAAGTACGATGACAGAAATTGTTAATACCTGTTTTCATGTTTGTCTTTTTAAGGTCTGAGATAGAACAGAGTCATAGTTGTATGGCCAGTTAGAGTGGGAAATAGTTTGGTAGATAACACAGGTGTTACTTTGTCAAGTTGGATGGTTTCAGGGCAGTTTACAGAGACAAAATTTTTAGTTGAGAGGCTAATGAAATTTCAAGACCATTATTCATAATGTTTAGGGACTAGCAAAGTGCTAACATGAAAAACACCAACAAGGGGGGAAAAGAAAGGACTGACCAGATACATTGCCTTCTATTCCTAAAAAGATTCTTAAAAGATTTATGTAAAATGAAATCAATGTATATCCAGGTGAATGTGATTTTCTTGAGGCTTAAGACTAGGTTTTACACATCCTTGATGATATAATTTAATTAATATTTGAGGTGAATAAAACACACTCAGAAGAAGGGTAGTGATATTCTTTATTTTCTTGATTGGTGAAGTAATTGATAATCATATATGAGATTTTCATCAGCAGAATTTTATCAATCCCCTGCTATATGCAAGACGATCATGGTTAAAAACAGAAAGTCTGGGTGCTTGAATTAAAAATGAGCTCTTTATCACGATATACTGCCCAGAGAATGAGAAGGGCAATGTTGGTGAATTTTTTTGAGAGCAAAAAGTGAATGTGATCTACTCTTGCTATTGTAAAAACTAGCTCTCAGTGCTTAACCTGTGAAGGACATATTAGTTTTGTACAGAATTTTGCAGGAATATTTTGTACTTAGGGAACAACGAGAACTATGGTTGGTAAATATGTTTGTGAAAAAGTGAATCTGTTTTTGTTAAAAGGCTCATTCCATCATTCGGCATTTACTGACACTATGTAAGAAACCCTGTACTATGTATAAGTATTATTTGGGGAAACTTTTCAGTTGTGCATGTATGTGCATTCATATATGCTTATTGAATCTCATTGTAAAATACATTTCTTTTTCTAGTCATGGTCAAAAATACCTGAAAAACTGCTAAAGGGACATAGCAGTTTGTACTGGCATGGAGCTTACAGTTAAGCAGATATAATTATAACATAAGATTAAAGGTGGTAATCCTGTAAGAGAGACACAGATATCTTACAATATGACTGCGATGCAAAAAAATTAATAAAGATATCAGCAAAGGCTCAGTGGAGGAGATGACTTTTGTGTTGGGCTTTGAACAGTTGCTTACTTCTATATGGGATTTAGGGTAGAGGAGTCAGGATGAGGATTAGTGTATATAGATATGTGTAAAGGCATGGAAACATTCCATGATATTTCAAAGAAGCATTGCATTTTTTTGACTACTGATTGCCTAGCCAACCTTGGCTTCTAAGTTTAAAAAAATGTGAGCACCTTGAGCAAATAAGGAAGTGAAACAAATGGAGCTGGGCATTAGGAAATATGCCTGTTGATTTATGGGAAAAGGAGCTAAACTCTAAGAAAAATATGTGGAGTGACATGATAATAGTCTATAATTACTTTGAGATTGCTATATAGAGGATGCTGCAATCACTTAGTACCTGAGTCTTTTCAGGAAAGAATAAGGGGCATTAACTCTTCAGAAACTCTGTGTCTATTGTTTGGCAACCAAAGTAAAATTTAAAGAGTCATAGAATTTTACATCTGAAAGAGAATCTTTTGAAAACCATTAGAAACAATTCTCTTTTCTCTGGGAATATTCAGAATGCCCATGGGTGGTAGACTTGGAGTAGTAGAAACATCCCCAGAATTCAGTCCTGCTGAAAAATGGAGCAGGGTTTTTCAGCATGTGCTGAAGTCTTCACGTTGAGCCTAGATAATACTGTCCCTGGGAGAGTGGCCAAAGGAGTTAGGTACCATGACAATAAGATCTTTTCCTATTCTACAGCTTCCCCTTTTTAAACTTGCCATCTTGATATACAGTTATTTGCAGTACACAGGAAAAAAAAACAACAAAAACTTAGTGAGATACTGGGACTTTTGGGTTTCAATCAATTCCAATTACATCTTGTTTCTTAAAGAGAGGAAAATTCATTAAAATGCTAGAAAAAATAATAAAGAAAATGCTAGAATTTTTCTAGGAAGAGTTTCCCTATTGAGAGTGGTTTAGTAGCTTTTCACAGTGCTGGGTCTAAGCCCATGAAATGCTGCCATATTTAGAATCACATGCCTTAAGTATCAGTTCTCCCAGCACTTGCATTCCTCAGGGGTATGATTCGAGAATAAAATTCGGTGGTGTTCTCTTTATCCTTTGAGGTCACTGGATTGATACTGTACAAATAATAGTGGTTTTATTAATTATAGTAATGTATAGCATATTGGTATTAAACTATGAGCTGATATATGGAGCAGCAGATATTGTATTTTTAGTTCATTTCCTTAGGCAAATTCAAATGTACTTACACAGTTACCTCAGGCATTCACAAGTTATATTTCTATTGCAGTTTCCCACAAATATGAACCATAGTGGCACTGTTAGTTTTGCATCCCATAGGCACCTTTTTAAGCTTCTGAAGAGACTGAAGGAGAACTTAGATGTGGGGTAAATTGTGTATGTGTATAAAAGATTCAGTAGGGATTTAAGGAACTTCAATCCCACATGAAACATTAAACATATTATCTGAGATTCTCTTGAAGATGGACTTTTTCTTGATTCTGAAGAGTTCTCTACCTTTATGTTTTATGAAACAAGATGAGGGCAGTGCATTTTAACTAATAAAGCAGGTAAACACAGTTCAATTGCATTATCTTTCTTAGCCTTAGAATAGTGGTGGTTGCTACTATAACTTTTAAAGGTATATACTTTTAAATTTTTAAACAGTTTTTTATGGAAAATTTCAAACATAAGTGTTCCTTATTCTCTGTATCCACTCCAGCATCTATGCAGGCATCCTCAAACTACAGCCTGTGGGCCACATGCGGCCCACCAACGTTTTTTGCCTCTGCTGCCTGTCCTCCTTAGTAGCCGACTTGTCCTGGACCCACAGTGCACCCTCTCCAACGGTCTGAGGGACAGTGAACTGGCCTGGCCCCCTGTTCAAAAAGTTTGAGGACCCTTGATATAGTTTTGGGACTTACTGATAAAAGCCTTTCTCATTGGGGTTAGGTGATATGTCATTGTGGTTTTGATTTGCATTTCTGTGATGATTAGTGACATTGAATATTTTTTCATATGATTATTGACCATTAGTCTATCTTCTTTTGAAAAGTTTCTGTTCATGTCTTTTGCCCACTTTTTAATGGAGTGGTTTGGTTTTTTTTCTTGCTGATTTGTTTGAGTTCCTTGTAGATTCTGGTTATAAGCCTTTTATCAGATGTATAGCATGCAAATATTTTCTTTCATACTGTAGGTTGTCTGTTTGTTCTGATAATAGTTTCCTTGGCTATGCAAATGATTTTTAATTTAATCATGTCCCATTTGTTTATTTTTATTATTGCTATGATTGCCCTTGGGGTATTCATAAATTCTTTGTATAGGCTGATATTGAGAAGAGTTTTTCTAATATTTCTTCTAGAATTCTTATGATTTCATGTCTTAGATTTAAGTCTGTTATCCCTCTTGATTTAAGTTTTGTGAGTGGTAAGAGATGTGGATTCTGTTTCAATCTTCTACATGTGGCTATCCAATATTCCCAAGATCATTTATTGAATAGGGATTTTTTCTCCCAGTGTATATTGCTGTCTACATTGTGAAAGATCAGATGGCAATATGTGGATGGTTTTACATCTGGGTTCTCTGTTCTGTTCCATTGGCCTATGTCTCTATTATTGTACCATTACCGAGATGTTTTGGTTACAATAGCCTTGTGTTATATAGTATGGCTTAAAGCCCAGTAAAGTGATTTCCTCCAGATTTGTTCCTTTTGCTTAAGGTTGCTTTGGCTATTCAGGCTCTTTTCTGGTTCCAAATGATGTGTAGAATTATTTTTTCTAGATCTGTAAAAAAATTGGTATTTTGAAACAATATTTGCTGGTGTGGATATGGAGAGAAAGGAACACTTATATACTGTTGGTGGGACTGCAAACTAGTACAGCCTTAATGGAAAATTGTATGGAGATTTCTCAAAGAATTAAAAGTAGACCTACCATTTGATTCAGGAATCCCACTACTGGGTATTTATCCAAAGGGGGAAAAAAGTCATTTTATCAAAAAGACACTTGTACTAGAATGTTTATTGCAGCACAATTCATAGTTGCAAAGATGTGGAATCAACTCAAGTGCCCATCAATTCATGAATGAATTGATAAAATGCGATATACATACACCATGAAGTACAACTCAGCCATAAAAAATGAATTAGTACCTTTTGCAACAATCTGGATGGAGCTAGAGACCATCCTTCTATGTGAAGTCTCACAAGAATGGAAAAACAAACAGCACATGTACTCACTATTAAATTGGAACTAACCAATCAGCACTCATGTGAACAGATGGAAGTAAAATTCAATGGGAATCATGCAGGCGGGAGGGGGGAGGAAGAGATGGGTGAAATCATACCTAACAGGTACAATGAACACTATCTGGCTTATGGGCACCCTTATAACTTTGACTAAAGCTGTACAAAAGCAATCCATGTAACCAAAACATTCTGAAATGTACTCCTGTATTATTCTGAAATTTAAAAATAAAAAAAAAAAATTTAAAAAAATCAAACAAATACAAAAGTAACAAGAGTACTATAATGTACCTCCATGAATATATTATCCAGCTTCAGCAATGACTGGCTGATGGCCTGTCTTGTTTCACCTATACACCTATTCTTTTTCCTCACCCTGCATTATTTTGAAGGTAATCTCAGATATTAGGTAATTTAATCACTATTGTAAATTTTACTCTTTCTTAGGTGTATTGTAAAAATTTATTTCAACCATGAAGAATATGTTAGGAGAGCTCTTTTGCAAGGTATTTATTGGATTTTATGGCTTTTACATGAGTATAGGAGTGGCTACTGTTTAATGGAAAAGGACACTAGAGAATGCAGTCTTACTTTTGCCTATTTTCCTATTTTCTGGAAGTAGGCTTGGTTTTGGGGTATGACGTGGTAGTGTTATCAGCTAAAGGTTTAAATTCTATTTGATTTCTTTGGTTGGGAGAGGCCCTAAGTTGGTCTGAGTTTATTATAGTTATCTAGTCAGATAAACTAAGTTAATTAACATTAGTGATCCTTTTATACTGAAGCCTAAACACCTGGCATTCTTAAATTATCTAGAATATTACTTAGTATTTTATTTTAGCAGAGTTGTGGTCTTAATTTTAAAGGTACTGTAAGTAAATCTACTGAAATAAGCCCACATTTATTATGGCCAATACTTGATTGTAATGATCTCTTCCACTCCCCAAATCTAGGGAGAGGGTCTCTGTGTACCAAGCATAGTATATGTTTGTTTTTAACCAGATTATCTAGAAAATGGAACCTGGGGCCAAAGCTTATGTGTTTATTGCATGAACAGACCCAGGGAAGCAGGAGAGAGGAAAAAAAAGAAGACAAGGCAGGAGGGAGAGCCCATACAGAGGAGTACATTACCAAGCTGTCCACAACTTCCTGACAAGTGCAGCTGAGTGCTCGGTTTCACAGCACATCTTCACAAAGGCCTCATGAACTAGTGTATCTCAGAACAGTCCATTAATAGGAGGGAGGGGGAAAATTTATATGCTGGTTTCTGATTCCAGTTGCTCAAAGGACATGTTTTCTATTCAGTAATGGCTTTTCCAGGAAACCTGTTTTATTAGTACTTTCATTCTCCAAAATAATTCTCTTAAGTATGGTTTTACTTTTTAAAATGAAAACTATGGAAAAGAAAATTCTCAGAATTCATTGTCATGGGTACTTATGTACTCTAATAGGACTCCAAAAAAGAGATAGGCTTTTTAAATATTCTATACCAAGCCTAGTTCTGAACTTTATTATGTAATTATTACCAATAGAATGAGATCATGGGCATACTTATTTTGCTCTTAATAGTATATGTTGATTATTCATTTAGGAACCTTTATTTTGAGATGAAAAGAATGTTCTGGATATATGCCCACGTTTTGTCTTAGCAGTTTCTCATGTCTCTTATGTTCACACATCTTTTGCTTGAAATTGGAATGTCCACATTCAAGGAAATATTTTTGAAGAGATGATTGACAATTTCACAGCAACAGGTTGATGAAATTATTTTCTGTACATTGAGCGAATTAGTCAATTATGTAAAAATTCTAGCTGTAGCTTTGTGTACATTATGATAAATTTTTTTTTGGAAAATAAACAATTGCCTCAATTTATAAACATCTTCCTATTCATCAATAATAATACCAAATTTCTTGGATATGTCAGCCTTTCCTGGTTTGGGATCTGAATTAGATCCATAAACAAAAGATGCAGAGGTCTTAATACTTGCTGTGGTTAGAGTATAAGACATCAAGACTATTCAGAGGTCTTCTTGCAAATTCTCTGCGTGACCTTGAGAATACCACCTCTACTTTAGGTTCCATTTCATCCATCCTGTACAAAGAGACTGAACAAGAAAGTCCTTAAATATTTTCTCTGCTTTGGCCTTGGAAAACTTAAATGACTGATTTTGGGATTAAACATTTCATCATGGAGAGGTTGGGACTTGAACATGAGGCTTTGTTCCTAGAAGAAAACCCGACTTGTTCCAGGGCCAGTTACTGTTGGAACAACATTCTCCTTCATCCTTTGCTGCCGCATTATCTGCACTGATTTTGTTCCTACGGCAGGGGAATGGAATTCCACCTTCTTCATTTATGACTTACAAAGCATGGCATGATTTTAAAAAATAGTGTTCTTAGTTCCTGAGGGCATATGTGTAGGTTTAATTCATCTCATCTGAACTTTTATTTTGAAAGAACATTGGTAAAGTGTTGAAAACCAGGAACAGGACTGAAGTGATAAAGAGCTAGTTGGTGATCCCTGAAATTGTGTAATTAGTATTATTTTTCTTGGATAAAGTTGATATGCATCAGCAGCGTAAAGCAGGGAGTGTTCATTAATGGAACGGAGTTAGCCTCATGTTTAAATTCACCATCCCTCAGCCAGACCTCAGCTAGGAGGCTTGGTATTCAGTCCTGGTTACTCCACTGTCAAAGAGATATTGTCATCAAGAGGAAACCAGATGTGAGAGAGAGAGAGAGAGAGAGAGAGAGAGAGAGAGAGAGAGAGAGAGAGAGAGAGAGAGAGAGAGAGAGCTTGACACCATGTCTCTTGAGGAACTGTTGAAGGAAATTGTAGTGTGACTTCAAGAAGACAGTCAGTAATCAGCGGTCCCAGAGTGAGAATAGAGGAATCCAGAGGATAGAAATAAGCCAGGACACTAGAACTTACAGAGAGGCAGATTTCCATTCAGTATAGGAAGAAAGTTTCTGACAGAGTGATCTGAAGATAGAGTGGGCTTGCCCTAAGGAGGGATGAGCTCCTTCCCACTGGAAGATTTTTGAGCCTTAGTCTAGTGACCCCTGAGGACAGCCAAATGTACAAGAGTCAATGTGTGGTTTAACTAATTTACTTTGCTTCCATCTAAAAGATTTTTTTGATGTCTTGCTAAACATTACTTCCTTCTCATAGTCCTGTTAAAGTTGTAAAGGTAATATACAATGACATCTGATGAAAGAAAATATAAGCCATACCCTCATCACTCAGTAATGAACATATTATTATGGCCCCTTCAAGTATTTTTAGCCTTTTATAAAATATACATGGAGAAAAATGTACAAATCATGAATGTACAGTTCAATAATTTTTCCAGTTTTTGCACTTTTGTATAAAAAAATACCCAGATCAAGAAACGGAACCTGACCAGTCACCTATACTACCCCATCTCCCCAAGAAAACCACCATCATGATTTCTAACAGCATAGATTAGTTTTGCCTATTTTTGTACTTTATATAAAATAATTGTACAATATTTTCAAGTATTTTTAATCTGTGGTTTTTGGTGGTTTTTTTTGAGTTAGGCTTAAATAGCTCTATTCTTATTATATATAGATTTTTATATATGCATAGTCTTATAATGTCTAGTTATTATAAGCAGAATTTTAATAAGCATGTAATCAATATTCTAACATTGAAAGTTTAGGTTGTTTTCAGTTTATCACTATTAAAGTCTTTGGGCCGGTAGCTTCCCCATTCCCTCTACCGCATTTCTCTACTCCTACTCTTCTCAGTATTTCAGATTGATTTTCATAGGTGGAATTATTAGGTCACATGGTACAATGAATTTTTAAAGCTTTGTATTCATTTTACCAAATTTTGTCCAAAAGTTAACTAAATTATGCTTGCATCAGTAATGCACAATAGTGCCTATTTTATCATAGCCTCATAATTTTTAATCATATGCTAATTTATGGGAATGTTTTTATTGGATTATTAATGAGGCTACGTTTTTACATATTTGTAAACCAGTTATATATTTGACACGTATAATCATCCACTGTGCTAAATTCTCTTGAAACATTACCTCTTTTTTTAAAAACAAACTTTTAAAATATATGTTACTATTGTATTCTCCGTTTTGAAATGGGGAAATTGAGAAACAAAGACACTAAGCTCAATGAAGTGAAGCTAATTAGTACCATATTTGGGGTTTATTCCAAATACTATATTCTTCAGCCTGATCCTCTACTGCCTTTCCTATGCAGATCCTTCTTTTTGAATTTTTAAAAAATAATTTGTATATTGCTATATTAGCATGTTTAACCAATTTACATGAACTTCATATGTATGTATATGTGTGTTTTATCTTTTTGGGTGTTTATTCTTAATTTTGTCCCAGTTTGGAAGCATATACTGATTAGTTTTAATTTGTTCTAAGTTATTCAACTTTTAATCAAACTGGAACTAATTTTGGTCAAAGTTGAGGATCTAAATTGATTTTTAAAATGACTTACTTGTTTTGCCAATTCCATTTAATGAATAATCTTACCTTTACTCATTCATTTGTGGTATCTCTTTTTTTTTTTTTTTTTTTTTTTTTTAAGAGACAGGGTCTCGCTATGTTGCCCAGGCTGGAGTGCAGTGGCTATTCACAGGCGCGATCCCACTACTGATCAGCACGGGAGTTTTGACCTGCTCCGTTTCCGACCTGGGCCGGTTCACCCCTCCTTAGGCAACCTGGTGGTCCCCCGCTCCCGGGAGGTCACCATATTGATGCCGAACTTAGTGCGGACACCCGATCGGCATAGCGCACTACAGCCCAGAACTCCTGGGCTCAAGCGATCCTCCCGTCTCAGCCTCCCGAGTAGCTGGGACTACAGGCGCGCGCCACCGCGTCCGGCTGTGGTATCTCTTTTATGATACATTTAGTATATATGCTTATATGTTTTGTTTCATTAATGTCTAACTACTCCTGTGTAAATAACCTCTCAGTTCATTTTAGATCTTCTTAGCCATCTTTGAAATATCTTTAAAAAGAAAGAAGACTTGTAAGAGTCCAATTCTGCCTTACTTAATTTTTTAAAAATGTTCTCCACCGTGTCAGAAAATGTGAGCAGTGTGCTATCTAGTCATGACTAGGATAGGACCTTAGTAGAAACTTTACCAGCTATGCAGCTCTTTTTGTGCATCTACCTTTTGGTGAGATGGAGAATAGGCAATTTTTAACTAGTTGTTGTGCATTGCCTGTTCTGTACAAGGCTGTCCTGAGAAATCCTTGCATCCTTTATGCACTTTGGTCATCATAACATCCTCATGAAGCATCCATCTCAGAGCCAGCACTGGCACCTGGGACTTCTGTATTGCTCTTTACTTGTCATTATACTGATACATACTAAGAAAACTGTGTCCCATCACAGTCCCTCATTTTTAAGTGGGCTCAAAACAGTATCAGATTTGAAATTTTAAAAAATAGTAAAACATAATTATTTACCCCAAAGATGTTATGACTCTATTTAAATAAATGGAAATGCTGGTATATATTCATGTTTTTAGTTTTTAATCTATGGTCTTTAGTAAGGTGTAAGTTATTTGTTATTGAAATCTTGAAAACAATCCTCAAAAGTTGGATTCCTTGCTTTTAAAGCAGAATATTTAGGGGAGTATGGGTACTGGAATAAATCATCTTAAGTATAATATAACTAAATTTGTGAGACCTGATATGGTAGCTATAGCCCCATGTGACCATTTGAATTTGAATGTAAGTCTAAATCTAAATTAATTAAATAAAATATAAAAAATTAGTCTCTCATGCACTTGTCACATTTCAAGTGCTCTAGCCATACATGGCAAATATTGGAATAATATGGACTATTTCCCAAATTGTAGAAATTTCTATTATACAGTGTTGGTCTAAATGATTCTAAAAATGGAAGATTTAGGGAAAAGGAAGATTAAATATCCAGGTATACCTTATTGGCTTCTGTAAATTTTAGTACAAAGAATCCTTTTAAAATATTGATGAAATATTGAGATATGGTTTAATTTGTAGACATTAATCAACAGTGCAGCAAGATGGGTATATCACTGACTATAAGAATAGATCAATACATATTGTGCCTGTTTCATGACTGTGAGGGATAAGAGACACTCTGCAACCCAACACCTTAAATATCAGAGAAACAAAGGCTGCAGGTGTTTGAATGAATTTTTGGAAGTTCTTCTGTTTTTAGAAACATGGCCTTCTCACGTTTATACCCCTGTTGGTTTGGGTTGAACTGCTATTCTGAGTCCTTTATATGTAAGGGACACTTAAGGTGAGACTTTTTGAATGCCATGCACTGGTCTAATTTCAGATCCAATTTGAAGCTGAAAAGCATTACTATGAAAACAAACAAACAATAAAAAAACACACAACAAACTATGGTCTTTTACCAAGTTAGGATAATAAAGAATCAGAAGATATGATATGATATGATATGATATGATATGATATGATATGCTCTTGGAATTTATTTATTATTTCAAGATTGTCCCTGAATGAAATTGAAGTAAAAATAAAGCCAGGAATAAATCTCCCGCTTTAGCCGCAGATAGAAATGAAACCTAATTGAATTCCATTTCAGGAGTACTTTGCTTTCATTTTCATCTATTGGTATGCAGGGGCTGGTGTTTGGGTTTTGACTATGATGAGTGAGTGTGGATTAATATGAGAAATTCCACAATGAATAAGTTGGAACCATTTGGTGTTATGTCCAAGAAAGCTCACATGTCCTAGTTAAGGCTGTGTGGAGTGAACTGGACACTCCTAATGTGGTGGCCCCAAAGATTGAGTTTAATCCTCTGGTGTGACTGCTTTCATAAGTCTTTTCAAGAGCCTAAGTACCATAAAATACTCCCACAAAAGCCTTCATTCCAAAGAATGTGTGTGTCGGCTCATGTCAAGAGCTTTTAGTGTAGAACAATGTGCCCAAAGCCACAATCTAATAAACAAACAGATAATCCAGTTCAGTTTTGTATAAGTAATATAATGTCTCTATCAAACTATTTCCTGCACCTTTAGCTCTATTCAGAAGGAAAGGGTTCTGCGTGGGAACGTATGTGTATTTTCTCTTAATAGGAGGCCATGTAGCTCCTGTGACTGGATGTCTTGTTTTTCTCTTCTGGGTAGCTCTAGTTGTTTGTGGTGGGAATTTTCCGTCTTGGTAATTTGGTATTTTACTTGGTTTTTATTGTAAAGCATAGAAATGTGTACACCTTAATTTAAGAAATATTGTTGCATCACCTCCATCTCAGTTAACAAGGGCCAGGCCAGAAAGTTCCCACTTGTTTTCTAGCCTTCTTTCCAGACTTTGACCTACACATTAAGTCAAAAGGAATAGTCCGTTTTCATGAAGCAAGTTGAGGGATTCCTGGTGGGGGGTGGGGGTGGGGAGAGGCTGAGGATTTGTGAGGATCCAATGACTGCTGGGTAAATACTCATTTGTCCTGCTGAGAATCATGGCCCAATAGTGGGTAGAATCTCACTTTTGGGAAATTTCTGAATGTTAGAACCTTCATTTTCAGTGTGGCGACAAGATGCAGGGGTCAGGGCCAGTCATTAGTGCTGTCCACATTATAAGTTGCTGTTTGCCTGATCTTGCCTGGAGAATTATATTTATGTAATATGCTTGGTACATGCCTACTTATGGTTAGGATAACTGCCCTGTCGTGGCATCCTGGGGCATTTTCTGAGTGTACCCATTAAAAAGAAGCCTGAGTCTTTTATTGCCATTAATAATCCTAGTGCTCGGAGTCATGGAATCATACACTGTCACTGTTGGAAAGGCCTTTAAAGACCATGAAGTGGGTTTCTCTGATTAATAACGCTCGAATCTTCTTTATATGGTATTCATGTGAATGGTCTTCTTGCCTCTACTTGAACACTTCCAGTTATTAGTATTTGGCACTCTCAATTCTCAGACCAAGGATTTACCATTTAGCTTTTACTTTTAAGTCTCAGGATGTATAAATACAGTTATACTCTATTCGTATATCTTTGTTAGTATGTGAAACTCTTCATATATTTGCATATTATATGAATTCATATTTTCATATATTTTCTAAACAAAGTTATAATTTTTATTTCTATCTCATAATAACAGTGGAGGCTCATGTTTTTTATGTCTTTTAGTCTCATTTATATTTTTGTCTGAAAAACTAAATATACTTAAATAAAATGGTTACTATCATCTCAGAATACATATATATATGTATGTATGTATATATTCTGCGTAAAGCTCCAACTTTTTGTTAAATCAAACATTCACTTTTCTCAGTGTGATAGATTTTTATCACCCCCTTTTCTAAGGCATTTCCTTGAAGATCATTGCAAAAACTTTTAAGTAACCTTTTCCCTCTGTTTGTAAGGTTAAATAGATGAAGTAACTTCCTTTAGGCCTTAGGTCTGGTGCCTGTGAAATTGGGCAGACTCTTGATCTTTCTGAGACATAGTTTCCTTATCCATAAAGTAGAGCTAAGAAAAATATCCTACAGAGAGAATATATAACTAGTTTAGCTAAAATTCTAACTCAAACTTATTTCCTGAAATTCCTCAACCTAATATAAGGATTTTTTTCTTAAACACGAGTAGCAGGATTATAGTTAAAAAAAGAAAAGAATAATATGTGTGGAACAATAAAGAACAATTTAAAATAATATGTTTAAATTTTTTTAAAAATGCAGAAATATGAAGAAATTCTCATAAAATTATGTGAGTCCAGAAAACATGTACCATGAGTTTGAGAGCTTTCACTCTTGCCTGGACTTGTCCCTGTACTACAAGTCTTTTTCTGAGGTTTATAGCACTGTGTGTGGACTTCCCTACTTCATGGCATGTTTTGGGAGGCAGAATACTGGTCTCCAAAGATGTCCACATCCTAATCTCTGGAACATGAGCACATGTTAGGTTACATGGGAAAGGGAAATCAATGATGCAGAAGGATTTAAGGTTGCTAATTAGCTAACCTAAGATAGTGAGATGATCCTGGATGATCCCTATACAGGATGGACCCGGGGTCTTATCCCAAGGGTCATTACAAGTGGAAGAGGAAGAGAGTGGTGGTTGTTGGGGTGGTGAGATGTGAGAAAAAACTCAATGTGCCTCTGCTGGCTTTGAAGATTAAGGAAGGGGACACAAGCCAAGGAATGAGGCAGCCCCTAGGAGCTGGAAAAGATAAGGAGATGGATTCTCTGTAGAAATTCCAGAAAAGAATGCATCTCTTTTGGGTAGAGAATGTTTATAGCAGCACAATTCACAATTGCAAAGCTGTGGAAACAACTCAAGTGCCCATCAATTCATGAGTGGATTAATAAAATGTGGTATATGCATACCATGGAATACTACTCAGCTTTAAGAAACAATGGTGATACAGCACATCTTGTATATTCCTGGATAGAGCTGGAACCCATTCTACTAAGTGAAGTATCTCAAGAATAGAAAAACAAGCACCACATGTACTCACCAGCAAATTGGTATTAATGGATCAACACCTAAGTGGACATATAGGAGTAACATTTATCGGGTGTCGGGAGGGTGGGAGGGTGGAGGAAGGGATGGGTATATACAACCACAGCGAATAAGATGTGCAATGCTTGGGGGATGGACATGCTTGAAGCTCTTACTCGAGGAGGGAGGGGGGAATGGGCAATATATGTGACCTTAACACTTGTACCCCATAATATGCTAAAAAAAAAAAAAAAAAAGGATGCATCTCTGCCAGTGCGTTGATTTTAGTCCATGGATACCCATGTCAGATTTCTATATAGAACTTGTAAGATAATAAATTTCTGTTGTTTTCAACAACGAAGTCTGTGGAAATTTGTTTCCAATAGAAAACTAATATATGCAATATTGTATTGAAATTATCCATGTATATGTCTGTTCTCCCTTCTAGATAATGAATTCCCCAAGGGTAACAATGCTGTCCAAAAAAGTCATCTTAGCACAGTTCCACATTAAAGGAACATAAAATGTCCTGTATTTTCTAGGTGTCACCATGCATGACACTGTCCTAGGTATTTTGCTTTGAAAATTTATTTCCTTCCTAAGAACACTGTTTAACCTTACTGAATCTTAATTTTCTCATCTGTAATATGAGGTCTTGGATTATATTAGGTTTGGAAAACTTTTCTATAATTCCAGGTATTACATATTTTAGGCTTTGTAGGCCATGTGGTATTTGTCACACTACTCAGTTATTCCATTGGAATGCAAAAGCAGCCATAGGCAATAAGTAAGTGAATGACTGGACCTGTGTTCCAGTAAAACTTTATTTATAAAAATAGGACATGGGCTAGATTGGGCCATTTGGGGTTTGTTTGCTGACCCCCGACCTAGCAGACCTCCTTAATCTGTTCTGATTCCCTTGTAATCTAATTTTTTTGTGAGTTTATAAAGTTGTACCATTAATTTCAATTAAGCCAAGGAAGTGCTATAGGACTAGAAGAGGTGACTAAAGTGATGGGTTGGGTCTGTTTATAAGAAGCATAATATTGTGGACTCAAGTGCCAGGAAGGCAATTGCCACCATGTCCTTGGCAAATGGACCTGCGACAAATGCTCTTTAGGATGAGACATAAGGATATCCCTGAATGCCAAGGCTGAGCTCACTGAACTTGAAACTCAGAGAACTGGAACTACTGTTGGAGAAATAAAAAGGAGCAATAAATCCATTGCACTCCGGAATGAGAGACCTTCCGAGGCAGCTGGCCAAATGAAGCGGGAGGAGGGAACGACTTCCTCACTCAGCTAAATTATGTCTTTGGGCAGGCAGAGCAGGCCTGCTAAAATAACAAGGTGCCTGAACTTCTGCCCAGAACACGTCACCAAATTTTGCAACTTGGGACTGTCTTCCATCACATGACCTGAGGGAGTGAAGAAAGCAGAGTGAATGAAATACAAGCAATGACATTTTTTTGAGCCCCTTCTTAGGGATAATACTTGATTTTTCAAGTGAGATGCTTACTTTTTGAACTGTTTATTCTAATTCAAAAACCATAAGTTCTTGGATGATGATCAGTCAGTAGATTTTGGGGATCTTTTGAGTATTGCCATTGTCCTGGGACTTTACCATTGTAGGTGTAGGGGTGTGGGTTTACAGATAAAAGTGGGCAAAGAAGACCCTTTGCAGAACTAAGCAAGGGACACTGGATATATTCGTTGGTCTGATTGCGTAGTGGTGGCAGTTGTTGTTTTGACTTGGCTGTGTCACTGGATTTAGTGATAAATCTACTGAGGACAAAACTGCTCTCTTTGGTTGGTATGTTACAATAGCTTGTTTATGTCTTGCAAATTGGTCAAGAACAGTTTGTCCATTAAGAAAAAAAAAAGTGACCTAGTAATACTTCCATACCCAGGGAAGTGTCGGGTTAATCAGTTGCACAAGGGCTTGATGTGCCAGCTCAGTACTGCCTCAGGGCTTCTTATGTGGTTCCTTTCCAAGATTTCTAAACATTCCGGGGAGAACACAGTATTTGTTTATTTGGCCACTAGGACTTCATTTTGCTATTGTTTTAGTTATGGTCATATGCTCACTGTGTCACTTGCTCTCTCTCTGCCTTTATTCCTAACTCTTTGGAACCATAATGTGCTAAAAACCACATTAAGCATATAGCATGTACTCAGTAAATACTTAATTCTATTTTGTCTTTGAATTTCTAAAAGTTTGTGAAAATAGGGTTTATGGTTAACTTACATAAAGAATCATCTCACAGTAAGATAATTTATATTTATTTAGGACATTATGACTTTACATTTATTTTTAAATTTATCTACCTTAGTCTACATAACCCTGGGCAATGTAAAAGACAAGTGCTATGCCTATCATTTTAAAGACAAAAACATTGTGACTCAGAAGTTTCATGCTTTTCCCAAGTTCACACATCTAGTAAATGGTTCAGGTGTGATGAGAAGTGAAATATTTTAATACCTCGGGGATATTTATTTTATGTATCTAAGTCACCTAACTGCAGCACTGATCAAGTTAAGAGGGTATTCCTTTGGTAGAGATATTCAGTGTGGGATGTTCAGTTGAATCTCTCTCTCTCTCTCTCTCTCTCTCTCTCTCTCTCTCTCTCTCTCTCTCTCTCTCTCTCTCTCTCCCCATCTCTCTCTCTCCGTCTCTCTCTCTCCGTCTCTCTCTCTCTCTCTCTTTCTCTCTCTCTCTCTCTCTCTCTCTCTCTCTCTCTCTCTCTCTCTCTCACACACACACACACACACACACACACACCTCACACACATACTGTATATACACACAATTTTGAGATTGGTAGCCACTCCATTTCTCAGGTTCTTCCTTTAAAGAATAATATATTTGGCTAGGATTCATTGGTGTAGTTGTCAAGAATTAATGCATATACCCACTCAGCAAATATTTTTCCAATTCTTCTCCGTCTCAACTCTATGAGGCACTAACAGGAGGTGCTGTTGGGATAGAATGATGAGTTATACCTGATGTCTTCCCTCAAGGAGCCCACAGTACAGTGAGGTAAATGGGTCATATGTTTGCCACAGGATGCATCTTGATAAGTGCTCTAGAAGTGCTACATAGAGCTACAGGTGGAAAGATACCTTGTCTGGGGCAAGCCAGGGACAGCTGTGTAGGTTTAGCAGGTGACCTGGACCTCCAAGAATAGCTTCAGTTCAGATATGAAGAAATGGGTTGAAGGAAATGTCCTAGTAGAGAGAAAGGAGTTAGCAAATTCTTGTGGTCCAGGAAGCAAGGTGAAGCATTCCAGCAGATACCTGGATGTGTGCCTTAGCAAAAGTGAGCATTCTGAAAAGTAAAAATTCCAGAGCTGCTGTTTGCAGTAGCAATTTCAAAGGATACATACCCAGCAGAACATTCCAGATAGATGGTGTATGGTGAACACAGCTTGTCAAGTTTCTCTGCATTCCCTAACTGGAGTCCAAACTTACAGGATTTCTCCTGTCCAGCACAAGGTCCTACGAAATCTTGGGAAGCCCAGAGCAGTCCTTTACCAAGCCTGCAATACTCCCAAACCATAATTTCCCCATACTCCAGCATAATTGGCATGGAATCAATTGGCTACATATGTGAGGGTTTATTAGGGTTTATTTCTAGGCTCTTTATTCTGTTTCATTGGTCTACATGTCTGTCTGTATGCCATAGCACACTCTTTTGATTACTGTAGCTTTGTGGTAAGTTATGAAATCAGGAAGTCAGAGCCCTCCAACTTTATCCTTTTTCAAGATTGCTTTGGCTATTTGAAAGGGAGGCAGGTTTGGAAGTTTTTAATCTGGCATCAGTTGTATAAGATGTGTTGGAAAAAACTAGGCTAGGAAGAATGGAGATCATGTAGGCTATTTCTTTCGTCTAGATATGAACTAACTATGCATCAGGTATTTTGGTGGCAATGGGGGTGGAGAACAATAAATGAATTAGGCAAATTTGGTATAATTTGATATCGCTTGCTTGTATTCAGAGTGAGTGGTTAAGACAAAAAGGAAAGGAGTTTGCAGCCTTTGTGATTGGAAGAACTGTGATAATGTAAATAGAAAAAAATAGACGTGAGTTCAGCAGGTCTGTGGGTTGGCATATCTGAATTCAGATTTGAACACTGAGCTATAGGTTCACTTGGTGATGCTTGAAATCAATGAGTGCCACAATTATTCTGAGTCTTATGTTGCTTATAAATGGTATATTCATTTAGAATTGCTTTTTTAATGTAACGCATCTATGGTTACCATGGTGGCAGGAGCCCGATATGGGAAAGTGGTCAGGGACTGCAGCAAAAATCGGGATCTGTTTGAAGGCAGCTTCTTGAGCTGCTGTGCCTTGCCTTAGCTAAGAGTAAACAGAATGCTACATGGCTGTTGACACGTGTTTTATTTTGAAGTGACTATTATTACCAGGGTCTGAAATCCTTAGCCTTGATCTCTTGGAGGCTAATGTTCCTGTTCTCCAGCTGAGAGAGACTAATTCACCATCTTGTGTTGTAAACACTCACTCATTTTAACTGATTACACCTCCAATGATTCTCAAATCACTAAAATTACTAATTGCTATTCCTTACACATCAAAGAGTGAATCCTGAATAATTAACCCCAAATAAAATTAGATGAATTGGCCCTTTTAATTAGAGTCCCTGCTGCTGTTTGTTCTGAGCTTCCTTTTCTTACTGTTAAGAGACTTTTAGAATGATTAAAACTGTTTAAGACTTAAACAGCCAGTGACCTTTTAATACAATATAAATCCATGAAAGCAATATTTCAGCTAGCAGGTGGTGAAGTAAATTTTTAGAGCAAGTACCTGTCAGCTACAGTATTCCTTTGGAAAAAAAAAAATACATGCCAAAAAAACAACCACCTTGAAATGAAATGTCTCCATTTGATTATTTTTAAAGCATGTATGCATTTGCAGAGCTTCTGACTTGATGAAATAAATGGCAGGGTTGAAGGAGAGTGAGTAATGGTTGGCATCATTTTATATAAATAGTAACAAGAATTTTTCAGTGAGAAGAATTTGAAGTCATTTGTGCATAAAAGATGAAGACTGAAGAAATCACAGAAGGCCCCTAGCCTCATGTAACCATTATTGTCTCTGGGGATTCTCTTGAAGCAAGGGAATGGACCCCAATATTGGGGAAAAGGAAGTTTTTCCAGATTTCATTGCTGCCAGCCATCAATCTAGGATTACAGGTCTATCCATGCTTTCAGCCTGGATTTTGTTGAAGATATTTCACGTGTTCTTGTTCATCTATTCCAAGTCTCCTAAATAGTAAGAACCTCTTTTGTTCATATCTTCTGAAGTTGTAGGGATAGAGCAGATTTCCTCTTCATTCCCAAGACAGTCTCAGTTTCTCACATGAAATCTTCCAGGTCCTGTGGTAGATGTGTCATCTGCTAGAACTTTGGGGTCACGGTGCGTTTCTTGGTGTGGGTTTTACGCTGTTGGCTGTTTCTCTTTACCACACTGATGAAGAATTTCTCCATTTATGAAATAAAGTTACTGGACTAGTTCAATGACTTTTTCCCCTTAAAATTAAAAAAATAAATTTTGACTTTTCATTCTGAAATAATTTCAGACTTTCTACAATGGTTGAAAAATAATAGAAAAGATTCTCATTTAATCTTTATCCAGTTTCCCCAAACATGGACATCTTACATAACCACAGTAGCATTATAAATCCAGGAGATTTATTGACTAAACTGACACAATACTAGTTGCTAATATATAGGCCTTATTTAGATTTCATCAGTTGTCCTGCTAATGCCTCTTTTTTGGTGTAGAATCTTATCTATCCAGAATCGCATGTTGCATTTAGTTGCCTTGACACCTTAGTATCTTTAATTTTTGATACTTGCTCAGTCTTACTTTATTTTTGCATGGAGGTCATGACTCTTAACTAGGGCTATACATCAGAATTATGCAGGGACCTTTACAAGCTACTTTTGTCTGGGTCTCAAATCTAGAGATTCAGAATTAAGAATTCTAGACTGGGGTCTGGATATATATTGTAGACAAAAGTGCCCCAGGAGAGTCTGGTGCACACCCTTGGTAAAAGTCAGACATGTTGCAACACCTCAAGCACAAACATTTTGAGATTCTTTCTATATAATAGCTGTTCATCCCTTTCCCTCATTTCTCTGCTCTTTTTCAATTTTCATCTCGCCTTTTTGGTTTTAGATCTAACTCTCCAATATTCCTGGAGGATAGGAGTTTCTAAATACCCTGTGGGATATATATATATATATACTGTTAAGACCTGTCAACATATCTTTCATTGCAGAAGAAAGGTTGAGTATAGCATGGATGACTGCAATGTTTTTGTAGGTTAGGGTGTCCCCATAACCATGTGGTGACTTAGGGATGAGGACCCATTCTTGTATTTTGAAGATATACTCTCAGTACGATTTTTTGGAAAACAAACAAACAAAAAACCTCCAACTAGGTAGCTACTTTAAAGCTTATGTTAGTAACTGTGCAGTTATTAGCATCATGGAGACCCTATGACTCACCATTATAAAAGTACTATAGGGTTGAAGTACTATACTATATTAACCTTATATCAGTAATTGGAAAGGGGCAAAGTTGACCATGGTGAAAGTATATGTGTTCATTCTATCAAAGTTCAATCCAATTTAATATATATTTATATTTATAATTTATAGTAGTAACATTTATTACCATTTACTGAGCAACTCCTATGTGTTTTATATGCTCTGTGTAGAAATTAGTGAAACAGAGACCCTGCTCTCAAGGATCTCTTAGTCTAGTAGGGGAAACCAATAGATATGCAATTAAACTAACAAAGAGCAGAAAATTTGCTCTAATAGAGCTGAATCAGGAAGGAACAGTATACTGTCATTGGAGATTAGCAGTGGTAAAATAAGGTAAAATGACCTATTTGAAGTATTTTTTTTTTTGTGAAACCACACTCAGGAACGATGACCATCTTTGCAGATAAGGTAAGCGTCTGGCCTCAATGGTTACGAGGTGATATCCCATCCCTATGGAGAAGGGATATTTTTGGAATATTCTGTCAGCACACTGATATTTGTTCACTAGCTTTTTTTTTTTCTTTTTTTTTTAGTGATAAGTTAAGACTTTTTTGTTTCCCTGGGATATTGCCTCATTCTCTGTCCACAACATGAATTTTTAATTTCATTTTTAATCTGAGATAATTTACCATTTAGTATTGGGACTGAAGATATCTCAGTAGTTGGTAGATTGATGCATTGAACTCAACTTATGCCCTATTTATTTTGAACATCTTTGAAAGTCAAACTATATGATGCAGTTTATTTTTTGAATAGCAATTACTATGACTTTTAAAGACAAATGACACTTGGTGGATTCAAAAGTGCTATTTGGTTCTAGTCCATTTGCAGAGCCAAACTGTCCTAACTTATTATTATTTAAAATTCATTCAGTGTTTTCAACTGAGAAATTGAACTTATTATCCAACAAATGAAAAACACTATGTGATTGAGATAGAAGCATATACATGTAATATGCTTAAATGCAGTCCACTAAGTTGTTTTATTTTGGTACAGAGCATTGCAATTGAATGACTGGACTCTTGAACTCACTAAAGTCCCAGAGATAATTCTGTCTTAGCTAACTATGGGTTAAAACTGTCCAGTAAAAAATCTCGAAGAGGTAATCTACTTTAAAGATAATAACTCTTTTAATTTGAGAATCTCAAAAGGCATTTCAAGTCATTTAAACAGATGACAGGGACATTAAATTTTGGTTTGGGTAAATATAGTGATGCATTAAAATTAAACATGGTAAGTGTACATTTATTTCTTTAAGAAATCTCCATTCTGTCTTCTGTAGAGGTTGTACTAATTTGCATTCCCACCAATAGTGCATAAGTGTTTCTCTCTTTCTGCATCCACATTAGCATCTATTGTTTTTAGACATTTTAATGATGGCCATTCTGACATGGGTAAGGTGATATCTCATTGTGTATTTAATTTGCATTTCCCTGGTGATTAGTGGTACTGAAAATTTTTTCACCTGTTTCATGGCCATTTGTTTATCTTCTTTCTGGAAAAATTTTGTTCATGTCTTTTACCCACTTTTTCATGGGGTTTGTTTTTTTCATGTTGATTTGTTTGAGTTTTTTTGTAGATTCTGGATAATAGCCCTTTATTGGATATATAGTTTAAGAATATTTTCTCCCATTCTGTAGGTTGTCTATGTATTCTGTTGATTATTTCCTTTGCTGTGCAAAAGCTTTTTAATTTAATCAAGTATCATTTTTTTAAATTTTTGCTATTGCTGTATTTACCTTTGGGGTCTTAGTCATAAATTCTTTCCCTAGGCTGATGTCTAGAAGAGTTTTTCCTATGTTTTCTTCTAGAATTTTTATGGTTTTATGCCTTACATTTAAGTCTTTTATCCATCTTGAATTAATTTTTGTATATGGTGAGATATAGGGGTCCTGTCTGATACTTTTGCATGTGGCTGTCCAATTATCCCAGCAACATTTATTAAACAGGGCTTCCTTTCCCTAGTATGTGTTGTCTGTTTGGTCAAAGATTAGTTAATTGTAGGTTAATTGCTGTCTTCCACTGAGTGTTCAAGTTTAGACTTTGTTGCCCTTTTTGTGCTTAAGTGAAAAGAAAGAATTGTCATAATTGTATAATATTGTACAAATCACTTACATGTAATTTAGCTCATTGATGTTCAAACTGTAGGTTGAGACCTACTTGTGGGTTACAATCAATTTAGTGGGTCATAACAAATATTAATATTTTTTAAAAATTTCCAGGTGTTTTACATATGGTAAGCATAGTTTATGAAACTCCTCTCTCTGGTATGCATGTAGTTCTATGTGCCCAAGTAGAGGTATTGTATCATAATATGAAAGATACTTCTCTACTCTGGGTTGTGGTCAAAAACGTTTCAAAGTTACTGTTTTATCTGCTTTGATCCTCAGAATGACACTGTGAAGTAGATACTGTTAGCCTCTTTTAATAGATGAGGACAGCTGAATCTGAGTTAGCATTGTTTCACCTGAAATACAAGGTAGAGCTGGGGTTTGTATTTTATGTTTTGGGGCTTAAAGTTTTGTACTATTTTCTTTCAGATGTATTTCCTTTCTCTATTAGTTACTATTAATGGAAATTAATTCTTAAAGCTATGACTTGGTAACCATGACTAAAATTTTTTCATCTTGTGTGTGTGTGGTTCAACCCAATCTCTTTTGGCCTCATAATTTATATGGTTATTAATTTCAGAAAGCATTTAGTGATTTTGTACTTAACCTTAAGGTTTATATTTTCCTCAAAGAACTATAAATTCTCCATACAACCAAGAGCTTCCATCTAGAAGGCGCTCTGGAGCCTCTCTATTCCAGCTGGAGCACATGGATCTATGCCAGCATCCCCTGGGAGCGTGTTAGAAATGCAGAATCCCAGGCCCCAACCCAGACCTACTGGATCAGAGTCTGCATTTTATCCAGATCTCCTGTTGATTTTAACACTGCCATTTGAGAAGTAATCGTCAGAGACATGAGGGCGTTTTCTTTGTAACATTCATTGAGCAGTTGAATGGCTTTTTATTTTTCAGTCATTGAACTGCATTTACTGAGAAAGTACTGTGGCCTAAGCCTTGTGCCAGGTGGTGGGGATATAAAGATAAACCATGAGTGGGCTCTATTTGTAAGAAGCTTCAGTACTAACTAGGAGACAGTGACTGCCACACGTGAACGCAATAATATAGTACAGGTGCTAGGATAGAACTGGATAGGAGGCACAAAAACGGGCTGCTATCTAAATCTCTGGGTATGTGTGTAGGTAAGTTTTATATGGTGTTTGTATGGAGAATAAAGAAAGTGATGCTTTCTTTTCCTCCCTCTCTCCCTTCCTCTCTTCCTTGTAAATGAATTCAAATTTCATCAATGGTCTGAGTTTAATTCTTCCCATGTTTTTTTCACTCCTATCACCCATAGCCAATAATTTACCTACTTGGCAGGTAAATTCTCGTTATTTTTTCCCTCTGGTTGGGCCATTTATTTCATGACATGGTAAGCAAGCTCTGTGCTCAGATGGGTACCTTTCCTATCTGCAGGTGCTAGTGTAACTACGGTGGCTAATAGCTCAGCTGGTATCAAGTAGTCACACCTGCTTCTCAGTGTCCCTGCCTTTGTACCCCTAGGTGAGAAAGGTTAGCTTGAGAAAATATGTGTAGCCGGGAGAGGAAAATTTGGAGAAGAAAATCTGGAGATTTTCCTCACTCCCTTTTCGAGTTAATAATGTGCATCATAGACTACTTTCTGAAGTACATCGGCAGAGACGTGTGTTTGGGAATCAGGGATATAATACTTTATTTGCCCAAGTCACCCGTTAGTGCCTCATGGTACTACCTGTTGCACAAAGCAAAGACCTTTTGCGTATATTAACTGAATCATTTAGGTTGATAGGGACCAAATCAAGTGAGGTCCTTCTTAGCTTCTCTCCAAAGTAAAGTGAGAATTCCTTTCTAGCTCTGTATTTCATTAGCTGTGTAACTGTGTAACTTCAAGTAAACCATTTTACATGGAAATTGAGACACACATGTATTTTGTGTGTAGGTAGGCTTTGGCCGATGAGGTAAGGGGGATATGGAATGAACCAGGCTTGTAGACAAGTATCTGTGGCCACGCTTCTTCTCTTCTAAAACTTAGATTTATCCTAGATTCAATATATTACTGCTGATTACCTGATGGTGGGTTTATATTTTTTGGGGGGGACTTATCTGTTTGACTGATTCAAAACCCCTGCAGGTAACAGGATCTGGGAGTTGAATTGGGATTTCCCTTGCAAGGCAGAGTGGACAGGGCATGCGCTGATGTGGAAGTCTGCAGCCTAGCATCTCTAGTGGGAAGGTGTCTCAGCTAATTTCTCCAGGTACATTTCTCCAGGAGGGTCACCACATTAGCATCTAAACTCCATGCTGTTTCCTTATTTTCAAAAATCTACTGGAATGAAAAGGATCTCCATCCCTTCCCCCACTCACATATATACACATTTTGTGATTTTCCCATCTTCCTTAAACATGTAAATTCTGCCTCATATCTAAAGCTGAACTTAGAAGCATTTTCTCTTGTTTACTTATATATTAAAATAGTGAGGTACAAGTGAGAATTCTTATAACTTTTTGTCTGATTTAGGATAGTTATTAAGAGTTTTTGCTTCCAGCTCTCCTGATGAGTGTATGCTTAACTCCAAGGGGCCCATTTTCTCTCCTTTTATCACATTTGTATCTGTTTTCTAGACAATTATCCATCCCTCTATGTCTTTTGAAAATGTGAGCTTCTTTCTAAAGAATGCAGTAAGAAGCCTTTGATGGTTGTGCTTGAAAAACTAAAAACTTTGGTCTGTTAGTAATTGATCTAAATAAAGCAGATAATTATTATTAATCATAAGGGCTTTTAAAAATCTGCCCAATTTTGTCTAGAATATAGAGTCTACGTTGTTTTCAAGTTATTGCTTTAAAGAAATACATCTCATTTTTTTCTGTTCCTTTTCATGTTCCCAGGATTGTCGTCAGCCTGTGTCTTTCCATGTTGAAGTTCTATTAGAGAAATAGAGTAAAGAAGGATGCAGTTGGAAGGACAGAATGTTGTACCTTTTATTATAAGATTAATTAGCTGGAGCATTTTGAACTGTTCATGTGGCTTTCATGGGCCGGTTTGATAACATGATCTCCAAGGTTTTGTTCAGTTCTGATTCTGTGTGATGTTCTGACAATTCTTTATGACACAACAGAATCTGAGGAAGTGTAAGAGGGTATTCAGAAGTCCCCTTTTAAGTGGGTGTGAAAGAGACATAGATATAGACAGAATTTTAAACCCGGAAATCAGCTGTGGACTAGAATTTGGTAGTCATGTCTTCAGCAACCTAACTCCCCTTTGCTTTACTACTTAGGATCTCAGTGTGATCATGCTTCTGATACACTGTAACTTTGAAAGCCAGAAAAAAACCTGGTGACAGTTCTCTTTACTTAACAGGTTTTAAATCTTTTTTTTTCTTGCAGTCTGTGGCCAAATGAGATTTTCTCAATCCTGGCTGTACGTTAGAATCACCTGGGATTGGTTGATTTATTGATTGATTCATTGATTCATTCTTTCATTCCACCTCCCCCCATCACCTGGATTTAAAAGGAGTACTGGCACCTGACCCCTCCCCCTCGCTCCTTTCTCCTATCCAGGAGATTCTGATAGAGTTGGTGTGAGGTGGAATTTGGGCCTCAGCATTTTTAGGTAAGCTTCCTTGGTGATTCTAGTGTATAGCTAATATTTGAAAGTACCAAATGGAGTTAATAAAGATTTATGAGACTTACAACCCTGGTAAGAAAATGGACAAAGTATGTCTCCAGATTTGTGTACCCAGGAAAAGAAGTAGAAACTTTTCTATGTGGCATAAGTTATTGAACTTACTTAATCCTTTAGACCTAAAGTAGAAATAATATGGTACTTTGCTTAGTGTGGTGATTGTCAATGTGAGATTCCAGATATAATAACATCAGAATCAACTGGAAACTCATTAGAAATGCAAATTATTGGGGCTCACCTTAGACCGACTGAGTCAGACTCTCTGGGGTTGGGACCCAATAATCTGTGTTTTAACAAGACCTTCCAGAGATTCTGATGAACTCTGAAGTTTGAGAACCATAAGCATAGAGGGTTGTTGTATGAATGCGAGGTAGTGTATGGAAATCTTAACACGCTGCCTGGCATTGTGGGCATACTCTAGAGATAGTGTGCTTGTCTGCTTAGTAGTCTGAATTTGTCTGGGAGCTAGACTTGACAGCAGTTAGCTACTTTTCCAATTCTAAGATTTATTTACAAGGCAGATGGAGACGAACTGAATCATTTCAAAGGTATATCAGAACCTCCAAACCAATTCGCCATCCTTCCACTGTGCCCATCCTTCAAATCTTAGGCTCTTCTTTTTCTGAAGACTGAAGTTGTGTTGTTTTAATATTATCCAAAAGCAACTCATTTAATGATGGAGATAAATGATGGAGATTGCTGCACTACCATTAAGTGTTTAAATGACTCAAGTACAAGGAAAAGCTACTTCTTATTCATAAATAGAGACTACTTCCCCAATACATCAAAAACATTATTTTTTAAAAGGAAAAAGACAAATAGAGAAAAGGTTTAAAGATGGAAATTTCTGTTTTCCTAATAGAATTTCTTGCAAAGACTATTTAAAAAGTTCCATACCGGGAACCGTACAGCTCTTGGATATATGTGTCTATACCTCTGATCTTAGAGATTAGGTACACTCTTTGAACAATCTAACTACAATGTACTGCTCTTGTTGGTCAGAGATGTTGGAGTTTCTTGGTATCCCAAAGTCTTCTCACTTCCTGCTGTGATTGCCTATAGATTTCTAAATTGGATGTTTCTTATTGCTGTTTCTCCTAATCTGTCCTGCACATACTTTTATATATTTATTTAAAATTTCTTACCCTTCCCCCCCTCACACAGATACTTTTTAGATTAGTCTTTGGTAAATCATATTGTAACCAAGTGTTCTTTTCTCTGAAATCCTTGTTGGATTCCCTACTTCATGCATGGTAAAAATTCAAACGCTTTGCCAGATGTGCAACACACTTAAACTTATTTTCATCATCTCTCTAATTTTTATAACTCACTAGTATTATTTTATATTCTTATGTTTTTGCTGTGTTATGACTTCTTATTCTTTATGGCCTGTGCCTTTTGACTTCTATGTCTGTGTTCCCCTGTCTTTCTACCTAGAGTGGACTTGCTCTCTACGTAATAATACTTCAAGGCAATTACACGGTCCAGTAAGCTTTCCCTGTACCTCCACCCGGACATGAGCATTACTTTGTCTTAATTTCTAGAAATCTGTACATCTTCATAAATTGCACCTTGTATTTTTCTTACTTGTGTATACATTTTTCCTCCTCTATTTGATTGAAAATGTATTGAGGGTAAGTGCCAAGTCTTATATTAATATAATTCAGCAACCCCATCCCCCAACCCAAGTTCATTCCCTGCTCTTCCTTAATGTATTCGACCCCTCTCGACTAGCTTTTATGCCACTTTTAAATATCAAATCCGATGCTCTTTCTTCTGAAAGTTAAGGCTACTAATTAAACTGAAGAGAACTAAGATAGGAAATAATTGCTGTACAAGGCAAAAAAATTACATGTCAAAGCCAATTACAAAGGACTAAAATGCCAGCAAATACATCTTTTTTAAGAGTTCTGTAAAATTGCATCCCTATTAACTTAATGTGTGCATTTCCTTTCTGCAGGTGATTTTCTTCCACCCCCACCTCCACCTCTAGATGATACCAGTGCCCTCCCATCTGGCTCTGGAAACTTCCCTCCTCCACCACCCCTTGATGAAGGTGCTTTCAAAGTGCAGGTAAGAGCTGCAATTGAAGTCATGTTTATAAGCCATGCTAGGAAGTTCATGTATTTAGTGATTGTTTCTGTGGTGGATAAACATTTATCCAGAGCCTGTAGAGAGCTTTACAACTTACAAAGAGCTAAGGTACTTTAATGCAAAATGCCCAACTCAAGCTTCTCAGAGTTCTGCTGGCTTAACCCTCTGAAGCCCTCAAAATCCTTTTACCTACTAATTTTGTGTCAAAACCCCAAGTTCTTTTTTTTTTTTTAATTTCAGCATGTTATGGGGGTACAAATGTTTAGGTTACACATATTGTCTTTGCCCCACCTGAGTCAGAGCTTCAAGCATGTCCATCCCCCAGATGGTGCGGTACGCACTGCACCTGTTAGGTATGTATATATCTATCCCCTCCTCCCCCCTCTCACCTGCCTGACACCCAATGAATGTTACTATATGTGCTCATAACTGTTGATCAGCTAATACCAAGTTGATGGTGAGTACATGTGGTGCTTGTTTTTCCATTCTTGTGATACTTCACTTAGTAGAATGGGCTTCAGCACTATCCAGGATAATACAAGAGGTGCTAGATCACCATTGTTTTTTGTGGCTGAATAGAACTCTATAGTATACATATACCACATATTATTAGGAATGCCGTTTGAGAAGACAACATTTTTTTGTTATCTTGGAAAACACAACCATGCTTTCTTATTGCCTTTGTTCCTTCTTTACAAACATTGCATTTGAAATGAGTAAGGCTGATATTTTAAGGCTCCAGTTGGTCACTGTAGGTCCTATTTGTTAGGAACATTTTCCTGGCAGAAGCAACATTGAAAATTCTTAGGGTTTTCTATTCTGAGTAATTTCAAGGATGTACATTATAGATATGTACCAATTAAATATAACTTTCATTTTCCAGAGATTGGTGATTGTAAAGTAACTCAGGGCTGGAGTCAGAAGTGACATTAGAAGTCATTCTCAGACTGTGTAATCATTACGTGACTGGTGACCAATAGCCGCCACCTTTAAGGCTGAAGAACTCATTCATGTCAGGAAGAAAAACTAATAAAGTCATGGAATTATTATTATATTTTTAGGTGTGATTATGTTAGTCTAGACATATAAAAGAAGAGTCTTTTTTTCTGTTAGAGAAACAAAGTTGTGGGTAAAATGGAATGATGTCTGCTATTTATTTCAGAATGAAGAGACTAAAAAACTACTTAGTGAGAATGTAGGTTAAAAAAGGTTAGTTATGAGTTGCTAACTGTTGGGTACATGGAGCTTTATTCTAATATTCTGTCTACCTTTGTATATGTTTATAGAGTATGTAATATGGATGTTTCTCAATTTCTCATAAAAGTAATGTAAAAGAGGAAAAGACATACGGGATATCTGCATAAATAATTCAATCTATTGTCTGACTTTCTTTTTCCTAAATTTGGGTTGGAGGAGATAAAGGAAGAAATGATTCATTGATTCAACAAATATTCTATATCTGTGTGGGCAATATTCAAGCACTGGGAATTTTATAGCAAAAAGACAGACCCGGTTCTGCTCTCACGGAATGTACAAGTCTATGGAACTAGTGGAAGTAAACAAAATATTAATATATACATTACCAAGGACATGAGAATGGATGAGTGCTATGGCTGAGTAAATATGGAAGGGGATATGGCTTACGTAGGGTGGGCAGAGTCACTGTTGCCTCACTGGGAAGGTGACACAGACTTGAAGAAGGAAAGGAGGTAACCACCATATGATCTTCTTGGGGAATGTATTTCCATATAGTAGATGCTAAGAAAGAGAAGAAGCTTTTCATATTATTGCTCAGCTGAAATTATAATAGTAAGTTCAAGTTTTAACTCTAAGTTTCAATTCAGTTTAGAGTCTAGATTTTTTAAGGGCTATTAATTTTTTTTTATCTTTCATATGTGTCACAAACTTCCTGCATTTTATTTTGCTGTAAGCTAATAAAAGATCAGCTGCCAACAATGAACAAGAATGCTACAATGTTTACATTTATTTTATGCAACAGAATTCTTAGCAGATAAAAATAATGTGATCGATTTTCTTTATTTTTAGTCATTTTTAATAAACATTATTTAAGAAAACCCTTAGAGTTTTCTTTTTATATATCTTTGCTCTTATTTTGTTGAAGTTGGATTTTTTATATATATATCGTTTAATATGCACAACTAAAAAATCACTCTATTTTTTCTCTTGGATTGTTGTGGGAACTATTTTGTTGCATTTAAAATTTTTAATTCTCAAAAAGTTGTTTGAACTAGTGACAGAAGACTTGTGTTTGAAAAGTAGTTATGCAGCTTTTTCTAGTTATGTGATCTTGAGTGAACCACACTGTCTAGCCCCAGTTTCCTCATAATTAAAAACCAGGTGAACATACCTACCTCTTATAATTAAATGAAACACAGATGGCTTTGAAAGTGTAGACTGAAATGGCTGTACAGATACTTTGATGTTGTAGTATTGCTATGTAAGAGCAATAATAAGGCTTTGCCAGTGAGTTCCATTAAAAAAATCAAATACGGGGCTTTCATAAAATTATAAAAAGTCTTTTTCTGTATGGACCTTATTCCAGTAAATGTACTAAAGCCATTGCTTTGTTTTTGAAGAGGAAGGAAATAAACAAAAAGCCTGTTGCCATGTTGGCTAATGTTCCCTGTAAAACAGAAGGAAGGAGGATAAAAAATAAAGTTAGCCAAATAGAAAGGCACAAATCTGGTAGGGAGTGGCATGTTATTTTTAAGACTCTTCGTGTGGAAGATTGTTGATGAGTTCAAAAGAAAATGGACATACCCTTGTCATGTGTGGTGGTGACTTGCATGTGTTAGTGGCTTGCCCTGCTCTGGCCATATTTGCACCTCCTTTAGCTATGAGCTTAATGTGGCCTGCAGAAAATTTTGCTCTTTTTCCCCTCAGCCATGGTGAAACCTTATGTTGCCAAGTCCAAATTATAGCTGGTAAATGTGTGTTTTTATGTAAAAGTCTGTTTGTTTCCAGCCAAATTTTCAGGTCAGAGCCAAAAGAATGTCTACTAAATGTGACTATAAGAATTGTAAGATTTTCAGAGCTGAGAGGGACCTAGGGGATCGTTAAGTCCTACCCCGGAGCGAGGCATCTAGTTGCAGCCCTTTTGAGTATGTGCTGAATGATTTAATTCTCTTTTATTGGAAATGAGGAAACTGAAACCCAAGGAGTTGTAGATCCTGTAGTTTTGAGAGAACTCTTAGTGCATTTGAGAAATCTTAACTCCTGGACTTGACCTTCTTCCCACTGTCCCAGATGGCCTGTGCACTTGATTTTGCTTTAGTCCTCTATTAGGCTGTAAGCCTCTGAGACTCAGAGTAGGGGGTTACATGCTTTTATGCATAGGGACCAGGTGCTGCTGGAGTTTTGCTTGGCTCTCTGAATTTTTGATAGATACTATAAACTATTTTTTTCTTTACAAAGGCAAATAAATATTTGATGTCAAGGATTCTTGTTTTGACAATTTTTATTCTTATGGGAAAAGGTGAATCTTGTAAAACAAAGGAAAGATTTGGTTTGCTTTTCTATCAAGATCAATTTGACTTCAGTGCCTGTGATGTTTGGAGTGACCTTGTAGCAACTACTTTATTAATTTTTCTTCATTCACTTCATGTAAGTTGAATACCTTCTATTAGTGGACACCTATGTTAGGGATTATAGCCTTAGAACTTGGCATCATTGGTCTAAGTTTGGGACTGTCAACTTTATTCAACCTTGGGACTGTCAGCTTTATTCTGATCTGATGCCACAGTTGGCACTTTCTTTCTATTTTCAGCCAGCTCATGGGCAGGTATGTAATATTGTTTACTGTAGTTACAAGGAAGGAAAATGTCTCATAGAATTTCAGGTTTACAAGTGAATTAGAGATTGTATATTCAAGTCCCTTTCTGTTGTTTGAATCTTGTCATTTTTTTTCAATTTAACAAAATGATTATAGGTAACTATTATACATGAGACAATATTGAAGGTTAAAAAAATGGATCAGACACAGTACTTAGAATCAAGTTTGGGAGATGCTTATGTAAACACAGTCTTTAAATTAAGGTATTCTATGATTAATTATGCTGTAGTCACCATGCTTTGATCAGAAGCACAAAGTCCTGTGTTGGTGGAGGGTGAGGGCGATAAATGAACTGTGATTAGGGGATGCACGAAGGATTCTTGGAAATAATTTCAACTGAACTGAACTTAGATGGCTGGGTAGGTCCTTAATTTTCAGATAGGGGAATGGATTTTTCAGCAATAAAGTAAGAAGAATAAAACCACACAGGATGGAAAGCACAAACTAAGTGTGATAGACCTTGAATTTCCAGCCATGGAATTTACCCGTAATGGTTACCTCCTTTTCTTCTTCAAGTCTGTTAAGTGTCACCTTCCCAGTGAGGCAATAGTGACTCTGCCTACCCTACAATAAGCCATATCCCCTTCCGTGTTTACTCAGCCATAGCACTCATCCATTCTAATGTCCTTGGTAATGTATATATTAATATTTTGTTTACTTCCACTAGTTCCATAAACGTGTACATTCCGTGGGAGCAGAACCGGGTCTGTCTTTTTGCTATAAAATTCCCGGTGTTTGAATAATGCCCACACAGACATAGAGCATTTGTTGAATCAATGAATCATTTCTTCCTTTATCTCCTCCAACCCAAAAATTTAGGAAAAAGAAAGTCAGACAATAGATTGAGGAATGGTCAGTTCAGGAGAGAGATAGATACCCTCTGCTTCAAGGAGTTAATCAATAAAGCTACTGAAAGAGCTGACTCTTCTAATGAGAAAGTAAGGACAGAGTAACATAAGTTATGCCCAGAGTTAGTGGAAAGAAGAGGAAGAGAAACTTCTGAAATCATTTGCTTTAAAGTCAGCTTCCAAAAGCTCTTAAGCAAACTCAGTCCTATTCTTGTGAAAATAATTCAATTCAAAGCTCATAAATGTGCATGGTCAGTGGTGGCTTATGATCATTTTTCTGCTTACCCATTTTATATATTTTATTTAACAGTGATAATTTGAAAATCTGGTGAAGGTTTAACAGGACTGGCCATGGAATTTGTGTCTTGTGATTCTGTCTAGTATTAGCATGGTCACAGGTATGGAACGACAGGATTTTACCTCCAGACATAAAGAACTCAGGCCCACGGCCATGGCCACGTTCATTCATGAACTCAGAAATTGGAAGCTGGACTGGCTGTATATGGTATACACATACCTTACCTTAGATTTCATTCCTTCTGCTGCCTGTTAGTGTGATGAGGAGGAAGGAGGCTGAGTATAAAAGAAGATACAGGCTACTGAGGTTAAGAGTGGAAGTCGTGGACAGTATTGTCAGAGCACAACCAAAATAGGAAAACTTTAGTGCACTCTGAAGTGCTTATCCTTTCCGTACGGTGAGAATACAAGGGTATCTTGATCCATGAAAAGACACCAAAGGGATGAGTGACATGCTCATTTCTTACTGGCCCTTTGCCTCATTCCTTTTGGGTCAGCACTAGTTGATTTGTAGGTTGTTTGTGACCAGCAACAGTAGCAGCAGTAGCAGCTTGCTTTTCAATTATCGCCTATTTTTATGATCCATATATGTAGGTCAGTGTGTGTTTAGCAAGGCTGGGTAGGTTCTTAGGCATGTTGTTGGGTCTGGTTAATGCGACTTTCTAGAAGCGAATGTCAAAGTTTTCCTGTTTTCGTTCTGAGTCATCCTCTGGTTATTCAGATGAGAAGAGAGGGGAATTTTTGGTGTCTGGACTTGTAAAAATGTCTTTGACAGTAGCAGACTAGAGTCGGCAGGGAGTATTCCATTCTTTCATTTAGCATCTGGTACCTTTTTCCATGGAATGTCATAGTTTCTCCTTCTTATTTTTTAAGCATTTATGTACAGAGGTAAACCTTTCCTTTCCCTTGAGATTGATAGTGGAGTATGTGCACACATGCATACGTCCGCCTACTCACCTTATCAACCCTCCATCACTACCCTACCATCACGACTTTGAAATAATCTAGGACAACTTCTTCATGCTTTCTGTAGTAAAATATTTGCTAATTGCTGGACAAAAAAAAAAAAGTTTTATGGGGAAACGGGTTGTGGTCACTTCTGCTATATGTAGGGATAACTGATGAGGTTAGCTTTGCTTTAGCTCCTGAGTTTCTGTGTAGGGAGCAATTTACTATGCTTGCATATCACGGAAAATTTCCTTCACTCAAAGTTAAATGAAACTGCAATTGATTGTTTCTGAGTCATTGGAAGTTTTTATCCCATTTTTGTCTCTCTCATCAAGAATCTTAGTGGTTTTTTCAAAGCTGACATCTATTGTTTTTTTTTTTAACTTACAGAAAAGTAATGTGCATTTTTCTACTTATATGAATGTAATGTAAACAAAGCAAATCATATAAAGTATTTTCAAATATGTTTCTGTGTGAAGGCAACTATCATCTGCATATTTACCTCCATCCCTAACAAATATACCAGATGAAGCTTGAGCTTTCTTCTCCTCTCTTCTTCATCCCAAGCATTATTAAAACCATTTGGAGAATGTGTTGTAATAGTTTTAACTTTATAGCAAATCTGTTTTAGGAATTGTTTCTTTCATTAAATTGTATAACCACATTATTATTAATAGTTAAATTATAATTTTTACTTATTGTTTTTTGTTTGTTTTTTTTCCTTGTATTCATCATCCTGATATATATATTTTTTTCTGCCCCAGTACTTCATCACTGTGTAGTTTATAAGAAGGCTGTGTGGGTGATATATTTCTTGAATCTTTGTATATCTGAAAATGGCTTGTTTTTGCCTTCAGATTTGATTAAAAATTTGGCTGCAAGCTGAGTCAAATTTCCGTTACCTCAATATTGCAAAAAGATTTACACACTGTCATTTAGTATCATTTAGTATTTAGTGCTGGAGATGAAAAATCAGATGCCAGTCTGATTCTTTTTCCAATATAGTCACTTCTCTTTGTTTGGCCTATAAGCTTTATTTGTAAGATTCTGCAATCTTACTGCACTGTGTCTAGGTATGGCTCCCTTCACACTCACCCCACTATTCCTACCCAGCATTCAGTGATGCTGTTTGATTTGAAGAAGGGGGGTATTTTTTTGCTAAGGGAGATTTTTTTTGGAATATCAATTTGGAAAAAGCATTTTAATATTTCATTTGCCTTTTTTCTTCTTTATGGACTCCTACTCCATGGTATTGGATTTTTTCTCTATCATTCATATTGCTTTTCTTTTTGCAATAGTTCAACCAAAAATGAAATCATTCCTATTACTTGCTTGCTTGCTTTATTTTTAATTGTTGTAGTGATAGTCTGCTTTTGACTGATAAATGTGACATCTACCTGAATTTGGGGAGAATATTCAGTAGGGGGATGGCTCTGGGTCTGTTATTCAGGGTGACTTAGATAGCTTGCACTTCAAACTTTATCTTTTGTCTAAATCATGAATATATAGTTCTTTACAATGCAGAGTGACCATAGGGTATATGCATCCAGTCTTTACCCAGTCTGTGTAATTAGGAGAGCAGGCCAGTAGAAGAGTTGCCCTAAGTAGATGCATAGGCCAAGAGCCGATCAGCAAGCTTCACACCAGCCCTCGAGGATATTGCTTTGGGGATCCACAGGCAGGCGGGGAAGCCCCTGCTTCCCTTGCCATGCATATATGCCAAGTGAGGGCAGCAGGAGCTGCAGCCAGCCCTTCTGCGTGGTGGTCTCCGGTTGAGTTCTCAAGCCCTCGAGAGTTTGCTCCCTCACTATTTTCCCATTCATGATTCTGCTTCTCAATGACTGGCACTGGAGTGTTAATGATTGTGGTAGAGTACTTTTTATTAAAAAAGGATAAACTTATTATGTCATTTCACCACTCTTTTGTATGGCTTTCATTATATACCCCAGACATCCCTTCCAAAGACCCTTCTCCCACCCCTCATCCTTTTTGTTGTGGCACCTTGAAGTCAGCTCAGGTTCTGGTCCCTTTGGCCATTTATCTCAGCCCCACTCTTCTGCCTGTGATGAGTTCCTCACGGAAAAGTGAGGAACTTCAGTATTACAGAATACAGAAAATCAGTATTCCCTGATTACATCATCTAAGCCAAGGATAGTTGTAGGGACAGCATAGCGTGATGGTTCACAATGCAAGCGCTGGTTCCAGGACTCCTGGGTTCATACCTGGCTCCCTGCTCAGTAGCTGCATGACTACCGTGTGGTGTTTAACTTTTCTTAGCCTCACTTTAATGCTCTGTAAAATGGGCCTAATTACTGTGCTCGTGCCTACCCCTTTGGATTGTTGTGACATTTCAAAGAGATAATACACATAGGGAATATTGTGTGTGACTGACTCATCCTAAGACTCAGTAAGTGCCGTTACTTTTGTGATACTCTGGGCTAGCTGGCCTCTGTGCTGGGATCTGCTGCAGTTGTCACTGCCATGTGATTTGTACCATACCTCCAAAGTTCACCTGTGATCCCATCCCTTACTCTCATATACTTGAGGACTTTATGTATTTTTGGGAAAAAAAAATACTCCCACAAATTTCCTCTGTAAAATGAGTGATAGAATTAAATTATCAGGTAAGTCTCCTACAGCTGTAAAATTCAATGCCTTGGTACTAAAATATCGCTTCTTTATAATTTCATGGTGTTTACAATTTGCAGACTATATTATAACAGCAAAAATACATGTGAAAAGAAAAATTGAGGCTCAAAGTTGAGGCAGTTTATTCAGGATTTCACAAGTACCATGGAACAGTGATTTATTTTTAAATAGACAAAAACAAAAAGGCATTTGGGGGACTTTTTACAAATGAGAGAAGGCAGATCCTCTTAAATCTTCAAAAAGCAACTCAAGTCATCAACAATATGTGTTGATGGCTAGTGGCCAAGGACCACCAAGGTATCTTTGTTTGTAATTCTTTAGTGGAAATAAGCACATCTTCCATCCCAGCCTCCAGCATGTTATCTAACAAACCCTCACAGATTGTACCATGTACTTCTTATCCACGGATTTGGTAAGTTAGCCCTGTTGGGCTCACAAATCCTTTAGTTCTTTTGTAATTTACATAATCCACTCAACATGGGCGCAAAACAACTTGTTCTGAAAGAAGAAGCAAAAGAGGGAGTAGTGGATGCCAGGACCAGAAACCTAGGGCATTAACTCATACTTCATTTCCAAATATAGTACTTTGAAATTCTAATGTTTTAGGAAGGATTTTTTTTTTTTTTGCATAGCTGATTTTACTTGATCCCTTGAAAAGTCAAGTATTTTTGCACTCTTACTACATAACTTAAAATGTATTATTGTGTATAGTACTTATAACAGCCCTTGAGGGGTTAAGTTATGTTATCATCATTATTTTATCATTAGCTTTTGTTAGTTTGATCTGCCCAACGCCTCCTATCCTGCAAATTCTAAAATTGATTTTGTTTTTTTGTTTTGTTTTGTTTTTTTAAATAAAAGGCTTTCAAATAGTTTATCTCACTTGAACCTTTAAAAAAACTTCTGAAAAGTGGGAGGTGAGGAATATTTCTCCGTCTTGTGCTAGTGAGAAGACTGAGGCGCAGAGAGGTTAAGCACTGTTCCAGGGTTTAGGAGCGTTCCAGGTTTCCATGGTACTAAGTGGCCCAGGTAAGGATCAAGCCTTGTAACTTTTGGAGACATGCCAATCTATTAATATTTCTCCCTCTCTCTTTTGTAGTCATTGCTTTGTTACTCTTTTTTATATTCCTTTTCAGTTAAGGAAAGAAAACACCAGTTCTCACTTTCCAAGTGCTTTCATTATTTGCTCTTATGAGTTCTATTGTAGAATTCTCTATTGCAATATTATCTTCAGCCTCTTTTTTTTTTTTTTGATCATTTAGATTTTTGCAGATTGGAAGAAGGCACTTTGGTATTAAAACATAGACAAACTATTTATAAACCTTTAAATGGAATTATTTCTGAATTTTTAATTTATTTTTACATGTATCTTACTAGTACAATTTAATAAATATATCAATCTTTATTACTGTGAAATTGTTGCTACTTAGTGGAAAAATGTTTCTGTGGCAGTTTTTTTGTTTTTTTTTTAAATGAGGATAGGGATTATACAGGAAATAGAGGTTCCAGATTATAAGAAATATGCTTTTTCTATAATTTTTTTAAATAAAGGATTTGATTTATGAGAGGGAAGAAACTAAGCAAGAAATACCTTCCCTCCATGATAGTTTCTCTCATTCCCGGTAGTGCTTAAAGAAGCGTGCATCTGTCCTGCAACCACCTCCTCTTCTGAACTGTAGATGACACATAAAGATATGTGATTTGGGGCAGATTAAGCCTTAGAGCCAAATCTGGGTTGCTATAGCCATAGAAATAGTATGATAGCATGATAATCCTATACCTCCTGTCTTCTGGTTTGTGTTAACAGGCAGATGAAAATAAACCAATGATAGCAAACCTAATTTAGTAGTTAAAGGATTTATCTTAAAAAATATAATTTTGTGACACTATTTTAGCATCCTTGAGCTTTAATTCTTTTCATTAGCAATTATATCATCCTCATATTTAGAGTAAGGAATAATTGCATGGCTTTTAAATGAAGTATTTGATGGTACGGTGTATATTGAAAAGAAAATGACAGACTACTCCTGAACAGAGATTTATTCAAACCATAACTTAACTACACTATGTGCACTTCAGAGTCAAAGCCCTGTGTCAGAACTTCAAAGAGTACCTGGCTGGCTCAGAGTTAGGTATTTCATGAAGAGATGATCAAACAATTGAATTGAAAATACAGCAACCAGAAGAGTATTTCACTGTGCACAGTCAGAAGACTTCATCATTGTTATTATCATTTTAAATCAAACTATTTTATAAGCAGAGATGTGCCTAGAGTATTGTTTTCATTTCCTTTTAGCTTATTGAAAGTCATACAGTGTCACTTTAGTAATTCTCTTCTGACCTAGTGGGTATAGAAACCAGTTTTGGACCATGCCAACTACATGGAAGTGTTTTCGTAGAGTTACAGATTCATTAAATGAGACCCTCTCTCCACCTGTTCCCACTCTACTGTATTTCTCTCTGTAATGAGGATTTAAGCAACAGTCCCAACATGGACTAATTTATTTCAGTTCTACAGAAATGGCTCTTGTATGGGTTTACCACCTCCTCTGGTCCTCCAACAACTGTTCTTTTTCTGACATCTTGTACCTCTTTCAAGAAGGTGAAACTCTTGGTGATTTGAACCTCGTTTTTTTCTTTTTCTTTTTTTTTTTCTTCCAATTTTTAAAACTGTGGTAAACACACATAACATGAAGTTTACTGTCTTAACCATTTTTAAGTCTACAGTTCATTGACATTAAGTACATTCATATTGTTGTGTAACCATCACCAACATCCATTTTCAGAACTCATTTCATCTTGCAAAATTAAAACTCAGTGTCCATTAAACAGTAACTCCTTATTCGTCTCTCACCAAACCCTGCCAACCATCATTCTACTTTCTGTCTCTATGATTTTAACTCTACAAGTACACTTTATAATTGTAATCATACAGCACTTGTCTTTTTGCGACTGGCTTATTTCACTTAGCATGATGTCCTCGAGGTTCATTCATGTTGTAACATGTCAGAACTTCCAAATTTTCTAAGGCTGAATAATATTCCTTTGGATGTATATATCACATTTTGCTTATCCATTTATCTGTTGATGAACACATGGGTTGCTTCCCCATTTTAGCTACTTCAAATAATGCTGCTGTGAACATGGATATATAAATAACTTCTTCAGGCCATGCTTGCAGTTGTTTTGAATATATACCCAGAAGTGAATTGCTGGATCACAAGGTAATTCTATTTTTAATTTTTTGAGGAACCACCATGCTGTTTTCTACAGCAGATTGACCATTTACATTCCCACCAACAGTGCACAAGGGTTCAGATTTCTCCCTATCCTTGCCAACACTTCTTTTCTTTTTTTTTAAATTTAATTTTATTTTAATACAGTAACTATTTTAATGAATGTGAGATGGTATCTCATTGTAGTTTTGGTTTGCATTTCCCTAATGATTAGTGATGTTAAGCATGTTTTCATGTAATTATTGGCCATTTGGATATCTTACATGAGGAAAATGTCTATTCAAGTTCTTTCTTTCTTTTTTTAATTTTATTTTAGCATATTATGGGGGTACAAGTGTTAAGGTTATATATATTGCCCATGCCCCCCTCCTGCCTTGAGTCAGAGCTTCAAGCGTGACCATCCCCCAAACGTTGCACATCTCACTCGTTGTGTTTGTATATACCCATCGCCACCTCCTCCTCCCTCCCACCTGCCCAACACCTGATAAATGTTATTCCTATATGTCCACTTAGGTGTTGATCTGTTAATACCAATTTGCTGGTGAGTACATGTGGTGCTTCTTTTTCCATTCTTGAGATACAAGTTCTTTATCCATTTTTGAATTAAACTTTTATTTTTTGTTTTTGAGTTTTATGAGTTCTCTATATATTATAAATATGAATCCCTTATCAGATATTATTCACAAATTATTTTTCCCATTTTGTATATAGCCTTTTTACACTGTTGGTAGTGTTTTTTTGATTTCACATTTTTATGAAATACAGCTTGTCTATTTTTTCTTGTGTTGTCTGCACTCTTGGTATCATATTAAAAAAATCAGGCCGGGCGCGGTGGCTCACGCCTGTAATCCTAGCTCTTGGGAGGCCGAGGCGGGCGGATTGCTCAAGGTCAGGAGTTCAAAACCAGCCTGAGCAAGAGCGAGACCCCGTCTCTACTATAAATACAAATAAATTAATTGGCCAACTGATATATATAGAAAAAATTAGCCGGGCATGGTGGCGCATGCCTGTAGTCCCAGCTACTCGGGAGGCTGAGGCAGAAGGATCACTCAAGCCCAGGAGTTTGAGGTTGCTGTGAGCTAGGCTGATGCCACGGCACTCACTCTAGCCTGGACAACAAAGCGAGACTCTGTCTCAAAAAAAAAAAAAAAATCATTGCCAAATCCAAGGTCATGAAGGTTTTGCCCTATGCTTTATTCTAAGAGTTTTATAGTTTTAGGTCTTACCTTTAGGTCATGAATCCATTTTGAGTTAACTTTTATAATTGTGTTAGGTAAGGGTCCACATTCTTTTTTTTTTTTTTTTTCCTTTTTCTTTCTTTTTTTTTCACATGTGTATATTCAGTTTTCCCAGCAGCATTTGTTGAAAAGACTGTTCTTTCCCTACTGAATGGTTGTGGTACCTTTGTGGACAGTCATTTGAACACATATGTGAGGGTTTCTTTCTAGACACTCTACCATATAAGTCTATCATTATGTCAGCACAATGCTGTTTTGTAGCTTCATAGTCATTTTTGAAATCAGGAAATATAAGTCCTTCAATTTTGTTTTCTTTTTTCAGGATTTGAAGTCATTTTATATTCTATATGAATTTTAGGATGTTTTTTTTCTATTTCTGCAAAAAATATCATTGGGATTTAGATAGGGAGTGCACTGAATCTGTACATCACATTGTGTAATATTGACTTCTTAACAATATTAAGTCTTTAATCCATGAACATGGTATGCCCTTCTTTTATTTATGTCTTCTTTAATTTCTATCAGGAATGTTTTCATTATATAAGTCTTTTACCTCCTTGGTTAAGTTAATTTCTAAGTATTTATTTTTTGGTGCTATTGTAAATGGATTTTTTTTTAATTTCCTTTCTAAATTGTTTATTTTTGGGTGATAGAAATATAACCAATTTTTTTGTGTAGACTTTATATGTTGCTACTTTGCTAAATTCACTAATTCTGACTTTTTTTGTGTGTGGAATCTTTTTACATGTAAGATTATATCATCTAGGCCAAGATGAAAGGCCAAGGCAGGAGGATCCCTGGAGGCCAGGAGTTTGAGACCAGCTGGGCAACATAGCAAGACTCCATCTTTACAGATATTTTTAAAAAAAATAGCCAGGTGTAGTGTTGCACATTTGTCTTTGTATTTACTCAGGAGGCTGGGGTGGGAGGATTACTTGAGGCCAGGAGTTTAAGGCTGTGGTGAGCTACGATTATGCTACTGTATTCCAACCTGGGTGACAGAGTAAACCCACATATTTTGTCTTCTACAAATATAGATAATTTTATGTTTCCCTTTCCAATTTTGAGGCCTCCTTTTTTATTTTTTTCTCGCCTGATTACTCAGATTAAGATTTTCAGTACTATAATGAATAGATATGGCAAAAGCAAGTATCCTTGTTTTGTTTTTGAGGAAAAGCTTTTGGTCTTTCACGATTGAGTATGATATTCCCTGTGGGTTTTCATATATGGCTTTTATAATATATTGAGATTTCTAGTTTGTTGAGTGTTTTCCTCTAAAAAGGATATTGAATTTTGTCAAATGCTTTTCTATATCAATTGAGATGATCGCATTTTTTTTATTCTTCATTCTGTTAATGTATAATACCATGGTTGATTTTTTTATATTGAACATTCTGCATTCCAGTACTAAATCTCAGTTGACCATAGTGTATAATCATTTCAATATACTACTAAATTTGGTTTGGAATATTTGGTTGAGGATTTTTGCATCCGTGTTTATAAGGGATATCATTCTGTGTTTTTCATATAGTGTCTTTTTCTGACTTTGGTGTCAGAGTAATACTGGCCTCATAGAATGAGACAGGGAGTGTTTCCTTCACTTTAAAATTTTGAAAAGGATTAAGAAGGGTGATGTTAGATGTTCTACAAATGTTCACTAGTAAGGGTGTCAGATCCATCGTTTTTCTTTATCAGGAGATTTTGGATACTGATTCAGTCTTTTTACTAATTATACTTCTATTCAGACTTTCTATTTGTGATTTAATCTCAGTACATTTTATGTTTATAGAAAATTTTCTGTATCATGCAGGTTATCCAATTTGTTGCCATACAATTGTTTATAATATCCTTTTAAAATCCTTTTTATTTTTTTGTTTTAGGGAGAGCAATTCTCAGTATGTTACCCAGGCTGGTCTCAAATTCCTGGCTTCAAGTGATCCTCCTGCTTTAGCCTCTAAAGTAGCTGGGATTATAGGTACAAGCCACCATGCCAGGGCTAAAGTCCTTTTTATTTCTGGAGAATTGGTAGTAATGTCACCACTTTCATTTGTGGGTTTAACAATTTTCTTTCTTTCTTTCTTTCTTTCTTTCTTTCTTTCTTTCTTTCTTTCTTTCTTTCTTTCTTTCTTTCTTTCTTTCCTCCTTTCCTCCTTTCCTCCTCTCCTCCTCTCCTCCTCTCCTCCTCTCCTCCTCTCCTCCTCTCCTCCTCTCCTCCTCTCCTCCTCTCCTCCTCTCCTCCTCTCCTCCTCTCCTCCTCTCCTCCTCTCCTCCTCTCCTCCTCTCCTCCTCTCCTCCTCTCCTCCTCTCCTCCTCTCCTCCTCTCCTCCTCTCCTCCTCTCCTCCTCTCCTCCTCTCCTCCTCTCCTCCTCTCCTCCTCTCCTCCTCTCCTCCTTTCCTCCCTTCCTCCCTCCTTTCCTCCCTCCCTCCTTTCCTCCTTCCTTTCCTCCCTCCTTTCCTCCCTCCTTTCCTCCCTCCTTTCCTCCCTCCTTCCCTCCCTCCTTCCCTCCCTCCTTCCCTCCCTCCTTCCCTCCCTCCTTCCCTCCCTCCTTCCCTCCCTTCCTCCCTTCCTTCCTTCCTTCCTTCCTTCCTTCCTTCCTTCCTTCCTTCCTTCCTTCCTTCTTTATTCTTTATTCTTTATTCTTTATTCTTTAGTGTGTCTAGCTAAAGATTTGTGAATTTTGGTTACCTTTTCAAAGAACCAACTTCTAGTTTCTTCTTCAGTTTTTCTCTATTATTTTTCTAGTCTCCATTTCTTATCTTTATTATTTTCTCCCTTCTGATAGCTTTGGGTATAGTTTTGTTTTATTCAAGTTCTTCAGGTTATTAATTTACATTGTTGATTTGAGATCTTTTGTTATTTTTTAAATGTAAGAATGTATAGCTATAAGTGCCTCATTAGCACTGTTTTCACTGTTTCCTTTAAGTTTTGTTTGATTTTCATTTGCCTCCAAGTCTTTTCTAATTTATCTTATGATTTATTCTTTGATTCATTTTTTTTGTTTGAGATTATGTTGTTTAATTGGCACAATTTTATGAATTTTTCAGTTTTACTTCTGTTACTGATTTCTAACTTTATCTCATGGTACTCAGTGAAGATACTTTGTATGATATCTATTTTTTAAAATCTATTGAGAGTTGGTTTGTGGTCTTAATTATGATCTATCCTGGAAAATCTGCCATGTGCACATAAGAAGAAAGTTTATTCAATTGTTGTTAGGTAGAGTGTTCTGTAAATGTTTATTAGATCTATTTGGTTTATTGTATCATCTGGTTGTTTTATCCATTATCGAGAGTGGGATATTGAAATTTCCAACTATTATTATAGAATCTTCTGCTTCTTTCAGTTTTGTCAATTTTTGCTTCATATGTTTTGATGACATTTTATTAGGTATGTAAATAGTTACAGTTGCTATATATTACTGGTTTATTGAATCTTTTATTAATATATAATGTCTCACTTTGTGTCTTTTGTCTCTTAGCCTTTTTGATTTAAAATATATTTTGTCTGATATTTTGCTACTCTGCTCTTTTTTGATTACTGTTTACATGAATATCTTTTCTATCCTTTCACTTTAACCTATGTATCTCTTTGGATATAAAATGAGTCTCCTGTAGGCAGCATATAGTTGGATCATGTGGTTTCATTCAATCTGCCCATCCATTTTTGATTGGAGAATTTAATCCATTTACATTTAACACAATTACTGTTGAGCAAGGACTTACTTTTTCCATTTTAGTACTGATACTCCTCAATTTGTGATGAGGTTACATCCAGATAAATCTCTTGTAAGTTGAAAATATTATAAGTTTAAAATGTATTGAATACACCAAAACTACAAAACATCATAGCTTAGATTAGCCTACCTTAAACATGGTCAGAACAAATACATTAGCCTATAGTTGGGCAATCATCTAACTCAAAGCTTATTAGTTTATTAATAAAGTATTAAATATCTCATGCAATTTATTGATACTGTACCCAAAGTGAAAAATAGAATTACATGGGTACTTGAAGTATCATTTCTATTGAATGTGTATCACTTTCATACCAGAAAGTCAAAAAAATTTTAAGTCAAACCATCAGAAGATAGGGAACATCTGTATTTATTTTCTGTTAATATATACTTCATAACTCTTTTTGTCTTTCATTTCCTACATTATTGTTTTCTGTGTGGTTAGTTGATTTTTTTGTAGTAAAACGATTAAATTCCTTCTCATTTCCTTTGGTGTATATTCTGTATCTATTTTTTTGTGGAAACAATGGGGTTACATTTAACATCTTTAAGTTATAACATGCTAATTTGAATTCTTACCAACATAATTTCAGTAACATACAAAACTCTACTTCTTAACAGTTTCATCCTTACCCCTTTCAGTTGCTGCTCTGTCAAAATATATGTGTATATATTATGTATCCAAAAACATAAACAATTATTCAGTGCATGCCTTTGTTAAATTATGTAAAAAATAAAATGTCTACTTATCAACCAAATTATAATAATACTAGATTTTAGACTTATAATTTTTTAAAAAAAATAACAATCTCTTAAATCATGTAGAAAACAAAAAGTGAAGTTACACATTATTGTTGCAATGATGCTAGCTTTAATAATTGCCCACATATTTACTTTAGTGAGATCTCTATTTCTTCATACAGCTTTGACTCTAGTGGACTTTCATTTTAACCTGCAGAGCAATTTCTTACAGGACAGGTCTAAAAATATGAATTTTCTCAGCTTATGTTTTTCTGAGAATGTCTTCATTTGTCCTTCTTTTTTTTTTTTTTTTTTTTTGAGACAGAGTCTCGCTTTCTTGCCTAGGCTAGAGTGAGTGCCGTGGCGTCAGCCTAGCTCACAGCAACCTCAAACTCCTGGGCTCAAGCGATCCTCCTGCCTCAGCCTCCCGAGTAGCTGGGACTACAGGCACAAGCCACCATGCCCGGCTGATTTTTATATATATATATATTAGTTGGCCAATTAATTTCTTTCTATTTTTATGGTAGAGATGGGGTCTCGCTAAGGCTGGTTTTGAACTCCTGACCTTGTGCAATCCGCCCGCCTCGGCCTCCCAGAGTGCTAGGATTACAGGCGTGAGCCACTGCGCCCGGCCTGTCCTTCATTTTTAAAGACATGTTTTTTCAGACATAATATTCTTGGTAAACAGTTTTGTTTTTTTTTTTTAGCACTTTGAATATATCAGCTCCATGTCTTTTGGCATCCAGAATTTCTGATGAAAATCTGAGGATAATCTTATCGAGGATTCCTTGTGTTTCATGACTCACATATTTTGCTGCTTTCAAAGTTTTCTCTTTGTCCTTGTCTTTTGAAAGTTGGAATATAAGGTATCTAAGTGTTTATCTCTTGGAGTTCATTTTTCTTGGACTTTTATGAGCTTCTTCGATGTTCATATTTATATCTTGCATCAAATTTGGGGAGTTTTGGACCATTATTTCTTCAAATATTCTCTTTCCCTTCTCTCTCTTATTCTTTTAGAAAGTCCACAATACATACTTTGGTATACTTGATGGTGTCCCACAGGTCCCTTGGCTTTGTTCACCTGATTTGAATTTGTTTTCCTTTTTCTTCCTTAGACTCATTAATTTACATTGACCCATCATCTTCAAGTTTAGTAATTCTTTCTTTTCCCTGCTCATATGGCCATTAGTTTCTCTAGTGAAATTTTCATGTTGGTTCTTGTACATTTCATTTCCAGAATTGCTTTTTGGTTTCTTTTTCAGTTTTTTTTCTCTCTTTATTGATATTTTTATTTTGTTCATAAATAATTTTCTTGAGTTTTTCCTTGCCTTTCTATAGTTCTTAGAGATCTTCAAGACAATAATTTTAGGTCTTTGTCAAGAAGATCCACCATTGGTTATTTTTTAGGGACAATTTCTGTTGGGATTTTTGTTTTTGTTTTTGTTAGAATAGGCTATACTATCCTGTTTCTTTATTTGTATTCTGATTTTTTTTAAATTGTTGAAAAATATACATTTGGATCTATTAATGTGGCAACTCTGGAAATCAGATCATCTCCCTTCTCCAGGGTTTGCTGTTTTATGGGGCTTTTATTAATTACTTTTTTTGTTTTTTAGATTATTGTTTCCTGTCTTTATGCTGAGTATCAGCCTTAGGTACAAACTTAAGATGTGAGGTATTTTCTGAGCCTACACATTCACCTGGGTATGTGTTGCGACTTTCTAATTTCCTCCATATATGTGATTGCTTTTGAATGTCCTAGTCATCAATATTTGTTGCTCAAAATGAGAAAAAGAGAAAAATAAAGGGAGAACAAAAAATATTGGCCCTTTAACTCCCCTGGAAGTCACTTCACCTGCAGCGGAAAGTGTAACATCAATGTCGTCAGCCTCTTCAAGTCTGTGATTAGAATCTACGATCAATGTTCAGTGCACAGATCCTTGATATTTGGAAGACTGTGTCCTTTTTGCTCACCATGGGTTGTGCAAGCAACAGGCAAGCTGTTCCAGGAACATGTGACAGCTGCCTGCCAAGGTACTGAGAGGCAGGGGATGGATAACTATTATTATGTTAAGAGTTGAAATTGACCTAAATTAACCACAATTTACCATCCAAGGCTTCCCTCCAGAAGTTGGAAACTGATAGAACCCAAATTTCCAAAATAGTTAACTCATAGAGATTCTGCCAGTGCAATGGTTGTCTAGGTGCATAGACAGATTTCTGGTGCATTTCTACTCTGCCTCCTTCCCAGAATCCTTTTCTCCTCCCTTGATTTTCACTGAACAGAACTTTCTTGATTCATCTGCTATACATGCAGCTATTCATTTTTTCTCTTCGTTACCAGATCTTCCAACTTCTTTATTCCTGTTTTTAAATTTAGGTGCCCACTCACAGTTCTTCCCTTGTTCTGCCTTCTCTCAGTATAAGGCACAAATATAATGGAGTCAACTTTGATGTTTGTTTCTCTAATAACTTGAACTGCTTATGACTCTTGGCACTGTCTTTTTCTTTGACAACTATTGTTTTATTTGCCTGTAGCATCTTTCTATAGGGAAAACCCTCTGTTTCTTAACATTCAATATGTCCCAAATTCTCTTTATCATCTTACTCCAAGACTTAATTCTGACAGAGATGCCACCATACTTTCTAGTCTCTCAAACTCTAAACTTTGTGGTCACTGATGATATATCTTGCTTTTTTCATATATCCGTCACCAAAGTCTGACACTTTTTGACTCAAAAATGACTCTCAGGTTTGCTCTAATCTCTTTATTTTTCTGCCTATTATCCTAATTCATTACTTATCTATATTATAATTGACTCATTGCCTTGATTCTGTCTTTTTCATATTCCAGCTGTGTATCCATAACCAATTAGTGTTCAAAAAATGTTATGTTCTTCCTATGGCTTTTTATTGCCTGCCACATCGAATTTCTTCTCTTGGTTGATTTTTCCGAGTACTCTGTGACCTACCTCACCCTATACGGCACACTCTGTTTCCCATTGTGCTTCCTGTACAGTCTTTGCTCTTTTGAGGCTGATATCCTCATTGTCAGCTTCATATGTCAGTTTAATTGTTCCTGTGTCTTTTTTGCTACCTGCAACATCTTCATCTTCCAATGGGTCGGTAATCCTTCCCATTTTTAAAAGCCTAGCTGAATTTCTACTTTTCTTCTCGTGTGTGTCTGAAACCTCTGAATCATCCTATTCTCTCAGTTCTCTGTATCCTCACTCTTTTGACTGAGTAGCATGGTGTATTGACATGTGTTCAGGGTTTAGTGCTCAGAGGCCCTGCTCTTTTTCTTGCCTCTGCATTTCTCATCTTTGCATGCAAAATGGAATATTAATAACAGTTTCTTAGAAAGTTATTTTGAGGATTAGTTAAGATAACGAGTATCAGGTATCCGGAAATTTCTTGTTCATAGTAAAGGCTGCTATGAGTCAGTTAATGGATAAATTAGTTAAGACTGTTTGATTTTTCTGCCACTTAATATAGTTCTGTTTGTGGAATGAAGTAATCATTTCATGTACATTAATCTTGCCACCAAACTATATTTCATAAAGCCAGAATCATAAAATAACATGGGGCACCTGTAGAAATAATTTAAAATTATAAATCATGGCACACCAGATTTGAAATGGTCTCAGTCCATCCGACTTCTTGTGATGAGGAAACTGGAGGCCAAATTTCTTAAGTGAACTGTTCAAGGTGACACAGTTATTAGGAAAGCTGGCACCAGCTACAATTGGCGATTTCTTGACTCCTGGGCCTATGGTGTTTCCATTCCTTTCTTGTTCATTTACGTAAAGGTGGCATCACAGGTCGTAGTTATTATTACATTGTGAGAACACAGAGTAATACTTGGTTGATATTTGTGGGTTGATTGATTCATTCCTTTTTTGACTTGGCAATAGGAATTTTTTAGGGAAGGACTATGGAGTATGTACTATACTTGTCACCCTTTTGATGCTTTTGCCGCTGTTGTAAGCGGGCAGAGAGTTCAACATGTACTGCTTCTGTGCCCTGACTCAGGGTGGTGAAGAAAGGAAATGGGAGAGGAAGTTATATACATCTTGAGCAAATCAAGCTTTTCTATTTTTAGTCATTGCTACTGTTTGGAAAGTACTGCCCCTCTTCATGGCAGTCTGGCATGTGTTTCTTTAGTGCCATTTAAAAAGGGAAAAAAATAAATATGGGAATTTTTTTTTTGTAGTGAAAATAGTTACTAAATGAAATCACATAAGTTTCCCCTTTTTCTCTTGATGAAACCTCAAACCCACTAGGCACAGATTCCTCAACCTCAACTATGCATGTCAAAGGCTCATGCAGAATAGTAGACCAGAGTCAGCAAAACCTAGTATAGCAAGATATGCTCTGATGTCCCAGAGAAACAGAGACCAAGGAAGGCACGGGAAGGAAATGGAGATGTTCCTTCATATTCAGTGGACATCTTGGCCACCTACCAGCTTGTTGCCCCCTGGAAAAAGCTGAACCCTGAATTTGGCAGAGAGACAAGTAGCCCTTTACTAAAGCAATTCCTTCTGCTTGAGTTTCTCTCCTTGAGAAAAGTTTCCCTGGCTGTCTTAAAGATACTCCTTCAGTTCAAATAAGTGATTCACTTCTCTTTAGTAGTTATAATGGCATTTTTTTTGGGGGGGGTTCCTAATGTAAGGCTATATCAGTAATCATTAGGGAGCAATAAAGAGCCTTATGATGGTAAATAAAATAATCTGAGGTAGATTACTGTAATGCAGTGGTACTTGATTGGTAAGAAATGGCAGTGGTAGAATGGCTTGGAGTCAACTTCAGGGGTCCATTAAGGCAGACAAGAGCTTGAACTTAGGTGTTGGCCATCACCATGGAGAAGGGAGCTAGAGTCAAAAGCAATTTGGAAAATGGGCTCCATGGGGATGAGAGGAGTCCGGGATGCTTTGCAGGATTCTGAGTTTCTTCAGGGGAAATGTACTTGCTTCTTGTCCCAGCCTTTGCCAAATAGGAAGGTTCTCTGAAAAATCAGAAGTCTTAGGCAAGTGTGATGTGAACATACTAGAGGAAATGTCGGTACCAATGAGCAAATATTGCTCTTCTTAATGAGAGGGACTCTACAGTCTCCAGACATACACAGCTCTGCCTAGATAAAATTGTAGCAGTAGGGTGAGAATAATGCATTGCTGTAATTAATGCTAATTTGTAGATATTACTGTATTGTTGTCATTGTTTTTTAATTGAATATGTATTAAGCTCCAACAGGGAGCTATGAATAATGCCAACTTATAGTTGATTTATCAGAACACTCAGAAGATTTTATAAACACCAGTAAATAGAAACTCACAGCACCCCTTCAAGGTGGTAAATGTCTTTGCCATTTCTACAAATGAGTAGCAGTGAAGTAGATTGTGTTTGCTCTGTTGGCACTGTGGGTGAGAAAACAGAACTGTCGGATGAGAGAAAAGTATTTTCCTTGTCCCTGGGAATTGGGTTAGAATACATCAGTAAAGAATTATCCTTAAATGTGTTCAGAGTTGTGGGATTTTAATTAAATTGTTCCAGTTATTGTTAACACTTGGATTAGCAACTGGCAACCAAATTCTAGGCCAGCAGATTTCAAATTCAATGTAGAAAAGGACTGGGGAGGGCCGAAGGCTTTTATTTAGATTTGATAAATCTGCAAGGTGCGTCTGTTTCAGAAAAGGCTCAGCTTCCCTTTTTCTTTTTCTTTTTTTGAGACAGAGTCTCACTCTGTTGCCTGGGTTAGAGTGCCTAGCTCACAGCAACCTCAAACTCCTGGGCTCAAACAATCCGTCTCCCTCAGTCTCCCGAGTAGCTGGGACTACAGGCATGCCCGGCTAATTTTTTGTATATATTTTTAGTTGGCCAATTAATTTCTTTCTATTTTTGGTAGAGATGGGGTCTCGCTCTTGCTCAGGCTGGTTTTGAACTCCTCACCTTGAGCGATCCTCTCGCCTCAGCCTCCCAGAGTTATAGGCGTGAGCCACCGCACATGGCCTCAGCTTCCCTTTTGTACTACAGTCTTTCCTTATTTTAGGATCTGTCTTTGGCCACCAAAATCTAGCTTTACTCTGAGACCAAGACTTTTTGTTTAATAGCTACAGGGTCTCCTAGAACTCACCTAGTATAATCCTATAATCCTCTCTTTGGTAGAAAACAACACCAACAAACATTTACAGAAGGCCTACTGTATGCTTAGCATTCTAATGACATGTGTTTCCTAGTACTTTATTTCACCTGGACTTCAAAATGTCCCTGTGTGGTTTGTATTATTATTCCCCTATTCAGAAGAGGAAACTATTATGAAAGTATGTGTCTTAGTCAGACATCACACCAGTTTTAATCCTTTTGATTTAAATCTGGTAAGGCCTAGATTTCACTTTAAGTTTGAACATCAGATGGAAGGCCTTGCAGCACTGATAGAGTTTGCAGTCAGCAGTAGAGCTTCTAGACCTGGTCTAAGTGGAATATGCCATAAAGGAAAAAGTTCACATCGGAATAGGGGAGAGATAGGGAGGAAAGTTGGAAGTGACCAATTCAGCTTTTCATTATTTCCTCACTATTTGTCTTATTTCTTTATTACAGACTAGGTACTGAACTGTTACTGAGTAAATACTAGACATTTGATTATCACTTGACTCTGAGTTTTCTATGCAAAAGGAAACATTTCTTAGGAAAGCCTGAAATGAGGCATGAGCAGGATTCTGGAGTAGAGAAAGGGTTTTTAAGTTGAGACGAGAATAGTGAGGCTTGAGACATTATTTCTTGCTTCCTTTAGACTTTTTTCAGACTCCACCTAACAAAGTAACAGTCTTGTCATAGCAGCCTGTTAAATTGTATTTCAGAGGTCTCAGTCAAAGGTGTGTATGTGCTGTGCTTGAATTACATTTGTTTGTTGTTTTGTGGATTCATATCGGTTCCTGATAAAGCTTTCCGATTTGGTCTTCTACTCTCTTTTTATCAATGGCAACCTTTTTCATAAAAATAGGAATTCCTGTTGGGAGTGTTGTTAATGAAAATTGTCTGTGCACTGCCTAAAATATATGTGATTCATACCATGTGTTTGTTCCCACATCAACACTAAGTCCCAAGATACAATTCCCCCTGCCCACTCTCTCCTTCGTCATGGGGACTGTGTTTATCCTCTAGATATCTGCACCTCGGATGACAGCCAAGCTCTGTATCTGCTAGGTTTGCACACTTGCGTGATCTGACCACACCTGACACTGCAAGCCTGATCTTACTCTGCTTTTATCTTAAAGGACACTTGCGTTTGCCAAGTGCTCTTGCACACTGCAGTGTCCCCCCTATGTCGTTATGCTCACATGGTAAATGTCTTGACTATTTCCTCTCCATACAAGGTCTTCTCAGTTCTCCCAGCATCCCTCCAGCTCTCTGATTTCTCTATTCGGCTGTTCTTTCTCCTTCCTCTCTCTTGTCCCCCCCCCCCCAACATCTTACATTTCATATACTTACCTGCTTGTATTCTGCCCTCTAATATGGTTATTTGTGGATAAACTAGCCTTTCTTTTCTTTTCTTTTTTTTTTTTTGCGTATTATGGGGGTACAAGTGTTAATGTTACTTATATTGCCCATGCCCCCCTCGAGTAAGAGCTTCAAGCATGTACATCCGCCCCAAACATTGCACACCTTACTCGTTGTAAACTAGCCTTTCTAATGCAATTGTAAGCATCTGGAGGGCAAAAAAAACCCACTGATTTTTCCTCCCTCCTTTCCCTTCCTCCCTTCCTTCTTTTCTTCCCTGTCCTTCATGTTTATTTGTCTTCAATATTTATTAAATATTTATGGAAAAGTAAATGAAAACTACCTTAAATGGGGAAGTAGGAGGCAAAAATAAGTATTAGAGCTTGGCTTTCTAACTGTGGTTACCATCTAATTTTTGGTAACCTAATAGGTCCATATAATTAATCTCAGTTTGAGGCTGGAAGGCAAGACCTTTTCCCTTTTGTATTTTCTGCCTGATGTCATGCAAAGTGTAAGAGCTTTGGATCAAAATGTTTGAGTCCCAAATTCCAATTCTTCCATTTACTACCTGAGTTATCCTAGAAAGGTCTCATTTTCTTTCTGACCCTTGGGATCTTCTTTTATAAAGTAGGAATAATAATATGCATTAATCTGTAGGATTTCTGAGAGCACCCAATGAAGTAATGTGTATGAATGTGCCATTGGACACTTGGGCACTTCTCTGTTGATAATGACAATTTAGAGGGAGCTATTTTCTTCCCATGTTCCCAGTGGTAACTATGTCCCAGGCTGTGTGCAGTGGCCTGGGAAGATGGCTAGCAGTGCTGCTAGCTATAGGATATTGCCCAGAACTGCCTTGGAACAGGAATTTCAATCAAGATAAAATGATGATCAGATTTAGGATGATTATTAGGGAGCTGATGCATCTTTTATTGCTAGAAAATATGATTCTTGCCATTTTAGATAATTTCCCTTGTATCTTAGCCTTGAGATAAGACATAATTTTGTATTTTGCCTTCTCCTTCCTGCCTGCTCAGATGCTGCCACTTCTACCTATCTTTGTCCCTTCCCGTTAATCAGCTAGTGGCTCTCACAACAATGTAACTGAATGTGCTTCCTCTGTAAAGTTGTTATCAGTGACCTGATTTTTGAGATGGATATTTCAGATTGTATTTTTTTTTTTTTTTGGTATCTGCTGTATAGCCTCGGTATTTTCAACTATCAAAATTACACACTAAATAGAAACAGACAATTTGAGTTCCAGTAAATGACTGTGAATGGAAAAAAACACACAACAAAAACAAAGAAAACTTTAAGCTCCTTATAATGTCAGATAGGTTCCATTTATGTAAATGTATTCAGAGGACGACATTTTTAAACTAGAAGAAAACATAAGAAATAAACCTCAAGCCCTCATTTTGCTGTTGAGAATACAGAGGCTTAGAAAGGGGCAGTGGTTTGCCTAGGGTCACACTACTGAGTCGTGGCAGAACCGGGACAAAATGCCCAGGCTGGTGCTTCTCTGCTCCCTGTGCTTACGTGTCCAGTTCCAGGCTCACTACAGAGAATTCTGAGGTTGCACTGGGTAGGTAATGAGTATCTTGTCTGGCTTTTCTATTTGTTTTCAAAGTCTTGTTGACTTTTCTAGGTCAACATTCCTAAACATTCAGTCACGTTCTGACATGAGTGTACTTGTAAGTTTCTTAGGAGAAAACTACTATACTATCATCTTTTACTTGACAGCACATTTTGAGTGGGAGGACCAGGACCAGGAAGCTTTGATTCAGGTCTCCATGCCCCGCTGTTGTCACTTGGCTGATTGACCAGTGGTAAATCACTTAAGCTTTCTGGTTCTTACTTCCCTTTTTGGCAGGATCATGGGATCTTAATACACGCTAGCAGAGTTTCTAACTGTCTCCTGTGTTTATGAATTTAAGTGTCTTCATCCGTTTTGTCATCCCCCTTCCTGGAACTTCTGCTGTACTTGCTGTTTGCACCTCCGTGCCAGTGTAGCATTTGGAATGGGCTGGAGGGTGTACTTTTCCCCTTTCTATTTTGTTGATCTTGTCCCACCTATGAAACTGGACATCCTTGCACAGTGCCTGTGCTCCTCTTTTCTACAAAGTTTACTCATCTGGAGGATGGAGTGAGAATAACTTCCCTGTTTATTTCCTAGGTTTTTAAGATCAGTTGAAATAATGTATGAGACATCACTTTGCAGAAGATATTTTACAGTGTAAGATATTATGGTCTTAGTCCTATTTTAATGCCTACACCGAACTATGATCCCAGAGAAACGAAATCACCTCTGCAGTGGAATTTTATTATCTTTAAATGAAAATATTGGAATAGCTACTTAAATTCCTCCTCTAGTTCTAATATTTGATGAGCCTGAGTTCCCTTTTTATGGTAATAACTTATAGTTGATTATCTTACACTTTCCCAAACATCCTGATCAATAGTGTTTGGCAGGTAGAATCAGAACCACAGATGTCTGAAGGATTTCTCATCCTTTATCCGTTTGCACTGTAAGCCCCTTTGCTTCATAGCCCTGGCAGCATGACATGGAATACGGGACACGAGAACTGAACGCTTTTTCTTGGATTCCAATTTTGGTAATATTTTGAGAGGTCATAAAAGGTTTCAAGAAAAATAAAATGTCAGAATGATAAGCCAATGTATAAAGCTAACATCAGATTTCTAAGTGTTTGTACATTGAGGAATGTGAGGCAGTGGCTCTTGAAATTTATCGTGCCCCAACTCATTGGACCTGTGTTATCAAAATGCAAAGTAAGAAAACTACTTTCTGTGAGGTATTAAAACAATATGAATAGCTAAATTGCCTGGCGCGTTCTATTTTCTACCATGCACTGCAGTGGGGACTGAAATATTTTAGTCAGTCTGTTTAATTCATAGGTTCAAACAATTTTTGTATATCCCATTCCCCTTGCTAAAATATGAAAGTTTTTAAAATGAAAAACTAAACTATTTTTTCCTCTAACTTTTAAAATTTTTGCCTACTACTCGTATATTTAATGTTAATTGTGTTATGCAGAGATTCATGGGAGAAGCCTATGATCTAGATGATTTTATGAATATCTTCTTGGATACTTTAAATGGGTGTATTTCCCTTTTTATGCACACACACACACACACACACACGCACACATGAGTGTAGAAAAGGCAGCTTGGTATAGTGTTTACTAAACTATGTGTACTGCCTGGCAAGGTGGCTTTCAAGGATCCTGTTTCTTCATCTATAGCCTGCCTAGATAATCTGCAGCAGTGGTTTTCAAGCTATCTTTTATAAAAGTGCTTCAGGGAACATTACTGGGGTAGATGGGGATGATCCAGTGGGTGGAACCCTAGGCCTCCCCTACTTGTACACAAATTAAAGCAGCTCTGTTTTTATATGTTTCATATAATGAAGTTCTATGCATGATGTAATTTTCACCAGGGGGTTCTGCTGCTTAAAAAGAATGTGCCAAATGTCGATTTTACTGTCAAATAATAAGTGTCATCATAGGTATTCTTATGATTCTTTTTTCTTTTTTGATGGATAATATGTATATTTTTCCATATTATTATATAACTATTCTCAAGCAAATCAATCTTTATTTTAATTATAAGAGAATACTTTAAGAATATATTATCAATATTTGTATTTTATAAGAGAATTTGGTAAAAATAATTCAATGAGTAGGTAAATGTAGGGATAGATGAAGGATTTTTGTTGCTTTTGTTTTTGTTTTTTGCTTTCTTATCTGAATAGAGCAGTAAATAATGAGCCTGCTGTGTATTATCAAGTACAGACTACTTTTACCATGCCCTGCCCTTACCTATAACTGAGTTGGCTTACTCTGAGTTGACTTAAACTCTGAGTTGACTTAACTGGTGGGTTTGGTCTGATTGCTGATGGACAGCAAAGATAATGGCAGGCAAGTTGTGAAATGTCATTATAGATTCATATAATATAAGAGGTTAAAAAATAAAAAGAGATCCTGGAAGGTTCATATCCTCATTTTATAGAGGTAAAAGTCAAGTTCAAAAGGCAAAATGACTGCTTGATGGTGTCACAGCTAGACTTGGCTTTCCTGCTGTCATCCCCGTGAATGAGTGGGTCTTGTGCTGGCTGTTTCAGTAAGTCTGATTGTGTGGAGCAGAGACTCCCTTGGAGTATCTTCAAATCATGGCGTTTGTCTTGAGGGCCCTTATGGACGAGATCTGGCTCTAGAACAGGGTCAGGACAGATCTGTGACTAAACTCTTGCCATCTTTCTTTTATTTTCATTCTTTTTTTCTCCCTTCCTTCCTCTTTTCCCTCTTCCTTTGGTTCTTAATTATTTGCATGTTTATTGTTCTTTCTCCAATGATGGGCTTCCTATCTCTTCATGTGTTCTGATTATTGATAATTATCCATGAATATTATCCTTTTGGTTGATCATGGCCATAGCTCATCCTTATGGCAGTTTTGTTACATGTTTTTCAGTTCAGATTTGTAAGGCAAACGGATTTATTTTCCTATCTCATCTTTTTGTCACAGACCAAAGTTTAGGTTCACCAGCCTGTTTATGGACCTTTGGTAAAGTGCCTAACCTTGTGTTCTGAAACGGATTACGTGGTCCAAAACATGGTTCTTTTGGCAAGAAGGCAGGGGGTAGGAGATGTGGGTTGGCCAAACATTATCAAGTTTGGGTGAGTGTGTTAGGGCTAAAAGGGATAAAATGATAGGGAATATGAAAGAAAACAAATTGAAGAATTTATCAAGCCTAGTATTTAGGTTTTACCTTGACATGTTTTGCTTCAAGTATACTAGAACCATGAGGAACTTTGTCTTCTGTTGCTATGATATTTTTATTTATTCAATGCCATGTTTCCTGTTGTCAAGCTAGTATTCTACTGTACTTCGAATTGTGAAATGTTTTCTCTTTTATTTATTTATTTCAGCATATTACGGGGATACAAATGTTTAGGTTAAGTGTGTTGCCTTTCCCCCTGCGACCCCCCAAATCAGAGCTTCAAGTGTGTCCATCCCCTAGATAGTGTGCATCGTACCATTATATATGTATATACCTATCCCCCCCATCTGCCTGACACCCGATAAATGTTATTCCTATATGTCCACTTAGGTGTTGATCTATTAATACTAATTTGCTGGTGAGTACATGTGGTACTTATTTTTCCATTCTTAGGATACTTCACTTAGTAGAATAGGTTCCAGCTCTATCCAGGAAAATACAGAGGTGCTATATCATCATTGTTTCTTATAACTGAATAGTACTCCATGGTATACATATACCACATTTTATTAATCCACTCATGTATTGATGGGCACTTGGATATGTTTTCTCTTTTATAAATGTTGTTGTATTCACTCTAAAGATGGCTTTTGGGGCTCTTTTCCCCACTGCCCTTAACCTATGGAGTATATGTTGTTCTTAGATAATAATGACATTCAAGTTTGGGCCTGGTTTTGCATGTTAGAAAAGTTGAATTGTATTTCTGTCAGCCATTGGATAATAAGCTTCTTAGGGACGGGGACTGCCTTTGTTTTTAAATCTGTCTCCTCCACATGGTTTTACAGAATCTCAAAGAACACAGTGTGTTGGATATCTTTTGGCAAAGGAATAAGTAATAATATCCAGTAGACTATAAGCATCTTAGGGTGGGATCATGCCTTCCTTAGACTTCATACTACTTAGCACAAACTATTTTATAGGACAACACGGGAGAAAAGCCATCCACACAAATCAACAGTGAGAGTTCCCCTATGAGTGTTGGTATCATGGAGATTTAGACAAAGAAGAGTCAGTAGGGTTATCAGTAATGTCTTCATGGAAAGGGTACATGTGAGGAGCTACATATAAGTAGGTTTTTGGAAAGGTAAGCGCTTCAACTAAATGTGCGGGGAAGAAGATGCACATCCCAGCGTGAATTAAGGCATTTTTTGACCTAACTTCCAACATTTTTGGTCTTATTTTATAAAGTGCCATTTCTATTAGATAAAATGGATTATATTTGCTGTAATTCTCACCACTGAATATGCCTGACTTGGCATTACCAGAATCGTGTAATGAGCCTATTCATATAGCATGGGAGCTTCTATTAAGTGGCAATGGTACTGTCTCCATTTTTGTTTTTATCTAGACCTCTCAAACCACTCTTTGGATTGTCTGTTGGTATTTTCATGGCATCATTAACCATATGATATAACATAGGTTGTTTTTATATAAAAATTATAAATTCACTCTGTACACACACATGCACACCCACTCCTACACCCCTACACACACATTCTAAAATATTTATTGTGTTAGAAATCCATTTAGAACCATTTTTCTCAGACCAGCACCATCAGTGTCACCTGAAAACTTGTTATTAATAGAAATGCAAGTTCTTTAGTCTCACCTCAGACCTAGAGAATTAGAAATTCTGGCAGGTAGAGCCTGATAATCTATGTTCTAACAAGCCCTCCAGATGGCTCTATATAGTCTAATATTTGAAAACCACTGATCGAGGACTGTGTTCTTCATTGTTAATTCCTGACACTATTACAGATGTTAAGATGCATAGAAGCCCCGTCTACTGAAGCACCCTCCCCACCCACGCCATAGCTTTTATTTTTACGTTTGATCAAAATACTTTTCAAAGTAACATACTCAATTGACTGTCAACCAAAGCATTTTTTTTGAGACTGTGGTCAAAGTAATAATTAAGTAGCTAACATTTATTGAATACTAATTATGTGAACACTTGACATGTATGAACTCATTTAATTTTTACAACAACTTTGTAAGGAACTCAGAGAGCTCTGGTAAATTGTTTAAGGCCACAAAGCCAGCAAGTGGCAGACCCAGGTATCAAATCCCTATAGACTGACTCCAAAGCCTTTACCTCTCACTATTCTTTTTGTGTTAGGGTGCTTTGAGAGAATAATTTAATAAAAGTGATCACAAATTAAATAAACATCGATCATATCCTCAATTTCATCAATGACAGATAAGTGATTGATTGATAGATTAGATACTTAGGTTTGTTGTTTATAAAGATTACACTTTTTAAATACCTTTTGTTATCACCATCTTTTTTTCCCCACTTATATTAGAAATAAGGGAGTAATGAACTTTATTGGCCATAATAGAACAAACAGTGGAATTCATGTTGTATTATTAACACATTGGCTGCCACACTAGAAGAACAGAAATTTTCCCTGGGGCCACAGTGTTTTATTATGGAAATAGAATAAAAACTTTGAAAACAAAATTATCCTTTCTAATTTAATGAAAATTTTATTTTTCATTGTTTCCTGTGCATGAGTTATATGCAACTTGAAAAATAGTTCACATGGCTCCCAAGGTGAACAGACGTGTGGATTACATATGCTTCAGGAGGTCCCAGGCTCAAAACTAGCCTGCGTTAAATATAACTCACATGGCAGTTATTGAAAAGAAAATAAAAATTGAATACGAAGACAATGTACTGTTTTGTGTTACTAGCCTCCCAAGTTTCCCTAAGTTAAGATAGTTTTATATTCCTAAGCCATCAGGGAAAGCTTTTCTTTTTCTAATGAATCACAAAGGGAAGCCAGAGCTTGTGTGAGGGCTGGGAGCCCCTGTGTTCCATTTGGGGTCAGCCCTAAGGAATTTCCTGAGCTTTGTGAAGCACAACTAAAAAATCATTGATTTAGCACATTTAAGACAGTTTTCTCTAAGGATTATTTGGTTCCCTTCTCAGGCTGTTATTGAGCAGATACATACAAATGTTGGCTTTTCAAATTATACTTCTGTGATGTGTCAGTATGATTGGCCACCTGCGAGATGATGGAAGTTGTTGATGATTAGGTCAGGGTCTCTAGTTCTAGAATATAAGCTCCGTAGGGCAGAGACTGGTTCTTAATAAACTCAACTGTTCCCCTCAATCTTTTGTTTCCGTTAACAGCCGGAACAAAACCTACCTTTTTAGGAATTTTGATTTGATCATTAGGTTCCTGATGTTTTTTTTTTTTCATAGCACTTTTCAGTTAGTTCTGCTCCCCTACCTCAAAACTGAAATGAGTACTTAACAAGTAAGTTGCTATTATGCTAGGCAAGATCTGTTTATTTTCATTCATCAATAATGAATGCTCTCACCATTTCACAACCACTGAGGCCATAATCAGTTCAGGCAAGGATCATCTATGGATACTAAAACCATCTAGTGAAAGGCTTTTGACATGCAGCATACTAACAGCATCTCAAAAGTATCACTTCATAGTTGATTTATTAATTTATAAAGAAAGAGGACACTTTTACAATGGTGAAATTTGGTAGACACTACCTTAATCAAGACGTCGAACTTGGCATCATCAAATATAGGCCAGACTGACATCATAAGCTTCATGACATGATGCAACGGGAAGGACATGGCCTCATGCATGTAATATTCCTTCCAAACTTGTTTAATCTGAATCTAATCATTAAATAAAACCAGATTGCTGAACTTTTGTAAGACACCTGGTCTGAATTCTTTCAAAAGTTAGCTTCATAAAAAACAAAAAATAGGCTGGGAGCCTATTCTAAATTAAAATAGACTAAAAAAGCATGTCATTTCAATGTGTTATCTTTGATTTGAGTTTAGATAGAAATTAACAACAGTAGATAAAAAGACATTACTGGGACCATTGGTGAAATTTCAGCATGTATGCACGCAAGACAATATTGCACCCATGTTAAATTTCTTGGATGTAGTAATGATATTATTAAATAATTAGGAGTTCTTAGCAGATGCAAGCCGAGATGCACGTTGGTATTCTGTATCAACTTACAAATGGTTTAATTGGAACAGCAAATGGAATTTATGTATGCAGAGAGGCAGTGTGGTGAAATGTTGGCCATTAGTGAACCTGGATAAAGAATGTGTGAATGGAGTTCCTTTTACTACTTGTACAACTTTTCTGTGAGTTAAAATTTTTCAAAATGTTTGGATATAAAGGAGGAAAAAGATAAATAGAAATGAATGCTGTTCCATAACTCGTCACTGGTAGTCATTCTTTGCCACCTGTAGTTAGTGGCTTAGTGATAATTGAGCTAAAATATTATCCATGTGAAGTCAGACTCTTAACAGTGGCCTGACTTTATTTCACTCACATGCTGTGCATTTTAGTTCAGGGCTCTTGTCCCATGAACTTACAGTGAGGTAGTCATCGGCCTGTAATCCTCCTAGTGGCATTGAGAATTATGATTTTCCAACTCATAATAAGCCCAAACTGTGGTTTGGTGAGCTTTTATCACATACATATTTGTAGAATAAATAGAAATACATATATCATTGTGTGACTGATTTTATTCATGGAGATGTAGTGGTTGTTAGTAAAAGGATGCAGTCATGGGACACTTTTTATGTTCTACCTCTCACCTTCTTATCTCACCTTCATGTACCAGCCCTTCCTACAGTGACCAGCTGTGTACAGGCATGACCTGCTAGCACCTGGCCTCAGCTGCAGTACCTTTCACTCATCTTCTTTCCTGGGCATTCTCTGCCACCATCCTACTTCTTGGCACAGATATGAGAGAGTATAAAACCCCATCGGCAACCCAAAAACTTCCGGAAAGCTGGAGGCTGAGTATAAATATCTACTCTCCCATCCCTCAGGTGGACAATCTGAGACGCGTTTTACAGGACTCCTCAGAGGACTCCCAGGAGGATGGAGTCCTAGTTGCCCACATTGCTGAACAGCTCAATATAACACCTTTGAGCTGGCTTTCTTTTCTTCTCTTCATAACTCTTCGTAGTCCCTCAGTACTGTTTCTTGGGATCAGTTCCCAAAATAAATGACCTATATACAAACCTTTGTCATGGGCATTGCTGTTTTTGGCAGGACCTAGGCTAAGGCAATGAAATCTTTGGAATCTTTCTAGTTATGGTTTAAGAGTGTAGGAGTTGTTATTAATGACCACTTTATAAAAGTTCGGGCAGGATCTGGAAAAGGCTTTAGCCAAAGAGTCAGGAGAACCTTTCTTGTTTGGCCTTGGGCAGGTCATTTAACCATCTGGTAACTGGCAAAGCTACAGTGATAGTTAAAAAGAAAACATGTTGGTAAGTCTATAGCATTCTGCTAGCTGGTTATGGGACTGTTGTTCCTGGTATCTAGTAGAAGGTGCCAGGAATAGCAAGATAGCCCTTAAATCTAAAGGTACAAAGAGAGAAAATGAGAATACCAAGAGGAGGACTGGTGGTAGGACTTGGGGTGGGGCATTTGATATTTGAACTGAGACATAAAAGGGAGACATGAGAGTGACACAGAGGCCCATTCTAATTCCTAATGGGGATTGAAATGTAGGAGCAAAGCTATTATCATATTTACATGCCCCGCCACCTAATGTTGCCCTGTTGTCTGTTTTTGTGTGCAATTCCACAGCCTTAGGATGGAACTTGTTAATAAATTGCATCAACCTAATAGGAGAAACTGAAAATGGGGAGCAGTCCCAACTTAGAGGGAAGGGAGAGTAGGGAGGCTGGAAACCAACTGAAGTTTTACAAGTACGGGCTGGTTGTTCATCATAATTACTTGTTTCACTGCACAGCTTGAGGTAATTCTGTGACTTCTGAGTCTTAGTGGTTAGATACTACAGTGACTTAGGGCATAGGCAGTTGATACACTTTCTGCTACAGTAAAGTACAGATGTTGAAGAGCCGATTAAATCCTGTCTCTTTACTGATACCCCAAGGGAACACTTAATGAATGATGCTTCCCTTAAGAAGAAGAATAATTAACAATAGCTGTATTATTCATATTAATTTATAGTTACTGGTTGCTATAATTAATGCTATTTATGAAAATCATCATAATTATAGCATTTTACAATTTACAAAGTATTTTCCCATCCATTTTCTTATCTGAATCTTGTAATATCCCTCTGGCTTAGGTGGGGCAGGTGGTATTTTATAGATGAAGAAACTATGGCCCAGGGAAAAATTTAATCAGACTCCAATCCACCACACTTGGCAATATATTATGCTGTCTATGAGTATGTGGAAATATACTTATGAAATTCACATTTATTATAATATTTTATGTCCACACACAAAAGAATCAAGTCCACTTGGCTCTTAGTTGCCTTCCATAACAATTGAGTTCTACCTTTCCTTGTTATGACCCATTACCCAGAATGTTCACATGAATTTTAAATGTTAGATCTTTTTCTTAATAGTACCAGAATATTTCATAGTTATTAATGCCCTTTGAGATCAAGATGAGATCACCTCTGATAAAAGGATTAGACCCACTGGCTTTAGATAATTTAATCAGACTGGAAATTCAGACTCTGAGAAAAGATAATCAGGCTGTCATATCCCTGTTTTTCTATTTTTGGCTATGGCAAGGCAAATCTCTCAATTTCACAGGGCCATCCTTTAAATCTAGGCCATATAGCCTGATATACACATAAACACACGTGTGCACACTGAGCCTGTGCACACTTGGCTCTTTTTAAATACTGTATCCTAGAGCATTCACTGCTTCCTGTTGTACATCTAGCTGCTTTTACCCAAAGACCTTGGTTTGAAAAAGATTATTGGCTCGACCTGTGCCAGAATCTGTCATTATTCATTCATTTATTCATTCAAAAAATATCCATTGAACACTTACATGGGTCAGGCTCTAAACAAGATTCTAGGAAAACAGGAACAAAACAAATAAAATTCTCACTCTCACGAAGCCTACATGTTCTAGGGGAGAGACTGACAATGAACAGACAAATACATATAGAAGGTATTGTTAGATGGTGGGAGATATTCTTAGAAAAATATGCAAAGCCGGGTGAGAGGACAGGGTAACAAAGAAGAGTCATAACAGTACGTCCAGAATGAGATTATCTTGAGGCTGCTCTAGATGATGTGAAATGTGAAATCCGTCTTTAAAGCGAGCTCTCCAACAAGGAAGCTGACTGTCTCATGAGGTAGGTGGCTATCTAGGTTTGGCTCCAAGGGCCTGGGCCACAGCTTCATAAGCAGTTATGTTAACAGTGTGCCTGGGATATATCAGGTCCAGGAGGAGTTAAGTCATGCTGGCTAAATTCAGAAGAGACTGACCAACACAATCCACCGCATCCCATCAAGTTGCTTTTGTGCAGAGACATTTTAAATAAGTTCCAGGACTCAGGGAAGGTGGCTTGGTGAACAAGCTACTAGGGCAAAAGGAGCTAGTGATCTTAATAGGCAGTGCCATTACACATTATGCCTGACATGGCATCGTCACTAAAAAGATGGATTTACTTCAAGGGTTGTAAGATTTAATGCTAGCCTGTCAGGACACTCTAGTTGTTGTTGTTGTTTATTGTTGTTATTGCTGCAGATATTCTAGTTTCCTGGCTAATGCTTTATCTAAACTCAGGCAGACATGAGCTAGATACTATCTTGGCATTTAATCTTCTTAGACAAGTCCAATCAAGTTGATTAGTTTTTTGTAACTTTATATTATTTCATTCCTATTGAGTCTTACTGAAGATAGTTAGAGCTCTTGATGGAGTCTTAAGAGACACTCACATCATACCTACAAGATCATTCTTATATTGTCACTTTAAAATCTTATTTTCACTTCACCCTGCCTCCAAGTCCTAGGGCAACCTCACTTTTTATTTCCTTGCTCCGAACTCTAGGCAGTTTGCTGTTTTTTTCCCAAACCTGCTCATAATTCCTGAAAAAGCCCTGTGGCAATGTTACTGCCCTATACTCTCCTCTCATTGATTCTGTGTACAGGTAAACAGGCATTGATTTACGAAGTCCATAGGTCCCGACTTCATCATCAGTGCTCACTGCCACTTGCTTCCTCTGCAGCCCTTTGGCCAGAATCTTGAGAGGTCTCTTTCTAGTTCATGTTTTAGGAGCGAGCATTGCTTGGGTCCTGCCATCTCTCTCTCTCTCACATGCACACCTAATAATACCCACCCACCCCCAGACTCCCATGCACTCTCGTGTTTTCAAGTGCTGACTCATTTTTCTGGACTGTCAGTCTCCTTTCCTTGCCCCTTGCTGCTCCAATAAAATGTCATCATTCTTGGCAGTGGTTTCTGAACACAAACAGCTTGTGAGATCTCTTCAAGGTTTTTGCCTCTTAAGTGCGGGGAGGGAGGCATTTATTTTCTTGCGTTCTCATTCCCCCCAAAAGAAAAATGCTTCTAAATAAATGTGTCTAAAGGAAAATCACCTTACATTTTTCAGTTCCCTTATCTGTCAAAAAGAGATAACTTTACCCCCAGTCTATCTCACTGAGATTTTGTAAAAGCTAAAAAATAAATGAGGTGCAGAAAAACTTAGACAAAGCCATAAGAAAACCTGAGAAATTTGAACTTATAACAGTATCAGTGGACATTTCCTTCCTTAACATGTGTGTGTTGCTCCAAGCAGGGAACTCCCGGAGGCAAGACCCTGGAGGAGAGACGCTCCAGCCTGGACGCTGAGATCGACTCCCTGACCAGCATTTTGGCTGACCTTGAATGCAGCTCCCCCTACAAGCCTCGGCCTCCACAGGTGAGCATTGCCCATGAATGTCTCTCCACAGGGAACACCACAAATATTCCACTCCTATCTGAAAGAACAAGCTCCATCTTACTGCCTTTTCATTCTTTCTGATATTGTCAGAGCCAATGGTCTAAAATGTCTTTTTATTTAACGTCAACGTGTGTTAGTTCACTGGCAGAAATTTCTTAAATTGGCTTTATGAGTACTTCATTGAAAATCACACAGTGTTATATAAAATGTTATAAAAATGTAAATCTCTTCTTATTCCATTGCCCTTCTCTTTTTCTAGCTTTGCCTATATGGATATTTTATTACATTTTGTGGACAATCTTCACAAATATGATTTAGCTTGGCTATGGGAGGTTAAGCTGAGGCTATATCTTTTGTAATGAAATTCCCCATGTTGGATATTGGGGTAATTTTGGGTTTTTTTTTTTTTTTGGTCATTGTTGTAAATAATGCTACAAGGGTCATATTGGTGTATATTTTCTTCAGAGCTGTTTCCCAGCCTCAGACTCCTAAGAGTAGGTTTCCTACAATAAGGAGTAAGTGCACTTTATTTACTTTTCTTTCCAAAGGTTATGGATAGCTTATACTGGCACCAGCAATTTGAATATATCAGTTTCTCTTCAAATTGACCAGAATTTTATGATAGCAATTAATCTGTGTTTTTTTAGGTGCAAATGGTGCATTGTTAGCAGTTATTCTTTGCATTTTTTATTCACTTTGGAGCTTGGCTAGTTTTCTCCATCTTTGTTTATTATCTGAGTTTCTGAAGCTGATCTTCCACTGCCAGTGATCATTCCCTGCCTCTCTGAAGTCTTGAGATGGTAAATTTGTTCAGAGCTTCCAAGTCCCCAAAAGACAGCCATCAGAACTCTAGATGCAAACATTGGACAAGCACTATTGTCATTGTGTTTGATTCTTGCATGACGTTTTCTTGACTAAATGACAGTGCGCACAACATTCTGAGTCCCTTTCCAATTCTTGAACAGCAGCTGCTATATTAACAATGGTTTTTCTTGCACAAACTAAAAACCAGTCCTGCTTCTCTGGTGTCAGTCATTTCAACAGTTAGCTGTACATAAGGTTGCAGTGCTTTTGTTTTTAGATACATCCCCATTACCTTTTCTAAACATATAATGGGATTGTTAGCTATGTGGGGGTACAAGGCAAAACATACTAGAGCTTAGCTGTTCCTTAGCTATCTATGCTCTTGGCTCCACCAGTCCTGTCAGCAGTAAAAATGTACTTCATTTCTATAAATATGTACTGAGCTGCTGATATATAGCAGGCTCTGTGGTCTTTTCAGGGAAAAGATAGGAGCAGGAAAGTGGATGGTTAAAAGGAAGAGGAATAGTACTCAGTTGTCATCTTCCAATAGTCCATAATATTATAGAAATTAAACTATGGCCTTGTATTGCAGAAATACAAGGAAGAGAGTGCCACATTCTTTGCAGGTCGCAAAATCTGAGAATTCTTCTCAGAAGACTTTTATGTTCAGCTGGAGGGATGGATAGGGTAATGTTGTTGGAGACAAGAGGTGAAAATAGCTTGAGCCACAGGGTATCAAGCTCCAGGCTGCATTTAGAGAACAGTAAGCAACTTGGTGGTGGCAGACAAAGTCACTGAATGCTTGAAGTGGACTATAGGTCTGGAAGGTTTTCTACTGACAGTGTGTGGGCAAGTTTGAATGTTAGATTAAGACTTTAGCCTGTTTTTTGTAGATTATAGGATTATTTCAAGGTTCTCAAGCAAGGGAAAGCTAAAATTCATTATGAAAACAGAACATAGGAAATGAGATCAACTCTAGAAACATGCAGGAGAATGGGCCCAGGTAAGAGAAATATTCCCCAGCAAGCCTTGCTTACTTCATAGTTTCTGACCATTGTTTGAGGTTCAGCAGTTTTCCAATTCCACTCAAATTCATCAAGCATACTTCCTGAAGACAGCAAGGCACTGACTTTGCCACTGAACTTAGTGTATTATGCCCAAATACTTCCATGCATTCTTCCTCCTATGTATGTATGTATGTATATATGTATCTATCTATCCATCCATCTATTTAGCTTATTGTTTTCTCCCCTCAATTCTTATAACCTAATATATACTGGGGAGATCATGCTTTGAGGTTTTTGCTTAATGTAGTCTTCATTCTTTAAGGCTATGTGTCTACACATGCCTCCCATAAACCACTGCATTTTAATAGGTTTATACAGTAGCTACATTTTGTTTGAGCAATCATTCTGAGCACACAGATTCATAATCACCAGTGTTTGGACAGTACTGATTATGAAGCACTTTCACATCTATTCTTACTTGATTGAGATAAAGATATCTCAACTCTGAGATATACACATGGTGTGTTTATTTCATGGATGAGGAAGCTAAGACTCACCAAGAAGAGAAGTGATTTGTCTCTGGCCATGTGACTGCTGTGTGAGTACAAGTGGACTTTGGGTTTAGGCCTGGGCTTGATTTTAAGTTGACACTTGAGGTGTGTCAAGTTTTGTTTCGTTGATTTTACTATTGACAGAAACTATAAAATTAGTCACAGGAGTGACCATGTCCCTTGAGTATGGCTTTCCTGTAGAAAGAAAAACATTCACACATTTAAAAAAGAATTATGTTAGCCCTTAAGTAGAATAAGTTCATAATTAGGGTAAAATCTATTTTCGATGTGCCTGCTCCATTCAGAAATTAAAGGATGATCATTCTAATTCTTCTTCATTATTCTAATTTAGGAAAGCAAGAGGTAATTGGGAGATATAGCCCATCCTTCTGAATTTGGTGGAACTGAGTTGGATATGGTAGTATTTATTGGTTAACATAATTATATGCTGTGAGAACAATAATCACACACTTAAAATATCAAAAATACGTGCCAAGAGAAGATGTCTGCAGTAGACTGTGTTGTGTTGTAATTAAAAGGTACTTGAAAAGTCATGGAAATGTAGACTGTTAATGCCCAACTTTGATGTTTCCATTTTTTATCCAAAGCAAATTTCAAAACCTATTGAGTCACCTGAATACTTAAAGTAGGCTAGTAGGTCTGTTAATTGCCATTAGTCAAGCATGCATTGTGTGCTTTCCTGAATCTACCCCTTAATCACTTTTGTAAAGCTGCTTTGACTCATGGGTTTAGGGAAAAGGACATGTATGTGGAATGTTAGTACAGTAAGCGGTTCTGGGGAGCTCCATCTGCATACAATTGTGAAACATGTCTGAGCTCTTGAAAATGGGTTTTACTAAAGCATTTTCTACCTCATATTCAAAGGAGCATTTTTCACTCCCATATTTCCTGACTTTAGTTCTGTTCACTTATTTATCCGTATTATTGATTTGGGATTATGTGGCTTAATTCCACACATTCATCCATTCATTGACTTAACGTTTGTTGAAATCCTACTATGGATTTCAACAAACCCAACAAATTTTCAAACCCTTTGCACTCGAATGTAGAGTGTGACTCGACACGGCTAGCAAAAATTATAGAGATTAAAATTACTCTTTGAATGTATCAATAATTTGAAATATAAAAAAATCCAAATAAATAAGTTTGTATGAAAAGAAACTCCAGTTTTTTATTTTGCTGCCGCACTTTGTAGAATCTGGGGTATTTAAAAAATTAAATCCCGAGTAGAATAAAGGAATCGAGAAAAAAGCAAGCAAGTGCAAAGGGTTAATTATTGGAGGTATAGAGGTTAGTATCAACATGTCCTTGCTTTGGAGTAATTCTTAATCCTACAGAAGAGATAAGCATATATACAATCCTAAGGGAAACAAAGCAAGGGCTTCCATGTGCTAGTTATAAAGTGGCTCACCATGTGTTGACATTGCTGGAAGATAAAAAAGAATATCAACATTATATTTACACCTTTCAGTGCCAGGGAGGGCTGCATAGAACAGGTAGCATTCGAGGTCACTTGGCTTCATGTGTCATGGGAAGGGTATGGGATTTAAGGTGCAAGAATAACAGGAATGAGAAAGTCAAGGAATGTTGAAAGCAAATACTTTGTTTGAAGAAAAAGCTAGTTTAATAGAGTATGAGGAGTGTAAAGGGGAATGACAGATGAAAAAAATCAAATGTACTTAGTACCTAAGTAGCCCTCATTATGCCCAAGGGCTTTCAGAGTAAAAAGAAACTTAGGGGGATAGCCACAGAGTTTCTGGCTGCAGTGGATTTGGGGGTAACACCTTTAGCATATGAAAAGTATGTAAATATACATCCATGACACTGCATAGATTTATGCAATTAAACTACCTTAGTGTTTGAAACTAAAACATTTAAAAATGTATGTAGTAGGGAATAGTTTTAAAAGAACACATGTGAGAAGTTTGGAGCTGATCTTGGGGTGAATTGCAGATAATACCGTAATCACGGAGCATCAGAGCTTGAGTGAGCCTTCCAGTTCATGTAGCCAAAGTCTTACTTTACTGAAAAAACATATTTGACCAGAGAGAAAAGACCATTGCTCACTGAGGCTCAGGGGCAGTCTTAGTGATAGTTTTTCTTTTCCCTGAACCGTGACCTAATATTTCTCTGTGATGATAACAGCAACCAAGGGACAGTTTGGATCCTTTTAGTATCACAATTAGTTTATTCCAAAATGTCTCTCTTTTATGGAACTTTCTTTAAAATGTGCCTTGGACACATTAAAAAGGATTAAATATATCAAAAACATATCACTAAGGTGAACAGAAAATTTATGACAATATGGCATCCTTAAGTTAATGTATATATAAACCCCACCCATTGGGTGTCATTTGTTAATATTTGTTAATAAGTACAGTGTAGACTCTTTGGAGAAGCTACACAGGGGGTTGGACTGAAATTCTGTCTATTTCTATGAAGATAAGGGAACAACCATGGACTTGAGATTTTTTTTTTAATTTTATTTCAGGAAAATATGAGAGTACAAACATTGTGGTTACATTTTATATCTTTGCCTCTCCCTAGAAAGGGTTCGAGGTATGCCCTTCACCTCCACAATATTCACCACATCCCTCAGTTGTGAGTAGACTCACAGCTGAGGCACGCGCTGAGATTTTTTTTTCCCTTCTCTTGACAGAGCCAGAGGTAGGGTGCTGGTCTTTTAATTCCTAGTACAAGGCTATCTTTCCTTCTCCACATTGAATTTGGAAGGGTTGGAACTGGTACCTGGGTGACTTGGAAGAATTTTCAATTACCTTGTATTAATATTTGATGATAACTAGGGGCATAATAATTTTTTAATCAAGTTGCTTTTAAATTGATGAAATGCGATTTCACTACCCTTATGTAGGCTAGTGTGATACTGCGAAATGAGAAATTGTGTGTGTGTATGTGTTTGTGTGTGTATATATATATCTGCCCTGGTTCCTGATGACACAGTGTTCTTAAAACGTTTGCAATTTCCTAAGTGGTAGGGGTGCTGGGAACATCTTTTGTGCTAATATTATTTTGTCATTGACTCCTGTTCCTGACACAGAGCCCCTACATCCCTTGGAATTTCCTGAGTGATAGAAGCATCTTTGGTTCTAATGAGGCAGCCCCTGATGGGCTCCTAGATTCAGGCTATTCACCAGAAAGACCAAGCTATGATTAGAAGCTTGGAACTTTTATCTCCACCCCCATCCTCTGGGGACAGGTGAGGGGCTGGAGATTAAATTAATGATAGATCATACCTATGTTTTGAAGTCTCTATGAAAATCTCTAAAAGATGGAGTTCAGAGAGTTTCTAGGTTGGTGAACACATCCATATGCCAGGAAGCTGGTGTACCCCAACTCCATGGTGACTGAAGCTTCTGTGCTCAGGACCCTGCCAGACGTAGCCCTATGGATCTCTTTATCTGGCTGTTCATCTGTATCCTTTATCACATCCTTTATAATAGACTGGTAAATGTGTTTCCATGAGTTCTGGGAGCCATTCTAGCAAATCATCAAACCCATGGAAGCAATCACAGGAACCCCCAATTTGTAGCCAAGTTGGACAGAATTGTGGGTAACTGGATGACCCCCTACTGGTGATTAGATAAAGGGTGACCCCTTACTTGTGATTGGTGTCTTCAGTGGGCAGTTAAGACTGAGCCCTTAACCTGTGGAGTCTGTAGTAACTCCAGGTCGGTAGTATCAGAATGGAATTGAGTTGTAGGACAACTATGTGGAGGCAGAGAATTGGTTGATCCGTGACGAAATCCCACACATTTGGTGTCAGAAGTGAAGTATTCTGTGAGTTGTATACAGAAGACAAGTGAGTTTTTCCTCTTCAACTTATATGAAAAAAATTGGAGAGATTTTGAGGCTAGGAACAGAGTGGAGTGTAGTTTGATAGCCTAGTTTCCAAATTTGCCATCGGAAGGAACACTGTCTCCTCAACTGCATGTGACCACCTCTCTAGAAAGAGCTCCCTTTGTATGAACCTGTCCATGTTGCTAGTCTGAGCTTCTCTTTCATTATTTCCAAATGAGCAAGGTAACTACAAGCCATCCCCCTTTTGCAGAGATACAATATTGTTCTGGAGCTATAAGAAATAAGATGTTGGCTCACAGCAACAGTTCACATAATCCTTCCCATTTCATTTTGGGATTGTTAGCTGTGTCTGGAGTTTGCTTTAAAGTTTCAAGACTTTGAGGGTTTGGGGCTGATCCTTTCTGAATGCTGTTTATCCTATAACTGACATGTTTAACTTCTTCACTTAAAACATTTAAAAATTATTGTAATTTCCTAGTCTGTTTGGAAACTGAGTACTTAAATGCTGGATGGCCATTCAGACGAGTTTTTAATTGCAATCCCAACGCTCCCACACTGGATTCCTTTGATACAGCAATAATCTATGAGGCAACCTGAGAAATTATTTCAGGTATGTGTGTTGTATTGAAGGCTTTTCATTGGGAATTCATGTGGCCTTAGGGCTTGGATGTAGTGTAATCAGGGTGGAGTCATGTGGTGCCCTGGATCTTCTATTCTCTGTGCTCTGTGTTCTAGCTTGCAAAAGCGATGAGCAGCTGCAGGGGAGATTAATTAGTAATTAAATTGTTAATATTTCATATTATTCAGTGCAACCCAAACATGTAGGCTACTGGGAGATGAAAGCTATAACATGCTGATAGTGTCTGATGAGACATAGAGTGTCCCTACATACTAAGGACTTTACTGTTTTTTGGTTAGGCTTCTTGGAATTAAGATAGGAAGTGGCTATTACTTTGCTGAAAAAGAGAATAGGTATGGATATTGTCATCTTCCTCTTCCCATATTCTCCTGGGAAAAATTTAGGAGCCTTCCATGATTTGCCAAGAAATGGACTTGTCTATATATTTGCATTGTCTGCTTAGTAATAACTTTATTTGAGAGCTATGGTACAGGTTGAAACATTATAGAAATCTCATGTATAAGATATTAAATGGAATACAGTAAAATAAAATGTGCAAAATATCATTTTAAATGAAAAAGTGATCTAACTCTTTGCAATGCCCATGTTTTGTTTATAGGATCTGGGTCATTCTGAATTAGTCTGTACCTGCCAGAAAGCTTCAACAGTTAAATAACAATGAGGTGGGGGTGGAAGAGTGGTTAGCTGACTCAGAGTTGCATGCCACGGCTTTTATGATGGGCAATTAATTTTTAGATTGTGTATAATTGCATTTCAATAACATTTATACCTCCTCTTTCTGTTTTAGAAGATGTGTTTATGTCATCTGTGACAAGCATAATCAAAGTTAGCTTTAAATAAACTTTGTTTTGAGTGCCACGAAAAGAAACATTTTTAGAGTGAAAATTTAGCCTGACTATCTACCTTACATTACATCTCTACAAAACTTTTATACAAAAATGTCCATTTCTCATGGCCCAGTGTAGGAGTCTGCTTTGACTGTATGCTAGCTCCTAGCAGTGCTGGGGCGGAGAGCCCTGGGGTGCTCCTCCTGCTGAAGTCTGCAAGGGGTGTCTTCTGTGCCACTCCAGCCATGGGCCTGTGGTAGCTCTGAACTGGGATTTGTGTGGCAGACCTTGAGGTGTCCTTGGCTCAGAGATGATTGTGTTACAATACATGGAACCATTCAATCCAGGCATTGGTTTCAAAAGAAACAAACAAAGCTGCCTGTTGAGTATCTCTATTTTACAGCAGCTTCATAGTGGAAATAATCAGCCCTATGTCTATGCAGACGCACACATCACATTTGTGAAATTAAAGAGTGTTCTCGTCAGGACTGGTTTCTCTATTTCTTTCTTCCTCTCCCACTGTTTAAATATCTATTTTGGTAGTAGCCTTGGTCTGAAACCCCATGGTCCTTTTTCTTTGTTAACTTTAAAAACAAACAACAAAATACAAATCTAGCTATGTTTTTTACTCAAGATTTGATTTAACCATGGCAAATACATAGGGTGGTTGTGTTTCAAGAGAAAAGAAATCATATCTCAGATAATCTATAGTTGTTGTTTTATCCATTTTGATACCCATTTCTTTATATGCTTTATAGCCAAACTAAAGTATAATGATGATAAGGATAGTCTCTAGCCAGAAGGTTAGAGGTGGTTAATAACCAGTCCTACATATCACTATTTGTCACGGTGAGTAACTGGTCTGCCCTCCACACAAAATATCACATTGGAATTTAACTGCTAAGACTCTTTTCACACTGTGGAAAAATTGCCAGGAAAGTTAAACACTGCCTCTCAGTGCATATATTAATTACAAATATAAAACTTTAATGTATGTGTCATAATTTGAGCATGCGTATTTTCTTATAAAACTGTAAAGTGGAATTGTGTTGAAATAAAAGATACAAATTGGTCAGATACTGCTGTTGAGCCAGCATTTACAATTTTCATTTATAAATGCAGATAAAGTCATTTGTAAATTTTTGAATTTGTTTCTCTGCTTTGGACCCTGGTCCCACACCCAAATATGCTCCTAAGCTATATTGTCATATTGAGGTTAAAGACCATAGAAGATTAGATTGTGTTTCACTGCACTGAATCTCAAATTACTGAAATGTAAACTTAAAATTCTGGAAATTTTACCTCATAGAGTATACTTTACAGAGATAATATAAAACTAAAATGCTGTAAGCTTGAATAGCAAAGAAATAATTGTGATAAATACCAGACTGTGAAGTCCCTGAGGTAAGATTATCATTTGTTTTCCAGCACATACGAGGCACACAAATTTATGTTGGCTGAATAAATAAATTAACATCATCATCTAGACATATCCACTCTAGAATATGCTAAATAGTCCAACCTGGAATTGACATGGAGTTAGTACATGACAGAGTTATAGCTGATTTCTGATTTTTCTATAATGAATATGTATTTGCATTAATAAAAAATAAGTACAGCTGAGGTAAATGATTTTTTGCAAAAAGCAACATAATGATAGCTACTTATTCATCTAAATTTTCAGTTTTACCCCTATGTTGCTTTATATCACTTGAAGGCAATGTACTTTGTTTAGAAGATGATATTATCATGAGTTACAATTCAGTACCAAACCCATTTTCTTATTATTGAGGTAATATAAGAAATAAACATCAAGTCTTTTTCTGTATCCACTACAGACCTGATGAAAACAGAGGACTATTATGTTACTTTCTTGAACGAAGATCGATATGATAAATTCTTTGATACAGTAACAGGAGATATAAGGTTACTGACTGATGGAATATATGCTTCCTATTTTTAGGAAATAAAAAAAAATGCCTGAAGAATTATTATATGATTCTTTTGCTTAGACTGCTAGGAAGCTCTCATTCATTAGAGGAAACCTCTAAGATTCATCTCCTCCTTCGTTTACCAAGTTATTTCTGATACCTCTTGACTCGGTATTTGAAATATGATCAGTATATGCCAATTATAAATCATTTCAAAATGAATTAATTGTCTAAATCTAAGTCATGCTTTTCAAATGGAGATAAACTTTGTGTGTATACACATATACATGTACACATATATGTATACATCTTTAAAAATATATAAACTTCAGACTTTTTTTTAAAGAGATTATTGAAATTCTAAATGGATTCTTTGCTTATATTGATGGTAAATAATGGATCCATTAAAGTAACATATTCTGCTTGTGTAAATAAAATATAAGATTTAAAGTGGGTTAGAGAGCTAGAATATTTATTTGTTCCTTTTAAGAAATGTGGTGTTTTAGAAAGCTTGAAGCACTTATAGTCAGATGTGTAAGCCCATAACCTGAATCATTTGTGAAGTATCTTGAACTCTTTCTAATTCCATCTTGATATTGTACTGCCTATATGAAAATACTGGAAAATGTTACTTCTTAGATACTGCTAGAGGTGCTAAGTTTCTTAGCCTTAAGGAATCTCCTTGGCTGTCTCCACAATCCAGCTGACACAGTTATGTTTTATTTCCCTAATGGCCAGCTCTTCTTAACTTGATGCTTACCAAGGCAGTAAAAGCCAGGAAACAATTTTTATAAACAGCATCCTGATTGACTTAATATTCTATGTAATATTAATTTTAGAGCTCCTATTCTCATCAGCCAGTCTAGCATAGCTAGAGTTATGATGTTTAACTTTGTTTACGGGAAAGCTTACTTTTATAGTCACTTGTGGATCAGACCTCACAACCAGCCAGGAGGCAGGGGTGGGGGAAGGAGAAGGGGAAATCAGGGTGGTCTGTTTGCAGCTGTGCTAGCACAAGTTTCCTGGAGTAACTTCTGAGGGAAGGGTGTGGATAGAGATATACCATTCAGGGTCATCAGCTTTCTACTACTATTGATCATAATACATGAGTGGAAGATAAAGAAACAGTAGAATTTGTGGCTGAAGAGATGGGAAAAAAGGCTGATCTGTATCTTGAAAACTGTGACTCGTTAAGGGTGACTTGTTGGGAAGAGAGATTGGGATTCAAGAAGGTGGCCATGTGTTTGTATTTCACAGAGCTATTTGGATTCTTTCTCTTTATTCATCATTTGGCTCATTTGCTCATGTATTCCTTTATTCACTAGCTATTCATTGAACATAAGTCTCTGTTGGATTGTTGAAAGATATTAAAGAAGACCTAAATACATGGAAACGGATCTTGTGTTCATTGCTTAGAAGACATAATGTTGTTAAGTGGTCAGCTTCCCAGTTTGATCTATAGAACCAAAGCAATCCCTATCAGAATCCCAGCTGGCTGCTTTGTAGGAATTGACCAGCTTATCCTGAAATTTATATGACATTAAGGAGACCCAAAATTTTCAAAACAATCTAAAAAGATGAGGATAAAGCTGGACGACTCATACTTTCCAATTTCAAAACTTACTACAAAGCCACAGGAATCAAGCAGTGTGGTACTGGCATAAGATAGACATATAAAACAATAGAATAGAATTGAAAGTCTAGAAATAAACCATTATGTTTATGGTCTATTGATATTCAACAAGGTGCCAATACATTTAAATGAGGAAAGAATTGGTTTTTCAACAAATAATGATGGGACAATTGGATAGCTACATTCGAAAAGACGAGTTGGACCCCTACTCCATATCATATGTAAAAAATGTATTCATTAACTCAAAATAGATCAACGACATAAATATAAAAGCTAACTTTTAGAAGAAAACATAGGGGTGATGTTCATGACCTTGGATTAGCTGGTAGTTTCTTAGACATGATGCCAAAATCACAGAAAACTAAATAAAAATGGATAACTTGTACTTCATCAAAATTAAATACTTTTTATGCTTCAAAGGACACCATCAAGAAAGTAAATGGCCAACCCATGAAATTTGCAAATCGTATATCTGTTAAAGGACTTATATCTAGAATCTATTTAGATTCTTAGAACTCAATAAGAACAAAAGTCCCATTAGATAATGGACAAAGGATCTGAACAGATATTTCTCCGAAGATATACAAGTGGGTGATAAGCGTAGAGAAAGAAGATGGACATATTTAGTCACCATGGAAATGCAAATCAAAACCACAATGAGATACCACTTCACACATCTAAGATGGGTGTAATAAAAAAGACAGACAATAACAGATGTGGATAATGAGGCAGAGAAATTAGAACCATCTACATTGCTGGTGGATTGTAAAATGGTGTAGCAATTTTAGGAACAATCTGGCAATTCTTCAAAAGATGAAACATAGTTATCCCATGACCTAGAAATTCTATTCCTATGTATATATCCAAGAGAATTAAAACATATTGCAACACAAAAACCTGTACAGGAATGTTCACAGCAAAATTATTCATAATAGTTCCAAAGTGGAAACAACCTAAATATCTATCAATTAATGAATGGACAAACACATATGATATATCCATAAAATTGAATATTATTCATCCATAAAAAGAAACTAAGCTCTGATACATGCTACCATGTAGATGACCTTGAAAACATTGTTATACATAAGAAGCCAGACATAAAAGACCACATGTTTTATGCTTCCATTTACATGAATAGGCAAATCCATAGACTCAGAAAGATTAGTCATTGCCAGTGGCTGGGGGGGGGGAGGGGAAAATATGGAGTGACTACTAATGGGTATAAGATTTCTTTTGGGATGCATAAAATATTCTGGATTTAGATAGTGATACTGCTTCACAATTCCTTCAGTATGCTAAGAACAAATAAATTTTGCATTTTAAAGGGTAGATTTTTATGGTGTCTGAATTATATCTCAACTAAAAACTTTTAAAAAAAGACACTTTGTTGAGCAATTTGCCTGTAATACATAGATGGCCTTGGGAATGGCCCCCTCTCTAAGGAAGCTAACCGGCTATTGGGGGAAACTGCAAACTAACAATTACAGTAATGAGTATACATCCTAAGGAAGATGAACATTTAGGTTGCTGCCTTAACAGGAAGAGACAGAAATCTGCCTGGTTGATCATGGAAATTGTTGGTGCCTCTTATCCTTACTTAGATAGGAATCATCTACAGGAAGGATCAGATTTCTGTGCAGCTCAAGAAAGCAGAACAAAGACTGGTATTTAGAAGCTGAGGAAGGCAGTCAGCAATATAAGGTCAATGTTTTTCTAACAGAAATGATGGTTAGCATTCAGTGTAGGCTGCCTCAGAAGATGGCGAGTTTACCTTCATTGGAGTCATGTGAAATGACACACTGGCACTCACCAGGTTAATTATTTAAACTCTTTAAAACTCAGTGTTTTGAGTTGATAACACATCTCAGAGTTGACATGAGGACCACATGGAATAATAAATGTGTTTTATATGAGAATACACTGTCTTGTACATAATAAACACTGTTATTACTGATGCTCTCACCACCATCATCATTATCAAATGAATTTTGGCAGAAATGCTGGGAAAGGAATTCAGGCAACAGATGGGAGAATTGATTTGAATGATGCTAGGATTTCGTGGTACTCTCGTTCTTGGTTACAGAACTCCAAGAACTCTCATTCTTGGAGTTTTCTGTTCCCTGATATAAAACTTGGAAGAAAAAAAAAAAAAAAAGGACAGAAGACCTTCATTCTGTTCCAAGCCCCCACATTGACTATTTCTGTGCCTAAGGCAAATTATTCAACCTTAATCATAGCTTTGCACAGTTTGCCTTATCTGGTATAAATGTTTCGTTTACTGAAATAGTCACTGACAAGACCCTCTGATGACTTTGGAAGACAGCCCCTGTCAATATCAATAGAACTCTGGTGAACACTGAGAAAGGTTATAGGTGAAACACTGTCAGGGTCATGCAGGAGACTTTACTTCCTCGCTTTTCATGGAACAAGCCATCCCTTAAAAACAAACAGCTTGTTTAGACCTCTAGACATAATTATTTAAGATGACTTAAGAGGTCCAAGACATTCATGATTGGCTAAGATATCTAGTAGAGTCACTACCTCTTTCTGAGTTTGTTTCAATCTGTGTTTGTTTCAATTAGTTTGTAATATGGACTTATGGAAATAGATGATCTCTCATATCCATTCTAGCTTGAGTTGGTGTCACTGACTTTTGTCCTGTATTAAAGAAAAAAAACTACATTGATACACCTTTCTATGCTTTTGTTATGTCTCTATAGAAGATTTTGTTTTAAGATTGGGGTTGGAGTTTATATAGGAGTTGTTATATGCAACGAGAGGAAAGTATCTACAAATTAACGGACCAACTTCATGTTCTTCAAGATAATTTGAACCCGAATTCATTGTGTTCAGGATAATTGGAACTAAACTTGTAGCATTTAGAGTTATTCAAATAGTAGGCAGTATATTGTAGTAATTAAAATCATGGATTTTAGGACCAGACTACCCTGAATTCATATCCCAATTCTATCACTTTCTAACTGTATGGCCTGGGATAAGTCACTGAAACTTTTTGTGCCTCAGTTTTTTCATCTCTATAATAAAGATAATTATAGTATCTATCTCTCAGGATTGTAAGAAAGACTAAATGAGTTACCATGTATAAAGCACTTAAAACAGTGTTTGGCATATAGTTAGCACTATATGCATTAGCAGATCTTATTGGGAGCTGGATGCTTATTCTTAAATTGTCTGAGTTATTGCTTCTATGTAAAAAGATCGATTTATAAATTTGGTCTGTGATATCCTATCCAACTCTCTGAAACAGATTATCTCCCTCATTTAAACTGGGCATCATTCATATGATATCCAAGGACATCGAGCTGTTCTTGTGCTTTGCCCAGCCCCTTTGGTTGTGTCAGTGGTTTCTAATGCATGGACTCAATAGCCAGAGCTAGAGCCATAACCAGTCTTGTCCTGTCGACACATGCAGAAATTGTCAGCATCTGTTTCTGTGGATTATAAAGTAATGCCTTTGGCAATTGAACAAGGTTCACTGAAAAATAAAAATCATGTCTCATAGATTATGAACTTGTCACAATTTACTAAACCTATCATTGACCTCTGAGTGTAAATTTTTCTTGTTATACATCACCTGTCCAGAGACTAAAGCTTGTAAAGCAATGGTTAAAGCTATTGCTCATCAGCCTGGAGGGCTTATTAAACTGCATTGCTGGGCTCCACCCCTTGTTTCTGATTCAGTATGTCCAGAGTAGGGCTCTGTAATTTGTATTTCTAAGAAGTTCCCAAATGTTGCTATTCGGTGGACCATACTTTGTGAATCCTTGAAAGCTTCTTATCAAATTTTTGTAAGCTGCACCCACTTCCTCCTTTCTCTCATCCCTACAGCTGCATACCCCTAAGGCTTGCTCTAGTGTTAACCACGGACACTAGTTTTATGTCTTCATTTTCTAGAGGAAGAAACTGTAGCTTACAGAAGTGTCTTTCCCTGGTTACATAGTGCATTGACATAATCTAAAAAATGTCTTTAAAAAAATGGGAATCTTTTATACCTGCAATTCTTTTTTTTATTTTTAAAATTTTTATCATTATTAATTGACAAACTGCATAGATTTATAGTGTAGAGCATGATGTCTGATTATGTATACATTGTGGAATGGCTAAGTCAAGCTAATTAAACTATCCATTACCTATGGTGAGAACATTTCAAATCTCTCTTAACAATTGTATAGTATGCTTGCATCAGCAATTCTTGACTAAGCATTTAGATTTAGAAAACTGAATTCTGATTCTAGCTCTGCCATGTTTAGAAGCATCAGTGTCAATTGTTTTATCTCTCTGAACCACATTTTCTTTGTCCATGGTATTAATACGTCCTCTACTTATCATACATGGTTTTGTGAGAAGTAAATGGCATGCTGTGCATTAAAGTGCTTTGTAAACTGAAGTACTATACAAATATTATTTTTCATACTAATCCCCATTATCAGATGTAGTATCTTGTTAAACATAATCTATTTTATGATAGGCACATGCTTCCCCCGCTCAGATAGAGTAAATATTGACTTTTCTAACTGTTTTCAGGGAGAAAATAGTGTATTATAAACTACTTGCCTTTTGTACAGAATCCTTTTATTTCCTTCCTATGTTGCTTTCTCTCCTAATCTCTGGTTTTTGAAGTAAACAATTAGAAGCTTCTTATTTAGCCATTTATGCTTCTAAACACTTTCATATTATGTGAGATGTGATCAAACACATATTCATATACTATGGATTTTCTCCTAATATCCTTTTATCTAAGATACCCTACAAGTCACATTTATTAAGAATGAAATAAGTGAGATGCTGTTTTGCCAGAAATGCATGTTTTTGACATTTGGCATTGGGAAGAGAATTGGGTTGAACCAAGAACAACAAATTCTTTCCCAGTTGTACAACCAATAGGTTGTGTTAGGTCAGTCAGTTCCTCTATCTAAGCCCCAGGTACCCATTTATAAATGGGATTGGTTCTTTTTCATTCCTTCCATTCTCAAATTATAAGTTCTTAGAGTGATAAGACAATTTTTAGATGATATCCCTTGCATTCCTGAGGAAGTCTGGACAGAGTATCTCCATTGACCTGGCTCTATTCTGGTAAGATGTATTCCCATTCATGCCTCCGGTCTAACCACTGTTTGCATCGGAGCCTGATGCAGTAAAGCTCCTCCATGTCTTTCTTTCAGGCTGTGACTGATCTTCACTGGGACCCTCTGGATTCCTTAGAGCTTGTGTTTCTGTTAGTATGATTGGAAATGGAAGAAGACTGTGACCTGTCATTGATCCCATGGAATAGAGATGTTGAGGGGTCGGGAAGTCCTGGGGTGGAGAGGTGTTCATGTTTTTTGTGAGTTTCTCCCTTCATTGATCTTCAGAGGATCTCCCTATTAATGCATAAGAAGTATTAATTCTCTTTTGCAATCAATTGTTTAAAAACAACCTGGCTTAAAATACATATTTTCTCATAGTCCTTTGTAAGTCAGGAGTCTAGGGACAGTTTAGCTGGATTATCAACATATGGTCTCTCATAGGGCTGCAACCAAGGTATTGGCCCACAGTCTGCATCTAGAAGCTCAACAGGAGAAGAATCTGCTGCCATGTTCAGATAGTTTGGGGCATGGTTTGATTTTTTCCAGACTGTTGGCCTAAAGGCCTTAGTTTCCAGCTGGCTGTTGGCCAGGGGCGACCCTTAGTTTCTTATCAAGCAGGCTCTCCACATGGCAGCCCATTCCATCAAAGCATGGGAGCTGAGCAGACAATAGGCAGAGTCTGATCACAAGATGGAAGGTATAATCATGTGTAACTTAATCATGGAAGTGGCATCTCATGATAGGTACCATATTCTGTTGGTTAGAAGTAAGTGACTACGATTAGCCCACACTCAGGGAGAGGGCATTGTGCAAGAGTGTGAATACCAGGATTTGGGAATATTGGGAGATCTTATAAACCTGACTACCACAGAAGAGAGTGAGGGAGTCTTCCCGTTCACAGGGATTTAGTGCAAATACTAGTTTATTTGTAGCATCTGGTAATCAGGAAGCAGAGGAGGCAAGTGGGATATCATGAGAAGAATAGAAGCTACATGGAATAAGAATTAATGAAAGGTGCTAACAGATGTAAGAAGAACTCTTGATTCTGAGAATGTTAGGTCTGAATGTGATTTTAGAGATCTTTTGATGTAACCACCTAATGTTCTCAAAGATTCCAAGGCTTGTAGAGAGCCTTGCTCAGGCCAGAGATTGTGGCCAAACCAAGAGTTAGAACAAAGTCCTCAAACTCCTTGCTTAGTACAGATTGTCAGCTTGATACAATGGACATAGCTCTGGATTTGGAGTAAAAAGATTTGGATTTGCAATTTTTGATTTGCCTCTAAATACCTGTGTAATCTTGATCAAGGTAGAAGTAAAGGAAGCTAGAGATATGCTTACTCAGTCTATAGCATTAAGCTATCATTGTCGCGTGTGTGTGTGTGTGTGTGTGTGTGTGTGTGTGTGTGTGTATCATGAACAGATTAGTTCTTATTTGTGAAAGTTCTTTGTAGAGTAGAAAGGCCTTTGGGGGAAAAAGTATGTTTTTATTTATTTTAGTTAATAATGTATACTTTAAGGTAAAGCAAGCACTCTTATTTGACAAAAAGGACGAATATCAGTTTATATGAATATAAATTTATCTTTATCTGTATCATTCGTCTATTGCTGCTTGATGTACTTCTCCAACTTAGTAATGTTTACTCACAAACCTGCAATTTTGTTTGTATTACATGAGAATAGCTAATCTCTGGTCTGTGAAATCAGCTCAGGTGGCTTGACTTGAGTACCGAGAATTCACTTTCAAGACACATGACTCACGGCTGACAGGTTGGTGCTAGGAGCAAGACTGTTGTTGTGCAGTCATGCACCTTGGTTTTGCTCCATGTTAATCTTACTACATGCTTCTAGGACCTTCTTACAGCATGGTGGCTGAGTTATAATACCAAGCATCACAGGAGAGAAAAGTGAAAATGCATGCATTTTTGTGACCTAGTTTGAGAACTCACATATAGTGTCCCTTCCACTGTACACTTTTGGTTGAGGTCCACCTGGCTTCAAGGACAGAGCACTAGACTTTACCTTTTGATGGGGTCGTAGAAAAGCATGTGTGCAAGAAATACTCTTGTGGCCATCTTTGGAAAGCATAGCCTGCCATTATATTATACTGTATTGCATTGAATCACTTTATTAAATAGTATATAATGGTTTATGTTGTATTTGTTTCCATTTGCTGAGTACTTACTATCTGCCAGACATATAAATTCTGCGTTAAAGTTTATTTAATTCTCACAATAACCCTGTTAGGGTTGAGTAAACTAAGGCATGAAGATCTTAAGTAACTAGCCTAAGGTCAAACCATTTTATTAAGTGGCAGAGTTCAAATTCAAACCCAGACAATTTAGTTTTGGAGCCCATACTTTATCCCCCTTTATCAGATTGTTTCTATGTTTTTATTTATGTCTATATCTCCAATTATATCTTTACCATTCTCGTACCCATCACCACTCCCATCCCCATTTTTGTACCTCGAGAAGGGATGATAGGGACTTGGAAAGCAGACTGGATGGGGAGGAATCGCTTGTGGGAGAAGTATTAACATCACCTTTGAGAGTGTTGGGTCTGAACCTGTCCTGGGTGCTCTGTGGCCAATTCCAGAGGCCACAATAAAAGAAACAACATTTCACTGGTTCCATACAGAGTTTATAGTGGCCAGGATGATTTTGCCTTTAATTTAGTAAGACATGTGGGAGTCTGGGGCAATCCAGAGAAGGCAGCTGAGCAAGTAGAGATATTTAAAACAAAAAAGAAAATGGGAATAGGGGCCAATATTTGAAGACTAATAAAATGAGGGGCATCTATTCTTGTTCCAGAAAAGTTCAGCTAATGTGGTGTTTCATCTGATTTACTCAATCGATTAACCCTTCCATATAGAGATTTTTTTTTTTACCAGAGTCAAGACTACAAATTGAGAAAAACCACAGTCACTTATGCGTTAGTTTGTATGGATTATTAAAATGCACTTATTCATTTAATGAACCAACAATTGTCAAGTTCTTACTATATGCATGGCATTGAGATTAGAATCTAGGGAAACACGCTTTCAACCTTTTCTCACCGCACAAGGGACGTTTAATGTAGGAAACAGATGGGTAAACCCATAGTGACAGGAATATATGGTAAATATGATAATGAATATATGAACAAGGTTCTATGAACTCATAGAAGAAGGTACTCTAGTACCCTCCTAGGGAGGTCAGAGGAGACTTTTCAGACATTTAAGCATATATTGTATATGACCTGGAAATGTTCTGTCTAGTCGGAGTTCAGGAAATGTAGCGCAAGTGACATGAGATAAGCCTGGAAAGGAAGCCATGTAGATGTGTTTCTGCAAGTGCATTCCCTCTTTCCTTCCTGTCTGCCTTATATGCATTGACGACTCAGTGCCAGGAATCTCAGGCAACAAGCAACAAATATGCATAATATAAATTCCTCTATAATCCATCTCTGTATTTGTCCTCAGTGCAAAACCTCAACGCTAGTAACTCATTTGAAAACTGTCAAGATGGGGGCTAGAAAGTCCTGTCTCCCCTTAGGGTAAAATCGTACCCACCATAAGTCACTTAGGCCTTCCAGGATCAGCCTTCTTGCATCTAATGTCTCTTTTGTGTAAAGCCACTGGTCCTGTCTTTATCATGTGGCAACATTCATGATTTGTAAGTGCTTTACTGCATACAAAACACATTTACACTGTCTCTTTTGTTACTTAGCATTTGCGAATTAGTTGTTTACCCATCTGATAATATGATGAGATTGTAGTTCAGAAATGTGAAATGTCTTGCCTTAATCCCACAACAACAAAACTAGAGAATCCCATCCTGAAACTCCTATCTTCTTTTTGCAAACCCCAACCTGTTTCTAGTACAGCAGTCATCTTTCCTAACTGGCAACTCTGTTCACACTAACTTAGCAGGAAGCTCCGTATATGAAATGGCTAACGTGGAACAGTTCCAGCTGAAACGTGAATCTGAGGCTGTGGAGCGTGGCTGAGCTCTTGCTTGCTCTACGCTACTTTCATTCCTCTGCATCTCTACGGTTGTGAAAACCACCCCACTGCACGGAGCTACTCTCCATGTCTTACTGTGGAGATGTCGCACTGTGCTTTCCTCTATGTCTGATCATTAGGAAAGGCCTAATGATCATTTTGCTGTCTGGCGTGGGGAAAAGACCCACTGTCGATGTGGGGTCAAGCACAGCATTCTCCCACTGATTCCCGTACGAGTTCCTGTGAATCAAAGCTCAGCCCATGAGAAAATAAAAGAGAGAATAAAAGAACCAGTAGGTGATGAAGGCAATATGTTGCAGTAGACAAACTATGTGAATTCTTATTCTAGTTCTGCCCCTAACTCGCTGTTTGATTTTTAGCAGGCAACCTACTTCACTCCTCGTGTGCCAGTGTTTCCATTTATAAACTAAGGATTTGGACTCCAAGTCCCTCAGGTACCAATAGAAAACATTTTATGAAAGTTGCATTATTTTTTAGGAAGACATATAGCTTGTCCCACTTCAGACCCCAGCAGGAGGATCAACCCTTGTTTCAGATTCCCTTTCATGAGCTTTTATGCTTGCTGTTTTAAAGGTATCATATTCCATGGATTGAGAGAGCTTGGCCTGTTGAGTTGTGCAAGTTATCACCATGCAGGCATTCAAGTGTTTACTTTCTTTTTATCCATAAATTGGTTCATTGGATTCAAACATTTCATTAGATTTCTTGCCTTATTTTGCAGGGATATTTTGAATATGGAGATAATAAATTTAGAACTCCATGGGATGAAGAAGAAGAAGAAGAAGAGGAAAGACAGTAAAGGAGGAATGCCATGAGTGTTAAAATTGTCAGTGCCTGTGTTTCTTGTTTCAGAAGAATCAGGATAGATTTGGTTTCATTTTAAACCAAAGGAAGGCGTGGGGAAGAGGCAGAAACTGGGAGAGGGCGTAGATGGTAGTGACAGCAAAATCCTTGGTAAAAGGCTGTGTGTTTCCACTTTCCTTTGTCCAACACTACAAGGTGGGGAGGGTCCTTGGAGGTCTTCTGGATCCAGCCCCTTGATCTGACAAAGGGCAGCAAGGCCTGAATGAGTGATTGACCAGACCACTCACATTGTTTCTGCACACCCCTCTCATAGGGTAGCTCATAGAGAACAGACTCAAAGGGAAGCAGGGGGTGTAGGCACCAGCAGGCCCGACATGGCTCTAGTTTTGGTTTGGCCTCCTTCTTCGGTCCATTTGAATAATCACCAACAGTTGCTTGGCATCAGGTCTCAAACCCAATTGAGAAGAAACCAAGACTCCCACAGGAGAGAGGAAAAGAAACTCATGGGCCTCATGTTTCAATAACAATAGGTGCCACTGTTATTCTTGAAATATATTCAATTATAGAGGCATCACATTTATGAAAGTAGTTTTGAGATGTTCCAATAAAAACGTAGTTTCCCATGTAAGCCAGATGTTGGTGGACAGTTTAAGAGAAGTCTGTATTTATTTGTTTTGGTTTACTACTTCTCAATCATTTTATTTATTTTTGTCCTGGAACATATGAATGCCTCACTGGAATACATCATCTGCCCCTGTGTATTAAAGCTCCATATTATTTTTAAAAATGGCCCCAGAAACATAAATGATGAATCCTCACTGGTGCTTCTACTTGTCCAAATCCTTTTTTCTGGTGCCATTGAGCCAATGTCTAAGTGGATAAAAGGATGTTAGCTTGACTAATAGCTGAGAGACCTGCACATGGTGAGCTTTTTAAAACAATTTTTGGTAGCTCAGAGCCTGACTACCAGTTAATTCTGCTTTAGAGGCATGCTCTGGCTTTATTGTGAAGGCTCCATCAGTTTCCATTACCTTACTGTCCCCGTAGTACAGGATCTAAGATGCAGAAAAGAGTGATAAACCCAGTAAGTGCAAATTCACTCCACCTGAGTCTGAGTAGCACAGAGGCCTCCACAACCACTTGTTTCTTTCTCTTTACAAGGGAATTGAGTTTTTCATTAAAAATAAAGTATGTACTCTAATGCTATCCTCACACTCTTATTTAAAATGGGTAAGAAACAATAAATATGTGCAGGCTAATACATCTATTTGCATTCCCTGTTCTACAATTTCTGACAATAAAAGGCTTTAGTTGGTATATATTCAAATATTAGTATTAAACGTTAATTTCTACTTTTGTAGAAAGTAGAGTTGGTGATCTCTGTTGCCATATTTATACCATCAATGTACACACTGGTGCTGAGGCTTTCCCTTTGCATAGGTCTCAGATGATGCAGTATTTTGGCAAGGTATTTTTATGTTAAGAGAAAAATGATGCTGTTTTGGCATTAATGTGACCAAGATACTTCAAAGACAATCTTACTTTAACAGCATTGTCACAGAACGCCCTATTTAACATGCTCCACAAGTTTTTAATTGAGCAAACCCCCTTTGTAATAAATAACAATTATTGCAAAATTTTAAAAACATAGTTCAAACCAGAGTGCAATAAGAAAGGAAATAATGCAACAGCCAGCAATGCAACACTTTTTGAAATACCAAGGAAGTCTTTGGATATTAACCACAGTGACCATACTCTAAGCAATTACTTATTTGGGGTAAATCTTAGTAAAGCAAGAATTGGCTGCTTTGTTTCACTTACTGGCTTCAGGTCACTGGTTAGTTGACTAGATAGGCTGTTGGTAGAAGTGATAGGACACATAAACGGGCTCTTGTAAAGAATCAGTGCCCTTATCTTTTCCAGCTTCTAGAGGCTGCCCATATTCCTTGGCTCATGGACTCTTTGTCTTCAAAGCCAAGGACTTTGCATCTCTCTGACCATTCTTCCATAGCCGGGTATCCCTCTGAACATAGCCGGAACAAGTCCTCTGCCGTTAAAGACTTGTGTGATTAGATTACCACCCCCTGGACAATTCAAGATACTCTTCCTATATCAAAATCTTTAACCTTAATCACATGTACAAAGTCTCTTTGTCAAGTTAAGTGACATATTCACAGGTTCCAGGAATTACAGTGTGGACATTTTGGGGGGGAGGGGTGTATTATTCTTCCTATCAAACTCTGTTCGTAAGAATGTAAATAATTTCATAATGTTGATGCATAGTTAGTGAGGTTGTGGGAAAAGATGAAGTAGTTTGTGGTTAAGTACGTTTTGTGCTTTATGTAAAGCATTCTGAAGTTACCTGATGACAATGGGGAACTATTCAATTCTTTTTAGTACAAAGATATTTAATATATTATATAATAAAGTCAAATTATCGAAGTGAGTAGCCCCATGGGACCCAACAATCCTTCTTGTTTATGGCAAAATGAAGACTATTTTTTGACTCAGTATACTTGAGATACATTTTAGTGCTATTAATTTTCATATCTCTTTTATCATGTTATTTTCTACCTTCTTCTCCTACTTGTTTTTTTCTTGAGCCTGAGGGAATGCCATTCGTGGCTTACTACTTGTTGGGTAAAAAGTTCAGGTAGGCCTTCACTGGGCAAAGGTGTCTTTGATTTTGAAAACTGGAATTTGGTAGCAGGTAGGGTATAGGTAGGAGGACAAAGAACCCGTTTCCCTGGAACGACAGCACAGTGAAGTCGTGCTTCCTGGAGCTAACATAACCTGAATGCGGAGGTGGATGGCTTCTTCATATATTCAGCAGCCCAGGAGCAACACTCAATTTTATCTGGAATCTCCAAAAAAAAAAAAAAAAATAGGCCTAGGAAGTCTAATGAAAGAATTGGCCCTGTTTCCCGGTGCTTTAACATAAGAGTGGGCAGTTAACTTGTGTGCTTGTTCAAGAATGATTTGTAATGTAGAAAAGGAACTGGTGAAGAGAAAAAGCCTAGTGAATTGAAAGATTCTCCTGATGGAACAAGGAAATTGAGATTTATTGTTCAGTCAGTTCCAATTACACTGTCGTGTGGCAGAGAACAGCAACTAAACAGGATGTTGGCTTGTAACACCACCAAGGTGGAATCAACCTCAAAGGAGATGGTGTCAGAGTGGTGTTCAATGCCTGAGCTTCTACCGAGTGAGTCACTTGTGTGAAAATGTCTTGACGCAGGTAGAATCGAGATGCCCACAATATATCTGATCACAGAAATGTTAATGCAGAATAGCAAGCTGACTTTGATCTTCATGGGATTGCAGGCTGGGGAATAAATAGGGGGGTGGATTTTTAAAGGTCATCTCCACTACGTATGAGAAAACGGAGTATCACATCCCATGCACTGTGAGTCTGCATATCAAGAATAGGAAATAAGTACATTTGAAGGAAAACTGCAAGTTGTTTTTCATGTGTGAATTTGATGCTTTTTAAAAAAAACAAATTTTTTTCTGGAAGAATTTAGCATCCTGAAAACTTGTTCCTTCTGTGTTGTAGTTGATAATATCTAACATTCATTATGGTACATGGAGAAGAAGAATTTTCTATCCTCTACTTTATGTGTTAATGATGTGACATAATTTTTCAGAAAAGCCACACAGTTTCAAATGTGACTTCTTTGCTAACTTGCAAATAGAGTTGACAACAATGAAATATGTCCTGTAAACAAACCCAGAAGGATTATCTTTTGAATGAGTTATAATTAAATTCATACCAAACCCTGGATTGCTAGTGATTTGAGGTGATTTGTTCAGTTATGTAGGTGAAGTAAGAGAATCCACAAAGGTGAGGCTGCCCGTCTGAAGTCATGCAGCAGATCAGTGGCACTGCCAAGGCTGGGACCATAGTCACCTGACTCTTAGTTGCTCTCTTTCTAGTCCAGCACAGCTGCCTCCCAAGTTTAATAGTCTATGACTCACAGTCCAAATCTATGGTGACATATAATATTTTACTTTGATTCCAAATCAACAAGCCACTTTTAGAAGTGCTTACACTGCTGCATTACTTTTTATGCTATTGGACTCTTCAAGTTAAGTCTTATTTCTAGAACTCCAGTAAGAGTAACCAGAGGAGTCATTTATTTGTTATTATGACATATTTATTGAACTCTTGATGGGTGGCACTCTCTCTTCTAGAGGGTGAGGACACAGCTATGATTAAAATGAAATGTTTTTCCTGAAAGAGTTCATATTCCTTTTGGCAAGGCATAATAAACAGATAAACCGGTAAACATTTAAGTCTGGTTAAGTGCTATAGAGAAAAATAAAGCTGGATAAGGGGGAAAGTCCTTTGGTCTGGGTGGAATGGTAGTTGCAATTCTGCATAAAAGTGGTGAGAGAAAGCCTTAGGAAGACAAGATATTTGAGCAGAAACCTCAGGAGATGTGGCAGTGAGCCGTGCAGATATTGGGGGTAATCAGACGGAGGGAAGCACAATCATGAACGCTCTGGGAGAAGATTGTGACTGGCAACTGGATCTTTTAAGAAAGAGTAAAGTAGCCAAGGGTGCCTGCAGCCAAGTGATCCTAATGGGAGTGAGAAAAGATAAGGTAAGAGAAGTATTAGGGGCCCTGATGATTACATAGGGCCTGCTGCCAGGTCATTTTAAGGACTCTAATTCTTTTTTTTTTTTTTTTCTTTGCGGCAGAGTCTCACTCTGTTGCCCAGTTGCCCAGGCTAGAGTGAGTGCTGTGGCGTCAGCTTAGTTCACAGCAACCTCAAATTCCTGGGTTCAAGCAATCCTCCTGCCTCAGCCTCCCGAGTAGCTGGGACTACTGGCATGCACCACCATGCCTGGCTAATTTCTTCTATATATATTAGTTGGCCAATTAATTTCTTTCTATTTATAGTAGAGACGGGGTCTTGCTCTTGCTCAGGCTGGTTTCAAACTCCTGACCTCGAGCAATCTGCCCACCTTGGCCTCCCAGAGTGCTAGGATTACTGGCGTGAGCCACCGCGCCCGGGCCAAGGACTCAAATTCTTTCTTTGAATGAGATGGGGAGCATTTGGAGTCATGTGATCAGACTCATGTTAAGGATCACTTGGCAGCTTTGTGGAGAATAAACTGTAGGCTATGCTGGTAATCCAAACTAGAAATGATCATCCAAACTAGAAACGATCATTCAAACTCAGAAAGACGGTTGGACTCAGTGGGTACGGTAGGTGTTGTGGAAGATGGTAAGAAGTAATGGGATTCTGGATATATTTCAGTGGTAAAATCAGCAAGTTTTGTGAACAGATTGGATGTGGAATATGAGAGGAAAGGAAAAGTCAAGATTATCTCATAGGTTTTCAACCTGAGCAATGAGAAGAGTGGACCTGCTATTTAGTGAGATCTTAGGAGACAGCATAATAAGTTATTTTGTTTCTGTTTTTGTTGTTTTGAGGGGAAAGGAGAAAAGATTGGGAATTTGGCTTTGGATATGTTATATTTGAGCTGTCTTTTAGAGTTCCGGGTAGTGGTCGAGTAGACAGTTGAATACTTGAGTTTAAGGTTCAAGGGAAAGGTCTGGGCTTGATACAGACTTAGGAATCAGCAGATACAAGTGTAAAACCTTGAGCCTGGGTCACATCACCTGAGGTGATGGATGAAGCTCTGGGGCCAATATTTTGATGTTATGGAAAAAAAGAAGAACCATTACAGGTTGTTTGGAACAAGGGGCATTGAGGTAGGAGAACCAAGGGGCAGTGATGTCTAACGAACAATGGAGATAAGCATCCAGAGCGAGTGAGTGATCAAGGTGTCTGCACAGTTGAGTCTAATGTCATGAGGATTCAAATTGAACTGCTGGATTTAGATCTTTGATGGGGTTGTTTTGACAAGAATAGTTCTCGTCGCTCTTCTGATCTGTTTGCTCATACTTGCTTTTCTTTTAATTTATGAAGAGGGAGGCCACATGAAGTAATGGCTAAATGGAACAGCTCTGGAGTTACACTGCCTGGGGTCAAACCCTAGTTTCGTATTTACTGGCTTTTTTAGTTTGAACAATTTAATTAACCTATCTCCATGTTTCAGTTTCTTTTTTTGAAATTAAGGAAATGATCTTTTCTTCTATCTCATAGAGTTATTGGGATGATTTCATGAGTTAAACACTTGGCATAGTATCCATCGCATGGTAAAGGACTGATCATTCTTAGCTCTAATGATTAAGGATGAAATAATCACTGCAATTAACAAAAATACACCTGACTTATATTTTCTTCTTATCCTCAAAATCATGCATACTCTCTCTGGAGTTGTACTTAAGTGGGTTATACTATTTTATGTCCTGTTTTGGGTTTTTTTTTTTTTTCCTTCGTTTTGGTTTTTTGATCCATTTGTACATCATTATATGAATTGACCACATTGTGATCTAATTGCTTCCCCATAGTTCTCTAGATTGTAAGCTCCCTGAGAAACCATACCTTGCTCATATCTTAGAACCTAATGCACTTTTGGCACCTAAGGTTTTTGGCAATTAAATTGTTTTTGAAATACCCTGGTGATTTATTGGTGTATCACCTGCAGAGACATTCTGGTACTTGATGTAGTAATGATGGGATGGACTCTTAATTACTGGAATTTCCTATAAATGGATTTTAATTTCTTAAAATAAAGTTTCGTGTCTTTTAAATCTGTATTCCTTTCCTCTAGAGATTATTTCTCACCTGTTAAGTAATCTTAAGCTTTATTTATTTTATTATTTTTTCTTTCTCTCACACTCTGTCACCTGGGCTAGAGTGCTGTGGTGTCAGTCCAGCTCACAGCAACCTCGACCTGTTGGGCTCAAGCTATTCCTTTGCCTCAGCCTCCCAAGTAGCTGGGACTACAGGCACGTACCACCATGCCTGGGTAATTTTTTTCTATTTTTAGTTGTTTGGCGAATTTGTTTGTATTTATAGTAGAGACAGGGGTCTTGCTCTTTCTTAGGCTGGTCTCAAACTCCTGAGCTCAAGCGATCCTCCCACCTCAGCCTCCCAGAGTACTAGGATTACAGGCATGAAGCCACTATGCTGGCCTGAGCTTTATTGTTGACCTTTGGAATTAGTGGTCTAGCCACATGGTGGATACTTCTGTGGAGACTTCCATCCCTTTCTATTTCTTGGACCTAGAACTTAAAATGGGCTCTCATTTTGAATTTTTCTTATTCATGTTTCTAGAGGTTCAAATAATGGTACCTTAAACAGCTTCAGACGTGCCTTCGTGAGCTAGAAAAAATATATAATGGTTTGATATTTGTTTCCTTTATCTTCATTGAAGTATATGAATAAAGGTAACTATTTACAAACCTGAAATATAGCAAAACTGTGTTTATTAGATTCTTGAAAAGCAGTTTTGCAAATCTAAATCCAGCACTGGGCAAGGAGGAGTACATTAAGCAACAACTCCAGTAATGAGTGGTGTATTTTAAGAGCTGTGTCCATGGACAGAATGAGACATCACGAGCAAATATCTGTTCCAGTTCCTGTGCCAACTCATAAATGGCAGCAGCTGATTCTTTCCTTTCTCACATAGTTATAGTCTAGGTGGTAAAATAATACTTTCAACTCCTCAGTTTGCTTTGTGAGGAGTAATAAGTTTCTAGTGAAGAAGATATATGCATACTTCCCACCTGTCCTATCTCCTTACAATATTCTACATAGCCTGTGTCCTAACCACAGGACATTGGCTAACAAGTTTTTCTGAGTAAAGGTGAGAGACAAGAAGAATGTCAGGGAAACAGGTTATATAAGTCAAATTCTATTGTTGCTAATGTCATAATTTATTCAAGATATTATCAAGCCCCCAGAATGTACATAGTGCATATGAATGTTCTAGTGCTCTCTTTTCTGTGAGTATAATGAACAAGACATCAGAAGACATGAGCATTGAGAGGGCTGAGTTTCAGTATAAATATCAAATTGGTATAGAGGAATGAACTGGGTTGTCCAAGATCCCACCCAACAGAGAATGGATATAATCGATATTTTTATGTATATATTTTTTTTTTTTTTGAGACAGAGTCTCGCTTTGTTGCCCAGGCTAGAATGAGTCCTGTGGCGTCAGCCTAGCTCACAGCAACCTCAAACTCCTGGCTCAAGCAATCCTCCTGCCTCAGCCTCCCAAGTAGCTGGGACTACAGGCATTCGCCACCATGCCCGGCTAATTTTTTGTATATATATATTAGTTGGCCAATTAATTTCTTTCTATTTATAGTAGAGACGGGGTCTCGCTCTTGCTCAGGCTGGTTTCGAACTCCTGACCTCGAGCAATCCGCCCGCCTCGGCCTCCCAGAGAGCTAGGATTACAGGCGTGAGCCACCGCGCCCGGCTAATCGATATTTTTGAGTAGAAAGCATGCAGGTGTGTCTGTACATCTGCTTGTTTACTCCCACATAGACACTCCCACATATCTCCAGTCCAACCAGTAAGCTCGTTGTCTGTCTCTGAGTTCTCTGTTCCTTCTACAGAAACAGGATTCTTTCCCTTAAACTCACTCCTTAACCTTGGGTAAATTGGTATATAACTAGGATGCAAACCTATGTCTTCATACCACATCTTCCATCTCACTGTGCTATATTTCACTGAGCTTATACCCTCTCTTCAATGGGCTAGATACTTTTTCAGCTCTTGGTCTTTTCTCTGTTAGTATCATCTACCTGTAATGCCATTCCTCACCATCTATCTACCTGGCATGCTCACCTTTCGCCCTTAGGTTGAAACCTGCCTGTCTCCCCATCTAAGTTGATGTACGTACACATTACTTCTGGCACTTGTCACATTTATACCCTATTACTTTTATGGTCAACTGTGAGTACTTCACTTCCTTGACTAGACTGGAAACTTGTTAATTGTAGGGGGTGTGTTGTGTGTGCTTCCGTTTCTGGGTTTTCCATTGCATCAAACACTGTGGTCCTTGGCATGGGTTAGACACTCAACAGATATTTACTGAACAAACAAAGACAAATGGCAAAAAAATCAAACCCTCAACATTCTTTAAAAAAAGTTCAGTGAATAGAGTTACCAGGACTGCCAGGCCATAGTTATGTTGCCATTTTTTACCCCCCCACATGCTATCCTAAATAAAAGACAAATGAAACCGCAGATTTCCAAAATGTCAAAAGATGAATCTAAAGAACAGTGAGGTTGCCCTGATTATATTTGATTACATTTCTGTCTACTGAGAGACATGTGTATATGACTCAGCTTTTGTCCAAGCAGCAGTGCTTTTGTTCTATTCTGAATCCATGGGGGAAAAGATGAGTTTTTGATAAAACAAAGATCTTGGCTTTTTGTCTCAAATGGGGGATAGGAAGGTATTATAGAGATTAGGAAACACAATGTCTGGATTCCAGTGCCTACTCTGGTTCTATCCCTGTCTAGTTTTATGACCTTGAACATGTCCTTTCCTCTGTCTGGGCCTTAGTCTCCCCAGATATAACGTGAGGGAGCTGAAGTAGTTAATTGTCAGTGCCTCTTGTAGTCAAGCACAGTAGAATGGAATTCCAGGTTGGCATTGAGGAATAATTCCTTTTGATGACATATGGCTCAACCTTCAGCTCTTAATTGGCCTATCATCATGATCACAAGCACCTGATTATTCACACATTTTTGAATATATGAATTGCATAAGGCTGTTCAGTGATGGTGAAAATTGGGTCCTAAATATTCTATCAGATGTATATGTAATGTAACCTGTTCAGGATCTCATTAGAGTGTAAAATGATATGTGAAATATGCATGCAGTGAGAAAGACTTAGAACATTATGGTAGGGAGTAATACAATGTGATTTTTATGAGCTAAAGATGATGGTACAGTAAGAGCTCCAGTTATATGAAGCCTGGCGCTGGAGTATGTTGTCCTGTGTCCAGAAAGGAAAACCATAAAGAATGTTTTGCTTTCACTGTTGTATTTCTATGTTCACAGAATCAACTGTTTCACTCAGAATGGGAACACATGGCTTGATATTAGTCCCTCTGCTCAAGTCATTTTGACTCCTCACCACTCCAGTTATATTTATATTTATGCATATTTTATTATTCTTTTACCACACCAGTGCCACAAAGGGAAATTGTATTACTTTAAAAATGTTCCCCAGAATCCTCTTATTTCTCGTCAGAGAAAATAAAAACATTTATCGCACATAAACTCAGTTCAGAAAATGTGAATATAACACTGTTCCCAAAACTACTTTCTTCTTTGAATGTCAGTTGTCCACACGACAGCTTTCTTGGCCTCCTACCTCCAGGGCCTTCAGACCCTTCTGCTGCTGGGCTAGTACGCGGAATGGGGCCATCTACCTGGCAAAGTAAAAAGAGCTTCCGTTCTCACTCTGCTATCTGGGACCTTGATTCCTGTTCTACCACTCAGCAGCTATGTGGGTGCTGGGAGGATATTTCACTTCTCCAGATCCTAAGCTCCTCAATGGTAAGAGAGAGATGATTATATCCACTTCTTGATATGGCTAGAATAATGAGATAGTATGCACAGAGAAACTCTAACACAGAGAGGGTGACACTTAGTAGGTGCAGGTTTACTTCCCCTTCTGTAGATGGTCCAAGGTCTCTGAAGCATCTCAGTTTCTTCACTGGTTTATCTCTTTGCTATGCTTCCACCAAAGGGTCTTCTACTGCACTAGTAAGGAGAGGAAAATGGTCTGTAGTCATCATTCAGGATCCCATTCAATTCAGCAAGGCCTCAGATCGCTACTCAACAGTCTCTACGGCACTGTGATGTCAGATTTCTTCTCTTTTTCATGCTATTGTTGTTTCATTGTCTCCTACAAAACATAGTGTAGAAAGAGTCCTGAAGTGGGACCCAGCAGCCCTGGATTCCTATCCTAACTCTCAGATTAACCTGTTCTTTGACCCATGGTATGTTCTTCTACGTATTTAAATGATAGCCCCATCCCTTGTGTCTTGCCAGAGCTACATAGATTATTCAGGTCCATTCACTTATGCTTTAGTTTACCGGACATTCAAGTGATGAAGCCCATCATTTTTTTTGTGTTTCCTTTTCTGGAATTCAGAGTTTATATGTTCTCACCATCACCCATTAAATAGTAACCAGATAACATTTCCAAGCCTGGCTGATCTACAGGCCCTTTGAAGGCTGGTCTTCCTTCTTGAAAATGATAATTCAGTTCATTCACCTAATATCTCAGAGTATGCAGAGTATCTTCATTTATTCATTGGAATTGAAGTCTCAACTGAAGATGAGGATTCTTATCCACATTTTAGAGATGACGAAATGGGCTGAGAATATGATTTGCCCAAAAGTTCTATGGTAGGTGCTGCATAGCCTAGATTTCAAGCAGCATCTTTCTCCCAGACCAAGGTCCTGGCCTGAATGTGAATGTGACTCCCAATCCAAGTTAGAATGTCTGTGCACTCATTATTCCCTAAGCAAATCTAGCTTTTCTTGCATAAGAATAAAATGGGATTTTTAAATATTTTTTAAACCTATGGGATCTGTATTCCCCTCATTTTCTAGTATATTTTTTAAACTTTAAATTTCTTGGTAATCTCAGAAGACATTTTACTCCAGAGTAAAAATTCACCATTACCATTGGCTTCTTCTGTAGAGCTTGGTAGGGAACATTTTTTTCATTGTGATTGTTGAGAGAAGAAGTCCACACAATACCTGAATGTATAATACATTATCTCACATACTGTCTCGGTAGGCAGTTGCTGTAAAGGAAAATACATTAGTTTTAATAAGCAGCCTTGATTTTATTCTCTCCTGTCTTTAATGGAATTCCATCTTGTACTTACTAATCCACTGAGCTTGTCAGTACACATCCCTGTCATTTCTCAAAAATGTGCAGAAATGGCAGGGGTAGAAGGTGCACTGGACTGAAAGTCACAAGAGCAGATTCCTAATCCTTCTCTTCCACCAAGCATTTGACTTTGGCAAATCACTTCTCTTCTCTGAGCATCCAGTTCACTTTTTCTTTTTTTCTTAGGGTTTCATGCCTTAGGTTTAACAGTTCACCTTTTATAAAACATTGAACTAGACCATTTCTAAGGTTCTTTTCAAGTCTGATAAATTCTCCAGCATATTTTACTTCCTAATTTATTAGATTACTGTTCTTCAACTTTTAAAAAATTTTTTTTCAAGGAAATACTTACTGCATACAAGGTTAAGAGGCTTTACTTATTCCACAGATATTTGTTAGCACTGACTGTGAAACACAATTAAAGTATAATAGTATAATAGAAGTTTAGAAGTTGAGAAGAGGGCGGCTTGGGCCAAATTTGCAGGGTCTCTACAGTATGTACTGTCCGTGTTCATGCACACACGGGCACACACACACACACACACAGTTCTTTCCATGATCTCCTGACCACTGGTTGCTCTTTTTACTTCAGCCAGCAGAGAGATAAACTACCAAGATTAAGTAGATTTGCACATATGAGTAGGAACTCCACAAAAAAAATGGGGAAAATCAAGTGTATCAGCACGTTTGATTTATATGAGTATTGTTTTCAGTTGTAACAGTTTATCTTCCCTGTTGGCTTTGACTTCCTGCAGGACAAGACTTTTGACATATTCATTCTTGTATTTCCATCAAGCATGGTTTCACCATAGTTGGTGCTTGGTAGCAGATGCTTGCTTGTTGGACTAAATTGCTGCTTATTTTAATCAGCCCTAGGGAGCAAGGAAGAGATATATATATATACACACATATATATATATGTGTATATATATATATATATAAAATAACTAAGAGAGGTGTTTTATTTATTTTATTTTATTTTTTTATGAGCTAACCAATAACAAAATAAAACTGCATCAAAAGAATTGACAGCCTGGATCTGTAATCTGCCTGACCTGACAATTAAAAGAACGTATTACTGTGTCAGCCTGCCAGATGGATCTTCTCCTTGAAATGTAACGTGCAGCGCTTCTGAATGTGATTCAAGTGCAAGCTTCCTTTTCTCTCCCCTTCATGTTTGTTGAGTTTGAGAAAGAAGCAGTTTTATTTGAACTAAACCCACTCATTTCAAGTGTGTTTAATGACAGCAGTATGTGACAGATAAAATAAAATCCTACGGCCTCATTCGATGTTTGTTTTAATTTCAGACCTTAGCAAGGAGACAGAGAGGATAAAACAGTGTGGTTCAAACAGAGGAGTTGAAAACAAATGATCTATTATCACAAACTTGGCAATTTTTCTCCAGGGAAATTTGGAAGGTCATATAATAACAATAATAATAAAAGTAATAGTTGAGATTTAAAGAGTGCCCAGCCATTTGAAGAATGGCTTTATGGTCACTATCGTATCAAGACTGTGAATTTGCCTAGCCAGAAACTATTATCTTTGTATCACACACAAGGTTTAATAGTTGCACCCAATACTACTTATGTGATAGAACTGGGCTACACGCCTGGTCCTGTTGATTTCAAATCCATGACTCTTCCACTTCTCTGTGCTGGCTCCCCAGTCAGCCATGTATGCAGTATATTGGAGAACACAGCAAGCATCCTGTGCTTTAACTTTATTGAAACATAGATATCCTTGGAGCATGCAAACAAGTCATCACAGCGGATTCCACCAATCAGAAGTATAGAACATAAAAACCCTCCCTCACTACCCACTTTAATGCTCCTCCCTCCCAACCACCACTCTTTTTCCAAAGAGTAATCACCATTGTCTTTTTGTTGTGCATCTTTCCAACACATTTATGTATATGTTTACATATATGTATATAGATAAATGTGGTATTATAACATTATCTATTTTCTCCAGTTCATTCCTTTCTTCTAGATCTTTACATATCTGTAAAGGGGATATTATTATTCACACTCATTACTGTACCGTTTAACCTCATATACATTGGTGGGTTTTAGCTGTTCTTTATTATAAACAATGTTAAGACGAGCTTCCTTGCATATCTATCTTTGTATGGATATGTATTTGGATTCTACATGTCAATCTAGAATTGGAATTGTGTGTGTGTGTGTGTGTGTGTGTGTGTGTTTGAGGTTTATCAGAAGTCAGTGTGGACCACCATCACAAATGTTAGAATTCTCATTTTAGCTCATGTTACCAGCCTGAGCTTCCTCTGCTTAGTTTCTTGGGGCTGTGTTATTCAGACCAATCCAGACACTTCTCCAAACAGACACTTGTGGCCAGGAGAGTAAATGTTAGGGAGGTTATTTTCCATGGCACTGTGGTTTGGATACAGGCATTCAGTGTGGAAGAAGAGTAGGGTATTCTTGTGACAGTTTTGTTTACTTAAAACAGCCACCACTCTTTGCTGAGATAGAATAAGGTATTTAACGCAATAAAAATATCTACCATAATTTAAAAATGCAAATGTAGCAATGCACTAAAAAATACCTTTAGCTTATTTTTTGTTAAGAAACAAGTGTTATGCATAATCAGGCTTTAAAAATATATAATTGAATTTTCTGTACTGATTATATGATATGAAGGTTCAGAGAGTCAAGTCCACCTTCCAAGCCATCCTGCCTCTTTCCACCATTCCTAGCTGGTCATATTGAAGGAAATGGATAGGGGATAAAATCTGAAGATGTAGGTTTGTAAGAGAATAGAGCCCATCTGAATAGCTTATATGAAATTGTACACTGCAGAAGAGCATCCACACGGATCATTCCTAAGTCACAGATAATGTGTTCTTGTGCTTTGTAAGCAGAGAGACACAAAATAAACTCTCCCATCCTTCCATTTTATGTTATTTAATTTTTTCATTCTGTTAATAGGCTTAGTCATTTTTTCAACCATAATATACTAGTCTGGGCCAGAGTCCTGTTTGTCTAAGTTCTCTTAGAATAAAGAAATTGTTTCTTGGGTATGTTTTAGTTAAGTCCTTTCAGGTTGCAGGAATCCAAGACATGCTTAAAGTTACCTCAGATGACTTTAGATGAGGAGAATTTATGGTAAGTACACAAAGAGAAGGAAAGTTGTCCCAAACCCATGTTAGCAGCTAGACAACCACGCCTCATGGAGACGTGGAATATCATTGCGGACACAACAGCGGCTGATTTTGTTGTCCCTCAGAAATAAACATCCAGTGTTTCCTGTCCAGTGGATTGCAGCTGGACAAAGACTTAGCTTCCCTTAGATTTTCCTTCTGTTTCCTATTGCTGTTCCGGTTGGCGACTCTGTTTAGTCTTCTTTTGGCCACCAGGATGTTCCTTATGTTATGTCCTTTGCTGCCTTCGGGCTCCTTCATACCACTCTGTGTGTCTCTTGGTTTCACTCCATTTTAGCCCTGCTGCCAGCTCTTTACATTTGGGCATGTGCTTGTACTCAAATGCCCGAAGCAATGGGACCATTATTGGAGCTAGTTCTTCTCCATCCAGTTCAAGTTGGGAAGGAATTCTTCCTGTGGTCCTCTGGTCTGGTTTTGTTTCAATTTCTGATCCAATTAGTTGTGGCCAGAGTTCAGAATTACCCATTGCAAAGCTGTGGCAATGTATCTTTTTTATTTTTTATTTGCATGTTTTCATGGAGTACACTTACAATTTTAGTACATTGATAGATTGTACTGTAGTGAAGTCAGGGTCTTCAGTGCACCTGTCACTGAAGCAACATGCACTGTACCCACCAAACAAGCTCCCATTATCCACCCCCTCCCACCTTCCACCCCTCTGAATCTCCCTTTTCCATCAGTTCACACTCTGTTTGCATGTGTACGCATTATTTAACTCCCACTTATAAGTGATAACATGCAGTATTTGTCTCTCTGTGTCTGAGTTGGTTCACTTAAGATAATGGCCTCCAGTTCCATCCATGTTGCTGCAAAAGACATGATTTCATTCTTTTTTATAGCTGAATAGTATTCCATTGTGTATATAAACCACATTTTCTTTGTCCAAACCTCTGTTGATAGACACTTAGGTTGATTCATATCTTTGCTATTGTGAATAGTTCAATAAACATATAACTGGAGGTATCTTTTTTCTATGTCGATCTCTTTTCCTTTGATTAGATACACAGTGATGGGATTGCTGGATCGTATGATAGTTCTATTTTTAGTTTCTTGAGAAATCTTCATACCGTTTTCTCTTGAGGTTGCACTAAGTACCATGTTCCACTAGTACTTAGTTTTCATTCTGGTTTTAAAACTGTTTATCTGTAAAACTATAATCTCTATTCCTACCAGAGAAAAGATGTCCTTCTTCTCTGCATCCTCACCATCATTTGTTATTTTTTGTCTTTTTAATAAAAGCCATTGTGATTGTTTTAAAATGATGTCTCATTGTAGTTTTAATTTGCATTTCTCTGATGATTTTTGATGTTGGGCATATGCTTGTTGACCATTAGTCTTCTTTTGACAAATTTGAGTGTGATAGAAAGAGCATTCTATGTATTTCTATATCATAGTGAGAAATTATGAATTCAGGGTAAACCATATATCTGAGGCTGGAGCTTAACTGAACCCAGATATTTCCAAGTTATCAAATTCTGTAACTTGGAGATCTGCTTCTCTCGCTTTCTGACTGCCTCTCACCCTGATCCATGTTCCACTAGTGCTTAGTTTTCACTATAGTTTTAAAACTGTTTATATATAAAGCTATAGATTTCTTATAAGCAGAATTAACACAGCAGTAGGCCCATTAGAAAGCACTTGTAAGATATTGTTAGGCTTTGATAACTTTTAAGAGGCCTTATTCTGTTTCTGACCATTACAAGCTAACATTTCTAGGAGTTTTTTAAAATACTGAATAGGATTTTTGCTTGTTCATGAATACGTTGTCAAGTACATGTTGTATCTTACTGTAGCAAGGAAATTTAAAGAACAAAATAGAATAAAACATTTGATAGTAAAATAGTAAAAACCTGCAATATTTGATGACTCAAAAGGGACCTTTACCTTTACTGTACTTCAAGATTATTTTTATGCACATCTACTATTGGAAAATGTATAGAAGTTCCTTTACTCACAAATGTTCAAACTATTGTCAGTGTGGACTGGGAGGTTTGCCAGGCTATGCAAGTCCTCTCTGCCTGCCACAAAGAGATGAAGGATTGTACAGTGTCACTTAGGGCTTAGAATTTTGGAACAGCTTTTAGTTCTTAACTTGTGTGAGAGTGAAAAGAAGCTTTCATAGTTAATAGGAACTTTCGTATGATAGGAAAATGGACTAACAAAATTTAACTCTATATTCTCAGTAACTTTTCAGCTATCCAATGTCTTTGATAAGGGAAAATTTAGAAAATTATACAATGATGTTTTTCAGTCTTCTCTTTTTTTTAATGAAAATGATCATCGATAGCAACTGTGTTATCTTTTTTATCTGTGTCATATTTCATATGTTAGTTGTATTAATATTATCTATTTCTCATCACCTTTCCAAAAAAACTCAGTTTTTCTTTTTTTTTTTAAAAAAAAAAACAAACCTCAACTATGATTAACCAAACCATTCTATTCAATTATCAACTCTCAGTCAAATCACAGTCGCATCCCTAAGGTTGTCGTATGTGTTGCTTTTGGTCCTCTTCCCTCTTTTTCTTTCCAACATTCATCCCATACCCCTAGATGTTTCTGCTTGGTTCAAAAAGCCATGTGCTCTCACTGTGTAAATTTTACCAAGATTACCAATAATCATATTCAGGAAGCTGACAATAATATATGCTTGAGTCATGTTATGTCTAATATCATGCTGTGGGATATGATGCCAAGGTAGATCTCCATTTGGTTTTTAATTAGTCAGCAACACTTACACCCACTAAGCTCAGAGCAAGGCGTGGAGGGTGGAGAAGTTGGAGAAAGGTTATCTACAAACAAATACACTATCACTTCCATAATAGCTTAAGGTATATTTATGAATACAGAAAACAGAGAAATGAAAGAAGAAGACTTAAAAGCAAAATCAAAATGAGTACAAATTGGTCTTGTATAAACCAAGTTATATAAATGCAAAGAAGATGCAAATTATAAAAACTTGAAGTGTTTAAAACTGCTGTCTTTCTACTTTTATTTTCATAAGACTTTGCCATGAGAATTCTTAGAGCTCAGAACATCATACACTTCAGTGAGGAAACTTTATGAGTTCAATTGTATCATTTAGAGAAGGAAATCTAACTCTTGGTATTTTATGGGCTTCTGAGAGTTTAAGCTATAAAGTTTTATGAGTCTCTGTTAATCTTTTCTCATCATCATTAAAGCTTGTTATATAACCTTGAACAAGTTACTTAACCTCTCTGTGCCTCAATTTCCATATCTTTAAAATGGGAATGATAATAGGACCCTAATAGTATAGTTAAGAATATTAAATGTATAATACTGTATTATTTATATTTTATGAAGCATCTCTTTCCCACAGTTTAATTTCTTAAAGATTGAAATGCATCCTATAGTCGATATGATAAGAAACCATTGTGATATGGATTGACTTTCACCAGTTATTTCTTTCTTAGTGATCAGAAAAATAATTATGTGTCTCATAATCAAAGAAGTGTAAAGTGCTTAGAACAGATTCTGTCACACAATTGATCTTACAGAATTACACTGTTATCATTATTGCCTGAGTACCATATTTTTGGTTTATAAATCTTTTCCCTGATCTCATTGCTTCTACATTATGAGGCTGATATGGCTTATGATTCCTACTCTTTATTTGAGTAAATAGAGCCTGGAAAACTTGTCAGAGATCAAATAACTGCTAAGTGAAAGACCTAGGTCATGAGCTAATGTTTTTATTTATTCTGCATTTATTGCACCTTTATTGAGCCCTACTGTGTTGTGTGAACTCTGGGTGCTAGCGATGAGGCAGTAATAACTCAGGAAGATGAGGTTTTCCTCTGACTGACCGTAATTGGAACAGAGGTTAAGGGAATATTAAGACATCAACAATAAGGCAGCAAACAAATTCATGGAGTGAAACAAGACACAAGGTGTAGATGGAGGTATCTGGCATGATGATTGCTAGGAAGGTCATGCAAGTCTTCCCTGAGGAGTTGACTTCTGAAGTGAAACTTCAAGGTCAATGTGCAGTATCTTTATATTGAGAACTTACACTTGCAGAACAGTGCCTGTGCCTGAGGCAGGAATAAACTTGGACCTTTTAAGGAACTGGAATGAGCCAGGGGAAGCGAGGGGTATAGATGCATGCAGTCTTAAGAGAGGAAGACAAATAGCTGTGATTTTAGGCTTCAAATAGCAGATGCTGAGTTTTGTCTGGGGAGCAAAAGATTTGGGTATTCTCTAACATAACTTACAAACTAGTGTGTTTTAGGTGCTTTAGTGAAATCCTTGCATTTTGGAGAGAGATGTGAGCATGTGGATGGTTTTATCCTCTTTTTTAGATGAATACAATGAAGGGCAAAGATATGAAATAATATTCTCTAGTTAGTTTTCTAATGACATATGGTGCTAGTGATATCTAGTTGAGTTACATACTTACTCCTGGGTGTCAATTTTGCAGACTTTTTTAAAGCTTAAAATCTTCCAAATGGAAATTTCCAATACTAGTAATTCTTAAGTGGTAACTCTTCACACTCTGTGGAATTGTTCCATAAAAGAAATCATTAGTGATTTTTTTTCTACGTCTGTGGTTCTTTGATATTGCCTCTTTTGACATCAGCTGTTTAGAAATATCAATTCTGTCTTGAAATAGCCCATCAAATAATGACTCATATCAAGCTAAGAGTTTATTTATTCCTCTTCTCATGCATATCAACACCTGTTTAATCCAAGTGTATAAAAAAACTGGTGATCTATTTTTTTCCAAGTATAGCTTTCATCACCAGTAGTTGGTGCTTGCATAGTCCATAGTTAGTACTCATAACTAAATCTGACTTCAGTGATGACAAGAATCTTTCTAAGTTAGATATCATTAATGATATTGATTAGAGAAAAGGCATTCTTTGGGGATCTTACCTGGATGATTTGGGGTAATTCCCTTGTTTTACTGTACCCAATTCCTCATTTATAAAGTGTGGATGTTCAAACACATGAATCTTTTAGCTCTATGATTTGCTATGTCATTATAAATTTACCTGCCAATGAGGTTTATATAAATTGATCATTCGTAGAAAGTGGTTCAGTGGCTCAGAACCTGGCATAAAATTTTATTTTTATTAAGTTTTAGCAAGCATAATTGAGTATCTTATAAGTACCAGACTCCCCAATGGGGACACAAGCATGTAAGGCTTCTGTTCAGTCACTGAGAAGTTAAACTACAGTGAAAATGATGGACTGGTATCTCAGATTAAAAAACACAAAACAAAAACAATAGCAAGTTTTTGAGATGCAATTTATTATACTTACCTTTCAATTAGCCAACTCAAATTATTTTTAAAGGAGATGATCAATACATTCTTTCAATAAATATTTATTGAGCACCTGACATGTGCCAGAGTTTTTGGTGCTAGCGATATAGAGATTGGCAACAACAGTTCTATAAAACCTAACCCATCACAAAATGTACATCAACAGATAATTTTCTACATGGTGCTATAAATCAATATTCAGGGTCAGCAAAGGGTACTCTGGAAACACATTGGAAGGACAAAGCAAACCTAGTCTTGGAATACTTGAACAGGTTTCTGAGAGGTAGTCATTTTAAGCAGAGATCTGTGTGCAGCCATATCACTGTGAATGTACCTGATCTTGTCTAAACAGAGATCTAACAATCCTGTAGGAGTTTGCTAGGTTGCCAGCCTGGGCAAAATAGAAAGGGGAGAGTTTTTCTGAAAGAGGAAAGAAAATATGCCAAGGCTCACAGATGAGCCATAGGTAATGTGCAGCAACTCAGTATTGTTAGGATGTTCAAGACTTTGTGAGAGGGACATTTGCTGCTGGGCTTGAAGGGTGAAGAGTCTATGAAGATGCACTTCAGTAGACATGGGTATGTCTCATTATGAGGTCACAGAGAAGGATGAGGTCAACTAGATGATGTGACATTTGAGTTGGGTCACAAAGGATGCATAGTTTTTTGAGGCAGGCCACAATCTAGGCAGAAGGAATTGAAATTGTACAAGAAGGACATGTGTAAAGGAATAGTGTTTTCAGCTGGGTGAGGAATTTGAAGTATCTGAAAAATGGAGTAAGTAGCGTAGAGAAAGAATATAGCCAAAAGAGTACATTGGTGAGGGTTGGGAGGGCAGCTTATAATTGGATTTGATGCAATTCAGTGACTTTGTATACTGTGCACATTATCCTGTCAGCAGCTGGGAGCAGTAGGGGGCAGCAGTTTGGGAGAATGGACCATTGAAGGTTTTAAGAAGAAATGAGAAGTCTAGTTTAGAAAGATAACTCTGGAAAGCTAGGAGTATATATTGTGTAGGATAGTGCTTATCTAGCCAGAATTTTATATAGAATTCTATTTATATATTTGACCCTTTGCAGCAATAGCCAATTTTTCTGATATTAAGGAGTTATAATTAAATAAAATATATGGACCGATAACCAATGTTTATTGAGAAATTACTATATCACTTTCATTTATTAATTCACTTGATTCTCTCAGTCACCCATTGTGGTAGGCTACTATTTCCCTCTATTTTACAAATGAGGAAATTGTGACCCAGAAAGGTGTGTGTAACTCGCCGATAGACTATGTGGCAGAGCTGGTGTTTGAGCTAAAGGCAGTGTGGCTCTGAAGCATAAATATGTGAATTGATGGTTGAAGGCACAATTAAAAATACTAATGGTCCCCGTGTTAGTGAAGAGGGATATTGGGCCAAGAGTTCTTGTTTGTTTTATTTTACAATTCAGTGATTTATGATTTATTTATAGTGCTGTGCAATCATTACCTCAATTTAATTTTAGAACATTTAGAAATCTCATGCTCATTGGCTTCCCATACTCACCCCAACCCCAGATAACCTTAAATCTACCATTAGTGGTAATCAGTTTGTAAATGAATGGTGACTTCAGTTTAATGGCAGTTTGTTTTTGAGTAGTAGCAATCTGATAGCCTTACTCTAATTCAGGAGTATAACATAGTTTGTTTGAACTTTTAATTTCTAGCTTCTGCATGCAATTAGTGTACTCTATTCATAATTTGGGGCAGAGAGGATAAAAGTGCCAGGCCCTGTGTTAGTCACTGGTCACACACACATGAGTAAGACTGCCCCAAGGCCCCACCCTGGAGTTCTTTTCCTGTCTTGTAGAGGGAGGCAGATACACAGATATACTGTAGAACAGCATTGGAGAATGAAATTCTTCTAGAAATCCTGATATATTTGGTGAAGGACTTGTATTAAACTTCTTTCTGCTGGAAGCCATTGAATTGTTTTTAAAAATTTAGTATGTATGCAGCATTTGGAATGCTTGGCATTTTGAGAATAAAATCCACATCAATTTAAAATAAAATAAAACTTTCCATCCAGAATAGAGTAGTAATTGCCAAACATAAAATAGCCCAGCTGTGGAGTGGCTTAAAGGACAATTGCTCTCAGGCAGATAGGACCAAATAGGACACTGCTACGTAAATAACTGTAATGCCTAAATTAGTGTACCTATTTGGTAGCACATATATCTGAAATGGCTTCATGTAAAAATTGCAAATGCACCAGATTTAATAAATCTAAGTATTTCTTTCTCTTCTTCCCTCAGTCCCTAGTTAAAAATAAAGTCTGCCTGCTTCATTTTCCTATGTGCTAGCTAGTAGGATTAACTGGCGTTCTCAACAGGAAAGCAGTAGATACAGTAGACGACACTGTGTGGTGTTTGAAAGCCCGGTAGAGATAATTATACAGTCACTCCCACTATATTACTTTTCAAAGAAACTGAGCCTAATATTCTCCTCCTAAGCAATTTAACCAACTTCTAAAAAAAAGTATACGATATTATTTAGAGAATGAAATAGTTACTGTATATAATCAAGAGGGAGAATTATAGCAAATTATTATACTCATTTGATAAGTGTATAAAGAGCTATGCTTAAAGCTTTGTATAGTACCTTCTAAGTAATTGTTCAGTTTTGCTAACTGTCCTTAAAAAGGAGAAGAGATAAAGAACTGCTAAAAAAAAAATCAATTGTTATACTTGTTCAGTCAGGTTTTCCCTCTGGGCAAAGATTAAGTCTAATTTTATGCTCCATGAGGATCAAGCACACATTTGGCCTCCAAATGTTTAATAATGGTGATTTTTTTGCCTTTCCAACATTGATATTCATGTATAGATACCAATATGAGACTAAATGCAATAAAAGTGTATTTTATGATCTGCCACATATATGGGCTGGTAGGTAAAGATGTTATACATCTGTGTTCACTGCACATATATCCCAGTATTTTCAAAAGCTAGAACTATATGCAAATCTTTCTAATACCTTTTTCTAAAATCACCAAAAAAGAGTCCCTGAAATATAAATTGTCTACATATTTCAGAAATGAGCTGGCAGGAATATTAGGGCCAATTTCCCTTTGGTTTACTTTAAAAAAATAAACAACCCAGTGTGTAAACTGTATGAGACTTAAGTGTTTGAGCACTTTTTCTAGAATTTGTGATTCTTGTGTCCCCACCATCAAAAATAAATAAATACAAAATTAAAAGCTAAACTAGGCCAGGCGTGGTGGCTCACACCTGTAGTCTTAGCACTCTGGGAGGCCAAGGTGGGAGGATTGGTTGAGCTCAGTAGTTCAAGACTATCCTGAGCAAGAGCGAGATCCTGTCTCTACTATAAATAGAAAGAAATTAGCCAAACAACTAAAAATAGAAAAAAATTAGCCGGGCATGGTGGCACATGCCTGTAGTCCCGGCTACCAGAGAGGCTGAGGCAGGAGGATCGCTTGAGCTCAGGAGTTTGAGGTTGCTGTGAGCTAGGCTGACACCACAGCACTCTAGCGCGGGCAACACAGTGAGACTCCATCTCAAAAAACAAATAAAAAAATACAAGCTAAACTAATTACTGTTAGGAGAAGCCATATACCATAGTTGCTAAGAGTGTTTACCCTAAAGATGCCAGGCTACCTCAGATGGAGGACCCTGTATCCTCCACTTGCTAGCTGTGTAGCATTCATCAAGCTGCTAAGTCTCTCCATGCCTCAGTTCCTGATTTCACAATGGCTGTCATATTGCAGGACCTACCTCATATAGCTGTGAGGTGTGAATCAGTAATATACATATATCAGTAAAGCTCACGCTCTCTCTCTCTCTCTCTCTGTCTCTCTCTCTCTCTCTCTCTCTCTCTCTCTCTCTCTCTCTCTCTCTCTCTCATACTTACATTTCCAAGAACCATATTTATTCACATACTTAACATTTCTAATTATTGTTAGGTCGCAATCATGATGTGGTTGTCATTGTCAGCACATGGAAATCAAAACTTGCTGACTGTTGAGGTGAACGGCTTAGGAGAAAATCCTGGAGACAATAATGGACACCTCTCTTTATCATACTTTTGAGGTCCCAGAGGACAGTTTTATGGGGAAAAATGTAGAACTCTCATGATTCTCAGTTGAAAACTGATTCAAAGGTTTGAACTATAAATGTAAAAGAATTTTAGGAATGCTGTCATTTGTTTAACTTAAATTTTTCTTTATATATGTGCAGAGGGGTGAAACATGACGAAAAACTTATCTGTAATTAATTTTAAGTCATTTCTTTTGGCAAATATAAATATTCTAGTAACAAAGTGCTATGTCATAATTTAAATGCCAATAATTTTGCTTCCAGTGGTGTAATAGCTAATGGTGCATTTTATAATAAGTGGCATCTTTTATTTGATGGGATATTGTAGTAAGCACTTAGTATATGTTAAATTTTTCATTAGTATTTGGGTTAATGTTGGTAGGTACATTATCAACGTTAAGGCTCCTAAAGCTTTTTTTTTTTTGTTTTTGTTTTTTTTTTTTGTTTTGTTTTTGTTTTTGTTTTTTTTTTATCTTTTTTTTTTTTTATTTTGGCATATTATGGGGGTACAGATTTTAAGGTTTCAATAAATGCCCATTCCCCCCCTCCGCCCAAAAGTCTGAGTCTCCATCATGACCATCCCCCAGATGGTGCACATCTCACTCACTATGTATGTATATACCCGCCCCCCTCCCCCCTCCCACCTGCCCAATACCCTATTACTGTAGCACCTATGTGTCTACTTAGGTGCTACTCAGTTAATACCAGTTTGCTGGAGAATATATCTGGTGCTTGTTTTTCCATTCTTGGGATACTTCACTTAGTAGTATGGGTTCCAGCTCTAACCAGGAAAATATAAGGTGTGCTATATCACCATTGTTTCTTAGAGCTGAATAGTACTCCATGGTGTACATATACCACATTTTATTAATCCATTCTTTGATTGATGGGCACTTGGGCTGTTTCCACAGCCTTGCAATTATGAATTGTGCTGCTATAAACATTCGAGTGCAGGTGTCTTTTTTGTAGAGTGTCACTGGATCATTTGGGTAGATGCCCAGCAATGGGATTGCTGGATCAAATGGTAGATTCACTTGTATCGCTTTAAGATATCTCCATATTGCTTTCCACAGAGGTTGAACTAGTTTGCAGTCCCACCAGCAGTGTAGCAGTGTTCCTCTCTCTCCGCAACCACGCCAGCATTTATTGTTTGGAGATTTTTTGATAAAGGCCATTCTCACTGGGGTTAAGTGATATCTCATTGTGGTTTTGATTTGCATTTCCCTGATGATTAGAGATGTTGAGCATTTCTTCATATGTTTGTTGGCCATTCTTCTGTCTTCTTTAGAAAAATTTCTGTTCAAGTCCTTTGCCCACTTTTTAATGGGGTTATTTGATTTTTTCTTCCTAATTTTCGTGAGTTCTAAGTATATTCTAGTTATCAGTCCCTTATCGGATGCATAGGATGCAAAAATTTTCTCCCATTCTGTAGGCTGTCTGTTTACTTTCATGACTATTTCTTTGGCAGTGCAGAAGCTTTGTAGTTTGATCATGTCCCATTTATTTATTTTTGTTGCTGCTGTGATTGCCTTTGGGGACTTCTTCATAAACTCTTTGCCCAGGCCGATGTCTAGGAGAGTGTTTCCAACTTTTTCCTCTAGAGTTCTAATAGTTTCATATCTTAGGTTTAAGTCTGTTATCCAGCGTGAGTTGGTTTTTGTGAGAGGTGAAAGGTGTGGGTCCTGTTTTAGCCTTCTACAGGTGGCTATCCAGTTTTCCCAGCACCATTTATTGAAGAGGGATTCTTTTCCCCAGCGTATGTTTTTGTCTGCTTTGTCAAAGATGAGATGGCTATATGAGGATGGTTTTATATCAGGATTCTCACATCTGTTCCACTGGTCAATATTCCTGTTTTTGTGCCAATACCATATTGTTTTAATTACTACAGCTTTGTAGTATAGTTTGATATCTGGCATATTAATGCCTCCCATTTTGTTTTTGTTGCCTAGAATTGCTCTGGATATTCGGGGTCTTCTTTGGTTCCATACGAAGCGTAAAATTACTTTTTCTATATCTGTGAAGAATGCTGATGGGATTTTAATAGGTATTGCATTGAATCTGTAGATCAGTTTGGGTAGTATAGACATTTTGATGATATTGAGTCTGCCGATCCACGAGCATGGTATGGATTTCCATCTGTTTACATCCTCTGCTATTTCCTTCCTCAGTGTTTCATAGTTCTCCCTGTAGAGGTCTTTTACCTCTTTGGTTAAATATATTCCTAGGTACTTTAATTTCTTTGTTGCTATTGTGAAGGGAATTGAGTCTTTGATTTGGTTCTCAATTAGATTGTTGTTGGCGTATATGAATGCCTCTGATTTCTGTGTATTAATTTTGTATCCTGAGACTTGACTAAATTCATTGATCAGTTCCAGGAGTTTCTTGGTTGAATCCTTGGGGTTTTCTAGATACAATATCATATCATCAGCAAACAGTGAAAGTTTGATCTCTTCTGCCCCTATTTGGATACCTTTGATTCCATTTTCTTGTCTGATTGCTGTAGCCAAGACTTCCAGCACTATGTTGAACAGAAGTGGAGATAGTGGGCAGCCTTGTCTGGTTCCAGTTCTAAGTGGGAATGATTTCAATCTTTCCCCATTCAGTATGATGTTGGCTATGGGTCTGTCATATATGGCTTGTATCATTTTTAGGTATGTCCCTTCTATGCCTATTTTCTTAAGTGTTCGTATCATGAAAGGGTGTTGAATTTTGTCAAAAGCTTTTTCTGCATCTATTGAAAGGATCATGTGGTCTTTGTTTTTGCTTCTGTTTATGTGGTGAATTGCATTTATAGATTTACGTATGTTGAACCATCCCTGCATCCCTGGGATGAAGCCCACTTGGTCGTGGTGGATTATTTTTTTGATAAGTGTCTGTATTCGGTTAGCTAAGATTTTGTTGAAAATTTTTGCATCTATATTCATTAGGGATATTGGTCTGTAGTTTTCTTTTTTTGTTGCATCCTTTCCTGGTTTTGGTATCAGAGTAATATTCGCTTCATAAAAGGTGTCGGGGAGGTTTCCATTCTTCTCGATGTTGTGGAATAGTTTCTGCAAGATAGGTACTAGTTCTTCTTTGTAAGTATGGTAAAATTCAGGTGTGAAGCCATCTGGACCGGGACTTTTCTTTTTAGGGAGATTTTTAATTGCTGTTTCTATTTCAGCTGTTGAGATTGGTCTGTTCAGGGAATCTATTTCTTCCTGGTTGAGCCTAGGGAGGCTGTGTGTTTCTAGAAATTTGTCCATTTCCTCCACATTTTCCAGTTTGTGTGCATAAAGATTTTTGTAGTATTCATAAATTGTATCTTGTATCTCTTTGGGATCAGTTGTGATATCTCCTTTTTTATTCCTGATGGAGCTTATTAGAGATTTCTCTTTTCTGCTTTTCGTTAGCTTAGCCAATGGCGTGTCAATCTTGTTTATTTTTTCAAAGAACCAACTTTTTGTTTTATTAATCTCCTGAATAGCTTTCCTGTTTTCAATTTCGTTTAGTTCTGATTTGATCTTGTTGATTTCACTTCTTCTGCTGGGTTTGGGGTTGGTCTGTTCTTCTTTTTCCAGCTCTTTGAGTCGTTTCATTAGATTGTCTATTTGTGATCTTCTTGCCTTTTGGTTATAGGCATTTATGGAGATAAACTTTCCTCTCAGAACTGCTTTAGCTGTGTCCCAGAGGAGTTGATAACTTGTCTCTCCATTGTCGTTTTCTTCATAGAAGTTTTTTATTTCCGTCTTGATTTCTTCATTTACGAAGTAATCATTTAGTAGGAGGTTGTTTAATTTCCACGTTTTTGTGTAGAAATGTGAGTTTCTGTTAGGGTTGATTTCTAGTTTTATTCCACTGTGATCTGAGAAGGTACATGGTATGATTTCTATTTTTTTAAATTTCTTGAGATTTTCATTGTGTCCTAGGATATGGTCAATCTTAGAGAATGTCCCGTGAGCTGATGAGAAGAACGTATATTCAGTGGATTTTGGGTAGAATGTTCTGTAGATGTCTGTCAGACCCAATTGTTCTAGAGTTTTGTTTAAGTCCATTATTTCTTTATTAATTTTCTGTTTGGAGGATCTGTCTCGTGCCGTCAGTGGGGTGTTGAAATCCCCGGCGATTATGGAGTTGCTATTAATCCATTTGCTTAGCTCCAGTAAGGTTTGCTTTATGAATCTGGGTGCCCCTAAGTTGGGTGCATATATATTTAAAATTGTTATCTCTTCTTGTTGGACTGTGCCCTTCACCATTATATAATGACCCTCTTTGTCTTTTACTACTTTTGTTGGTTTAAAAACTAAATCATCTGAAATTAGAACTGCCACACCAGCCTTCTTTTGGCTTCTATTTGCTTGGAATATTGATCTCCACCCTTTTATTTTTAGTCTATGTGCATCCTTGCAGGTTAAATGTGTTTCCTGAAGACAGCATATACTTGGCCTGTATTTTCTTATCCATTCAGCCAGCCTATGTCTCTTGAGTGGAGAGTTTAAGCCATTCACATTTATTGAGAGAACTGATAGGTAAGGTAGATTACTGATCATTCTGTTGGGTTGGATGTTGTTGCTATGATTTCTGTCTTGAGCCATTGTAATATCTGGCCTTTAATATCTTTGGGTTTTGGTTGTTTTTATATCCGTGGATTATTATTATGATGTTCCGTGCATAACGCTGTTTTAAGTACTTCTTGTAGGGCTGGTCTTGTCTTGGTGAATTCTCTGAGCCTTTGCTTGTCTGCGAATGTTTTTATTTCTCCTTCATATATGAAGCTTAGTTTTGCAGGGAATAAGATTCTAGGCTGGGCATTGTTTTGTTTCAAAAGAGTGAGAATGGGGCCCCAGTCTCTCCTTGCTTGTAAAGTCTCATTAGAGAAGTCTGATGTTATTCGAATTGGCTTTCCCTTGTATGTCACTTGCTTCTTTTGTCTTACAGCTCTTAGAAGGGCCTCTTTAGTTGATACTTTGGTCAGTCTGATGACTGCATGACGTGACATCTTCCTGTTTGCATTGAATCTCCCAGGGGTCCTCTGGGCTTCTTGAACTTGTATATCGAGATTTTGAGCAAGGCCTGGGAAATTTTCCTCTATTATATCTTCAAAAAGCTTGTCCAGCCCTTGAGTGTTGTCTTCCTCCCCTTCGGCTAAACCTATGACCCTCACGTTAGGTTTTTTCACATAATCCCACAGCTCTTGTAGACTTTGGTCTTTTCTCTTGTTTCTCTGCTGTATTTCTGTGACTGATTTATTTAATTGGAAGGTGTTATCTTCAAGCTCTGAGATTCTTTCTTCTGCTTGATCTACCCTGTTCTTGAGACTTTCCACAGTATTTTGTAGTTCTCTGAGTTGATTCTTCATCTCCAGGACTTCGGTTAAAGTTTTCTTCACTGTGTCAATCTCTTTGTTGAACCTTTGTTCCATTTCTTGGAGGTTTTTTGTGTTTTCTTGGTGTTGGTTATTGAGTTGTTGTTGCAGCTGGGTGAGTGTTCTTATGATCCACATACGAAATTCCTTTTCTGTCATATTGGTTGCCTGATTTTGGTCGGTGTCCGTTTCTAGGGGGCTGGTGCTCCTCCTTGGGGGTGTGTTTTCCGTTTGGTTCTTCATATTTCCTGAGTTCTTTGGCTGATTTCTTCCCATGTCGATCAGTTGTTGTTTCTTTCCTTAGGTTATTGTTTGGGTATTCACACACCTTGTTTAGTTTCTGAGGCGTTAGGTGGTGCCTGTGGGTGAAATTGGACCACTCCCTGTATATTGAGTCAGTGGGTGCCGTGGAAAGGCTGTGCAAGATGCCGTCCCTGTCAGTAGGTGGCGTTTGCTTGGAGGAACAGGCTATGGTGTTGATTTTGAGTCCTGTTATCAGCTCTCGTTCTGGGCAGAGCTGGGTTGGGTAAGCCTGCCCTCAGGCCGTTAGCAGGGGTCAAAGTTCTGTTCTCTGCTGTCAGGGCGGGGCTGGAATGGTCCCGCTCAGCCAGAAAGTCTGGGTGTGGGGGTGGGGCTGTCTGAGACCCGCAGTCTGCAGCAGGCCTCGCTTCTTTCCACCCTCCCCAACTCCGCAGCTACTCCTGGGCCTCTGCCAGCAGGCCAGACCACAAGCCACCAGGCCTCCCCGGACTGTGATGCTGGCGGGGAGGTTCCCTGCACAGGAACGCCACCTGGGTTGGGCGCACGGCCTCCTCCTGGGAGGAGGGTTGCCCTCTAGGACGCCGATCTGCCCCTGGAGGCACACAGACCTCAGTAGGCTGTTCACGTATAATCCTTCTGTGCCCCGGGCAATGCTAGCCCTCGGTGCAGGGGATCTGGTCTGCAGGTCCGACCTCTGGGTCCCAGAGTTCAAACTGTATTCCCACCAGGGAGAGGATTTCCGGTCCTAATTCACCCACAGGGAGCCCAAGCTGGGACTATGTCTCTCAGCCTCTGAGTCGGCACCGTTTTCCTGGGAACACGGTGCCAGCAGCACCTGGGAGGGCGGGCGGGGTCCCAAACGGGAAGGTCCCGTTCCCTGGAGGTGCCTCCGGCTGGTGGCTGTATTGTCTCTCTGGGCAGCCGCGGGTAGGGTCGGCGGAGGGGAGGAGGAGGCAATATGGCGCCTGCCGCGCGGCTCTCCGTGCACACGGAGGTGCCCGGAGGAAGTTGGGAACCTGGTGCCACGTCTGCTACAGGCTCACCTTTGGCAGGCGGCGGCAGTCTCTGGGCTGATGTCCGCAGGTCTCTCCACCCGCTTGGGAGCCCACCAGCAGTCCCGAATGCAGGGTAGGGGAAACAGCAGATCCACCTACCCTTGCCGCTGGTCTCCGGGCTGCTCCGGTGGTCTCAGCCTCCAGTTCTCCTCCGCAGCCTCCTCCCGTGGAGTCTCCCGGGGTCTCAGGTACCCCTCCTTCCGGCCCTTGTCCGCTGTATCTCCTAAAGCTTTTGAATCTGAGTGCACTGACATGATATTTTGGATTTACCAAACACCTAGAGAATTGGGCTTGTCTAAGTTCATTTAGTAAATAATGCACTATGTTGGGCTGAAATTCATGTCTGCTAAATACCTGTGTCCTTCCATTTTCATTTGATTGTGAGGATTAAATTGAATGAGAGAAGTGAAAGCACTTTGTAAACCAAAGAAAGAAGTATCAGTCAGGATAGTCCAGGTAATGCTGCAGTGACAAATACTCTCCATACCCCAGTGCTTAAAGCAAGGGTTTATTTCTTACTCATGCTTCTTGCTCATCATAGGTCAGAAGGGGATCTTTGCAGGCAGATCGCACTGTCTCAGACATTGCCGACCTCCATCCCAGAGTAGAAGAGTTCTGAGGGTCTTCAACTGGCAATTACATGCTCTGGCCTGGGTATCACATGTGTCACTTCTGTTCACTACTCTTAATTAACCAAAACTATTCACATGGCTCCACCTAACCATAAGGGTGCCGAAAAGCAGAGAGCTGGAAATATATGGAAAGCAGGATCAATGACTACAACAAAGTTGTAATAATAACAATAGTTAGCAATCACTGAGTGCTTCCTGTGTACCAGACACTGTTTTAAGTGCTTTCCATGGGTGGAGTTCTTTAGTCCTCTTGAAGGGAGGTATGCCATGACCCCCATGGTACAGATAAGAAACCAAGGCACAAAGAGGTAGAATAACCTACACTGAAGAGGCAGATTAAAAATTTTGCATTGATGTGTGTCTCAAACTATAATATATTCAAATGCATTTTTTCAAACTGTAAAAGGAAAACACAAATAGGGTTGAGAATTATTCTGTTCTGAAAAACCAGAGAGAGGGTTAGGTGAATCTTAAGACTCCCTAAAATTTCACCTGGATCAGCCTAAAATGACCTTCAAAATAGGTGACTGCTGTGTTTCTCCTGCTGCTTCATCTTCAGAAGCCAGAGGCCCTCTCCTGGCCAGCACACTGACTTACCTGGTAGCTCAGCAGAGAGATACTGTCCCCATACATAGGGCTGCCAGGGTTTCAGTGGATACTCCCCACCTTTGACTTATTTAAACTTCCTATTTTGGAGATTTTCCAACATGTGTAAAAGAAGAGTAAAATGATCACAGTATACTCAGTTATCAATGATCAGTGCACAATTATCAATGCACGCCCAGTATTGTTTCATTTCACTTTGCGGGGTAATGTGGCTGCTTGTCAGAGCTGTGAACACGGGCTGCATTCCTTGGGTTTGCGGGACACACCGGGCTACCAAAACAGAGAGCCAGTGACCGGGGGAGGGTCAGAGAGGACATGTGGAGGACAGGATGGAAGAGCTTCAACTGGAAAAGAGGACATCACTAATCGATATTGTAGACAGGTTTTCAAGCGGAAGATAAATGATGTGACAGTATTCAATCATTCCTGGGACGTTCTTGCAATGCGAGGGGGGAAAGGAGAAATATGTTGTTAATGTGTGTTAAAATTATTACCCTTCTCCGTAGCCAAGACTGTCATCTTGCCTGCTATGGAGGTACATAATAAACTGAGTGAGACATCTGAGGTCTGTTATGGGACAGCAGCCCCAGGGCCTTCCTTCCAGGCCCTCCCACCAGGCCAAGAAGCTGAACTAGGTAGAGAGCACGCCAGCAGCACCCTGGGTCACTTAACCTCCCTGTCTCCTTTTGAAAGATGCGTATAATAACCGTCTGGGCGCCTCACAAATCTATTATAGCATTTAATTAACAAATGTTCCTCAAGTGCTTTGAGCTCCCCGTTTGGATGGATGTGACTGAAATGTGAAATACCTTTCACTGTCTTATTTATTGCTCCAGTGAACACGCTATATGCTGGCACCATTTATCTTCATTTTAATTTTATCTCCCACAAATATAGGCATTAATTTAAATCACATACAGAACATAACAGTTTTTATAGAGGCAAACTTATTCCAGTGTGCTGCATTTTAATATCGCACTTTACCATCTTTTCTCACTTGATTCAAGAATAGTATCTCTTCCTGCCTCAGCATTTAATCTTAGGACAACAGAAACTTTTTTCGTGTGTGCATGTTCTTGCTCTCAAACTTTATCTTGCTCACTGCTTTGCTGTTTGTTGCCTGAAAGTTGTTGTATGAGCCGGAGCATAGGTGTCTATTAGTAATTCTATTTTTCCTTTGCCAGTTTAATTTCCTGGTGGGGGTTGGAGGGAACCCGGCATGATGGATTTTACAGCTGAGAGTAATACTTATTGGACTGTAGATACCTTTTCTAACAGTAACAGACACTACAAAAGCAATTCTCCACTCCTGAAATGTATACATGAAAGACTCTTTTAAAGTGCTCCTGTTTTTCCCCTTTTTGTCATTCAAAGAGGGGAAATTTCCCTTTTTCTTTATCACTGATACTTTTGCAGCAGATAAGTCTTTTCCCTGGGGGGAACCGTGATAAATGGGCCTGCTGTGTCTGTGGCTCTGAAATATTCCAGTTGGCTGTTACACCCTCAGCAAGGACAGTTCCCCACCCTTAATCTGTGGCCTGAAAAGCCGTGGCCCTCCTCAATTAAGATTTGCCAAATTGCCTCTGACATGACAGCATTTTCCCGGAAGCCAGTACCACGGAGGCGGTAATGATGTGAGCACCGCTGTGAAACAGCAAGGGTGTAGAAGCCAATTGAGGCTCTGTTCAGAAGCTCTCAGAATGTTTTCCCTCCAAATTTGTAAATTAAAAAGAACAATACTTGTTATTCTAGTTTTCCAGGCCTCTGAATATTTAGGTTTAGGGACATTCGTCAAAGTCTTATTTATTTTACATATCCTTGGGGTTTAAAAATGTATCAATTAATGTTTATCTGTTTTATTCTTGTAACAATCCTATGAGACAGGTACCATTATTACGTTCATTTTACAGAGGAGGAGGCAAGGCCTAGAGTTCAATATTGTTTCTGAAACCAGAAGTCTAGTATGTGGCAGGGCTGAAATTTTGAGTCCATTCACCCTTACTTAACTAATACGCTTTTGATATAGTTCTCTTCAGCAGGAATTCTTGACCTCTTGTTTGACGCTGCTCTTCCCTAACTCTTAGTCTTTGTGCTCTTAGGTGGCTTTTATCTGTGGCAAGAACACGGTTACCCTGGAAACTCACTAGCTAGAATGGCAATCCAATTATAGCACCACCGCTCTGTTTTTATTAAATTAGCGTTGCTGATGACGTTGGTTTCTTGATTCAAGGATGCTGAGAAATGGGTTCTCACCAGTTGTTCTTGCCTCGGCTATCTGGGATCATTCTTGTTATTCTACTAAACTAACCAACCAAAAAAAAAAAACAATGCCTCTATGCAATTGACTGGTTTGGGGGAATAAAATGGGGCTATCTTTTTGGGCCATGAGTTTTCAGCAGTGGCTGGAGTTGCTTGGAAGTGCAAGGAAAGAAGCCTGACTAGATTCTATCTGTCCCCTGAGTACCTTACAGTCCCAGGCTCCCAGGGTCTGCTGATTTAGAGCCCCGTCTCTGAACTACTGAGACTGATGTTCTCTGTTCAGTGGGTTTTATTTCACGTCAGTCTGTTGGTTTAAACTCAGACTTGGTTCGGGAAAGGTTGCAGCTTTTTGGTGTTCCTTGGTCCTTCACAGACTTCTGGTGGGCCAAGAATGTGCTTTGCTTCAAACCAATTGGTGAGTTTCCTTTACACAGAATTTAAACAGATTGAATTAAGATAGCCAGTGCTCAGCCCAGTGGCACCAGCTTGGAGGAAAGGACAGTCTTCATGCTAGTGGGTTGTGGGCTTACTCCCCTAGGTGGTAAATGGTAGGCTGGTTAGTGTGGAGTTAGTTCCTTCCCTACAACACACACTCACCATGCCAGGCACATTACTCATTACCTCTGTCAATTTCATTAGCTCTATTATTATCCATTTTATAGAGGGGATAAGTGTAAAGTTAGCAGAAATGCTATGTTCATTTGCAGAGTTATTCACTGATGGTTTTTGAGTACAGGATTCCTAACTTGCAGTCCAGTGTTTATTTTTTATTTGTTTGTTTTTTTAACACCATGCTATCTCAAAGTCTGTCTTCTGTATCACAGAAAACAAAACAAAGATTAAAATCACTGAAACTGAATTCTTGAAGTTCTAACATTAGAACTATTTTTGTCTTGCAAAATATTATACCCATATTGTATCCAGAATGACAATAATCAGGGAAGAGAAGGAGCTGAATCTTACTGTGTCCTGATGGGTGATATTTCCATGACTTTCTCTGACACCAGTGAGCAGATTTCCAGAAGCTGAAGTTCAGAATAGTAAAGAGAAGCACATATCTTCAGAAAACATTGTACATTCTGTGTTAGCTCATCTACCTTAATTATTATAAGACATGCAAGTCCTGGCTCCACCATTTACTGGGTCGGTGACCTTAACCAGTATAGTTATCTTAGAGCCTCATTTCCCCCCCGGGGAAACACGGAACAGCAGTACTATTAGTAATAATGCCGAGTTGTTGTGATGAGATGACTGAGAAGCATTTTATAAGCAGTGAAGTGGTAATCGTTATTCTTGTGATGACGTAGCTCTCTCATTCTCTTCTTTCGCTGCCCCTATACTTTTTAGCTTTGTAAGACTTAATCTGGAAACATCTTTGATATTCCTTATGTTTAACTGTAGGGTCTTGGACTTATTTAATAAAAATCTTCATTCTTTTTTTATATCCCTGAGAGTAGCAAATTCTTCTCATCTAATTTTCTCTTATGTGAAATGAGAAATAACACCCTAGTTACTTTTATATCTAATATATTAATATTTTCCTCTTAAATATAAATCTATATATTATCTGAATTGTGCATATATTTTCATATGCATTATGAGTACATATGCATATTTTTAAGAATCTCAAGGGAAATATACACTAACAGTTATTTCTAGGATATGGGGAGATAGGCTTCTTTCTATAGTTCTCTACATATCTTTAAAGTTTCTATAATGAGCCTACTTTGCTTTTACATATATATTATAATTAATATAAATATTTTATAATATATATGTACATTTTAATAAATTTATATAAGTGTATAAGTGCATATACATACACAAATAGTATATTTTACAAAGTAAAAAAAAACTTTAGCAGTAAATATCTCAAAGGAAGATTAAAAATTGTTAATATTTTTTCCTCCTTGCCTCCATCCTGTTCTCCTCCTCCCTTCCTCCTCCTTTCCTCTTTTCCTCCTGTCCTTCTCTTTCTTTTTCTTTCTCCTTCTTTTCCTCCCTCCTTTCCTTCCTTCCTTCTTTCCAGCAATTTACTACCCAGCATCTTTTATAGCAAAAACTGTGAAACCTAGATCTTAAATATGGTATGGTAGAAAAAAGATGAGATTTTGAAAGGAGATGGCTTGCATGTATATATCATTGACCCAGTATTTGAACCTATCTCAAAACAAAGATATCATTATGATTTTTAATATCACTTTCAATGTTTAATATTACTGTTAATAATAATGTTTAATATTACTTTCAATGTTTAATAAATAGAGTGACCTTCCTTCTGTACTGCCCTGGCAAGAGAGAATAGAATGCTTGAACACAAGTCTGGTGGTTGTAGTGGCCCCTTCCAAGTTTTATGATCATTATGTCCCTCTCCTGCCCTGCCCTGCCCTTCCTTGCCCCTTGTCTCTTCTTCTTTTCACGTTGTTTATAGGATCTTCATTGATTGTCTTCCAAGCAGCCAGGGGTTTGGGTTCCTAATAGCTAAATCTTATATACTTTATTTGCTTTTCTTTCTAAATGTCTGTGGGTATGCATTTTATTCTCCCTTCCTGGGACTACCCCTGCCATATTTATACTTCTTTCCTTTGTATCATATTTTCCTCATCAATCCATGGTATGCTATCAAGTCTAGCTATTATAATTTTAAGCTAATTGAGACTGAAGGGGGCAGGTTTTTTGTGTGGCTCTGAATTTTTAAAGGGGAAATATTTCTCACTTTAAGGAAATTAACTTTCGCAGCTCATCCTCTCACTTTTTTCTCTTTTTCAATTTGATCTGTCCCAGCAAGGAGACCACATTTAGTACTTGCTAGTTGAGACTTCTGTTCTATGATTCTGAGTGAGTTCCTCATCTGCCCTCTCACCCTGTGGTGTACTGAGTCACAGTGTGATTACCAGCTGCAGGTGCTGCCACCGCACACAACACACTGGTAGCCAAGGGTCAGCCTTAGAAGCATTCTTAGGAAAAGGTAAAGACCATTTCCCCACTCTGAGCATCTTTCAATGGTTTGGTGTAGCTGGTATTAATGTTATAAATGATCATTCCTAACCCTGTCTCAGTTAAGCCCAGATGGAGTTTTGATTTTAGAAAATCATTCAGTGAAATATATTTCCTGTGCCTGGTAGTCAGTGATCACTTACCAAAAGAAAAGGGGGGTGATGGGAGAATAAAAATAAACTTATGATAATTCACATACACCTAGCCTTTACTGAGTGAGTAATACCAAAAAGGGAATGAAGCAGGCTTTGCTGACCGGCATTTGCAAATGGATTCCAGGAATGTGGCTAGAGTTGCCAAACCATCTCTGAATCCTGCCAAAAGTATCCCATGGGATTTTGCTAAGGGTGGGGAAAGCAATGAATATGAAGGTATGCATGTGAATGTGTATTAAAACTTTCTTACCCAACAGTGTTACCAGGAAGAACACTGGAAAAAATACTGGAAAAAAGCTAAGAAACCTTCATTCTAGATCTGATTCCACTCTATCTCCATGACACTGGAAACATTACCTATCCTCTTTGGAACTTCAGTTATCATGTGTAACATAAAGTATCGCTCTAAAATCATAAATCATTCACATTCTGGGATTCAAATTGTTCCAAAACATCAAGATCATGTATGTTCATCATGAAAAATACATGACCCCAAACATTTAGTATTTAATTATAATTTTAGGCAGATATAATTTATAAGGGATTTCTAGATTATATAGACTTCTATAAAATCTGAGACCTCTACTTCTTCAGTCATTTGTTTTTTCTACTTGTTGTTGGCTTCTTTCTGATTTTAATTACCTAATTGTCTGTGTGGAGTATTAAAACATTTTTGGTAGCTTTCTGTGTTGTCTTATTGCTTTTCCCTCTCGTGGGACAGCTGATACATTCTAAGGAATTCAGAAAGTCCACGTCTTATTGAAAACCCTTAGGAAGTTGTATCCCTAGTGTTCTCAGCTTATAGTAGGGAGGCATGCTGCTTCAGAAGCAACCTTACAGTTTTTTTTTTTTTTTTGGGGGGGGGGGTTAAAATCATTATGCAGCAAGAGTGGTCTACGTGTTAGTCTTGCAGCAACATCTGCATGTCTTGTAAAAGGTTTTTTTCTCTACCATAAGTGAAAGATCAGCCTGTTTGACTGACGATGCCTAGAGAAAGTGTTGCCAGACATATATTAAGAGTGTAATTGTGAGGAAGGAGCTTATGTGATTGTGGTGGTGTAGGCTGATTAGGCAATGTAACACCCAGATAGGAAAGGCAAGCTGCAACTCTGTGGCATGGGCTGAAGCTGCTTTCCATGAGCAGAATTTCTTCTTTAAGGAATCCTCTGCTGTGTTCCCAAGGCCTTTCAACTGGTTGAATCAGGACCACCCACATCATCCAGGATACTGTCCTGTACTTAAAGTCAACTGATTATGGACTTTAATCACATCTATAGCATGGCTTCACAGTCACATCTAGATTAGTGTTTGATTGAATACTTGGGGACTGCAGCCTAGCAAAACTGACACACAAAAGTGACAAAAATTGCAGAAGGGTAGCAGATTTTCACCAAAGATAAATCTATTGATGAAAAGCAACGGGCCCATAAAGGCAAGAAATGGGAGAGCCAGAAAAGATGCAAAGGAACACGAGAATGCCAGCATTGTCATTGGGAATGGTGGCTTGAAGTGATGATAGCTGTAGGGAACGGTAAATGTGGACCAACTAGCATTCTGCCGCGGGCACACTGGGACTCTGACTGCCCTCACCGCCCTGGTCTGGGAACAGAACTATTGCACGTCAAATAATCCTTTGTTAACACAAAGTTCTAAGTTACAAACAGCAGAATTGATGACGGTCTCTCTCTTGCATTCTTTACTTGTAATTTAGTACTTTGTTTATATTCTGCCTTGAGGTTAAGGGCACTTGACTAAAATACTCTTTCCTCCACATTGCTATCATGTGTTAATGTCCTGGTTGTGGCATTCACTTGCTGATCACAGGACAAAGGGCTCAATGTCTCAGCACTATCCAGGCTTTTGGTCCTGTTGAAAGCGTTCAGGGCCCAACTCACTGGCCACCTCAACCCCTTTACCTCTTGTCTCTCGGGACTCTTATTTTCATCCATCTGCAGCCTCCACAGCCCCTGATTAAACCCCACCAATATTGCTTGGCTATGTTTTACCTCCTTAATCATAAAATTAAAACCAAAACCTCCTTCTGAACACAACCCCATGTTCTTCCAGCTCTCTCTCACTCAGGAAACTCCTACTCTACCCTTCTCAGCATATTTACCTTCTGTTATCTCCCTTTCTGTTTCCTCATCAGTTCTTGTCTGTATTTCTTTTCTTACGCTGTGGTTCAATACTCCAGCCCACTCTTCCACTCTTGACCTTCTTCTAGTAGGCTTTTTCTCAGAGTTTCACTTTATGTACCTGCCCCTGTTTATACCTGTGGCACACTCTGGCCATCTTGCCACCTTTTAATGTTGTACACGACACTCATGGTTTTCTGAACAATTCCACTTTAGGAATCTCCTTAGCTCCTCTTCTTGTGCCTCTCCTTAAATGTTGCTTTTCTTTGGTGGAGGTGGTGGTCGTGAGGTGTCTTTGCTAGGACCTGTTTTGTTCTTGTTTCATTTCCCATATGTAATTTAGAGACTCTTTCACTCCTGTTGCCTCAACTACCAGTTCTGTAATGTTTTTATATAAATCTGTTCCAGTAAGCTTTCTTGCACTTTAGATGCAGATGTTACTATCGTTTTATCAGCCGGTTGCATTTGTATATACCACAGAAATTTCAACTACAACATGTTCAAAATAAATTCATCCACTTCTCCCTGGAATTCCACCTACTCTTTTGTTGTTTTAATATATGGTGTCATCCTCTAACCAGTTTCCCAAGCCAGAAGTCTGGGTTTATTATTTCTAGACTCTTTTCTTTGTGTTAGTATCAGTTTTATCTTCTCAATATCTCACAGATCTTTCTACTTTTATTCCTAAAATGCAAATCTGATTGTGTTACTCCCCTGTCTAATATCTTACCTCCTTAGCTCAGTAGTATAACACAATGATCAAGAAAACAGGCTCTGAAATTAAATAGAAATGAGTTTGTATCTTACTCTTATGCTATGTGATCTTTGACAAAAAACTCTTTTTGGTTCATTCCTCATATGTAAAATGGGAATGCTAACAGCAGTTTTGTTTTTAGATGTGGTATGCCTCCGTGGTGGCTTCTCATTTTCCTGCTCCTCTTATGCTCCTTGCTGTAGCCACTCACTGCCTTTTCTCAGGCCACCAAAGGCATTGAGCTGCCATTGGACAGCTCACATACTCTTCTCTCTGCCTGGAACATTGTTCATACCCCCAGCCCTTTATTGGCATGTCTCAACATAGATGTCATTTCCCTTGAGAGATGTTCAGCAACCACCTCTGGTGTAGTTTATATGCTCTTGCTATGTTCTTCTATGTCTTTCTCTTTGAACTTTCTAATCCCCTCATCTTCTACCATTTAAATGATCATTTACTTACTGCTTCCTTCTTTCAAGTGATCACCTCTCTCCAAGTTCCACTAGGCATTGACCATCTACCTTGATCATCTTGTTAAGCTTCCGGTTTCTGCTGTCCAGAGCTTAGCACAGTGTCTGGCAAAGATTGAATTAAAGCTCAGTAGATACCTGAATAGTGTTTATGACATGACCGGAATCTCACTAGTGTACATACTTTTCCAACAAAGTGATCATATCTTTTCTTCTGTAGGAGAAAACATATCATAAAATGTAGTTTTCCTCCTTCTGTAATTCTTCCCTAGGAACCTGACTGCTTCTAGAGAGAGAGAGTGAGCTGTTTACACAATCAAATCAAGTGGTAATTTACAAGGAGGGAAAGCCCCAGGACAAGTCCCTTCTCTTGACCACAAAGTTCTTATGTTTTCTGTCTTTCCTCTTGTAATTTTGGTTTCAGCAAAACAACATTTCTATCCCTTCCCCCCTTCTCCCCATAATTTTACAGATGTAGTATAGTAATGGCTACATATTAAACCCCCAATCCAGTACAACTTTAGTCCTGGTTGGGAGGCAAACAACAAGCCTATTTTTAGCATTACTTGTTAGAAAATGTCTAGGTATATAACTGACAAACATTCATGGAGAGCTGCTTCACTTTTCTGTCAAGGTTTTGGGTTTTGTTTTTTTTTTAACAGTTCTGCACGTTGAAAGAAAGTTCACAATTTTTGAAAGGAAACGTGGCCCTTTTTATTAGCTCCTTTTACCTCATGCTGAGTCATGGATGAGAGAGAATTTGTAGGCGGGTGAGCTGCAGGAAAAGTAATACTGTCATTTACACTTGCAGGCTGTTATGCTTTCCAGAAAACTTTTTCCGTAGGTTGCGAAAGTGATTAATCTGCTGTTAAAGCTGACAAAGAAGGTTCTCTGATAAGAGAAAGAATTAAATGAGGGATTTTTTCTTTAAAAAATAAGCTCTTCTTTCCTGTTTTAGATTTGAAAAAAAATAAGTTTAAACGTTGTTTTTTAAATTTGGCCTGTGTGTGTGTATATGTGTGTGAATTTAGCCATGACTTAAAACAGCCACAGGACATTTTCTATTTAAATTATGTCTTTTTATTTATTGGCATGGCACATTCTTCATGTCTTATATCTAAATTATTCATTTCTACATCCTGTTCCCTGACTCGTTTTTTTTTTTTTTTTCCTTTCATTTTTCTCTATTTTGGCCTTACTTTTCTGTACTTTGAACATCATTTTACTTCTCATCCCCAGATCTCTTCAACTCCCCTTTTTTTTAAGCATTAAAACTGGTAAAGATGTTCTAAGTTCCCTCTATGATAGAAATTCCTTCCTCCCTGAAAAATTTCATTCATGTAACATTTTGATAGAATTTTAGAAACTTGGACAAAAATTGTTTAGTATAATTGGAATGAAACATCACTGCCTGTAGGGTCTAGTAATTTTTTACTTTATTTTTTGTTTAAAAAACTACTTTGAGATGTAAAGCTTTTCCACTGAGGACTAGCAAGCACGCATGGAATTTGATCTTCTCTCCTAACTCATATTTCAGTTGGCAACTAAAAGGGACAAGTAAATAAATCACATGGCATAACCTAACTTTTTTATAATTCTACAGAGAACCGGTGACTCATTTAGAGAATTCAGAGTCCTCAAAAATGTAGAATAACATGTTAGAGCTTATTGAGCTTGTTGCTTTTAGCATTTTAGTGCCTCATTTGTATAACAAGTTTGCATGGGTTGTTAAAATGTACTGTATTAACCCTCTTCCTTTTATATTTTTCTGCTTCTAAGTCTCACCCTTTTATGTTGGGGTATGTTAGGTTAATTTACTTTTTTTTCTTCTTCCCTCTCCTTGTTTGGAAGACTTCTAAGCTTGAGCCATTCCCTTGGCAACTGAATGGATTCATGGGGAGTAGGGAGGAAGGGATTTTATTCACAGCTCTGACAGCACTGCCCCTCAGTAATGCGAGGGAAGACACAAGGAGTAATGGCCCCTCCTCTACCTGCAGGGGCCAGCAAAGAGGACTTGGCATTCTTCTTTCAGTCCTAAAGTTCAGATATACATACATCTTTTGCCCCTAAACTACAAATTCAAGTTTTAAAATTCTGAAGTTGAGAATGTCAAAACCATTTGCAATTGAAAACCTGCTAATTATCAGTGTATATTTATATGGATATGTCATGGGGAAAAAATAGAAAGAATGTAAACATATTTATTTTATATCAGAATTGCCAAGATGATTTGTTTCTTTATTGAATGTGTATGAAATATATGTAAACAGACATGCAAACGTATATCTCTATATTTATGTATACATATAAATTTATGTAGAGAGCAGCATTTTTAGGTAACATTGTTGTATAATCTCTTCATCCATCTTCCAGGTGGATGCATCCATCTTCTATGCTATCAGATAGCATAGAGTCTTCATCTTGTAATAAAATATTACAATTTTTTTTGGGGGGGAGAGAGTCTCCTTGGAGCTGGATGAGGTGTTAAGATCTTTTGCATACTTTTAAGTAGGACAAGATAATTACTGTCTATCTAATGAACTGGCTGTTGAATCAGGTTTGTTTCCTTTTTCATAGAAAGATAAAATAACTTAAAGAAGAAAAAAAACCCTCCTTTGTTATTGTTTTTATTGTTATTGAGATTAGTTGTCTTAATTTCAGTTGACTGTGATGTTTTTAAGTTGGGAACATTTTGATTTTACATTTTTAAGAGGAAAAGGTTCTATACATATTATGGGAGAGTCTTTTTTGTAACTAAATGCCAGCAAGAAAATTTAAACCAAAAAGTAGTCATGAAACAATGGTAATGAGATATGATTATGGTTTAGTGGGAGAAAAAAGCCCTACAGGGAACAGTTCCAGTGCAGTAAATTATGAAATGTTACTAAATAGGTCTCATTAGTCTACCATGGACTGTTTTTAATTGACCTTAGAAAGGAATCTGGAAAACTTTAGGAAGTATATATAAGACAATTTGATATTAAACTAATAAAAGTCATTAGAATATTTGTGTTAATAGTTAGAAATAGTTATGAATGAAGGTCCACAAAACAGCACCCATTTAACTAATACATGCTTATAGAAAAGCTAATTGTAAGAAAATGAACCTGCAGAATGCTGATAAATTTAACATATGACAATTAACTATGAGTTTTTCCTCTTATTCTAGATATTGTCAACAAAATATAATGGGCCTTAAATGTTGTTAAAAAAAAAAAAAAAAGCATGCCTTTCTATTGAAGACAAGAGCAAAAGAGGGCATTTGTAGTGATTGTTTATTTTCATGTTGTTACACTACATGGTCTACAAAACCAGAGTGCCAGATGCTAAATTTTATTAACAGAATACATCTTTAATTAAATATTGTATTTGCAATACAATTAATATTGTGGTCTGCTTCTATAACTTTGTTAAGAAATTACCATAATTTTTGTATAATAGCCTAATAAAAAGGCAGTGTGTTTTGAAACAGCCTTTCCTAAAGTGGTTATGGGCCAGAATTATCTGATGCAATGTACTTAGAACTTTAAACTAGTAAGGAATCTTATAGGATCTGGTATTATTTTGCTTCATTTAAAATAAAATAAGATTTTTGTTTTTCAGTGAGCTCACTCTTTTAAGAGGTTTTGGGAATAATTCGCTTTGCATTCTGCTACCCTGTCCTCTACCTCTTTTTAAAAACCCCAAGTCATACGAAAAATGGTAATTCCAAGTATACGGTACATTGGGCTATGATGGTTTCTAATGAAAGGAAGGTCATGCTTCTGTTCTGTGGTCACCGTTGATGTTGTTTTAATTTTCACAATGTGTTAACATGATAATTAAATCCCCCTAGCCATCCCTCTGAGGACAGAATTATAAATTGAACTATACATGGAAAAAAAACTTTATATTGAAAAACAATATTATCTTTTCATGTGAGATCATATGTGGATATGGAATAGCATATACAACTCTTGACGATAGGGCTTTAGTAAAATAACATTTTGCAAGCTGCCTTTTTCAAGACTGTTTGAAATGTCACCCTCAGCTACACAGAAGTAATTTGCATCAGTGATGTGTGTGTCCTTACTCTTAATGAAACAGCGGTTCCTCTCATCAGAAGGTAATTGCTCTCCTTACAATGTATTTTTTTTAACACTAAGTCTCCTTCCCGCCCTTCTTTTGCCCTGATATTTGTCCCTTAATTCTATTATATTAGCTGGCAACTAAAATTAAGGGCAGATATTACCCTTTACAATCTGTCCTGGTCTAATTTTGCAGTCTTGTTTCAGGTACTTGCTTTTATATAAGGTAGTGGTAGTTAACAGGACAACTTTGGAGCCGCAAAGTCGAGTTTCAGATACCAACCTGAATTCTGCAATCTTCGACAAGTTACCTAAGCTCACAGACCTCAGTTCCCTCATCTATAAAATGAGGATAATAGTAAGCTCTTTCTCAGTTGTATGTAAGGCATTTAGATAAAGACTGGCACATAATATACATTAGTTATTATTAAATCCTTGCCACATTGGTAGTTCTCCATGTACACCCTAGCCTTTTGTCTGTGTCTCTGTTCACATTATTTACCAGAAACAGGATCTACTGTCCTCCTCCTCTAAGGCAGGCTCTTGTGTCCCCACAAACACTCAGCCGTCTTTGTATTCTGATTCTACCTATCCCGTAAGATATGACTCAGAGAGCCACTGTCTGACTGCCAGATTGGGAATAATCCATCTGAAACCCTAATACACCTCTCTGTGTTATTTGGTGTTCTCACTTGTACATTATAGCTATTTACAAGTATATTTTCCCGATTTCCTGATGTGTGAGAGTTCAGTGATTTCCTGTGATAAATTTCTCCCTACCCCAAAGTACACAGTGGCCAGTGATGCTGCTTGTGCTCCTTAACAGGCCACGGAGAGAGCTCAGAGGACTTTGTTTTGTATCTTGGGTACCAACTCAACCATAGTAAAACAAAGAACCAAGCAGACTCCTGAGGCCCCTGAATACAAACCTTAGTTCCTGGATGGCATTTCTGAACCTACCCTGGGCCAGAAGGAAACCTGTTTCCCTGAAAGGAAGGACCGAGTCCTGGCAGGATTCATCACCTGCTGACTAAAGAGCCCTTGGGCTTTGAATAAACATCAAAGGTAGCCTGGCAACAGTGAACACTGGCTTTGGGTGAGACTGGTCTGGCTTAACTTAGATCTGGCCACGAGGGAGTGTCCACATCACTCCTCCTCCCAACCCCAGGAGCCCAGCACAGAGAGTGAGAAAAGAGAGTGAGAGACTTTGCCTGGTAATCCAGGGAATTCTTTTGCATCTTACCCAAGCTCACCAAGGCGGTACCACCAGGAAGATCACAGCATTGCTGGCACCCTCAGTGCTGATATGGTTGCAGTGACCAAAGAATTACACTACAACACTCAATTCCTTTTGAATACCTGGAAAGCCTCCTCAAGAAGGATGGGATCAGGCTAGGTGCGGTGGCTCACGCCTGTAATCCTAACACTCTGGGAGGCTGAGGCGGGAGGATCACTCAAGGTCAGGAGTTCAAAACCAGCCTGAGCAAGAGCGAGACCCCATCTCTACTAAAAATGGAAGGAAATTAATTGGCCAACTAAAAATATATAGAAAAAATTAGCTGGGCATGGTGTTGCATGCCTGTAGTCTCAGCTACTCGGGAGACCGAGGAAGAAGGATTGTTTGAGCCCAGGAGTTTGAGGTTGCTGTGAGGTAGGCTGATGCCATGGCACTCTATCCTGGGCAAAAAGTGAGACTCTGTCTCGGAAATAAATGAAAAAAAAAAAAAAAAACACGAAAAAAAGAAGGATGGGTTCAAACAAGCCCAGACTATGAAGATTAATAAATCTCTAACTCTTCAATGCCTAGGCATTGAGGAACATCCACAACCATCAAGAACATCCACAAAGACAGGACCTCACCAAATGAACTAAGGTACTAGTGACCAATCCTGGAATGACAGGGGTAGGTGACCTTTTGGACAAAGAATTCAAGTAGCTGTCCTGAAGAAGCTCAGTGAACTTCAAAACAACGCTGAGAAGGAATTCAGAAGCCTATCAGAGAAATTTAACAAAGATTGAAATAATAAAAAAAGTCAAGCAGAAATTCTAGAGCTTAAGAATTCAATTGACAAACTGAAAAATGCATCATGATCAATTCTGTGACCAAACAGAAAAAGTTAATGAACTTGAAGACAGGCTATGTGAAAATACACAGAAGAGAATAAAGAATAAATAAGAATGAAGCATACCTACAAGATCTAGAAAATAGCCTTACAAGAGCAAATCTAAGAGTTATTGGCCTTCAAGAGGAGGCAGAGAGAGAGAGAGATTTGGGTACAAAGTTTATTCAAAGAAATAATAAAAGAGAAATTACCAAACCTGTAGAAAGATAGAAAGATATCAATATTCAGTATTCAGGTGCTAGAAGATCACAGAACACCAAGCAGATTTAACCCCAACAAGGCCACCTTAAGGCATTTAATAATCAAGCTCCCAAAGGTCACTGATAAAGAAAGGACCCCAACAAGATAAAAGAAAAAAATGACATATAAGGGAGCTCCAATACATCTGGCAGCAGACATCTCAATAGAAACCTTACAGGCCAGGGGAGAGTAGAACGACATATTCAAAAGGCTGAAGGAAAAAAAAAAAACAAAAAACCTTTAACCCTAGAATACTATATCTTGCAAAAATATCCTTCAAATATGAGGGAGAAATCAAGACTTTCTCAGACAAACAAAAGCTAAGGGATTTCATCAATACCTGACCTGTCCTACAAAAATTGCTAAAAGGAGTTCCTCAATCTGAAAGAAAATGACATTAATGAATAATAAGAAATCTTCTGAAGGTATAAAACTTACTGGTAATAGTAAGGATAGAAATACAGAATACTTTATTGCTATAAACCACTTATATCATGAGTAGGAAAAGTTAAAGACAAACAAATTGAAGAGACAACACACAGAATAGGAGAAAATATTTGCAAACATCTGGTAAGGGATTAATCACTAGAATATATAAGGAGCTCCAACAACTTGATAGGAAAAAAATCCAATAATTTGATTAGCAAATAGGCAAAGGATCTGAATAGACACTTCTCAAAAGAAGACCTACAGATGGCCGGTACATGGTATATGAAAAAATGCTCAACATCATTAGTCATCAGAGAAATACAAATCAAAACTATAATGAAATATCATCTCACCCCAGTTAAAATGCCTTTTATCTAAAAGACAGCCAATAACGAATGCTGGTGAGTATTGGAGAAAGGGGAACTCTCATACAGTCTCAGTGGGAATGTAAATTAGTGCAAACACTGTGGAGAACAGTGTGGAGGTTCCTCAAAAAACTAAAAATAGAACTATCGTATGAGCCTGCAATCCCACTTCTGGGTATATATCCAAAGTATGGAAATTCAGTGTTGAATTCAGCTGTCTGCATTCCCATGTTTAATGCAACACTATTCATAATAGCCAAGATATGGAATCACCTGAGTGTCCACCAATGGATGAATGGATAAAGAAATTGTGGTAGATATACATGATGGAATGTAATAAAGCCAAGAAAAAGGACGAAATCCTGCCATTTGAAACAACATGGATGGAACCGGAAAACATTATGTTAAGCAAACTAAGCCAAGCACAGAAAGATAAATCTCACATGTTCTCACTCATATGTGGTAGATAAATATTAAAAACGGTTGCTCTCATGGTGATAGAGAGAATGATGATTACTGGAATCTGGGAAAGGTAGCAGGGAGTGGGGAATAAAGTGGGGATATTTAATGGATGCAAAAATATCATTAGATAGAATGAACAATATTTGATAGCACAACAAAGTGACTATAACCAGTAATAAGTTAGGATGTACTTTAAGATAACTAAAAGAGTAGAATTGGAATGTTGCTAACACAAAGAAATGTTAAATGCCTGAAGTGATGGATATCCCAATTACACTGATTTGATTAATTCACATTGTATGCCTGTATCTAAACATCACATGTACTCTATAAACATATGCAACTATTATGTACCCATAATAATTAAAGATAAAATGCCAGGGAGGGATGATTTTTAATATCTGTATTTATTAGTTATCATTTGATACACTTTTGAGTGTACATGATGGTCCTTATTTCTGCATTAAGCCTACCACTTCTGGACACGGGCAGAGATCTGAAAATTAAAAGGAACCAAAATAAGAAATACATTTAGTCCATTTATGCAATATATAAGTTCCTCTTGTTTAGTTTCCTCCCTTATTTAGCTCTCAAGTTTTGCAAAAGAATGACAAATTCCTTATTTAAAAGAACATGAAGGCAGATCTGGTACTTCTATCATATGAATGGCATTCTTCATTATGGATAATTAGATAAATAGAATATTTACAAGCATATGGTTTATGCACATGGATACTATCTTTTTGAAATCCATGGAAGAAACTCTCAGTGCCTGGGTGATTTTTTTTTTTTTTTTGTCATGTTTATGTGGGTTAAAGACCAGTGGTTACATTCTGAAAACTCCAATGCTAGAGTGTCTTTAAAAAGATTATACCCTGAAATAAAATTTTAATACCCTATATCCCATAATAAAAGTTGTGTTGCATTATTTCTTTGCCACTGAAAACTTGTGAGGCTCAAAGTAATTTAATTTTTATGTGTCAAGTCTACTTACTTGCCATACTTTAAAAACAAGTCATGAAACATGATGGTTTCACAAATTTTATTTGGGAATATTTTATTATTGGATTTTTAAACTGTAGATTAATTTAAAAAGCAAATTTTGAAGTAAAGACATGAAATGCATAGCTCCATTTGAAAAGATGAGGCGTTTACTATTGTTCCTAGCATTCTTGCTTGATTTTGTTTCTGTTTAGCTTTTTGTTATTGCAGTTGTTTTGTTTTGAGGCATTGTTGTCCTGTGATTTTTGTTTCTGTTGCATAGCACAGCACTCTTTTACATAGACTTAAATAACCTTCCTTGTTCTTCAGTGCTGAATGACAGTTCATTTATTCTAGGGTGGTAATTGCACTATCACACACCCAGGTAAGCAATGTAAAAAAATGAAGCAGATAAAAAGTATGATTTGTTTCATAATAGTATTGTAGGTTGTGTTTCCTTTTATAGTTTTTCTTGTTTACATATAGAACATCTAGGGATAATCTACATTTTCTTTAATATCTGTTAAGGCAAATATTCTTTAATATTTTTTTGAAATAGACATATCATTGTAAAAATGTATTTCACTTTACTGTTTATTATAGGACAAACCACATTGCACATTAGGTCACATGGACACCCGATGTTGTCCTTTTTGCACAAAATTGTGTAGGTCCTCTGTTAAGACATGTGCATGACCACTGCCCAAATGAAAGAAACAAATTACCCTCTCCCGAAGAATCCAGACTACTAAATGTGAATAAGGTCAACTATTAATAATTTGGCAGAATTTAGGCCTTTAGTTTTAACATAGCCTTATTCTGTTATTTTGTTTCTCTACTTTTTTTCTGACACATGCGTTTAGTACCTTTCTTAACAAAGACCACTTCAAGTGTATTTTCTGGGTTTCCATCAGATTAGCCATACTAGTGGATCTCATTTGCTCCATACATCTTCATGTTAGGAAATAGTACAAAGTAAAAGATGCTAGAAAAAGATATGCTGGGACAGAATTTCTTCAAGTATAAGCTCTGTAGTTAATGCTCTAATAGCCTTATCCCTTCAAACTCTATTCCTAGTTAGGGCCTCCTCCTCATACCTTGCCTAATCATTGCAGTAGCTTCTTGGCTCGTTCCCTTCATGCCCTTCATAACCATATGGCTGCCAGATTAATATTTCCTCAACACAGCCCTGATCCTGTCATTCTAACAGTGACTTCCTGACAATCTACCTGTTACTCAGACAGAAGGAATGTGATGATAATAATAATGGTAATCACAACAATAATAAATGACTGCTCTTAGATGTCCCATCTCAAATATCAATTGTCTTGAGACAACAAAACTTTTGGAATTCAATATCAGAGGGTTTAACTGTGTGGTATTTGGCATGGGTCTGGATTGCATGTATATTGTGTGGCTGATTGAAAGAAGATTATCTGATATACATGAGAAATGAGTAGGTGGGGAGTTGACATTTTGTTAGAAGTGCATGCCTGGCATTTTGATATGCCATTGCACCTCCTCAAATCTTTGTTATCAGTAACAAACCACATTGTGAAGAGAGCATAGCATGATTCAGGACAGTGAGAAAGTTCTTAATGCTTTGCATCCTGGTTTTGGTTTTGCAATTAAATATGCAATCTCCTATGTAAATAGGAGATTATTGCTTTGGATTGTATGTTTCTGTTAAAGCAGATTGACTACTTGGTTACCACACTCTAAACAGCTTTTTAAAAGAATTTTTAAGTTTATAACAGGTCTATGATATAATGTTCAATGAAAAAAATAAGATACAAAACTGCATATAAACAGGGTTCACATTTAAACACTAACATCCATGCCAACCACACACATGCACACATGCAGACACAAACATACATATACATAAATGCATAGACATAAAGAGCTTGGGAATAAGGTTAACAACATTTAACACTTATCACTAAAGGTTTGAATTATGAGTGTTTTTTATTTTCTTTATTAATTTTATTAATACTTCCCATATTTTCTACAATGAGTGTCGTTGTAATGGATAAACTATATCTTGCATGAGGGCTTGCCTAGCTCACTGACAAACAGTGAATGATATGTCATTTTGTTTAAACATCATTAAAAATCATTAAGACACAGGAATAAATATAAGTTAAACCATCTTTTTATCTTTTTATGATACTAAAATATCTTCTTGAATAATTCTGTTTTCTACCATTCCATGAACAGTATCCATGGGAAATTGTACAGTTTGCTTATTTTTTTTTAATTTTAAAATTTTTTACTTCTGGGGTATTGAGTGAAGAAATCTAGCAATAGAATGAAAACCTCTATAGATTACACGTCTCATGCCTGGGCTCATTTGTGGTGTTTCTTTTTTCTTTTTTTTTCCATTATATATTTCCCTTTTCTCACCTAATGATGTAGTTGATACTGTTTATTATGTCCTTATATTTCTATAAAGTCAATTATCCTAGTATCCACAGGGTTCTCTCTTTCTTTCTCTCTCTCTCTTTGACACACACACACACAGATTAAATAGAAAACATATGAAAATGGGGAATACTTCATACTTAATTATATTCATTCATTCATTGCTCAATGATGTTTTGATGGCTTATTCTTTGTGCTACCTTGTTCTAATGTTCTCAGTGTTATGAAGGGCTGGAGAGGAATATTAGAATAAAACATAGTCCTTACTCCTGAGTATTATAGTTTAGAACAGTGTTTCTCAAACTTGATAATGCATAAGGATTACATAGGTCATAACATTTGTTTGATATGTGTGTGTGTGTGTATAAAAGAAAAAGCAGGCTAGTTGAAAATGTTTGAATTCAGCTGACCTTGTGCAGTATGAAGCATTTTTAGCCAGTACCTCAAAGGGGAAGGAGTTGAGTCACAAAGACAGGAATATGCCTCAAGCCATCCAGTAGTTCAGAGTAGAATGAAGGACCCTGTTCTCCATCTCTTAAGCCAGTGCTCTTTGGCTGGCTGGAACTCAACTCTATGTTTAAAAAATGAATAGGTTGTAGTGAAGCACTGTGTTTAAAACAGACTTTGTCAGACTTCTGGAAATCTGAGAAATCTCCACTAATTTTCTGCCTGTTTCCCTAACTATACTTGAATTCAACTGACGCCAGTAACAATCACTTTTTACCCAGTAGCTGACAAAATTCCTGGTAATTGAAGGTGGTCAGTATATGGTCAATGACTATATGAAAAACACCACTTTTCAAAAAGAAATTCAAAAGTCATAAATTTAGAGTCAGCTAAACATCTCATTTCTTTGTCTTGGGACGGTTTAGGAAAATGCAATGTGTTCTCTGAAAGGAAAAGATATTTGGAGATATGATTGTTTTTCTCTGTAAATAAAGCTACATTGTTTTAAATATAAGTAACATGCTCATTTTATAAAAGAAAATGAAGGAAGAGAAAAAAAGAGCAAAATATCTGCATTCCTACTACCCATACTTACCACTCATAGTTTTTGTTTTGTTTTGTTTTTCTTATTCATATATTGGACTTTAATCATGCTATATGTACAAGTTTATATCCTGTTGTTTTTCTTGTAACACTATATAGCATAAGGGGATTAAGTTTCCTATAACATATACAGATCAAGAGGTTTATAAAAATAATGAAAACAGTGTCAGAGTAATACAAGTCTCGGTTTATATGCCATTCCAAAGGACCTCAAGTATCAGAATTTATCTGAGCACAAAGGCATCTCTTAGATACCTTAAGCTACCTGGAATCTTTGAATTCTTTCAATCAAATCCCCTCATTTTATAAAGAGGAAATTGAGACCCAAAGAACAATATAAGTGAACTTGTTTGGACCCAGGCTTTTCAGGCCTCATTTTCCCAATTTTAAATTGTGTCCCAAAGAATATTTACTTTTGAATTTGTTAACGTTTGCTATTCTAAAAAGAAAGAGAGGGATAAACTAATTCTTTTTACCTGTAGAAGGAAGTTCCGCTTGAGTAATGAGTCCCAAATGATTGAAATCTGTCAGCCATTTGTATCCCCAGCTGATGAGGATTTCAGTGGTTGTGCTAAAACCCTGACCTTGGCCTAGCCAGCATTTCCTCACTCTCCCACAGAGCTTGGTCATCTTGCACCACGGTCAAAAAAATGGTGCTCTTCCCCATAAGCCATCCTCAGATTTGCAGCTAACAGTGTCTGTCTAGAAAAGAGAAAGCACAAATTCTTTACTATCCCAGATTCTAGGACATTTACTGTACTGCATGATCTAAAATATCAAGCAGGCTTTATCAGGAAAGCTTTCAGAAATATAAATACACAAAATAGCAAGTAGAGTTTCGTAGGACCATTCAGACAAGGACTGTTGTTGCTCCCATCATATTGCAAAACATTTTGCCAATTGCCCCTCACCTCTGAGGTTATGCTCAATTTATTTTCTAAATGGTTCCCCAGGAAATCAAGAAGGGAGCTATCTTAACTCTGTACTCAGTGATTGAGTGACAAAGACAGGCTTGAGAGAGACCTTTGCTTCCAGATCACCCCTCCTTCGCCTTACCCTTTTCAGGACACATCAGCTACCAGAAATGAATCTACCCCATGTGGTCATTGCAGGATTTATCTGGGCATTTGCTGAACCTGCTCGCAATTTATTTTTATTTCTTCCGATAGACGTGGATTTGGCACAGGAGAGTGAATTCTTTCTGGAACAGCAGATGTGCCTGGTACACTCGTTTGCTGTAACCATTTGTGCTGTGGTTTAAAAAAAAAATGTTTTAAGACTGTAGAATTGTTGAGGGGGGAGGGTTTAAAAACCAGAGGCATTTTAGCGATTATGCAAACTTAGAATGTGAGTAATTTTGCTGCAGTTACTCATTATGTGCTTTCATAGCTTGTTTTACAAGGATAAAGGGATGTGTACAGGTTTGGTGAATAGAGCTCCTATTTGTCCCTAATAGTCTCTCTTTATGAAAACATTTCCTACCCTTCCTCCTACTCTGTGGCAAAAGTGTTCTCTCCATAGAAATTATACCCTTCTGTGATTCAGTCCTTTTATCCATCTACAATAAATGGACAGACAGCGTCCATTTCTGAGAACAATTACGTTAAGAAAAAAAACTTTTTCCACTATATACTATATAATGTAGTTGATGCACATTGAAATCGTAATAATAACAGTACTCGTTTCAAAATGAACATGTTTTCTGCAAAAAGAAAAAAACTCAGCAAATAGCTAGTGACTTTGCTATAAGCTTAATGTGCTCTAAATGTGGTGTCCTTTCAGTATTTTATTTGCAATGTTTCATAGGTCTTAGCAAAATGTGCTCATGGAATTCTCTGAGGACTGTAACACACTACCTATTCCTTTATTACTTTCTTTCAGTCACCCAAATTCCTTCTGAAATGTAGGAATGAGGGTCTGTTTGTTTCCACTGAAGCAAATATAGCCACTTGCTCATACTGGTGGCTTCCCTTACTGAATTCCACTACTATTTTGGAAACTCCTGTGTGAAAACAGAGCAACCCAACTTGTCCCCATTTGAGCCTTGTTGGTGATTTCCATGCACTGCTGTCTAGTGTCCATATACTGAGGTCCACTTTTGTTTTTGAAAAACAAAACCGGGTTTGTTACATTGTTGTAGGCTTAGTAGTAAATCTGGTCATTCTGGCATAATGGTAGGAAGACTGGTCTTAGGAGTCTGAAATATTGAGTTCTAATCCTGACCCTTTCAAGATTTTGTTGTTTTGAACAGATTTTTCCTGACACCTGTTTCCTTGAGGAGAAGGTTGAAATTTATGACTTTCAAATTTCATTCTGCTCTCATAACCCATGATTCTGTTAAGGATATTATTTGTTTCAATTATGCATAAACAACTTATTTCTTGCTTTTCAAAAATTTCTTTGTGATAATTTCTGTCCCAAATAACTCTTTTCAGAAGCTGGTATCAAAGGTGGCCATATTTTAATTTCTACCACTAACATGCTAATTCTACCAATAAGAAACCTCTACAGAACTTTGGGGGTTTCCTGAGCAAAAAAATCTCACCAATTTGTATTCATCTTTTGTCTTTTTATGGCTTCTGAGTAGAAGTAATTGACTGGAATCGTTGGTCTAATATAGTAGTTGATTATAACCAAAACTATTGAACTACACTCACATTTCCTGTTAACCTACAGCTAAGAAACCCAAAATGCATAAACTAACTGAATTTTTTAAGTTACATTAAATTACAGAACTTTTTATCATATTTAAATACTCCTTACATGAATGGTTAAGAGTTTGGCTTCACAAAGATCATGGGGAATAGGAAGAGTGTGGTGGGGAAGTTGTAATTTAGCCAACTGTTGTCATTATCGTTTTATTAATACTCTCTCTCTCTCTCTCTCTCTCTCTCTCTCTCTCTCTCTCTCTCTCTCTTTATATATATATATATATATATATATCGCCGAATATATATTCCAATAATACATTATTGAAAAAACTTTCATTGAACAAAAATTTATGGAGAATTTGCTTGCTAGACTCTCAAAATAGAATGTTGAACTAGAAAGACAAAGTCCCAGCTGACATGGAGCTTATAGGGGAAGAGAACATTAAAGAAGTAATTCCAAAAGAATAGACAAGGGATATTATAAGGGGAATACAGTCTATTAAAGAGAAACTAGTGGTGGGCACCTTAACTAGTCTTGGAGGATCTGGGCTGGCTTCCCAGAAGTGTCATTTCATTTGAAATCTAGAGGATGTATAGTTAGAAGTTGGGAGGTGGAAGCATGTTGGAAACTGTTTTAAGTCAGGGTAACCACAGAATAGCTGGAGCATTGAATTCCATATAGAGGGAAGTCAAAGAGGATGCTAAATAGCCAAACAGTAGTTCTATCAGGAAAGAATTTGTACTTCATTCTACGAGCAATGAGGGAACGTCTAGGAGATTTTAAAGAACACAGTGATCAGATTTTGGTTTTAAATATCTGTTTTCAGGATTGAGTATGTACTAGGGGACAATAAGTGGTCAGTTTCTTTTAAAAAAAAACACATAAAATTGTATTTGTGTATATTCATTTATTTATTGCAGTCAACTAGGTCCCTAATGATAGTGGACTGAACTAAGGTACCAATAAGTTAATAGTGAGAACTGGAAACATCTAAAGTAATTAGTAGATAGAATCAACAACCTTTCCAATATCAAGGGAAGAAAAAAAATAGCATGACCATATTTATAACATTCAATCACATTGCTAAAGTCTTTGAGGCACCTACCAAACTTAAAAAATATCTGATTTACATAGTTTCTGTCAAAATACATATGTACTCTTAGTTTACTTTATAGATTGTTATTTTGAATTCATGTTTCCTTGCTTTCCAGTTGCATAACATTCTGTTAGATCAATGTACTATGATTTCCTCAACCATTCTCTAATTTTTTTTATTTTATATAAATAGTTAACATAAGTTATGAGCATTTTTATAGCTCTTCATTGCAAGTTTGTTCACCAATAGAATTATTCCAACTTCCAGTGCTACCAGTCATATAAAAATGCACCTGTAGTATTCTCTCTGGGATTAGGTTTTATTATTTTTTGACTCATTGGCTCAACTTTCAGTATTTTTCACTAAATCCATGGCCTGATTGGAGAAAAATACCGGGCCCTTGAGGGGATGATTCAGCGAATGAAGTCGCTTGCTGTAGAAATAGGCTTTTCTCTCACTAGATTATGGAACACACTCAGATTGAATCAACCCTCATCACAATGGCATTTAATCCGGTGCCAGACCACAGGCATTCTAGGGACTAAGTGTACTGTATGAGTATTTATATACCAATATACATGCTAAGGACTAAGTGTACTCCATGGGCCTTGGAGACCTCTCAAGTTCAAAACTGATGGCATTCTATCTCATTTAAAAGTTATTTGGGGAAAGAGGGGCCAAATACTTGCTTTTCACATGATGACAATCCTAATTTCATGAACATGTGAGTGCAGGTCCTCACCCACATCATTGCTTCTCTGCTTAATAGTTAGGGAATAGAAAATGAAGATTTTCAAGGGAGCATATAGGTTCTCCCAATTGACTTGATTTTATATTTGAGATAACAGCTTTACATACTGGCATTGGTGTCTTCTAGGACAAAAACTATTCCAGAGTACCACACCAGACCATATTGTTTGTGCTATTTCTCCCTCTGAAGCTATTAAGAATAACCTATCTCTAGCTGTAGTATGTGTTTGCAGAGCACAGTGCTGTGAAATGAATAAGTACTGATAAGCTACACAGAAGTAAGATATTTACATCTGCATCTCTCCGACAAGAACTCTTTTGGGGACTCAGGATATACGGGTGTGAGTGTGGTTGATGTATTCATCAAGGACTGAAAGTATTAGAAGTATCTCTGTTGGCAGCAATGTTTTTAACTCAGTGGTACCAATTAAAATTATGTGATTTTGATTTTAAGCATAATGTTTGTGATCATTTTAATTCATCACCATGTGTCAGCTACTGTTTATAAGTTTACACTCTTCTTTAATGTTGAAAGTATAGAAAAACACAAAGATGAAAATAAATTTTTTTTCTTAATTGCATCATATAATGCAAATTTTTTACTATTTATAATTTTAAGCCTTCTTTAATTTTCTGCTATATTCTTTTCTTTATTTCTATTGTGTACACATGTACATTGGAATACCACAATATTGTTGGGGGTGTTTGGTTTTTAAAATAATGTATATATTTCTTATATGTTTATTATTTTAAATATATAGTCACATATAAATATAGAAGTAACATATTTCTTATATAAGAAATATATAAAGATATATGTTATCTCTATATAATATGCATTTCTTCCTTTGATTAAAAAAGTAATGTGTGGTTGTGGTAGAAACTTAGGAAAATAGGAAATGTATTCAAAATACTGAAAAATTACTCCCTTAAAATGACTACTGTTATCACCAGGAATAAATCCTTCTAGCCATCATGTATGTAGATGTGAGGTATAGATGCATATATTGATTGGCAGATATAAAACAATATTTTCTAACCTGACTTTTTTTTTTTTTTTTGAGACAGAGTCTCCCTTTGTCGCCCGGGCTAGAGTGCCGTGGTGTCAACCTAGCTCACAGCATCCTCAAACTCCTAGGCTCAAATGAACCTCCTGCCTCAGCCTCCTGAGTAGCTAGGACTGTAGGTGTGAGCTACCATGTCTGGCTAATTTTTTCTATTTTTAGTAGCCTGGATAAATTTTCTTTCTGTTTTTAGTAAAGATGGGCTTTCACTCTTGCTCAGGCTGATCTTGAACTTCTAACCTCAAGCAATCTTGCCTTGGCCTCCTGGAGTGCTAGGATTCCCAAATTGACTTTAAAACATATACAATTATTGATACTTTTTAATTATTTACTTTTATTTTACTGTGGTAAAATATAAACAACATAAAATTTATTATTTCAACCATTTTTTAATGTAGAGTTCAGTGGCATTAAGTACATTTACATTGTTGGGCAGCCATCTCCACCATCCATCTCCAGAACTTTACCCTCCCAAACTGAAATGCCATACCCATTAAACAGTAACTCTCTATTCTCCCTACTCCCAGCCCCTGACAATCACCATTCCACTTTCTATCTTTATTAACTTAAGTATTCTTGATATCTCACATAATTGAAATCATATGGTATTTGTTGTTTTGTAACTGTCCTATTTCACTTAGCATGATGTCCTCAAGGTTCATCCATGTTGTAACGTGTCAGAATTTCCTTTTTTAAAGCTGAGTAATGTTCAACTGTATGTAAATACTACATTTTCTTTATCCATTCATTGATCAGTGGACACTTGGTTGGCTTCCTCCTTTTGGCTGTTGTGAATAATGCTCGTATAAACATAAGAACATGAGTATTCAAATATCTACATCCCTGCTTTTAGTTCTTTTAGGTAGATACTCAGAAGTAGAATTGCTAGATGATTGATGTGTTTTAAAATATTTTCATTGCATAGTTTTTAATGGTCGTATAATGTTCCATTGTATGAATATAGCATAATTTATTTAAATAATTCCCATGTATTGACTGTTTAAATTTCTCATAACCTTTCACTTTATAAAAGTGCATCATCACCATGAATATTTTCTGAATTAAACATTTATGCCATCTCTGACCCTTCTATGGGTTGGGAACCTGTGGTCTTGGGGTCACATGTGGGGTTCAAGATCCTTGAGTATAGCCTTTTGACTGAATCCAAATTTTACCAAACAAATCCTTTTAATAAAGAGATTTGTTTTGTGCAGTTTGGATTCCATCTCGGGGCCACACTTGGGGATCTGGAGGGGCACATGTGGCCACATGTTCCCCACCCCTTTAAATGTTACAATTCACCAGAATACCCCACAAATAGATTATCCATAAGGATTTTATAGAAACAAACATTAATGTAGTTCCTAAATCTAATTATAATATTGTCCTTTGAAGACAGCTGGAGTAACCCCAGCCCATCCCCTCTGTCATAGCCCCCAGCTCCAGGTCAGATGCCCTATTGAGCTTTACCAACAGTACCAAAATGTACTTCTCAACTCTGGTTTTAACTGGGAATCATCTACTACTCTCCTTTTGAATTTCCAGATTTCGCTTTTTTGAGTGGGTTTGTCTGTAATTGTTTGTTTGTAAAAAGCTCTAAATGGGTCTTGTTGTGTAGGCAGATTTGAGAAGTACTTCTCTACATGTATAGAAGTACGTTCCTATATTGCACTCTAGATCTGTGAGGTGGTTTTCCAGCTCGTGGGGTCATTGATCAAATGGACAGTGTGGGTGGCCTAGTTAGATGAGGGATGGAGCTGTGGGTACTGAACCCGGAATCATTACCGATAATTAGCAAGAAGACTCAAGGAACCAAAATTAAGTTATTCCTCTGTTCAGGACTAGGAAAAAATGATGAAGCAATTTTTGTGTTAAGTCAAAAACAAGTAGTAAATGAGGTATTTTATTATAACTAAAAATAGATTAGCTGTGTTTGCATGTTTCCTCATTGTACAAACTCAGAAACCACTTCTATTTATTTATACAGCCATTATTTATTAAGTACCTACCTGGTACGGATGCTTGATAACGAGATCAAGCTCTTACTGGGCATTAAAATTCTCAATATTTTAAGTGTTCAGAATTGGCTCTGGGACTCACTGGGTTTTTTAAATGGCAGTATATCTTCTTTGGTAGAGGAAGAGTATTAGAAGAGCAAGCAACACATGGGTGCCACTCAGCCTTGTGCATCGACCAGTGCAGCTAACCTTTTACCTGGGTTAGATAGAAATATTTTATTTGAAGAAATAGACTACTTATTTTAAAAGCAGAAAGAGAAAAATAACTGAGTAGTCTTCACTCCTTCATTGTTCACATGAAGAGCCAGTCTAGACAAGTAATGTGGCTTTTCCAATGTCACTCAACTTTGAACAATGTCAAAGCTGGATTTTTTTTTTCTAGGTCTCCAGAATTTTAGTGTACAACCTTCAATTGCACATAACACCCTCTGTGGTGATATTTCCATCTGCCAGGGTCCATAACTTAGAACACAAATTGCAGAGTGCACCTCCTGCGCTACATTTGGTCTGCAGAAATTCTTTGTTTTATTTCTAGTATTTATAAAAACACACACACACAAAGCTTTAAAGTCAGAAGAGGAATACTGGATCCATATTCCACGTGGCAGCAATCAGCAGCATGGTACAGCTGCTGCCTTTTGACAGGATATGCATCAGTCTTACCCAGTCCACGTCACTCTATTTTTTCCCAGATACCAGCACTGAGCATCATTTACTGTCTGTCCTGCCACTTACTTGTTTTTCTTCTTGGAGAGAAATACTTTTCTTTATCTACATCTTGATCGTGTGTCTCTACAAAATAGGACAACTGTAGATAGACTAGGGAGGCCTCTTGTGTTTGTTTGTTTGTTTGTTTGTTTGTTTGTTTTTATAACATGTGACCCATTTCACTGTTTCATTACCTGAGAGAGATAGATGGTTTTTAAAACCCCAGAATATGGAGCTAGACTACCTGGGTTCGAATCCTGGATCTGCCTCCTATTAGTTGTGTGTCCTTGGGCAGTTCCTTAATCTCTCTGTGCTTACGTATCTTCTTCTGGAAAATAGGGACAATAAGTTTCTGCCTCAAGAATAGTTGTGAAGATTATGTATAAATTATGTTCAACACAAAATGTTTACACAAAGTAAATGCTATATAAATGTTTCCTGTTATCATGCAAGTTTGTTACCAATAGGTATTTTAGTTAATGTTTCCTGCCATAGTTAGGATACCAAAGAAATGGATAACTGATAAAAATCATTTCATCAGGTCTCTTCAAATAGCTGTAAATAGTTGTCATGAAAGCATAATTGAAATTAAAATATTCATAATCCTAATCTTATAATAAGTCATCCTTCCCTTTTCCATATTTTTCTTATTCCTTGTCCATGTGGAAATAATACTTTATGTAGTTTCAATTGTATTATACAAATGATTGATTTGACATTGTGTTTTTCATGTAACATTTCACTTAACATTTTAAGCAGCCATTGTATAGCTAGAATTAAAATTTGATGAATGAGTTTTGAGATTTGTGTTGCTGTTTAAATGTAGACTTATAACTTTTGTCTATTTTCCCTTTGTTACCTTAGGAAATTTCTACCTAAGAAGAAATCATTTTTGCTTGACACCATATTTTGCTCAAAATATTGAATAACAAAATTTTCTAAGCACAGTGACTATGATTTCTTTTGTCTTATTATGGCTTTAGTAGCTAAGCTCAGTGCCTGACACATGGCAGACTTTCAATAAATTTTTATTGAATAAATAATTTGGATTGAATTTCTGGGATTTGTGGTATTGCGATTACTTGGCAGTAAATTCAAAATATATTTTGTTTCAGTACATGTTGTGAAAAACTATTTTAAAATGCATTAGTCTCTTTCCTTTCTTAGTAAATTTATTTAAAACTTGTCCATTAACTATTTCCAGAAGGGATTTGAGTCAGCATGAAGTAGAACTTACATATACAGTTTGACCATTAAAATGAAAATTAGCACCTCTAATGCATTTTGGGAAAATAATAGTATAGGTACATTCCAAAAATAAATTCATTAAACTATTTAGAGGAAGGGGGAGACTAATGAGATTATTATAATTAAGCATACATTAAATTTATCACAGTTTCTTGATTATCAAGTCTATATGGGAAATGAGATAGTTATTTTGCATGGTTAGTTATTCTGACAAAATAAATGCATTTATCTTGGGATACTAACATTCATTTATTTATTCATCAAATATTTGTTCAATGCCAGCTATATGTTAGGATGTGATTAAGCCATTGGGGAAGCAGCAGTGAATGAAAAGGATATTCCCTAGCCCTGCAGAAGCAGACATATAAGTGTGATATGTGCACACAGGGAGAAGTAAAGAGCTCTCACTGTGCTGGAGGATTCAGGCAAAGGTTCTCTGAAGAACTTGACGCTCAAGTCAAGACTTAACAGGATTCCTAGAAATTAACCAGACACAGAATTTAGAGATACTTGGAAAGTATGTGGGTATAATCTCTGAAATGTAAGAGAGCGTGGCACATTGGACATGAAGGAAGGTCAGTGTAAGAGAGTGGCATGACATGTCACTCAAGGGGAACTAGAAGAGGAAGATTTGAGTTCATCATTGTTAAAAGACTTTTAAGCAGAAAAGTGAGTTAATTTGCATTTGAAAGAAATCAGTCAGGCTGTGGAATGAAGGATTCATTGAAGGGGAGCAATAGTAGACACTGGGAGACCGGTTTGGAGGCTACTGGAGAATTATTGGTAAAAAAAAAATAAATAAATAAAAGTGGCATCTTAAAATAGGATTACAGCAGTAGAAATGGTGAAACGTGGACATATTTGAGCACTTTGGAATTCCCTGTTTAGGGAGTAGGATCAGCAGGATTTAGTACTTGCTGGGAAATGAGAGAAGCTCAGGAATGACTGTTGGTGTTCTCATTTGAGCACCAACTAGGTGATGAGAAAACCAGATGAAAGGCAAGTTTAGGGAAGATGATAAAAACAGTTTTTAATATGCTGAGTCTAAAGAGCATGTGAGATATCCAAGTAGACACGTGAAATAATTGAGTATTCGGGCATATTATTCCAAATATAGATGAATACTGTAAACAGAAATTCAGAGAGTCTTCACAACATAGAAGGTATATCAGGTTGTGGTTGTGGTCCTGGAGACAGTGAATGGAGAAAAAGAAGGAATGAGGTCCAGTGTCAGATAAAGGGGATCATTTTTCATGGGCAAGTGAGCAGTATGTTGGCTGTTGTCATCAGTAGCAATTTCACAGAAAAATTTTTAAAAAGTACTTAATTTGTCTTAATATAAAATTCTATCTGATGAAAATATGTATCTTTCTGGTAATGTAGGTTGATTCAGAGATAAAGGTCAAAAAATTTCCTGGGACATTTGGTTAACATTTTACTTTCAGTGGTTCTCAATTGGAGAATAAACCACCTTCTGACGAGGGGGAGATTAGAAATAAATGGGACCCTTTTTTTATTGTCACAATGAGTATGAGACACTATTATCATATAATGGGTTGGGGGCAAAGCACATTATGGTCAAACCCAAGATGATGATAGTACTCCCGACTGAGAGACACCGATAGACTGTGGCTTGCAGATTATAAAGTCCCAGCTGCCTGCCAAGGAGGGTTCCTGGTCCTCTCTAGTTTCTGTCCTCTGTAGTACTTTTTTTTTCCTGGTTTAAATAAGTGGTCTGTCACCTGGGGCCTACGGGAGATGACATCTCTGCCTCTGCTAGCTTGAATTATTGTTCTGTACCTCGTGGCTCTTCTACAGCTATACAGGGCTATGTACATCATGCCTGTATAAATCAACTTTTGAGTGTGCTGCCATTTTTGTTGGGATCCTGACTTTCATAGCTATCTTTTGCACATATTTGTCACAAATATAGTTTCCTATGGATTTTGTAATTCTGCATTCCCTGTTAAGTTACAGGAAGTTGTTGGATAAAGAGTTATCTTTTTATTCCCTTTTTTTGTTGATCCAAGTCTTTTAGGGGCAAACTTGTCATTTATTTTTGTAATTTAAGCAGCCTGGATGTTTCAGTGGAGTTGGCTTTTCCTTCTGCTTGAAGGTGGTCCCAGTAGGACCAAATAGAAACAGACACAATTTCCTCATTAAGCAATTTATTTAAAAATATATGTGCTCAAGATCTTACTAAAGAAATAACCCAGTTATGACTCCAGCTTTCTTTAACAGAGCATGGAAAAGTCAGTTTGAACCTAGAAAAAACTTAAGGTCATATTTTTCCAGTCAACCATGTCAGTCATAAAATCAGCGTAGATGGAATTGAATGAGAGAGGGAATAAAACTTTGCTTTTCTTTGATGACTCAAGATCAGCAGAAACCCAGAGTTCCTATTTTGAACACTTTACAAACCCAACTATAAATGGAGACAGTGACTGAGCAACTGGGCTAATGGCAGGCATGCTCTCTGCTGCAGCTGTAAAGTCTGCCCTCAAAAGCAGATGCTTAAAAATTCACATGCTTTGAAATTAAAAACCGGTAACATAAACACAAAAGAATTAATGTAGACCTAACTCCTTAGAAGCAACTTTTTCCACAAATTTCTCTTTCCCTCTTTCTTGCTTTCTTGGCAAACACACACACACACACACGTACACACACACGTACAATTTAAGCATTCCTAAAGCCTTTGAATTAAAGCACTGGTGCATAATTTCAGGAGCCATTGCTTTTTTCTAGGAAATATCTCACTAATACTAGCTCTCTTTGTGGGAAGAGAAGATTTCCCTCAACTTTATTATGAATTCTTTTGTGTACATGCTGGCATGTTTCTGAATATTTTACGTATCATAACTATGTGTTTGAAAATAGCATATTTAGCTATATATATTTTTTCCTTTGCAATTTTATATGCTTTACCACATTGGAAGTGGAAGGGGTAACGAACAGGAGTTATTTTAAAGCATATTTATTTATGTTCTTCATGGTTAAAGAACACTGTGCCAACATTCTCCTGGCCCACATATTCAATTAAATACATAGTGAATCTTTTCTACTTACTGAATTATTTGGTGCTTCCAAGCATTTATTTTTGGCATTTCATTTCATCTTTGTTTTTACAGAAATTTTTGAAGTTTTATCATGATTTAACATTTTTATTTTGAAAATCAAGCACATTTAAAAATTACTCTACTGCAGCTGTAAAATTTGCCCCCAAAACAGATACTTCAAAATTCACATATTTTGAAAGTAAAAATACAAATATATAAAATCTATAGATACAAATTATTTATCTATTATTTATATATATATAAATCTACTGATATAATCATCCATAAATACAGATATATCTAGATAGATATATAATTTTCTAAGACTTTAATATCTGTAGCAGTCCTTGTTGTATGGTATTTTTCCATTAGTCATTTTCTAAGCATCGTCAACAAGTACAGCTCTATTAGCTTAATGGAGGGAGGGTAGGATCCTAGCATGGAGAGTGTATGTCTCCTTGTCCCCCAGGAGTTTATAGTCTGTAGAGGAGCTAATGCATAATAGCTGTTGAGTGGATGGCTACATTACTAATCAGAATTGGCTGTGGCCATGAGACAAGAAAAGACAAGGTGTACCTCTTGTGTGTCTGCTCTCTGTTCCAGCAGGCTCTCAATTTCCCTTTTGTTCAAAATAGCACATTACATTTCTCTGACTTGCTACTCTGTAACAAATTTTTAAGTATACAGTACATTGCTGTTGACTATAGGTACAATGCTGAATAGCAGACTTGTAGAGCTTATTCATCTTGCTTGAGTAAAACTATATGCCCACTGATCAGTAACTCCCCATTTCATCCTCCTCCCAGCCAATGGCAACTACCCTTCCACCATTTGATTCTATGAATTTGACTATACCTCAAATAGTAAAATTATGCAGCATTTGCCCTTCCGCGACTGTCTTACTTCACTTAGCACAACATCCTCAGGGTTCATCCATGTTGTTGCATATCGCAGAATTTTCTTCTTTTTGAAAGCTTGAATGGTATTTCAGTATCTCTTTAATGCATATAGCAAGCTCATGTACTTTATTCATTTTTCTATCAATAGACATGTAAGTTGTTTTTATATCTTGGCTATTGTGGATAGTGCTTCAGTGAACATAGGAGTGCTAATATCTCTTTGAGATTTGGATTTCAATTTTGGGGAGGTAAATACCCAGTAAATAATAAGATTACTAGATTCTATGGTAGTTCTATTTTTTTGATTTTTTGAGGAGCTTTCATACTGTTTTCCATAGCAGTTGCACTATTTTGCATTCCCACCAACAGTGTGCTAGGATTCCAACATCCAAGCCAAAACTTGTTATGTTTAATTTTTATTTTTTTTACATAGTCATCCTGATACCTGTGAGGTTATAGCTCATTGTAGTTTTGATTTGCATTTCCTTATGATTATTAAAGTTGAACATTTTTTCATCTACTTGTTGGCAATGTGCATGTCTTCTTTAGGGAAATGTCTATTCAATTCCTTAGCCCATTTTTAAGCCAGGTTATTAGTCTTTTTATTACTATTGAGATTATAATATTTTTGTTATTAACCCCTTATCAGATATGTCATTTGCAAAAATTTTCTTCCATTCTACAGATTGTCTTTTCACTCTATTGATTGTTTCTATTGTTGTATGGAACTTTTTAGTTTGATACAGTCTCACTTGTTTATTGTTGTTTTTATTGTCTGTGTTTTTGATATCATCATCCATGAGATCATTGCCAAGACCAACGTCATAAAACTTTTTCTCTTTGTCTTCTTTTAGAATTTTCAGTTTCAGGTCTTGTGATTTTTATATCTTTAAGTCTTTAATCCGTGTTTAGTTCATGGTGTAAGATAAGGGTCCAGTTTCACTGTTCTACATGTGGATATCTAGTTTTTCCAACACCATTTGTTGAAGAGACTGTCCTTTCCCATTGTGTTTTCTTGGCAACCTTGTCAAAAATCAATCAACTGTATACACATGGATTTATTTCTGGGCTCTCTATTGCTTCTATTGCTCTGTATGTTTGTCTTTATGTCAGTACCACATTGTTTTGATTACTGTAGCTTTATAATATATTTTGATAAAAAGAGTTATAATGACTCCAGCTTTATACTTCCTTCTCAAGATTGATTTAGCTATTCATGGTCTTTAGTGGTTCCATATGAATTTTAGAATTATTTTCTATTTCTGTAAAATATGACATTTGGGAATTTTGATAGGGATTACACTGAATCTATAGATCACTTTGTGTAGTATGGACATTTTAACAATATTAAATCTTCTAATCCATGAACACAAATGTCTTTCCATTTTTTTGTGTCTTAATTTCTTTCATTAATGTTTTATAGTTTATAGCACACGTGTTTCTCTTCCTTAGATAAGCTTAGTGTTTTATTCTTTTTAATGCTATTGTAAAGGGAATTGTTTCCTTAATTTCCTTTTTTAGTGTTCATTGGTAGCCCACAGAAACAACTGACTTTTTGATAGTCTGTGAACTCTTTGAAGACAAGACCTTGCCTCATTTGTATTTTACATATTAATACATACATAATAATTAGCACTTATTTGATCATTCATGTATGGTTTTTTTTTTTTTCATTGCCAATAATCTTTGTGTTCTTTTATTCTCTACTTTACTTTAGGGCTCTACTACTTCAACAGCCTCTCCTCCAGTTTCTACTCCAGTTACAGGACACAAGAGAATGGTCATCCCAAACCAACCTCCTCTAACAGCAACCAAAAAGTCTACATTGAAACCGCAACCTGCACCCCAGGCTGGACCCATACCCGTGGCTCCAATTGGAACGCTCAAACCCCAGCCTCAGCCAGTCCCAGCCTCCTACACCACAGCATCCACCTCTTCAAGACCCACCTTCAACGTGCAAGTGAAGTCAGCCCAGCCTAGCCCTCATTACATTGCACCCCCTTCATCAGGACAAATGTATGGCCCGGGGCCCCAGGGCTATAACACTCAACCAGTTCCCGTCTCTGGGCAGTATCCCTCTCTTTCAACCCGGGGAGGCACAGATTATGCATATATTCCACCTCCGGGACTTCAGTCTGATCCTGGGTATGGGTATGCTCCCAACCAAGGACGCCATTATGAAGCCTATTATGCAGCGGGGCCTGGCTATGGGGGCAGGAATGACTCTGATCCTACCTATGGTCAACAAGGTCGCCCGAATACCTGGAAGCAGGAACCAGGGTATACTCCTCCTGGAGTAGGGAACCAGACCCCTGCTGCAATGTATCCAGCCACTGGTCCCAAGAAGACCTATATCACGGATCCTCTTCCAGCCCCCTGTTCCCCACCACGGCAGCCAAAGGTAAGAGACTCATTAACATAGTGATGGGAATAAAGAGGGTGCCTATCTTAGTCTGCCTTCCCAGAAAGCAAAGCCTAAGGCAAAAGTGTATATGCTACTTTTTTCACTAGCAAATACAATCCCAGGGAAACATGAGTGAAGCATGAAAGGAGAAAGATTCTGTTTGCAAATATGTTGCCAGTATGACTACTGTTTAGTACCAGGTGCTCAATTTCAAAGGATTGCTCAATCTTGAAGGATCTTCCAAAAGGCCATATGAACCATAGAATTTCAGGAGAATTCATTCTGAGGGAGACAGGGAAAATAATTGACCTTCCAACTCTTGCCTCCTATTGGTCAAAGCTTCGGTCTTTGGTGTAGAAACTTCCTCCACACTTTGCATTTGCTTGGACACTAAGTAGATCTGTAGCATCTCATACCTCAGCAGGGACAGGAATCTGTAGGTAAAAGGGGTACAGGGCAAACTTGAGGTGCATTACTGTCAGGCTGTGCCCGTGTAAAGGTGGTCAGAACTTAAGCAATACTAGTAGCACAGTGGTTGCTGGGGTGGAACAAGTGGCCAAGGACCCAGGAGACAGGTGAGGCTAAGCAGAGTTAAGGTAATACAAACAACTGGCTAGCTTCCTTTGGGACGAGACTACAGCATAATGGGGCTTGTTTGTTCATGTTACCGATCTTCCAGGTTTAACTCTATGAAGTGAGGTTTAAAAATTCTTTACGAGTGACAGTTTTTTGTTTTTTTGTTTGACTTAATTGTCAGTATGTGTGCCTTTTAAGTAAACATATTCAGTTACTTCCTTTGAATAGGTAAAATATAATACAATACATATCTACTCACTATTAGCCCTGAAACCAACACAATGTTCTTTCCCCCCACCATCGTGAGAGGAATCAATGAGAACTGCTTGGAAGGGATGAGATGGCAAAACTGAGCCAGTTTCCAGCCATTTTTGTTGGGACAGAGCCTTCTTTTCCTTTTTATTAGAGCTATGAGAAATCATAAAATTGAGAGCCTTTGATTAGCTAGAAGATGAATGGTAATTTGGGGAGATGGATTAGGTAAAAGCTTTAGACTATATTTTTAATATTTTCTATATTTTTGACAAGATTGTCAATTTTCAGAAAGATCTATTCATATTCACCATTGTAAAAAGAAAAAAATATCCTGATAAGGTATTTACTAAACCATTATTCTCACATGAGAGTATCTGCTCTATTAATGGTTATCCCAAGTGGATGACAGATTCCTTAGAGCAGGGATCCTCAAACTTTTTAAACAGGGGGCCAGTGCACTGTCCCTCAGACCATTGGAGGGATGGACTATAGTTTTAAAAAAACTATGAACAAATTCCTATGCACACTGCATATATCTTATTTTGAAGTAAAAAAACAAACGGGCAAAAACACCTGCATGTGGCCCGCGGGCTGTAGTTTGAGGACACCTGCCTTAGAGGAACAGAGCCCTTTCCAACAGGTGGCACCTGTGAGGAGCCGAAGGAACCCGTTAGGCTTATGTATGACCATTACATGCATGTGGGCCAGCCATGACCATTTTCCAATGTGAAGATTCCAAGTTAAAATTTTAAATGCTTTTAAACATTACTTTTTGTTTCTAAAGTCTCTTTATAAAAAGAAATGTTATTAAGGTTTTTTGTTTGTTACTTAAATAAGGTTTGTCCCAAATAGTCAGGCTGGACCACCTGTTCCTTTTGTGAACATCACATTCCATTTGCATCATTCCCTAGCCCCCGAAGCAACCAGTTCAGAGAAATTGAGATTATTCAACCATACCATACTTTTCTTTTTTTTTTACAACTACAACAAATTCCCTGTGGAAGATTACAATAAAAAATAAGAGGTTAGACTAGCACAATTGCTATCAGCATTTAAGCTCAAATATGTATACAATTTTGCTCTGCCCCAAGCAACCTGACCGAAGGAATGGCTGAGAGATGTTCCTAAGGAAAGGAGATGGTCTCGGAGTTGTTAGTGGAGCCTGTCACCCCTCTTCGGGTACCAGACATGAGAGAAAACAAGTGTGTCTAGCTGGAGGGAATACTCTGGTGAGAGGTACTGAGCCAGTCTTCAAGTGTTCTGTTTTCCCATTATGTCACTTGGCACTCTGGACAGTCCCTCTTCAGCATTTGGAACCAATCCATTAGTGGAGGAAAAAGAATCAGCACCTACTGTCAGACCTGGATCTAAGATGTTGGGTCCAGCCACAATACTAGCATTTGGTCTGTCCCCACCAACCTACCTGGGGAGTAGAACGAATTTTTATTAACCACTCACCAGAAAACATGAAACTTTATTTTTTTTTTCTTGTTTGAATAAGGTAGCTGTTCGAGATCATTTATTACATTATTACATATTTTGGATATCAGTAGATTTCATGTCATCTTTTTAAAAAAAATTTGATATATTTGTTTTTCAACAGTGTCATGTGTTTTCACATCATATTTGATTGTGCATTTTAAAAATGAAAATCAAATCATGTACTTTTTGCTGTGATTATTAGGAAGAGTGGTTAGAGGTTGATATTTAGCCATCTGTGCTTTGGGAAAGGAGAAAGAGGCTGATGACGCTACAGATAAATTCTGTGTGTGTTGTGGGACACTGGCTGATGAAGAGTGGGCTCCTTCACAGTTGGCCTTTGAGCAGAACACCATGGTATTCAGCTGCACCTGTGCACAGGGGATCTTTTTGTCCCCATATTGACTGTTTGGCTTAGTATTATGACTACTGGCTTGAGAAATGAACTCCAAATTCTTATCCTAGTTTTTCTCTTGACATTCCTCCTTCAGTTTCAGGAAAACCTCTAGACCTTTTTATGTCACTTTTCCAACCTCAGTAAAGTGGAATGTCATCTTCACTAATTAATGATTGCAAAGGGCTTGGAAATTTCCAAGGGCTGAATAATTGCCAAATGAGGATTATTCAGCTTTTCCACTGGCTTTCATTTCTTTCTAGTTTTTTTAGTCACTGATGGAAAACTGGCCTTCATGTCTTAAAACAATTATACTTTATTACATTGAGCATTTTTAAGGGTGTGTGGCATTTAAGCCGTTAAGAATAAGGTCTAAAGTGATGAAAGAAGTAAATCCCTCTTATATTTGAGATGAGATTTTGAAATTTTCCTATATCATAGAACAGCATAAAAGAAGAGAGAAGGAGGAGGAGAAAGGAAAGAAAGAAAAGAAAAGGAAGAAATGAAGAAAGTAAAAAAGAAAAAATTAGAACCTTCAAGGTTAAAGGAGTTTATGATTATCGTTGTGTTCTATAACGTGCTGAGCAGTGAATTTGCATGCTACAGTGGGCCATAATCTGTGTCCTGTATCATCTGAGCTGAGTTTCCTGAAAAATATTGTTATACTAAGTCTGCATAAGGAAGAACTGTTCTCACAGGTAATCCTCTTACAGATGCAGTGGAATCTTTTCTCTTTGCTGATTTATAAAAGCCAATATTAGCTGAAGGTTGCTGTGTAGTTCCCAGAATTCTTGTCCTGTGCATTATCTTTTCATCCCTGTGAGATGGGTTGTGTATTTTCTCTAATATTCAGATAAGGTGCCTCAGCTTGACAGCACCAGAACAAGGACCTGGAGGCAGAACATGAGTCCCAGGTGTAAAAATTAATGGCAAGGCAACTTTAGCACCCACTTCTTATCATAAAACCTAGTCTGTGTCAGCCTCTATTAAAGGGACAGATATTTGCCACCTACTGTGTGAAAGTACTGGTGTTCTCCATCCCAGAAAAGTTGGAGAGTCCTGTCCCACTAGTTTGGAGGTTAGATTAAATTCTGAAATCATCTGATATTAAAATTTCTTTGAAAAATCCTTCAGGAGGGTAAGAATTTGAAGATCAGTTAACCATCTCTCAGTAAATCTAGCACAAAAGTTTTTCTGGCTCCAGAATTAGAAAAGATCACTGATCTTCATTTGAATTTTGAGTTTGGGGGATATGTTATGGTTCAGAGAACAGAGTGGAGGTAAGGAACTGCTGGGGTCAGTGTCGAAGAGACTCCCAGACCTGTAATTTCTGTTAAGATTAAGAAAATATTTGAGAATGTTGATATAGTAGCATTTTGAACATTCCAGCAATATCAGAATGTTTAAGTGTCTTTTAATTTTGGGAAAGAGAAGGACATATATAGTAGATGCACTGCAAAGAATCGCTAGCATTTTGGAGAGAATTATTAATATCTTTATGGTAATCCCTGTGCTACATACCTCTCATGTCTAAGATCAGAGAAACAAAAATGAAGAGATGGTTAGGGTAGGCAGAGGGATGGATGCAGATGCATGCCTCAGGTCAGTTGTTAATACCTCAATATGTGTGAAGATGAGAATGTCAGAGATTGTGTAGGAGGCCAGTGACAGTAATTCCTCTTTGTACAAGACTTTTCAGTTTTCAAAGCACTTTGTGAATCTCACAAAATGTTTGAGTGCTAAGCCCCAGGTAGAGGTTTCTATCTCTCTTTTACAGATGAGGGTTCAAAAGCTCAGTGATGAGAGCCACTCATTAAGGTCATGGGAGAGCCACAACTCCAATTCAGGTCTTCTGAGGATTATCTTTATGCTTTACCTGTGGCAAATCTTGGCACGCTTTGGTGTTTGGAGAGGAAGAGCTCCGTAGCAGCACCAGCACATGTGCCTCTGCTATGACCCATGGTACACGTGGATAAGTACATAAGTGGGCTCAGGCAGTTGTCCTGCAGCGTGGATAAGATCAACTGTTGGAGGGGAAGCACCCATTACATCCCTGCCTGGCACCCAGGCTTGGTGCCTTGCAGCTACACTTCCTCTTCCCCACCACCCATGCACACTTTGTCCCAAGGTTCTTTCTACTGTCACAAAGTCTCAAATCTATTTCCTTATCGAAATCCCACTTACTACCGAATTCATATGTCCTCATTTCTTACCTGAATCATTGAAATGGCCTCTTAGTTGGTATCTCTTCCTTTAGCCATTTCCACACCCATATATCCTACCCATAATACCAGATTAGCCTTCTATAGTCCAGCTCCAGCCTTGTCATCAATTGCCTTTTTCAAAAAACTTAAGTTCCTAGCCAGTTATGGAGTACATTGAAACCTCAGACTGGTGTTCCAGTTTTATTCCCCCTTTGAGCATTCTGTCTCCAGCCTCAAAATTATATTTTTAGCTAATTCTCATCTCTATGGTTTTGTTCACCAAGCTCCTCCTCCTTGGAATGCCTCCCCAGTCCTCCCCAAATAAATATTTGCACATGCAAAATAATTAAAAATGTTTATTAAAGGTGGCCCATTAAGATTCAGTTAAAGTGTTCATTTCTCTCATGAAACTTTCTCCTCTACCTAAAATTTAGTTATATGTTATTTCAATCTCTTTTTGAATACTTTTACACTCTTACTGTACTAGAATCATTTGTGTACCTGTGTCCCAGTGATCTATGCCCTAGCATATATTATACTGTAACTTTTAGGGGATTGAGACAGTGTCTGAACAACCCTGTGGCCCCTAGAGTAGATAGCATGGTATGTAATACAGTCCTGTTTAATGAATATGCTTGAAGGGACTTTCTTGGTCCACCTAAAATTAAAAAGTAAGTCTTATTTTAGAACTTAGCAGGTTGTTCAGCAAAACACCAAGACCGAAATCTATTCTACCAAATTAACTTAGTTGTCTAAGTAACACAGCCATTATCACATCAGTAAACTCACTATTCAAAGTAGCTCGATAATTTTTCAGGTTCACTGTTGTTCTAATATTCTAAATGTCTTAGTATTTTTTTTAAAAGAGCAGGTGTTTTTAATTTTGGTGAAGTTCAATTTATTAATTTCATCTTTAATAGTTTATACTTTTTGTTGTTTTAGATATTCCTGCCCCCTGTGGTCACAAAGCTTTCATTTTATGCTTGCTTTGCTTTGCTTTTCCTTTTGTTTTGTTTCTTTTCTTTTTCGTTTTTTTTTTTATTTTAAAGACAAGGTTTGTTACCCAGGCTAGAATGTAGTGGCATCGTTGTAGCTCACTGCAGCCTCTCAAACTCTTGGTTTCAAACAATTCTCCTGCCTCAACCTTCCAAGTAGCTTGGACTACAGGCTTGAGCCACCACACTGGGCCCCATTTTGTGCCTTTTTAAAATATGTTTTACATTGTAAATTTAGGTTTATGATTCACTTCAAGTTCATTTTTTTGTATGGTGTGAGATGTGTCAACGTTTATTTTATTTTCCCCATTGGAATATTTCAGTTTTTCCTGTACAGTTTGTTGAAGATGTTTTCTCCCATTGAACTACCTGAATGCCTCTGACAAAAAGCAACTGGCCATATACATTTGGGTCTATCTGGACTCTATTCTATTCCATTAATTTATAAATCTCTTGTTAGTTCAATACCACACTATCTTCATCACTGACTTTTATAGTAGGTTTTGAAATCAGGCAGTGTGAGTTTTCCATCTTTATTCTCTTTCAAAAGAGTTTTGACTATTCTAAGGCCTTTTCATTTCCATATACATTGTAGCACGAAAATTTAGCTTGTTGATTTCCACAAAATAGCCATGATTTTGATTGAGATTGTGATTGAGATTGTGTTAAATCTATAGATCATTTTGAAAAGAGCTGATATGTTAACAATATTGAGTTTTCCAATACGTGAACATGGTGTTTCTCTTTATGTCTTCAACTAATTTCTCTCAACCGTGTATCATAGTTTTGAACATACCTTGTTATATTTATCCATAAGTACTTCCTATTTTTGCATGCTATTGTAAATGTTATTTTTAAATTTCAATTTGGAATCATTTGTTATTAGTATATAGAAATACAATTGATTTTTACATAATGGCCTTGTATCCCGTGACCTTGTTAAATTTAAGTTTTCTATGAACTTCTTTAATAAGACTCCTTAGGCTCTTCTACCTGATCATTTCATCTGCAAACAAATTATTGATTCAGTTGTTTATTTCTTTTAAGGATAAGAGTCTTTCCACTACCTTCCTGTATTTAAAAGATTTACTTCCTCATTGAAGAAGAAACAGTATGCTATAAATTTGAAGGATATAAAATGGAAATTCCACTCTCCTAGACTACCCTATTAAAACTGTCAAACATAGAAGCAAACTTCAGAGTTATTAGATCATAACTGCTTAAATTTACAGATGGGAAAACTGAGGTCTGAAGAGTTACAATCACTTGAAGAGTTATGCAATCAGCAAGTGGCACATTCGAGTAGAAAACGAACTCTTCTTTATTTACTGCAATTCTTCTCTACATTGGTTAAGAATAGTTCAAGATAGGTGATGTCAGAAGTAAATAAGCTTGAAATGGTGTAATAATAACTTTTGTCAACATGTTCTTATCTCCTGTCTTTAGGACTCTGTCACCAGTTTTGTAAGGCTGCTAAACAACAGTGGATGTCTCCTATTCTAGTGCTCCTCGTTGTATCTCACAGCTTCTCCAGATTTCGTAGGCTCTGTGTTATTTTGATTCGGTCCATAATCTCTCTCTCCTGATTTAAAAGCTATCAGGATGGATGTATTATACTAGTGTACTAAGAAATGTCTGTGAATAGTATTTATTCATTTTATTTATCTAATCTTTTTCATAGATTTAGTTGTTTAAAAATATCCCAGGTCTCTAATCTTTTTGTAAAGTTAAGTGTAAATCATTTTAACAGATGATTCAGGAAATATGCAATGCTTTGTGTTTAGAGTGAGAGAACTTCAGTTTACTGGTGTTTTGTCTTTGTTTTGTTTTATTTAAGCTCTATGACAAAACGACTACCTGACTTCTTGATTCCTCTGGGAATCTCGTTTCCGTCTGGGCCAGCTGCACACAATCATATGGTCCCGTTTCAGAGGAGAGACTGTAGTTGTTCTCTTCCCCAGCAAACAAAGAAAGTTGACCATCACTGATGTATAATTATTGCTAAATATCAAAACTTTGGAATATTTTACACAGGGAGGATTAGGAAGTATCTTATAGTGAAAGTAAAATACTTTTAAGTAGTACAGTACCCCAAGTGCCATCATCGAAGAAACAATGCTTTACTTGCTGTTTTAGTTCTTTTATTTTCTGGAATATAGAAAACTCAATTTTCAGAATACTCTTAGCAAATAGTATAGTGATTGCTTTATTTCATCCTTGGAATTCAGGGAATGTTCTTCAAAAAGTACAACTTGATTATTTTCACAAGGTTGCTAACTTAAAATTACATTTTTAAAATATGTGATAGTAACATTTAACATTTTTACAATCTCTTATAAAATTTACAAAACACTTTATTATGGGGAAAACTCTGTAAGATGTTTGGAGGCAACTTGTATAGTACCCTACCAATACCAAATGCTCAAGAGAGGATGAGAATTTTGGTCTTCTGACCGCCAGCCCCGTGTTCTTTTCACTCCATGACACTTGCCTCCTTTCATAGCTGTCTGTGTTTATATGTGTTAGCTCATCGTACAGTCATCCAAACATAAAATATTCCTTGGGCCCAGCAGATTAGAGAATAAACTATATTTGGAGGACACAAGATATATTTAACATTATTTAAAACCCAAGACTCAATACGCATTGTTATAAACAGTTAAGCTGTTAAAATTATGTATACCCTGAATCTAAATTTCAGATAATTTTTATTCAGTCTTTATAAGTATTTGGCATACTTATATTTCCTCAAATATGGACTTCTTCTTTGTTTTCATTCACATCTAGAGATTATTGAGAAAAAGGAAAGAGGTATAGGTGTGCTAGTTGTACTCTTTATGGATCTATCAGTTGGTTATCACTTACCTTTCATGGTTCATACATGCAGTCTTTAACATAAATCTGAATAAAGTCCTATAGATGGCATTCATAATTTTTACCGGAGGAAACCCCATTTTTAATCCTGCACCCATCCCATCCAAAGGATGCAGAATGTTAAAGTAGGTTACCTAGGAAACAACTGATGCAGGCAGTCTCTGCAGGGATAGAAAAATGAAACTGGAGAGGAGTTGAGGAAGGAAGCCTGGGAAATATGGACCAGGACCCAGCACACTATGGGCCATGGGCCAAATGACACTTGCTACCTGGTTTTGTAAATTATGTTTGGTTGAAATATAGCTAAACTCACTTGTTTGTTATCTATGGCTGTTTTCAAACTACAACAGTAGAGCTGAGAAGGTGCAACAGAGAACGTGTGGCCTACAGAGTTCAAAACATTTTCTGTATGTCCCTTTACAGAAAAAAGGCATTGGCCCCTTATCTAAAATATACGAAGAATCTTGAGCTGGAGGTTGTTGCAACATTCAGTGGAAATTTTCAGGGGAAAGAAGAGCTAAATATCAAAATCAAAATTTAACCTACTATTTGCAGAATGGGCTCTGTATCCCACCTGCTTCTCCTAGCCTGCCAGACTTCTATTTAACTAACTTCAAGAGCCACCTCTAATATTAACTCCTTGGAGAGGCTTGAGCAGTCACATAATCCACACTTGCTATTAGTTTGCCTTTCCTCTGAATTTTCTCATGACATTTTTTCATTCCTTTGCTATAACATGCAAATCTTTGGATATTTTTAAATATATAATAACTTTATTGAGAAAATTTGCATATAATAGAATTCATCTGTCTTGAATTTACAACTAAATTAATTGTAGTCTATCCACAGTATTTTTAAATATATATTTGTAATATAGTATATGCACAACCATCATCACAATCAATTTCCTTTTCCAGGAATGAACCTCCATACCCATTAGCAGTCACTTTTCATTTTCCTCAAACCCTTCAACCCTGGATAACCACTAATCTAATTTCTGTATCTCCATATTACTAATTCTGGACATCTGTGACCATATTCTTAGCATATGTTCAAGTTCCATCCATGTTGTAGCATATATCAGTACTTCATTCTGTTTTATTGCTGGATAATATCCCATTTTATCCAGCTATATCACATCATATTTATCCTTTCACCAGCTGATGGACAGTTGAAGTGTTCTTACCTTTTCACTATTATAAATAATGCTTTTGTCAATATTTGAATACAAGTTGTTGTGTGGACATATGTTTTTTATTCTCTTGGGTATATACCTAGCAGTGAAATTGCTAAGTCATACAATAATTTACAGGAGCTGCTGGACTGCTTTCCAAAGGCACTACACCATTTCACATTCCAGTCTTTGAAGGTCCCACTTTCTCTATATCTTCCCATCCCATTTGATTTTAATCATGTTGTGTATCTATCTCCCAAGTAGAAATTTATGTAGAAATAGACATTTGAGGAACATGTATTTCAGTTTTATTTCTTGCATGCCTAACACAGTACCTTGCGCATCTCGGGCACTCTTGAATAAATCAATCAATCAATCAATCAATAAGTGAAATGACATTTATTGAATTGACCTTGATCCACATACAGTTCCTATGACCAAGAGTAGTTTATGTGAGTTTTTAATAGGTATGTTTTTAGAGATGTTCTGTTTTTTATTCCAGCTATGTTCTTGATCCTCTTTACCTGTCAGATCCTAGTTTGTATTACCAATCGATTAATCTTCATTTCAATGCAATCTGTTTTAATCACTGAGGCTCATTTTTCAGCCTACATCATCATAGTTTTCTTTTCCTTTGCTGTGGTCAGTTTGAGATGCTTTCGTCTCTGTCCAGTAGGGCATGATGCTACGTGCAAGCTTCTGAAGCTGGTTTCATCATCGAGGGTCATTGATGGAAATACCACTTCCCGATGGACATGCCACTTCCTGATCTCACTCCCACCCATGCCTGCTCCTCCCACACACCCTTGTCCTTCTAATAGTGGTGATTCTGCTCTTTTAGGAGCTAGGACTACAACATGAAGTCATTCTTGACTCTGCCCTTTCCCTCATACAGTAAATGTTTTAATCTATACCGCTAAGAGTATCTAAACTCTGATTACTTCTCACCACCTCCACTGCCCTTGCCTGCCCAAGCCCCTTCCTGCTGGGTTGTCACCCTTCCTTCTGCTGCTTTGGTGCTACTCCCTTGTCCCTCTTTAGTCTGTCCTCAACACAGAGCAATCCTATAAAAGCCATATTATTTTAATTTCCTGCTCAAAACCCTTTCAGTCTCAGATTAAGAAAAGTCAGGATTATGCTTACCAAGCCTGTTTGCCATGCATTAACCCTGTGACCTCCTCTACCCCTGCCCTCTCACTCTCTCTCAGCCACACCACATTCAGGCACACTCCTGTTTCAGGGCCTTGGCTTTGCTGTACTCTCTACCTGGAATGGTTTTCCCAGATATCCACATGGCTCATTCTTTTATCTCCTACAGGGCTTCACTGCAATGTTACTTAGTTGGACATGTCTCCCCTGATCACTCCATCTAAAATACTTCCCCAGCCCAAAGTCCTTATCCACCTTTGCTGACTCATTTTTCCCTGTAATATTTACCACCATGTAACATATTATTTACTTTAATCATTTGCTGTTTGTTCTTCTTCTCAAGAATGTAAGTATCACAAGAGCAGGAATTTTTGCCTGGTTTGTTAATAGCTATATAATAAACACTGCTTGGCAGGTAGTAAGTCCTCAGCAAAAAATGTGTTAATAAATGAATGAACAAGTGCTTATGGCACTTGAGCAGTTAAAACCGAATACTCTAAAGTCAGGGATGGCTGGGCGCAGTGGCTCATGGCTGTAGCTCCAGCTACTCAGGAGGCTGAGGCAGGAGGATTGCTTGAGCCTGGAGGTTTAAGGCCATATATGGTTGTGATCTTGCCTACGAATAGTCTCTGCATTTCAGCCTGGGCAACATAGCAAGACTTCATCTCTTCACAAAAACAGAAGACAAAATAAAGTCAGGGGTGATGTTTTCATCCTGTGATGGGGTCAGTAGGTTAACAGGAGCATCCCTGGAAGTAGCCAAGAATCCTGCTGGGCTTCTCAGCCCAGCAGTCACCACCCTGATGGCAACATAGCCACTAAAAGGCAGATAATGGCATTTGTTCTTCCTGTTCACAGCAAGTGTCACTTACCTTGACCTGTATTCTTCTCTTCAGTTTGATTTTTTTTTCAGTCTCTCCTGTCTACCCTTTCCAAGTTATCCCTTTGCCTCAAAATAACTTCTGCAATACTTTGCGTTCTCTTTATGTAAATAGCCCAAAATATATGTCAATAGGGAGCTTTTGTACTAGCACTAATATCGGGACATCTCAAGGGCTTTCTGCATAGCTAGCTCATGATCTCTTTACAAACTAAGTCTGTCTAGTCATGACATATGTAGTTTAACCGCGATATTTATGCCATTAGCACAGTCAAGCATGTATGAGTTTTTTAGTAATTTTTAATAAAAATATTGAATAGATATGTGGTTTTAGTTATATTAATACTTACCAATGTTACTATATTGCTGTGTAGGACTTTTATGTTTAGGATTAATTTCAATAAATGCCTAACACCTATCATCTAGATGCCACTTTTCTGGATGTCAACAGAAATACAATGATGAAAAAAAACTTGGCTCATCTTCAGGAAGTTTAAATCTAATAAGGGAAATTGGTTATGTATTATGCGTGATGTTAGTACTCAGATTCGTTTTCAGTAGTATGAAGCATTATTTTTGTAAAGAGATAGCATCCCAGTTTTTAAGAGAATAGAGCATTTCCACCCATAATCAAATATGTATAGACAAATAAATAAAACAAAAATTGCAAAAGTGCAAAAAGAAAGGCCTTCTGAAATGTAAATGCTAGAAAGCACCCAAGATAAGTTATTATTTCTCTAAGTGATGACTTCATTTGCATTGGCTCATTTAGTCCTCTCAGAAAGTCTATAAAGATACTATTAATATCTTGATTTTTACTGAGTGGGAAAATGAAAAAGAGAAGGATAAACCCAAGAGAAGCTTTCTTACCCAAGACCATATGCCCAAGCTCTTACCTATTATGCTACACTGCCTCTTTGTAAAACTATATGAAAAAAAATTCTCACTAACATGCAACAACCCAGCTATAAACCTTAAATCAAATTCTCTTCATCTTGAACAGGTTATATGTTAAACTACTGAGGATCTTCCTTCTTGACATGAGTCCACTGGGTAGTTGTCTGCCGGAAAACCTTCCTAGTTATTTTTCTAATAGAAGACTTAAGATCATCTCTTCATTTTTCATCTGCCCACCTACCCTAGCCAGGCACTCATGAATCAACTGGCAGGGTGAGGGGTGTGATGTGTGGGCTATAGAGTAGAATTAAGCAGAATGTCATAGAGGAGAATCTAGCCAATAACTTGAACCTCAGAGAGGAAAGTACTGCATCTGAGAGATGCAAGGCAAGCTGAAGACCTCCTCACCCCAGTGTACTGCACGAGCACAGTATATCCCAGGGAGAAGAAAAGACATGTTGCAAAACCAACAATGACTGGTTTTTCAAAAGCACTATCATTTCACCTAAATGTGAACTGCTTGCCAAATGCCAGAAGTGACATAGTTTTGTACCTTTGCAAGAAAAAAAAAAGTTTTTTGAGAAAGGATCTCACTCTATTGCCTAGTCTAGAGTTCATTGGCATTATCATAGCTCAGTGCAGACTCAAAAACTCCTGAGCTCAAGCAATTCTCCTGCTTCAGTCTCCCCAGTAGCTGGGACTATAGGCATGTACTAATAGATCCTGCTAATTTTTCTTTCTTTTCTTTTTTTTCTTTTTCATTTTTTTTTTTTTTTTGTAGAAATGGGGTCTCACTATGTAGCCCAGGCTGACCTCTAGTGATCCTCCCACCTTGGCCTCACAAAATGCTGGGATTACAGGCATGAGCAACCCTGCCTGGCCTGCAAAAAAAATTTATGTCATTGAAGAGCTAATCAGGAAAGGATAAAGGAAAAAGAAAATGTTAAAATAAGCTATAAAATCCAACCCATTTATATGTGAAGTTTAGAGTCAGTCTAACAAAATGAATGTTCCATTTACTAATCACATTTGCCATTGATTCAAAACAAACCTGGCTTGAGAGAGGATTAAATAAATATCCAAAAACTGTCATTCCTGAAGCCTTTGGGTAGAACATTGAGTTGCATTCCTGCAGGAGAAATGCCAAATGAATGAGCCTAGGCCAACTTTGTTTAGAAAGCCTTATTTGGGAGAACCATGGAAGGATGAACCTGATCACGTGAAAAGCTCAGAGCTGTTCAGCCTTCTGTGGCAGTTCTATGAGTTCTAGAAGTTCAGACTATTAATAGAGTCAAGCACAAGTATGCTGTCTGCTTTCATCCTTCCATCCTTTCTCTTCCTTCCTTCCTTCCTTTCTCTTTCTCTCTCTCCCCCCCTTTCTTTTTTAACTACATGATTTCTATTAATCTTTACAAAGGACCCTTTCCTTTAACATCATGTTAACATGAGAGTCTTTTGTTTTCATGTCCCCTTATTCTTAGGGTTAGCGTTTCCTAATGAAAAAACAGAAGTCTCATTTTCTATTTGAAATTACAAAATCATACAGAAATCCTAAAATTAAAACATAACTTTCTCAATAATGTTCTGGAACATAATTATCCCAAAATATTTGCACAATGATGGAGAATTTCCAGATTTTTTTAGACTTTCAGAGATTAAATAAATTTATTACCTCTACTTTTCAAAGATACCATCTTGCCCATTCACAAGAAATCTAAAACCCAGAGAATGACTGTCCAGAGCCTCATGGTATAGGTAGAACTTTACAATTCTTAAACCTCTAGTTTAGGGAGATTAAAAACAATTTTATGTCTTCATTAATGGGTACTTTATCATTTGTTTTTTTTTTAAAGTAAATATTTTAATGCAATACATTTTCATGCCCATTTGTCTCATTTGATCTTCAAAAAAACCTCATTGACATGATCAGAGTGTGAATAACTGTCCCCTTTTACAGATGATGCATTTCAGGGAAGTCAAGTCACTCCCCCAATTTTGCAAACCATAGAGATCATAGAATCTTTGTCCCTTGTCTATAAAATCAATAATATGAAATATGTGAATCTTGAAATCACCATTTCCAACTTTTCTGCTTACAGAATGCCCCCTTGCAGTTGTTTAACATTTTAGTTGAAAGATAGGCAATTCATTAAACAGAAAACTGAGTAAAAGCCTTAGGCTGATACTTAGGTATTCTTTAGTATTCCATCTGAGGAAAAATAAATAAATAAAAAAAAAATATATATATATATATCGTGACTCTGTCTACGTATAATAAGGTTGCACATATTTCAGGAGCCAAGTAAAGATCTTGATTAAATGATTCAATTCGGTTAACCATTTGGTAGTTACTGAAGTATTAAATGGCTGTTTAAGTGGAAAGCATTTGTAAAGAAGTATGTACAAAAAGTAAGGATTTCTGACAAAATGGCATTGGCCTTAGCTATTATAGCTAATATACTCAATACTGGATAGTAAGATTAATTTATGTGTGTATGTGTTGAGATATGGCCAGATTTTGTGGGACCTGAAGCTTTGAAGCTTATTAAGAACCTCTTTTAGAAATACAAAATTATGAACAGAAAGCTATTGTGTTAGTTTGGCATGGCTACTATAACAAAGCAGTCAGCCCTCTGTATCTGAGGGTTCTACCCTGTCCAGTTCAATCAACCACTGGAAAATATTTAGGAAAAAAAAATTAATAACACAATAATAGAAAATAATACAAATAAAAGTACAGTATAACAACTACTTATATAGCATTTACATTGTATTAGATATTGTAAGTAATCTAGAAATGATTACTTATAATACCTATGAGAAGATAGGCATAGGTTATATGCAAACACCCCACCATTTTATATAAGGGACTTGTGCATCTGTGGTTTTTGGTATCCGAGGGAGCTCCTGGAACCAATCCTTTGGAAATACAAAAATCCTCTGCCACAGAGTGGGTGAGTTCAACAACAGAAATGTTTTTCCTATAATTCCAGATGCAAAAGTCTGATATCAAGGTATTGACAGGGCTGGTTTCTTCTAAGACCTCTCTCCTTGGCTTGTAGACAGCCTCCTTCTCGCTGTGTCCTCACATGTTCTCTCCCCTGCTCGTCTGTGTCCTGGTCTCCTCTTCTTATAAGGACAGTACCAGTCACATTGGATTAAGGTCCACTGTAGTGATCTCATTTTAATTTAATTACTTCTTTAGAGGTCCTTTCTCCAAGTACAGTCATATTCTGAGTTACTTGGGGTTAGGACTTCAACATATTAATGTGGAGGAGGATATAACTCAACCCATAAGAATTATATAAGAGAATGAATATTTCTTTCAAATGAGAAAAGCAAATTCAACACCTCTTAAATTAATAAAAGCTGTGAAATACCTCAAAAATCACAAAATATAAAAGAAAATTATTATTAATTAGATGCCTGATTACTTTTTTTCTTTTTACATTTCATGGCAGCATGTTCACTGATTGCCTCTCCATGCAGCCTAATTTTGTAATATTTTCTACAGAGGGAATAGAAAGATAATTTTAGTCTTCTAGCATAGGTGACAGAAATTCATTACTGTTATTATTCATTATTAGTATTATTACTATTAAAAGTTTATAGAACTGCCTTCAATCTGCACAACTTTTTATTGATAATGGCATGTAAAATTTGAGATGATTGTCAAATTCGGGGAAACTGCTATCAAGTGTCTTATTTGTGAGCTGTTAAAAAACTTGTACAGTTAATGCAGGCTCATAAGCTGATAGATTCTACTTTGTGCAATTCGCATCAAAACAGAAAATCAAGTCAGCAGTGCATTTTTGGTTGCTTCCAATACATTATTAAGCACATTTCTGTAAGACAACATATCTCCTTTTACATTATTGAGAACTGAGTAGTCCTCCATGTGTATTATTTTACACATCTGACTATTGGTAGAATTTTCATCAGAATTAACTTTTGTCTCTATACGTTTTACCCCTGCTTTTTTCCTCTTACAGCCCAGTGTCCACGTTGGGTGTTATAGGACACGTTCATGTCACATTGACTTCTGGCCTTGAACATGTGAGTCAGAGCTGGGAGAGAAGTGGGGTGGGGCCATTAGAAGTATTGCAGGAACTCGTTGATACACAGTGACGACTGGTGATGACTTTAGCACACACCACAATGACTGCAGCCCACATAAATGTATCCCACTACACTCAGCTAAATGGATTCTCTACTCAACCTTCCCTAACCAAATCCCCAAATCGCCATGACTATTCTAACATAGCCCCACAGGAATGTATGGCAGAGGGCAGTCAGAGTGGAAAGGCAGCAGGAACACACTTCTTGGGCCCCTTCCAGGACCTTGGAAGGGGCTAGTACAAGTGAGGTCCCTTGAAGCTTCATTTCCTTCCTTGTCAGTGCACGTTTGTTTAAAAGTATTTCTTCTACTCTGGGTACTTATTTAGAAATAGTTATTCATTCCCTTCATTCCTCCATCTCTTCCTCAAATATTTATTTAGTAATACATACCATATTCCAGACCCCATGTTGAAGGATAAAACACCTATGATGATGTCTACAGCCCAAGATACAAAGTGATGGGTAGGCTTCGCGTGGTAGCTCATGCCTTTAATCCTAGTACTCTGGGAGGCCAGGTGGGAGGATCGCTTGAGCCCAGGACTTTAAGCTTATGGTGAGCTATGACAAAGCCACTGTACTTCAGCCCAGGTGACATAGTGAGAACCTACCTCAACAAAAAGAATGAGAGAGAAAGAGAGGGAGAGAGGGAGGGAAGGAGAGGGAGGGAGGGAGGGTGGGAGGGAGGGAGGGATGAAGGAAAAAGAAAAGAAAAAAAGATAAGATGGGTAACCAAAGCAATTAAAGATAAAATCTGGATATGCAGTAATTTATGGGTCACATTCAGCTGAGTGTCCAGGGAAACCTTTATAAGGAAGTGGCATTTGATCTGACGTAAAGGCTGGCTAGGATTGGGGTTGGGGAGATGAGGAGAGGAAAAGGCATTCCAGAAGGTGGGTGCTGTGTACAGTGGTACTTGCATCAGACATGTTCTGTGTCTGTGGCACTTATAGGTTGTTTTGCTACTTGGCCAATGCAATAGCAAAACAAATGAACTAAAAGAAACCTTGGTTTGGTGGCCACCTCAGTTCTTTGAATTTCTTTCAGAGATTTATTCTTTCCTTTTTTAGGGCTCAGGGCTCAGAACATCCAATCCCATTTATGTTCTGACACCCCATAAGTAGTTTTCTGTGACAACATCTGAAGGAATTAAGCTTTATCCAGTTCACCAGAGATTGAGCTTAAGTCAACTCATTCACTAAGACCCCATGTTTCAATACTAACACCTATGGACAAATGGAATTTACTTCTCAGTGATATTTAGTAGCTTTCTTGAAGCTCTACTTTTGACTTGCTCCTTTTTCTTTCTTGGGGGCTCTCAGCTCTTCCCCAAATTTGTTTTCATTGTCTTCTTTCCCATCCCCCACTTGCTCCCTTGTTATTTGTTTATTCTGGTGACTCTTCTCTCTTCCATAGAGGACACTCTAGGCATGGCCTTCTTTCTCAACTCTCCTTGGCCAGAGGGAGAAGAGTCTAACAGAGTATCTCACTTACATGCAATCTGAGGCAAGTGGTTGGCCCAGCCTCACCCAGTGTGACCTAGTGACAGAACCAGTAGTGATGTTTGAATGTTCAGTCTTTGCATGATTCTTTCAAGTCGTATAGATCTGTTGCTTATCTTAATCTTTGTGAACAAGGTATGTTGTTTCCAACATACTGGATTTTGAGCCACTTAAAGACAGAGAACTGCATAGTAAAATATACTAGATATGCTGGTAGTATGTACAGGCACAGGCAATCTCAACAGAACCTGGACAGGTCACCTCCCACTTCATTGCTAAAACACAGTTCTCTACTCCAGCCATGTAAATGCCATTGTATTTGTTTTGTCATGGCTTCCATCACTGTTCTTGCTATCATTTGAGGAGCAAAGGCAATGATAACCAGTCGCTGACATTACTGGTATTGTAAAGAATAATGGTGGCAGATAGCCTCCCTGTGAGCAGTAAGAATATAACTCTATGATGAGAATGGCTATCTGTATACTGAGTTCTTTGGAGTAATATTATAATAAAAAGACTACACAAAGACTGGTTCTCTATTTACAGTGAATGAACACTCTCATCTTAAACACATTTAGATCACACATACTTTTGTTTCCCGGGGTGATTTTTTTTCCAGGTAACATATTCTAATGGCATGGGTATAATAAAATAAAGTCAGATAGGATGAGGAGGAGCAACCCAACAAGAGAATGCATCACTCTTTTGACAAATGCAGTCACAATATTTACAAGTAAAATGTCAGGGATACAATTGAAAAGTACATCTGTGTATCATTCATATAGTCATTCTTCAAACTATTTATCCCAGATTGGTCTTTGAGTGATGCCTCTTCAATATGTTACATAATATAATATAGTGCTTTTTTCTTTTCACTCTTTTGTTTTTGGTCATAGGAATTAATTTGAAAGCTTTAACTTTCCAATCTCATTCTTTTTTTTTTTTTTTTTTTTTGCTTTTTCCCAGACTTGGCTTACTCTGAACTATCAGATAAACTGCATAGTTTGACTAGACCAGAACTGCACTACCTACTTCAGGGAGTCAGTCTAGCAGTTCAACACAGATATATTTTTAAGTGTATCTGTACAAAAGGCTGAATGAAAATGTTCCATAAAAGTGTAGTTACATAAACCTTAATGAAAAGAAAGTACCAGGAAGCATTTAGTGTCTCAAAAATTCTGAAATCAAAGCTTTCTTCATTTTCATTTCTTGTCTCAGCTATTCAAGTGACCACTCTGATATTTTCTTAGCCAATTTCAACTTTAGCATTGGAAGGGAGTTTATTTTTCTCATTTGTTCCACAGACATTTATTAAGCGCTTACTACGTACCAGGCCCTGTCCTAGGTGTTGCAGATACAGAGATGGAGAAGACACAGTCCCTGACCTCAAAAGTTTGAGTCTGACAATAAATAGGTGAGGAGACTATGTCCCGGAGTCATTTGCTCGAGACCCTACAAGTGTAGAGGATAGAACAGGGACTGGAAAGAGAGCTCCTAGCCTACCCTCCAGTTCCGGTTCTCCCCAACAACTCCAGTGTCCTAACCTAGCACATAGCAGAGTTACAGCTTGATTTAAATAATTCTTGCTCCAAGTTACAAACTCATGGACACCATGTTTAAACTTTATATTTAAAATATGTATTTTGTGTTCAATATTTCCTAAACATCTGGAAAAAGAGAGATGAGATTTCTGACATTTCTATCTTTTCAGCTACAGATTCCACATCTGGGTTGTTAGAAAGGCCCTACTTTACCATAGTACTTCCTAGAAACAGTTTAGAAAACTTGTGGTTGCATCTAGGCAAACACTGAGAGTCTGGATGTGTCTCTAAATCCCTTTCATTTGAATTGTGGAGCATAAATCTCACAAGGCAGCTTGTTCTCAAGAGGTTACCAGTAGGTTTGGTTCTAGTCTCCCCACAAATGTTATGAGAACAGGCTTTGTCAGATTATTTTGACACAGCGTTCTGAACATTGTAAGAGCTAGACTTATGGGCACGCGGGAAATATAGACAGTGTTACTTGAATTTCTTAAGAGGCTCTACTTTGCATGTGTGAGGGGTGGGAATTGACTCAATAAATCAGCATCCCACATGCATTTCTTGATATATCAAAATCTGGAAGTTTTGATCTTTGGAATTTGATTCAGTGAGACACCAAAGGGTGTCCTAGGGTGTGGGAGAATGATGTGTTCCTCGGTTGAGGTAATTAAGATTAATTCCCTTACTTTGCATCTCCCACATGACACAATAGGCACTCAGGAAGTGTTTATTGAAGTGAACTCTAATTCTCGAATTGGAGTTCAGTGTTGGAGGAACTTTAGTGACCAGCCTGATTAACACATGAAGTGTTGTAGAATTCAAAGAAGAGAACTAGGCTGGGCCAGGAGTCCTGACTATGTGGAGAAGCTGCTTGCAAGTAATGAACTCTTTGGGGTAGGGAGGGTTGTTTTTTTGTTTCTTAGTTTATTTTGTTTTGTTTTGTTTTTTGGATACAATATGTCTCTATAGCCACCTGCTCCACTCAGTGTCTGGTCTAGATCTTTGAAATGAAAGTTGAATGGAACAGATTTGAGAAATAGACCCCTAATGACATTCCCATGAAAGTCAACGTAAAGAATGAGAAAATCCATCCCATGCAATATGAGTATCTCTTTTATAGCAGAGATTATTTCTGTGGTGTACACTTTCCAGTAGCAAGATTCTCATTGCTTTACCATGTATCTCTTTTGAACAATTCCATGTTTTTTTTGCTTGAATAGGTCAGAATGACAGTAACTGTCAGCAGGCAGAAGAAAAAGCTATTATCGCAAGTCCAAGATAAGTTTGCATGTCTACACCGTGGCAGAGATTATTGATAACACAGTTTTTTTTTTTTCTAATCACAACTTCCCACACAGAAATTGCTATTCTTTTGTATTATTGCCATGAAAATAAAGTCTAATTCCATAAATGTGCTGTTTTAGAAACAGTAGAACATGCTGTTAAAATAATGTGAGTGCACACTCATTCTCATCCCCATTTGTTCTAAATGAGAATCTGAAATGAGTGTTCCAAATCTCACCAATCTCAAGGCAGGAGGGTATATTTGCAGAGGATTTTTCTCAGTAGATTAAATCTAAAGAAGTAATTAAGACTCCACATTTCTGATGTGCAGGAAACAGTATTATGCGTTTCCCTTGGATGAGAATAAGTAAAGAGGATAAAGGAAGACGCTCAAATTGCAGTCTGTGTGACCTGTTTTTGAATAAACATCATCATATCCCACAGTCAATTATCTCCAAAGTACAGTGTGTTCTCCAGCCAGAAAGAGAGAGTGAGAGACTGTCAATTAGAAGTGGTTTGAAAAAAAGGACACATGCATTGTCGTGTACATCATTCTATTGTCCTCTCAATAATTTTATATAATTCAAGAGGGAGTAATGGGAAGGATTATACAGTTTTTTTCATGTGATTTCATAAATATCGAATTGCAGTTATCAATTTTCCAAGCACAGCAAGGAAAACAAAATGAGGTATGTTATGTTCAGCACAGTAATAGGGCTCTTAATACCAAAGGAAAAACAAGTCATTAGTTATAACTGTTGAATGGAAGTGGTCTAATTGGAGCAGCAGGATAAGTATCCTATTTTATTATGGCTTCGTTATATGTTTTTCAAGACTTCTTGGCTTGCTATTAAAATTATTTTTTTCAGCAGCACTGTGAGGGCTCAGAATCCAGGAGTGGAACTATTATTTTCTTCTTTTTCCTTTTTTTTTCTTTTCTTTTTTTGAGGTAAAGTTGTCAGCAAAGGAAGGTTTCAGATGAGTTAAATACAGACACAGTACTTCTGTTAATTCATGAGGGGACCAGGCAACTTCCCACAATAGCTGTGACATTCGGCCTGTTCTGATAGAAACCCCCTTCTTTCTGTGTGGCCTGGGATTTGAATCTGGATGCCTTTGATCCTCAGCCTCTCGCCTGGCTGGTTGCTGGATAGAGTGGCCCTGATCATTGATTCTCCAAAGAAGGCCTGTTACCATCAGAAGCAAACCGCAACCTTGCTTTTACAGCAGTTAAGGTTGATAATTATTGGTGATACTGGCATCTGCCCACTCTTACTTTCATATTCATAAGCTTGAAAAGTGGTATTTTCAAAAAAGCTCTCATCCCTACTTTTTAAGGGAATAGCGAATGTTCCCCAATGTTAAACCCTAAGGCTCACTGCAAAACTCCACTAGTAGAGCAGCCTCCTTCTCACTGAGCCAAGAAATCCTCACAAATTATTTATTTCCCATTTTAGACATTGGACAGTGACTCAGTGTGCCCTGGAAATATTATCACTGTGTCAATTTTCTTGTGTGGCTCAGCTTAATGTTAGAGAAATGGGTAGTTACAAGTCCAGACACTATAAAGATGGAGCTAAATATTATTCTAAAAATAGGCTGTTTGGTCAACGTTTAGTAGTCAACAACTTTCCTGCAGCCACACACAGCGTCAGACTAAGAAATGGAATAAATATCTTCATGCAGTGCTTGGTAAAGTTACCCTTTAGGAGATTAACCTTTTAATATTTAGAATTCAGAGTATGTTGGCCTTATCTCCGAGACTTGTTATGTGGCGTGGTGGCATCTTTAATTCAAGGGATCAACCATTGGCAGGAAATGTCATACTTGTGGGTAATAGATGACATAAAAGTGACCTGAGGATTCAGTGTCAGCTTAAAAAGTGCCAAAATGTCACAAGCCATTATAGTCCCTGACCACTGAAAATATTTTTCCAACTTGGATATAAGAAGAAGGGTTTGAGACTTAGGAATGGATGAGAGGGAAATTTTGATCACTATATATTCCTTTTAGAATTATAAATGTTAAGAGCCATAAGTCAAATATCCATTAGTCTAGCCCAGACATTTTAGAGGAGGAAATCTAAGTTTCAGAGATTAAAAGTGTTCCAAGGGCCACACAGCTAGGTTGTGGCAAATATTAGAGAACTTACTTCACTTACTTTAGTATGCTTTTACTCTTCTGTTTATCCTGAGACCAGGATAGTTTAGGCTCCAAGACTGTCACTTCTTCACCTTTCTTATGTGACTGGAGTCAAGTAATGAACCTAAAGATGCATCAGTTGGGAATACTGTCTCACCACTAGGTGACTTAAGAGAGACAATATCATATTACTGAAGACATATTATAAAAATTTGAGAAGATACCTCTATGAAGCATTCTGATATTCTTACCAGAAATAAAATGTAAATAGTTGTAGATTCCTCCAAAAGGAACTAAATTTCCTTGAATACATTTTAGAATAGAGTATAAGCAACCTAGAAGAATAAAATGATGCCTCCTGTCCTATAGCCATGCAGCTTGGAATTCTGGCAGATCATGGGAAACCTAAGCCATCACTTTAAAACACTCAATGTTTTCACAGTGAATGAATTTAGTACTTATTTTCTACGTGTATTCTATATGCCAGGCCTTGTGTTTGGGGATGTAAAAAGCAATCAGATTTTTTTCTGGACTAACTTGCAGCCTATTGGGAAGAACCCAACAGTAACCCAAGTAACTATAACACCAGGTAGAAAATGGTACCAAGGTAGGTACTTTCAACTGAAGAATGATGAAGTTTATAAATTTGGAAAGGAGAGCTTTATTTTTCATAAAGGGTTATAAGCTGTAGGTGGCCATTCTGGAAGTGTAGCCCTAGCCAGAAGCCAGAAACAAGCACTTTTTACAGAGGGGTAAAGGGAACAGGAATTTACTCTGAGTGGAATGGCTGAATATATGTATTTAATAATGGGAGGAGTCATGAATATTTATGAAAGGAGAAACATACATGCACCCTTGAACATACATGCCACTTCATGGATCCTGTGTTCAAAAAATGGCAGAGTGAGCATGTTCTAGGGGTGGAGTTTTCTGCCCTCTGATGTGAAAAGGTGAAACACAGGACACATACACCCTCTGTGTGCAGCCTCCACTCCATGGTCAGTGGTCTCTTATCAGGAAGAAATGCTGGTCAGTTGTTATGTTGAAACCACAACAAGGGGAGAAGCAGCATTAGGCAGTTGATTGAAATCAGCTCAGTGGTGGAGCAAGTCTTTCAGAAGGGCTGGGTTCAGTTTAGGCTGTAGGGAAGAAAAGCTAATGGTGGTTAGGGAAGGAGCAGGTATAAGGAGGTGTGTTGACCTCCCATCCCATCATGGCTGGGATTTTAGTGTTTAAGGTTTCTCTGGGGTCCAGTTGGCCAAGAGGGGTTCCGTTCAGTGAATTGGAGAGCTTAAAACTTTATTTTTCAAAATAGATAAAATCCTTGATATTTAAAGGAAGGCAGAATTACACCTGACTGGAAATTTTAGAGACATTTTCATGAGCAAAGGTCAGCAACATTATTCAATATCCCTGAAGTACTTAATTATACAGCGGTGTTAGAACTGGGGAATAAAATGTAGACCATATCTACTATTAAGTATCTCATCATTTTCATACTTTATAAAAGGATAAAAAAAATAACTTATCCTCTGTTCCAAAGCAATTTCTGGAGGAAAAAATATGTTCAAGCTAGACTTTAATAAATAGAGAGGATTCAGATAAAAGAGGAATTAGAACACCCTGGTTTACAGGAACAAAAGGAGCTAAGGCAGGAGCACTGGGAATGTACTTTACAAATTCCAGATTAAGGAATATCCAGTTAGCTAGAACAAAGGGTTCTAGTGAAAGAACTAAACAAACATTGGTAGGGTGAATTGGTTCCATCTTATGGAAACTCTTAAATATTAATGTAAGAATTTTAATACCCTAGTGGACCTCAGGAAAACATTGTACCTCTGATCATCAAATAGTAATAAATTGATTTGGGAAGTGATGCTCTCCTTAGATTAGAAGAATCCTTGAATTCATTCCAACTTTGGAGGCTCCTCAGTATATCAAAGAAGAGTATTCTCAACATAGCTGATATGCACTCTAAAGACGGTTCTCTCTCTTCCTCTCCCTGCAATTATCTTATTATTTATTCTTAGGTTTCTTTTTAAGTTCTAAAATAGAATTGTATGATTGAGCCTTGCAAAAGAGTGTATTTTTGTAATGTGGAAGGCAAAAACGTTTTTTGTTATCAGAAAGGAAGGAGAGAAGAAAGAATCTGTATGCTGAGAGGAAATGACCAACAATCACATAGATTTATTAACGCAACAAAAGGACAATCAGTTCTTCCAAACCTGCTGTTTGTTGCAAGTAGCCATTACAAAGTAGCTGTGGCCTAGTGCAGGATCCAGAGAAGGAAGGGACAGGAAGAGAGGGGTTAGTATAAACTTTGAAATCAGGCACAATTGGGCTAAAAACTTGGCCCTGCCTGCTATTAACTGTGTGACCTTAAGTAAGTTACCAAATCTCTCTAAACTTCAGCTTTCTTGTTGCAAAATTGTCTGGTGGCATCTAGCTATAGAATTAAGGTAAAGAGTAAATGACAAAACATATGTAAACACATAACCCAGATCTGTAAAATAGTGTATACTTAGTAAATGGTTACTTCTATTATTATAATTGATATTTCCAGTGATGTGATGCTTACTACCTTCCCAAGCAAGTCGTCCCACCTTAAAATGCCTGAAAACTCGTTCTCGTTTCTAAACCCTTGTCCTACTTCTAAGTTCTAGAACTTTTTTCTTTCTAAAATGGAAGAAAGGCAACAAGGAAGGGATGGAAGGAGAGAGGAAGAGTACCTTTGTCTTTATGGCTTTAGGTATATTTAAGAAAATGCTCACAGATGCCTTCTCTTCATTTGGGTGGCCATCCTCAGTCCTTAATTCTTTATTAACATGGTTTTGAGAACCATCTTAACCACCTATATCCAGGGTACTGTTCTCATCCCTATTAATAAATGTAAGGTTCAAGGAGGTAGCGTTCTGATCTCCATGTGCACACACCAAGGGAAGGCCATGTGAGTGCCCAGGGAGAAGGCCACTGATGAGAAGGCAAGAAACAGGTCCAGTGAGGGACTAGCATCTCCACTGTGGACTCCTCAGCCTTCAGAACTGTGAGAGATAAATGTCTGTTTATGCCATCCAGTTTATGATATTTTTATAGCAGCGTGAGCTAAGACACAGTTATTGGTAGTTACCTAATTGCATGTCCAAAGAAAATGGCAGAGCTACCAATTTTTTGGTCATATTCTTCAAATGATGACAGGGAACCTGAGCAATTCTGGAATGTGTAATGAACTTGCCAGAGACACTGCTGAGAATCTTTTCTTGTATTTAAAATTCACAATCCTGAGAGGCCGTTTTCAGAGAAAAATGCTTATCAAAGTTTGCTTGATAAGGCTTCACTTCTCAGGGTGGCCACGCAATTACAACATTAGACACTACAAATCTCTAGAACTAGTAAGAGGTCAGGTTAAGACTTGAAAGGGAGCAACTGCAGGGCTTTGCAGTTGAACTGGTGAAAGCCAAAGGATTAAAAGGATTTGAAGAATTGTGATGGGTCTTCAATTGTATGCACTTTAACATGGTCCATAAGACTTCTTCAGACTTCTTACTTGCTTTTGGTGGCTGGATTCTATTTTTTTTTTTAATACTGTTTTTTTTTTTTTTATATAACAATTCCATGGAGATATTTAGCCATGAAGTGAGACAATTCTATCTGTACTACCCAATTAAATCTGTGTTACATCCTAATGTTGGAATCTATTCTCCATAAATCCTACCAATGATTTTAGACTTTATGGTCCACTTAAGGGTGAACCCCAATGGCAGCCCTATTTCCTGTTCCTGTCCATTGAAGCAAAATGATAATTTAATTGTACATCAAAAAATTATTTTCTAATATTTCACTAGTTCTTCACCTTTGATTGTCTCATACTTGGCTAATTGGAATTGGGGTTCAATAACTTCATTAATTTTCACATGGGTACAATTATCAGCTATATGTCAACTTCTAGCAAAAAAAAAAAAAGACACGTGAGGCTGAAAATCAGATGTCTTCGAGGTGTGGTCTCAACAATGGATTGCAGGATCACTTTTCATTAGGAGACAAATGCTCAATAATAGCTGTAGCTTAGAAACTGGGATCCCTTCTAACATCAGTTTTGGTAATGTGGTTCTTTGTAATTGGGATTAACTTCAGAGAACCCCCCTGAGCCCTTCTTTTCTGTTCATAGGAAAATGTTTATAGAGGGAGAACTCATAAAAAGGATTTTTTGTGTGCTTACTTTACCCTGAGAGAGTTGTAAAGTTTGCCTTGACCTGATTGCCAAATATCAGTACTTGGAAAAAAAAAAAAAAGAAAAGAAATTCCTAAAAGATTTTTAAAATAATTTATGTCAGACAAATGAATGTGAATTTATGTAAAATATATAGAAAAAAAATGTTTCTAATCATTAGTTAAAAGTTTAGTACTGAGATTATCTTTACATCTTAAACCTTTGCTCATGTTCTCCGAGACTTGTGTTTCAGTTAGAAATAAAACTAAACCATGCCTAAGATTTCTTCCGATTTTGATATTGTATATGTGTTCTCACCTGTAAAATGAAGAAGACATTTTTACCCTCGATCGGAAGGTTGATATCAGGAAGAAATGATATTGTAGATATGATATGGTATATGCTGGGAAAATATACTTTCATAGCTTCAGTCATTCACCCCAGTGTCCTAGTATCAGTCTTTCCTCCATTTTCCTTTGGGCTTTGCCAAAGGGAGTGGCCAAGGACGGTCAGTCAGAACCTCAGTTGGTCACGTAAAGCAGTAATATCATAAACAGAGCTACACCCAAAGTTCTGTAGATTGAAGCAATCCTGGCTGCCAGTGAATTCTGAGGAACTCTAACTAGATAGCCCTTGGAGAAACAGGAATGATGATAATATCATTTGTCAAATAATTCTTTGTATACAAAGTACTATAAATTCCTTTGGCTCTCCCTGCAAATTTTTGAATGAGGTGTAGGGTACCATTTTTATTGTCTCCATTTTACAAATGAGGCAACTGAGACCCATAGAAGTAAGGTCACCCACAGAGCTAAAGATGTCCAGATAGGGTCACCCTTGGTAAACTGGTATGCTATGGGACACGACCCCAAAACCACGGTCACCTTGCTACATTTAGGTGCAGAGAGCACCTACATGCCACAGAATTGGAGCATTACCAGATCTGAAATGTTCCTTAGAAATCACCTCCTCCTAATGCTCCCATTTGGCAGGAGAAGGTCCAAAAGTTTCTGAGCTAGGAACAAAATGCCAGATCTCTTTATATCATATCGTGCTGAGGCTTAGATGCATAAACCCAACAAATCGTCAGGAAGCTATAAAAGAAACAGACACAGTCTTTGGAATCATTGCAATCGCAGTGCAAATGTCATTGCCACTTCCTGGGCTTTTGTGTCTAGCTAGGTTGCCTCCCCTCCCTGACCCTTACTGTGACTTTATGCCAAGCAGGGTGTTGCTGTTTATTAAGCTAGATAATGTGCCAATGCCTAGCCTAACAGTTGTCCCCTAATGGACGTTCAACTAATATTTACTTCCTTTCGCCCACTCACCTTCCTCTTACACAATTAGGACTCCTGTTTTGAAATGTTCGCAACTACTCTGGATTTTCATGCATAACGTCACTTGCAGAAGAGAGTGCAGTGGAGCACAGTATCCTCCACCCTCCGTCCCCCACAACCGTGACTCTGGGACCATCCTCTGCAGGATGCTGCCTACCCTGGGATGCCAGCAGCAGTCCCCACACAGTGTTTACTGTATCAAGGGACCTGGCTTGCTCTCCTGAGAAGCACCTGCTGTGGGAGGTGGAAAGCGCCTGCTTAATTGGGAGATAGGGCTTCATGAATGGGTCTTTCATTAGTAACAAAATATTTACCAGGAGGGACTATAAACAGAAGAGAAGACTTGATTCACTTGCTCCTTTTCTCTCACCCTCTCTTGGGTTTTGTGTGATTTAGTGTGTTTACGCCTCAGGACACAGCTGGTACTGATGCCCTTCCAAGGTTAAGAGAAGCCTTTCCCTGCCATCCCCCGTGGTCCCTCTTAGACACCTTAAAGAGATGATAAAGGGGGTGTGGATGTGAGACAAGGAATCCATTCACATTAGTCATGGCTGTTGTGGGGGCCACAGAGTGAACATCACCTACACCCTGTCTGTGTGGGTTTACTAGAGACCATCCGAGCACCTAAGCTTAGCTCAAACACATTCTTTCAAGACAAGGGTCACTACTGGTCATTTCCCTAATATATCACTGCTGTCCTGACCTGATCCTTCTCTGCTTTATCCTGGCTACCCTAACATATTTTTCTCCTCTCAAAAAGTGTTACTCTTTCATAATTGAAGAGGCTGCACTGGGTGAAGGAAGCGGTAGAATGTGGTCAGCATTGCATGTAGGGCCTGTGGTCACAGATAGGACTTCAGTTAAGCCTTCAGTCTTACTGAGCCTCCGTGTTTTGATTTGTAAATCTGGAGCAATTACATTAGACCTTTTTTACTCTGCTTTTTGTGAGGTTCAAAAATTAGACTCAACGAGAAAGTACTTTCTGGACAATAGAGCACTATATAAATAGGAAAATTTTTATTAAACCTTCCTCATGTTTCATTAATAAATTAGTACTTTGTATTACGGTAGTACTGTAGTTGATCTGAGCACGTGATGTAGTCAACTTTAGGTTAAACTTTACCTAAGCATTACTTGGAAAAAAACGAGCTGTCTTGTGATTCTGCAGTCTTTGCACACTACACAAAAAAATGGTGAGTTCTTTACCGCCACAAGCGTAGGCTTCCAAAGGACGAAGCTTTGTGCCCACTCCTATAGATGATGAGCTTAGACCCTTGAGAATCCATTGAGCTCAGGGAGGTTTACATAATGCTGAATCAGGATGGGAAGTTAGATCCTGGCTAGTGCTCATGACTGGCCTAGGAGGTTTTCCTTTTCAGATGGAGAATACTTACTAAGGGAGACTGGTGGGGAACCGTGAGCTGTTCATTTGTAGCCTGCGCTCAGCTCCTACAAAGACAGCACCTTTGGGCCGTTGCAGTAACAGCCCTGCCCTCTGTCCCCCGTCACTTCTTCCTCCATTCCTCCTGGTGCTCTCTCCAGCCTTCAGACTTCTTGAATCACTTTTTGCACAGTACCTTTATTTTGAATAAATAGTACCCTCATTTGGGTATTTGTTTCCGGTATCCCTGGGGCTGGTTAATTTCTCCAGAGTTTAGTGATGACTCTGATGCTCAGGCACCAAGAAAATTTCCACTTGATGTGGATCTGGCACGGGAGGTTTATTTTTTCCCGTTTCTATTTTATTGTTGGCCAGTTTGGGACAGCATGTTGCTAGGTTGTATTGGTTTCTTAGCTCTTGTAACCAAGCTAAGATGCACATGTCAAAAAATATTTTTTCTTCCTCTCTAAAAAGGTTTTCCCTCTTTTCTGTAATGTTTTAGGAGAGGAAAAGAGTGTTTGCTTGATTCTAATTCTGGCATATGAAGTGTTTGCTACAAAATGTTTTTATCACAGTGTTATCTTGTCAGAGTGCTATCGTCATTGTCATTTTCAGTTTAATAGCAGGAATGTTCTATTTGTACAAAGGGTATTCCATATTTTAAGTAAATTCAACATAGGAAGTTTCATATGCAAAAAAATATATAGATAGTGAGGCGCTAATTAGTTTTTCATTTCTCAAAACCCTAAAGTTAAAATAGCTTTAAGTTTCCAATACGTCATTCTCTAACAATACCATTTACAGGTAAAGGATGATGCTTAACCCAGATTATTGTTACATTGTAACTACCTAAGCAAAAAAAAAAAGTATCTTAGAGGAAAAGCATAGGACATTTGCCAGTGTGGCCTCCAGGTTTGGGGTGACAGCTGTGGCACTGAGATTTAATGGTTCTTTAGTTTAAGCAGTTGCAACCAGACCAGTCCTAATTTCAGTTTCCCCAAAGGAGATTGGACTTGACCATAGTAGAACTCAGAGCTCCTGCTGTGAAACCAGCCCTCTTCACTGTGGAAAGTGATAACCACAGGTGAAATTGTGAGCTAGATAAAGACTATCTTTGTAGTCCCACAGTGGTAGTAAAATACCTACATTCTTTTGCCAGGCATCCAAAATCCTTTAGTCCCCAAATAATTATGAAGGTTCTCATTATGTCAGGCCTTGCAGTGAGCCATGGAAGAAATGAAGTGGGGTCTGAGACAGAGAGATAGAGATGAAACAATTATAATTCCTGAGTCAGTTATGATTCCTATCTTCAAAAGGCTCATGATTAAGAAAGGGAGACAAATGTGTAAGTAACAAATTCTGACTTCCTAAACTTGTTCGTAAACAAGGTATCAAGGAAGCACATAGAAGGCTTTGATGAATTCTTCCTGAGGTAATTTGCCTCAACCACCTAATTATTAATTAGGCTTCCACCTTGTCCTGTTTCTATATCTCTATCATTATTTAGAATTTATAGCTACATCTATCTATCTTTCTGGAGTTCCCGCCTAATGGTATGTTTCAGATGAGGATAGGTTTTTCACTTGATAAGACAGTCGTCAGTCTGGTACTTTGTGTCCATCCATCCATCTGTTCTACAAATGTTTGTGTCCCTTATATGACAGACATTTTGCTGTTTGTATCCTCGATATAGAATTCAGTTAGGCAGTAGCATGTAAGTTAATAATGGAGACAGAAACAGCTGAGGAAATGTTATGGATCCACAGAGGGGTTAAAGAAAAAGTTATGCAGAGTTTTTTGAAGGTGATGCCATTATTATCATACACTCAGGCTGTCCATGCTGAGAATGGTGCCGGTGAGCCAGAATCATGTCTAATCATTATCATGTCTACTCATCATCTATTCTATTTCATTCTGTGTCAGACATTGTGCTAACATAAAGGGGGGGGACGACATATCATCTCTGATATCCTGAGACATTGTTTCTAACCCTCAGTGCTTCTCATAGTGATTGGAGCCATGCCTGTACCCACCACAGCCAAGGATATACACACTGGCTCCACTGCTTGTCTTTTCTGTTATCTTCTGTGCTTGCATTTGGGTTTCAATTGACATATACCAAGTGCTGTCATAAGGTGAAAGATTAAAAATCAGGATACACGGTATTGTCATAAGCATTAAGCTTCTGGTTGCAACTTAAAATTGATTGTCAGAGGAATAGAACATTTGATGCTTAGCATTTCACATTATCTGAGTGACTTGGAACTATTAGAAATAGAAGAAAAGAGCTGAGTGTGGTGGCTCACACCCATAGTCCCAGCAACTTGGGAGGCTGAGGTGGGAGGATAGTTTGAGCCCAGGAGTTCCAGGCTTCAGTGAGCTATGATCATGCCACTGCACTTCAGCCTGGGCCATAGCACAAGACACCATTTCTTTAAAAAACAAAACAAAACACAGAATAGGAGAAAAGGGGATTTGTGTTAGGGTCAGCAAACCCTCAGGCCAAATCCATTCCACCACTATGCTAATAAATAAAGTTTTATTGGAACTCAATTATGCCCATTTGTTTGTATGTAACAGTCTATAGCTTTTTTCTCTCTAGTTTCAAGAGACCAAATAGCCCACAAACTCTACAGTGTTTACTCTTTGTCTTTTTATGGAAAAAGTTTGCCAGTCTATAAAAAGGAATTAATCCCTGAAGGAAAACAAAGAAAATAATTAGTGGCCCTACTCATATTTTTCTATTTATAACCTTTTAGTTCTGAAACTCTCAGTAAAATTCAGAACCATTAAAAAGAAAAAAAGAAGAAGAAAACCTGGGCTAAGATAATAGACAAATTCATAGAATATAGTCCCTCCTCGTCTTCAACCTACTTGTTCTGAGGATATTGGATGCTTCAGGAATTTCTGCCAGATGCTGACATATTCAGACAAATATAACACAATCTGCCTTCCATGAGCTCCTGATCTGTTGGTGGAAGTGGATATACAAATTAGCAAATGTTTTTTCTCAGCAATAGATGCTATGTATGAAATAGAATAAAGAGGCAGAGAAGCGGTAGAGAGTAGGAGTGGAGTGACTTAGCTTTTTGGAAATCTGGGAAAGATAATACAGTGGAGTTGAAATTTGATCTGTGTCTGAAAGGATTGAGCCCTGATAGATAGACAAGGGTAGAAACAAATATTTTATGTCTAGAAACTTCAACTCTATCTTGAAATAATTTGGTGTGTTAATAGTGGTCTCGCAGTTTATAAAGTACTGTCTCTTCCATTATCTCTTTCATATCTACTATGATAGTTTGTTATAATCATTTATCTCCATTTTGTTAAGAAAAAAAGCTTGATAAGGGCAGTTAATTATGTTGTTCAAGGTTCTACTGCTTATGAACAGTCAAACTGTCCTGACCCTACTTCTGACTCTAAAGCCACAGGACTGTCCCCTTAAGTCAGACTTCCTGGCCTAAGTCTACACACATTTCCTGGACTTATAATTGGTCTGAAATACAGGAGAAAAGGCCCTTTGACTTTTCCTGCACTAGAGTAACCTGCCATATTTCAGGCGTTGCCAAGAAATGTTTTTTTGCAAGTGCTATTATTGTGCATACAGCTGCCCTCATTAGACTATTATAGAACTCTCTTACTCTCAATTTTCCTTAGGCATTTCTGTCTTCTTTTCCCCCTTCCTTGTTACTGATACCAGACTATAGACTCTCTACCACCAGTAGTGTTCCCTCATCATGTGGTTCCATCCTTTACTAGTGGAATTTTGGTCAGAGGGAGGCGAATATGTTTAAATGCAACATCCTCTGGTATTTGAGAGAAAGGAAAAGGGCCCCAAGTCGCACCATTCACCAAGCCCCATTTTTACAATGCTAATGGCTATGGACCTCCATCGCTTATGCTCACCCTTACCAAATCTTATCCAGATGCCTCTTCTACATTTATGTGTTCAATTTTCTTTCTAGATCCCTAGCTTCAAATGTTCAAGCTCTTCACCCCCAGAAATTTCCATTTTCACCTTGGTTCTCTGTCTTGGGCCATGGAAATCTCTAACTGGTTTGAAAGTGTGTTTCTTTTTCTGTTGCCCTTCCATCAGTGGAGGAAGTTTTGCTTCTACTGCTAATCATTGCCTCAACAAGCGTGGTCCTGAGAAAATAAGTTGAAGCTTTCACTACATTTTCTTTTAGCAAGAAGTACAAGAGCATAGAGGTTAAGAGATGGGCCCTGGAATTAGACTATCAGGATTCCGATCTTATTGCTTCGCTTATTAGCTTTGAACATTGAACACCTCTCTTAACCTCTCTGGGCATCATCTGTAAAAGGGATTAGAATAGGACTTCCCTCATTTATCTGTCACAAGGATTAAATGGGCACAGGTAAAGCTCTTAAAACAGTTTCTGGCTATGTAAGTTTTAGTTGTTATTATTATTACTTTTCTTTTGTACTTGAACTTGTCATACCATTTCTCTCTATTTTGGGTTCAAAAATATGGTTGACATAATTATGGGTTTTGGTAGAATTTTTGGATTAGCCTGTGAACCTAACATGCAATTATAGCACTGTTTTTATGAGTGAATGAATTCCTGAGTTCCAAACAGATGAGTTACAAAGAAACTCTTGGACTGAAGTCATTCATCTGTAAGAGATGGTCCAATTTGGAGCAGGAGACTGATGGTGAAGGATAATTGAAAATCTGCAAATATTTTTACTAAATGCTCTGTCCTTTTGAGTTTGCATTCATAGGCATTTCTCATGTACCTGCCCCAGTGTAACCAGTTAAGGTCATGTATGTAGCTCTCAGTATTAAGTTTATAAGGTACATTTTATTTTCCTTGTTGGTTTTTGTTTCTTTTCATTTTGACCTTTTCTAGTTTCTCGTTTATTAAATAAGAAATGAGTCTCTGAACAGGAGATTGGATAGCATCTGTTCATGAGTCTTAGATATACAAATGACAGATCTTTAATTGGTTGTGCTATTAAACCTGTCCTCAGGTTTGCTAACTGGAGCGCAGTTAGTGATTTGCCACCATTGCCATTGCTTTGTAGAGTGGGGTGAGGGATCACTGTGCCAGCATACTCTGTCCTTTATGAGCTCAGTTTCAATGAAGGTATTTCATTTGCTTTATCAAACATCCGCGACCCCTATTTTATACTTTGGAAATAAACATCATGAAAGATTTTCTACAGATCTCATTATTACCAGGAACTAGGAAAAGTACTGCAGTGTATGCAAAGATAAATCCAATTGATTTGCACGAATACACAAATGAGTATAGAAAACAAAGTATACCAAGTGCCATAAAGAGGAAAAATGTTATTTAGGAATAAATTCAGAAGGGAAGTGATGTTGATTGGATCTTGTCAACTGAACTTGGGTAATCAGTGACCTCAGGATAAGGAATATTAGGAAAGGAACATGTCTGATAGAGGAAAGAACATGAATAAACAGTGAGGTAGAGAATTATAGAGATTAAATCTGTTAGAATGGCTGAAAAATGGTACATCTTACTAATTTAGCCACATTTTACTTCAATGTTCCCACATACTTTAGGGTGAAAATCAACAAAACTCTTAAAATGCAGATGATTAAACTCTTCTTTGTCTGGTGTGTGTGTGTGTGTGTGTGTATGTGTGTATACACATATACCCCACATATCTCCACAAATCAATGACAATACAATTGGAGCAATTTTCCACAATTTTCTCCAAATAACTGCATGCCTAAGCACTGCACTCAGCAAAATGATCAAGTCCATCAATATTTCTCAGTCCTGCTGAGTTTCTGTGTGGTTCCCAATAGCTAAGCCAGTCTCTTCCTGGATAAGTAGTTGAAGATTGCAAATTCTGCATCTGCAAGTACAAAGATCCCTTCACAAGTAAATTTAAGACAACTCTACCCAGCAGAGCCTTTAGTGAGTCAGAAATTAGGAAGACAGCTTCAACTTGGTTACACCCAGCAGGGAGAAAACAATCCTAATCATACTCAGGGAATTGACCAGTAGAATAATGGAGTTTCATGGGATTGGACCAGCATCCTGTAGAAAGGGAAATTGCATAAATTAGATCATTTCTATGGAAAAAAGTAAAGCGTGTGTGTGTGTGTTAAGATAGAATGGTGCATATATGTAATTTGGAAGTCAACTATGAATAGAAGATACAAAATGAACTTTTTTTAGGCTCATGTTTTATTTTGCAGTGAAGGGTATGATGTTCTATTCCTTTAGCCTAAATTGATCTATTTGCATGTTCTAGTCACCTGAATATTGATGTAGCTCTAAAATAGACCCCTGTTCTTTTATTAACTACAAAACAAGAAATTTCCCAGATTATGATCCTGGCAGCACCTAGAAAAGAAACCAGAGTTTGATCAGTAAGTGCCGTTAGGTTCAAGATGAGGAAAGGGACCTGAGAAAGGGATAAAATGATCCTGGTAGCCATCAAAGAAAAAATGAAACATAAGGTAAGTTTTAGAAAATGAGTAAGATAAGATCTGCAGACAGAATTAGAGAGGATGGTTGATAAATATCACAATATAACAATGAGTGTAAGGTGCATGGATGAAGCATAGATCATGCTTAGCTCAATGACAGGAAAGCTAAAATATAGCTCTCTGAAAGAAGACTCCATTGCTTTTGAAAATAGTGGGACTACCATCCCTGGAGAGGCTAGAATGTTGCAGTGTGGATTCACTCATCAAATAAAGCCGAACTTGTGGGTTGAGTAGGTTACCATGGAGGGTGTTTCCAACCTCAAAATTCTAAAAGTCTAGTAGTTCAAATGAGTTTCTTTTCAAAGGATAAAGGAAGACATCTACCAGAAATTAGAGAGAATTGGTCCATGTGCAAGTTTATTTAAATTAGATAATCCTATCATTGTTTTGAACTTTTTAGTCAAAACCTACCATATGCATATGCGACTTTTAATAATGACTTCAATGCTTCCTTATACAAATAGCATGCAGTGAAAACCTTATATTTAGAAAACAGTTTGATTTTTAAGAAGAAAGCCCGTGCCCAGGAGTACCCAGGTGCTGCCAGGCCTCAAAGTGAGGGTCCTGAAGACAAATGTGAGTGCCTCCTTCCACTTGCTATGCCTGCAAATATTGGCTGCCTTAGAGAGCTCACAGTCTGTGACAGCAAGTTGGTTTCATTTCTTAAAGTTGATCTTCAAAGCCGTGAAGCAATCGCAAACTGTTTGAGATCCCAAATCAAAGAACAGATTGTGTAGACTCAAAAAAAGCAAACAAACAATTACATTTAAAAACAAAGTGTTGGGAAAAACCAGCAACAACCTTTTTGCTCACCTGCCAAGGCCTTGTGGCTAAGCTTCTGTTTTTGCCAAATTATAGCAATCACATCAGACAGTGTCCTTCTTGTACTACTGACAGGTGAACCATTTCTGGTGGTTAAATCTGGAGGAGTTTTAGAGCCCTTGCTCTTAGCATGACTTTTCCACTGGCTAGATTTCTGATTGTGAGAAAATCACACTCCTTTTCTCCATTTGGAACAAAGTGTCTAAGAACCTGCTCACTTGAGGAAATGATAGTAAATAACAATGAACATTGACATTGTGCATTCACCTGGAGCATGCCACAGGGTGGGGTGGGAGGGGTCTCACAATAGCTCTGTGAAATAGATGAGGAAACAGGATTAGAGAATGAACCTGCTCAAGATCATAGGACTAGTAAATTATGATGTGAGAATTCAAGCCTAAACTTTCCAATATCACTTTACCACATGGTCCTCCTACTAGCTAACTACTCATTCAATAGCTCTGGGAGAGGAGATTCTGTTACCTCCTTTGAAGATAATACTTGATCCCTACTTTCTCACAGGGCTTTCCAAATAGAGTTTACATTGGCCCATTTCCATGAAATATTTTGCAAGTCTTTAGGTATTTTATTAATTGCTGAATTGTTTTTTTTTTGGGGGGGGGTTAAGGTATCTGTTGATATCACATCTGAATTCAATTACTTTATCCTCTTTCCCCTCCAATGTGCACATTCTCCTCAATACTGCAGTGATATTTAAGTTCCCCAAAGCTGTCAAGGTATGTATATCCAAAAACAGAGAGTACAAGACATTTATTACAGTTATTTTCCTTTGATCTGAATGAGAAACGATATAAAAAGGCAAAGAATTGTGTGACTATCATTATACCTTTAATTTCAAAATATTTGCCCTTATGTTATTTGCTGTACTTGTCTTTCCTCAATATTATAAATCATTGATCACAGGCTGGTATAAATTTAGCTTTATCACTAGTTTTCTGTATTTTATATGCTCTTTTCATTTTGGTTTTGTCAGTTTGTTACTCACAAATTTATCTTTGAACAGCTTCCCATGACTATGAGGTTAGGTCTGTACTCCACAGCCCAACTTTCATTGACCTTTTTTTTTTTTTTTTTTTTTTTTTTTTTATCTTTCAAATCTCTTTACCTAATTTTTCTTCATGATCTCCATAGTGTATCCAATCCAAATAAAGAGCTGGTCCCCAACTGTACTAACCCATTCCATTCATCCCTCTGCTTTTAATAAATTTGTCCCTTTCTAGAGAATGCCTTTTTGAAAAAAAATGTAAAGTGGCTAAGCTCAAAAACATCATTTTTATGATACCTTCATACATTCCTCCAGATGGGAATAATAATCTGCTTGTGCACAGTACTTTATTGACCCTCTCTTGTAGCACTGGGAGAAGTAGGTACTCTCAACTGAAAAGTGGCATATAAATGTAACAGTGCAGCTTAGATGTGTGCTGTCTTAATATCCCTATTAACCTTTGTATTCCTCGACCGCCTTGGGGTTAGCTCATTATTTTTGTTTATTAATCAACATAGTAACAATGATGATGAATGAGTAACCAGTGTTTCTGTCACTGAAACATATGAATAAACGTTCCATACTTATGAGGTTATTTTTAAATAAACTTATACATGCTACTAGCTTAACAAATTGATAGGTGTAATCAGTGTAAAACAAACAGCATCCTTTTCCTGACCTTCCCCTTTTCATTCACTGAATCCTACTTCACAAAAGACACTCTTAGCTACTTCTCCTTGGCATTTGCACAGCTCCATGTTTCAAAAAACTGCATGTTTTCTATCTTTGGGTTCATGAATCTTAGATATTAACTATGGGTTAATAATATAAAAAATATGAGTATGTCATCCATATGTATTTTTGACTTTTTAGAGCCTTCTACTTTGGGGAGCATTTGCCCATCTCTCTCAAATTAGGAAACTGAACTTTCACTAGATATTATCTTCAAGTCTTTTCAGTATTCCAGGAGGTGTTGTGACAGGTCATTTTTGCTGGCCTGCTGACCCTGTGTTTTAGGTTGATTATTTTTGCCTTTGAGCCAAAAGAGTTTAATTGATGATGCTCCAAGCCCCATTTCCACACAGCACTTAGGTCTGAAAGTTGCAAGAGTGGATTTAGTGAAATGATGATAGAGTGACTTGGAGATTTTTAATGTCCTTTCAGGAAATACAAGGTGCTGTTAGTGACCACAGAGCTGGCAGTCTACCCTGCATCTCAACTTTATATTTCCAAATATAGTCTAGATGCTTAATAAGTGTTAACAAATGGTAGTGTAACTTGATGGATTCTTTATGGTATAAAATAACCTATAAGGTATCAGGAATATTTTTTTCTTCAGCATCAGGTTATTTCTGTATGGTATATTTTTCTGTCTCCCCAAGACTTACTGATCATTGAATACAGATGATTGGAATATTATAATTGAAGTCAGAAGACCTAGACTCAGTTGCTTACTAGCAAGGCAATCTTTATATATTACATCTTTTTCAGAACCTCAGTTTTGGACCTATACAATAGGATTACTAATCTTTGCCTTGGAATCTTTTTTGTGTAACTATCAAGTAAGTGAGTATATATAGTTATCTGTGTCATTCACAAGATGCTAAAAAAAAAGGATTCTTAGGTGGCCTTAAATATATTCTTTTGCCATTTATTTGTCCAACAAATGTTTCTTTGATTGCTTTCCAAAGTTAGTTTTATACAAAATTTGAGTCTGGAAGGCAAGCAGATGAGTTGGTAGCTTGGGGTTAGGTTCCACTGGAGCACAAAAGTGCAGCCAGGGTCTTGCTCCTTGTTTCCCATGGATTGCTCCAAATTCCTGCTCTGTCTCATAGTCTGGCAAGAGTTTGCACCATCAGCTTTTCCCATGGAACCCTTTTTTATCTATTGCACAGATAAATATTTGATTAATTTATTCAGTTTTCATTTTAGATTAAGGGTTCTGCTTATGGATTGGATCTCACACACACCACATGTATGATTTTGCAATACATTTGGCCTCTGCCTTTAATCCTTATTGTTCTCAATTCATTTCCCCTGCATTTTTCATCTCTTACTCTAATGGGTTTCATTTTACATGTAGCAGGAATGAACTTACTCTGCGCTACATTGGTTGGATCACTTAAAGTAGAAAGATGAGCTCACGTCTGTAATCCTAGCTCTTGGGAGGCCGAGGCGGGCGGATTGCTCAAGGTCAGGAGTTCGAAACCAGCCTGAGCAAGAGCGAGACCCCGTCTCTACTATAAATAGAAAGAAATTAATTGGCCAACTGATATATATATAAAAAATTAGCCGGGCATAGTGGCGCATGCCTGTAGTCCCAGCTACTCGGGAGGCTGAGGCAGAAGGATCACTGGAGCCCAGGAGTTTGAGGTTGCTGTGAGCTAGGCTGACGCCACGGCACTCACTCTAGCCTGGACAACAAAGCGAGACTCTGTCTCAAAAAAAAAAAAAAAAGTAGAAAGATGTGAGAATAAGTGAAGTGGAATGGCACATAGCACAACTCACAAATTTGTGCATTTGTCTGCATGATTTTTTTTTTTAAATTCTCAGCATCCTTCTGCATCTGTCCTCATGATGTGTGAAGATGCTTCTAAGACCACCAATCACAGTATTGTCACCCTTCCTCTAGTTTTGTTTCCCTACAATGAATGCAGCAGCATGATATCTGTTCTATTTTTGCACATGCAAACAAAAAAGCCCAAGATCTTGAAGCCAATTCTTTAAGGAAGCTGCTTAAACCTGCCAAAAAGCCAAACCATTCAATGTGTACACACTTTAAAGTATGTGGAATGCTTGTGTGTCCATTATTTCATTCTCGTGCTCACAAAATCTCCTTTCACTTAGGTATTTGTTCCCATTTTGTAGGTCTGTAAATTAATTGTTAGAGGGGTTGTTGAATAGCTAGTTGAAATTGGAACTAAAAATCAAATTCATCATTTCTGTCTTAAAATCCTCTTTCTTTCAACTATTTTTGGCTTCAATACTAAGCATCATAAGACTTCTTGTCATTTCCAACATGAACTGGTTTTCGAAAGAGGGGTGTGTGTGTGTGTGTGTGTGTGTGTGTGTGTGTTTAAACTTTCTTTTGAAGAGCAGGTTTAGGTTCACAGTAAAACTGAGCAGACAGTACTAGAGTTCCCATATATTCCATGGCCCCAGAAATGCACAGCCTCCCCATTGTCAATATCCCCTACCAGAGTGACACATTTGTTACAATTAATGCACCTACATTGACCCATCATTATTACCCAAAATCTATAGTTTACATTTGGGTTCACTCTTGACATTGGAAATTTTATGGATTCTGACAAGTGTATAATAATATTTATCCACCATTATGGTATCATACAGAATCCTTTCACTGCCCTAAAAATGCTTCGTGCTCTGTCTCCCTCCCTCTAAATTCTGGTAACCACTGAACTTTTTACTGTCTCAGTAGTTTTGCTGTATCAGAATCACATAGCTAGATTTTCAGATTGGCTTCTTTCACCAAATAATATACTTTTAAGGTTCCTCCATGTCTTTTCATGACTTGATAGCTCATTTCTTTTTAATATTGGATAATATTTCATTTTATGGATGTACCACAGTTTATCCATTCACCTACTGAAGGACATCGTGGTGGTTTCCAAGTTTTGGCAATTATGAATCAAGCTGTGATAAACATCCATGTGCAGGTTTTGTGTGGACATAAATATTCAGCTCATTTGGGTAAATACCAAAGAATGCAATTGCTGGATCATATGGTTAGAGTATGTTTAGTTTTGCAAAAATCTGCCAAAATGTCTTCCAAAGTAGCTGTACCATTTTGCGTTCCCACCTGCAAGCAATGAGAGTTCCTGTTGCTCCAGCACCCTAGCCAACATTTCACTGTCAGTATCAGTGTGGTCAGAGTTTAGGATTTCGGCTACTCTAATAGACTTGTGGTGGTATATCATTGTTGCTTCAATTTATAATTCCCTGATGATGAATGCTATTGAGCACCTTTTCATATGCTTATTTGCCATGCGTGTATCCTCTTTGGTGAGATGACTTTTGCCTATTTTTAAGGGGCAATTTTGCCTATTTTTATTTTTTGGATAACAGTTCTTTATGGGACGTGTCTTTTGCAAATATTTTATCCCCGTCTGTTGTTGTCTTCTCATACTCTTGAAAAAGATGTGTTTTTGACCAACTATATTTGCTCCAGTGTACCCTCCCTGACTTATAGCATATTTTAAAATAGGGTTAAAAGAAGACTAACTTAAGGAAAACTGATTTTTCTTAAAGAAGTATTTATTCCTTTTTCTTTTTTCCACATAGGAGGCAGCAGCCTTGGAAAGATAAAAAGGTTATCCTGATGTTCAATGAGTGCTTAATAACTCTAAAGTAAAACTTTTGACTATCATTACAATGCACATGCAAACACATGCTAACATTTGAACATCTGCTATTAGTGTAGCCAGAAAAAGAGATAAGAGAGAGAAAGGAAAAGACGGGAGAATTATTAGCTAAATGCTGTCCTTATGTGAAACAATGAAAAAAATTTAAATAATTTCTCTCAATTATGTAGACATGGTGCTTATTTATTTCTTCCTAAACTGTAAACTCCCTAAGAGGAAAGGATCCATTCAATAGAACCTAAAAGTGCTCTGCAGGATGTAGGCATTTAGACAGTGTTTCTTGAATTAAACTTGCTAGCCTTATGTATCCCTAAGTGGTATGGCATCACTGGGCTTCAAAACTATCTTTATCTTGATGGGCTCAATTGGCACAACTAGTTTGGGGGAGTCAGAGAAGTCATAGGTACTATGCATTTATCTGCATTTCAGTTTTTTCCTTACATGCATTTGGAAACCCTTCCTGCTGTTGAGGCTGTGTGAGTGACTGAGGCCTGATAGATCAATTAGCATTCGTTTCATTTGTGTTGGTTTTTATTCTTACGAAAAGCACAGTAGAAAAACCAGCTTAATGAGATAACAAATAGAGGAAAATACTTTGGAAATTGCACTATTTATATTTAAAGATTAATATTATTGTAGCTGGTAATAATCAACATCTTATTAAATGCTCAAAGCTTAATTACATAAAGGGCTTCTTATTGCCTCTCCTTGGCCCCTTTTCCTCTCCATCCCCTCATGGAACAGGCACAAAAAAACTATTTAGGGATGTGTGAATCAGCATATTGCCTATATCTAATGTATCTTTGTGCAGTGCACACATTCCTGAATTTCTCAAAGGCCTGTGACTTTCCAGAAATCTTTAAAAATGTAAATAACATTATAAAGCCCCTGATGAATTGCAAATGCACTGCATTATTCTCCGTGTCAGAGTGATACAAAGAAAAGCTCAAATCCCCTGCCGCATTACCTGTGTCGCATGTTACATTCATAAACATCAGTCAGCTGGCGAGAATGGTGTGTTATCTGAATTTAATGAACTTCTGAACTGAACGGAGTGCATCTAATTGACAAAGTGTCATCAAACAGAACAGAAGAGAGTACAAGTCCCCTGAAAAACCAAAGGGAGAGAAGAAACAAGAGGGGAAAAGAAAACCCAGGACAAGGTGTGGGGCGAAGCTCACTGGACGGCATCTCTCTGCAAACTTGCGCCTGTGCAGTAATCCGCCCGTGTGAGGATGCCCTCCTACCGCTTCATGTGAGATGCCTCGGATCTGATAAAGGGCCCTGGTGTCTCTGGCTTTTAGAATTTATTTTTTCCTTTAATTGCAGTATACTAACTCAAAAAAGGGGGTGGGGAGTGTCACATCAAAGATAATCCACAGTGAAGATTTCAAGCTGTTAGGTAAATCAAATGTTTCCACAGGAGGGTTTATTTTTTGCCTTCAGAATCTCCTGGGACCAATAAATTAAAGATCAACTCTTTCAAACACGTTTTTGCTATTCTCTTCACCACCCCATTTTATCCTATTAAGTTTCAAGCACATTGCTCCTTAAAACTGCAGCAGGTGGGGTGGCTATTATATATGGCATGTATACACATGATGTATACTGTGCATATTTTCAGAGCACAATGATGTGGTACCATTTTCTGACAATAAGAAAGGCTACAGTAAGTGGAAATATAAAAAATGTTGCTGTTTGTGTCTTCAGGACTATATTTTGAGGATGTAATTGGGGTGAATGGTCTTGTAAGGTATGGTAATGAAATTGGATGTAGAATTTACACTATTTAATGTAACCCGATAAACGCACTAAATCTATTACAAGTCATGTATTGCAGGTTGCCACATGTCATAATTGGACAGAGCCACAGTTAGGGTAGAGCAGGAACATTTTGGTTTCAGGTGTCAATTAGCCTCTTAGTATTTTTAGGTCCTTGAGCTAAAAGTGATAGTCTTCTTTCTAAATTCCTACTGCCCTTTATCATATACCTTTAGTGAAAGTTTTAATCTTCTCCATCATATTAAAGGTATTTGTCTATATATCTTAGCACCCCTCTTAGAGATAAAATTCTGTGAAGATATGTTTCTTGCTGACTTATTTTGGGATGCTGCTCAGTGCATAAAACCTAGAAAGTGTCCCATAACCTTGTTTGACTAAATGAACAAAGTCACACATGGTATTTCAAGTTGACCTATTTCTCTATCAAAAGACATCTGTTCTTATTAAAACAACTGTGAAGTTTAAGTCTTGTACATTCTAACACTTGCATATAGTCAGTGGCCTGAAAAAACAATCTTTAAAAATTGTACTTACTCTTAGCAATCTCCTGAGTGTGATATTTAGTTTGAGGAGGTGTGGATTTGTGTATCTGTGTGTGTGTGTGTGTGTGAGAGAGAGAGAGAAAGAGAGAGAGAGAACGCAAGAAAGAGCAAGATAGAAGATACATTGACCCATTTGCTCAATTCTCTAGTTATGTGAAACAATAAGAACATTTAAATAATTTTGAGACTGTCAGTATCTTCTGTTTGTGTTCTGAATTAGTGATTTTTTAAAATCAAATATTGATTTTTCATGTGATAAGTATAGAAATATTGCTAGATGTCAAAATTGGGGAGAACTCGGGAGTAAGATAGGGCATAGCCTATTGTTTTCCAACTAGTGCTACTGACATTTAGGACAAGAGAGTACCTCATTGCGAGGGAATGCCCTGGCATGGCAGAACACGAGCATGCCCAGTCTCCACCCTTTCAATGCCAGTAGCACCCCCCTGTACACGCACACACATACCCCCACACACACAGTGAATTAAGTCCCCTAGAGCTGTGGTCCCCAACCCCTGGACCACAGAGCTCTGCCGCCCTGTCCCCCCCCAACCCCTGGTCCATGGAAAAATTGCCTTTCATTAAACTTAGGAATGGGGGTGGGGGCCACAGCAATGGGAAAACGTTATCCGTGAAACTTAGCAATGGGGTGGGCACAGCCGAAGGTGAGCGGCGGGCGAGACAGCATACTTACAGCCTCTCCCCATCCCTACATCACCGCCTGAGCTCTGCCTCCAGCCCCCCATCTGTGGAAAAATTGTCTTCCATGAAACCAGTTCCTGGTGCCAGAAAGGTTGAGACCGCCGCGGTAGAGGAAGGCATCCCGTTAGTGCCCGCACCTTTTGAGAACCACTATCTAGATTTGTAGTGCACTAACATGGAACATGATTACAAGTTGCCTCATAGCCGCATGCTGTTTTTCCTCTATCCCCTCTCACATTTGGCTTTTCTGCCATGTGCCCTGTTTGACCTATCTTTTTAATGGAATTGAATGTAGGTGAATACTGTTGTAGGTAAAGTATGTGCGGCTACTTTTCTGTGTAGGATGGGCTACAGATGTTCAGCGTGACACAGCACCCTAAATATTGTTAATTTTCAGAAAATGTAAAATTTCCAGACAATCTAAAGGATAGCATTTTAGGATATAGGAAAGAAGGGTTCTAGTAAATCATTTTATCGTAGTTTCTACAGTTCTAATTCTTACAAGTAGTTATTGTTTTATCAGAAAATGATAATTTCCTCTCTGAACATAGCTAACATATTCTTTTGTTCCTGAATACAGTTTGAAAAAATACGTGTCTTAAGGCCAGCTTGTCTTTTCCTTTGTAATATTGATTGGTTTTGTTGAAGAAGTAAGTGGCAAACTATAAATTTTATATTTTAGGGAAATTTTGTATTTTGTTCATAATTTTATCTTAGCCTTTGTCTTACTGGTCAGGGTCTGATTCATTCTATAATTCTACAATTGATGGCTTAGCAGAAATGCAGTCATTTGTATTTGTTCCTCTAAGATTTCATCATTCTTATTAACTTATCTAGTCACTTAGTCTCAGAATGCCAATTTTGCCAGACACTGTTATCAAGTACTGGCCAATCCATTGATAAGCAAATGAATAAGTGCCTATACTCAAGAAGTTTGTGAACTGAGAATAATAATATTAGTGACTGAGAATAATAATATTAGTGAATATTATTATTTCTGTGGCGTTTTATAACTTAACAAGCAAAATTGCAGAGTTCTATTTGTAATCAGGACACCTAAGAATATGTTCTCACTTCACTGTTTCCTGAGTTACAACTTGATCTCCTTCTATCCAATGACTCTCTGAAGTATTTTATTATCATTTCGTCCTTACTGGTGTGGAACTTGAAGGGCCAGAAAGATTCACACAGACATCCTTGGTCAAATGAATTGACATATAGTCTCTTCAAGGCCATATGGCTTATTAGGAAAAATAGGGAACTATAAGTCTAGGGTGAGATTCTGCCTCAGTACATATTCTCTGGCTATGTAAACATAGGTAAGATGCTTAATTCTGAACACATTATATCCTTCTTTGTAAAATAGAACATACCTTATAGGTCTCTTTAGAACATTGATTTTTCAGCAGGGAAGAGGGAAACAAGGGTCCTTCATTTATTCACCTGTCATTCAATAAATATTTTTGAATGTCTACTATATGCCAGTCACTCTTGTAGGCGCTGGAATTCAGTAATGAACACAGTAATGGTGATTCCTGCCATCTGGGTGCTTGCATTCTGCTTGTGTTATCCAGGAGAGAGAGGAGGTGATTTTCAAAGGTAATAGAATCTAATACCATGCTGAAATCCTAAAACCTCCATCCTGCTCTCTTCCACCCACTCATCCTTGTTGGGAAAACCTTGCCTTAGAGGCAGGAACTCTTTCTAGTGGTTATGTGTTATATCTGTGCAGTATACAAACAGAGAAAAAGCACTGATAAAAGTTTTCATCTCTTAAGGCTTTCTTAAGATTTTAAGATTGATGTACATTCTCATTTGTGAGTGAACAAAAATAGATTTTGCTCTGATTATATAGGATTCCATTAAAACCCATGCAGTCTTTTGAAATGAGAGTTAGAGGTCATCAAGACCTGTCCATTTTTTCAGCAAAGGAAATAGGCTCAGGCACAAGAGGGAAGGAAGTGAGCCCTAAACGCCTTGGTAGATGTCTTACATAGGTTCCTTTTTGACACCTCCCACCCTCACAACTCTGTATGGTAGTTATAGGTAAGCACATCTTCCAGATGTAGCAACTGATGCTCAGAAATGCTATGGGGCTAATTATTAGAAGAGCTAAAATTAGAATTTAGGGCTTCCGACCTCACCATCTAGTGTTTGTTGCTGTTTTTTTTCCTCCTAGGACACATATACTTTGTGACGTGTTGAACAAGACTGAGTTGGTCCACTGTGTTAATGGGGGAGGTCTTTATAGCTTTTTTCATTCTTATTTTTTAATGGCAATGTAAAACATGTACACGAATCTGAAAAGAAAGGTTCTGAGAAATTTGTGCAGCTCCTTTTTCAAAGAAAAGATAGACTTCTCTTGATGAAGCCTTGACAGTGGCAAATTTAGACAAGAACTGAAAGCAAAACAGCCTACTCAAGGTTAGACGGTGACTCGAGTCATTTCATGCACTTAAACAATATTTAGGATGACCCTATGTAAACTCACATTATCACTTAAAAGCCAGTATAAAAATACTACCCATCTGCTGTGCTAGTCCTGCTGTTGCTTGCCACATTTCTCTGACAAGCTGTTACCTCAGTATATAGAGAGAGTATACATTTTGGAATCCGGAGTTTGAGTTTGAAAAAAAAAAAAAATGGTATCTGGTACATATGGACTAGATTCTGTTCTTCCAAATGTAGATTTGTAACCTCATTTATTCTTAAAGATGATGTGTTAAATTCGTTTTTTTTTTTTTTTTTTTTTTTACTCTGAAGATTGAAGCTCTTATAATTTTATGCCTGGACATGAACAATGTACAATAGGAAATCATTTAGTTTACACCCGCCATATGATATGCAGAGTGGGTGTTGGGAGGTGTTTATAGCAAACACTCTAACTAAGTTCTAAGCTGCTCTCTGGAAACTATGTAACTTTTCAAATATTAAAGATTGCAAGATATGTAAGTGCAGTATGTGTAATTGCTTCCAAACAAGTAACTTTTCATGCTAAAGGACTCTAATGCCATAATTTCCAGTGGCACTGAAACAGCCAAGATGTAATCTACATCCTTAATAGGTATTTAAGCATAAGAGGCAAGATTGGGAGTCAGATCCTCAGGCTTAATACTTCTCTCTCTGCTGCATGAATCTGTGGATAAAGCCTATAGCTAGGAATTACAATCTGGCACAGAAGTGCAAGATCACTGAGTGATTTGCTGTTTTTCCATGGGACAATTACTTCTTTTTCTGCAAATTTCCTAGGAAATATTGAAAAGTAAAAAATAACAGGAACAGTGGTATGTGATCTTCCTTGATATTTATTGTTAATACTATCTCTAAGATATTTCTGGGAATTCTTTTTGGTGCATATAACCTAGTACATAAGTCAAAAACTGACATTTGGTTCATTCCACAAATATTTATTGAATGATCATTATTTGTAAGATCTTAGGCTTGAAGCTTTGTCAAATACAAACATGAGTCTGTCAGAATCTTAAAATCATATGCAGACTAGTAGAGAAGGAGCATGTGAAAATATAATTTTAGGAAAATTGAAAAAGGAAGTCAGGAGGCTTTTGAGACTGGGGCATTTAAAGTCAGATTATTAAAGTTAAAAAACATTTCCTAAATCCCAAAATTCCTTATTTCCAGATGGGAAAAGCAAGAGTCTGGGTGAGAGCAAATGTTTTACCAATGGTCACATAGATGTTAAACGTTATTTAATAAGAAAAAACAGGTTTTTTATCACTCAAGCCAATAGTTTTTTCACTTTTTTATTTTGTATTAGTGTCCACTGTTACTCAAGGCTACTTCAGGCCACCAGTTGAGGTTTGAATCAATTTCAGATGAGGGCATTTTTGAGACTGGGATCTCATGTTGAACTAAACTCACCTCCATGGTGGCACACGCATTACTTCCTCTTCCCCTGTATAATTTTGCTATTGGATTTAACACATGTGGTTGGTGCTAAAGCTTTGACCACAGGCACATTTAAAGATTATGCTTATTTTCGGATATAGCCTCCTTTGCCTCCAAACTGAATAGTTGGAGGGGTGGAGGGAAAAAATGAAGTCAAGGGATTCTAAACTGTCACATCTCATGGCCACAGGATTTTTTTTTGGTCAATACCATGATTACTGCTGTCCCCATTGCCATCCTAAGTCTCCCATAATTTTCTTCCATTGTCTTTCTGGCTTTGATTCCCACTGCTCCTTCTTGGCAGTTGCAGGTTTCTAACCTAATAGACCAATTTCAGTTTCCCCCACAAATTCCACATAAGTTGTCTTTTCTCCACATATTTGTTTATGCAGTTTAGCTCTGGCTGGATTGTTTTCTCTGCATCCTAAAATCCTTCCAATTTTCGAGTCTCAGATCCAGTACCACCCAGCCTAAAATGGCTCTGCCTCTTTTATGGCATTTGTTAAAGTCTACCTGGGATTATAGTTATTATACTGCCACTAGGTATTAAAAACTTGAAAGAGAAACAGTTTGTATTCATATGTGCTATCCCCAAAGGACCCAGCATTGCCTCTTTCACTTAATATATGAGGAATAAATTATTTTGTCATATTATCTCTTGTCTTTTAAAAGTTTCACCAGTCCCTTTGCAACAAAATTAAAGTCTATAAAAAATTAACATCTAGATATGTTGGCAGAGTTGTCAGCATTTCCTTTGGTTTATTGAATTTCAATATTTATTGAAATTGGAAAAAATCAGCCATGTTTATAATGAAAAGTACAAATCCAGTTGACGGATGCCTTCCCCTCCCCCTTCCCCTCACTATACATCAATTGGAAGGTTACATCTAGACAGGATAAAAGGAGACAAATTTTTGTTAACGTTAAGTGTCGGTCCCATTGCCCCCTTTGCTCCCAAAGTCATGAATTCTGACAATCAAGAGGCAGATACATGTGTTATTTCGTGCATGTGAAAAAAGCTGCTGCTTATTTCTCTGCTGTTTCTTACTGTTATTTTAAAATATAACCCACATGGAGTGACCCATTCCCTTCTACAAGTGGTAAGTCTGTTTTAGACAAGTTACTGTGATGGGCCCCCACGTTGAATGGAGGTATAGAAGCCTCTGAGCCCAGAATAGCTGTAATATCAGAGGTAGCATTTGAGTGCTAATTGTTTAAGGATAAATGACAACTCTGAACATTGTGCTCTTTTTGCATCATTTGCTACATTTGTAGGACATCTAATTATGGAGAAATAAGTCTTCTTTAGTGGTGTCTAGTAACGTTGCCACAGAAGAGCAAGAAGACATTCTGTATCAATCATCGTTTCCGTAGAACTGCTTAAGAATCCTCCATTAATCTTCATTTTTGCATTTTGAATGCTTTCCTGCTCACACTTTAGGTATCAAGGGACTGAACCAGTTTGAACTGACTGTACAAGAATTTAAGTAAGAACCGGGAGGAGCAGAAATGAGGAAGCTATTTGCATTCCTGGAAGGCAGAACTCACATTTATAATCTTTCTTGATATTGAGGCAGTCCGCTTTCCAAATGCTTCTCATAATGAACTCTTAGTCTTAACAACTTTTATAACAACGAAAAATTAATAAAAAAAAAATCACCCAATGCAGAAGTACATGAAAAAAGTGGAAATGCACCTATGCCCCCATTCATTCCCCAGGGCTACCACTGATAAGTCTGGTACATTGTTTTCTCATTTTGTTTTGTTTTTTTAATGCAACTTTTTTGATTAGTTTGTTGTTGCTGTTGTTAATTGGATGGAGTTAGGGAGAACTAAAAGATATGATTAAAAGTGCTATTTATCTGTACCCCTTCCTCAGTTTTGGTGCATGTATGTCTGTGGGGTGGGGAGAGTGTGACTTTATGTGCATATTTTGTTTCTATTTGCTGCTACCAGCTTGCTCCCTAACCCTGGGTGGAGGCTGCCCCTGCAGGCAGGAGTGGGATAGCTGTCTGTGCGCTACCTGTCTCCATTCCTTTGAAGGTTGATGCTTTCACTGCTCTTGAATCACCTCTCTTTCCACAGACTTGTTCTTGTCTCCACTGCTTTGACAGTACCTTTTAGAGTTGCGTCAAAAGCTTTTGCTAAAACAATAGCATGTTTTTTCATCTAAAGGTCTGGACCTTGGGAGGAGAAGAACTAGAAGAATTGAGTCAATACAATATATGAATCACTTTTTAGTTCATTACGTAAAATTTAACTTTTATGTCCAAGGATAAAACTAAGATTCTGTTTGTTGGTTTTGTTTTGTTCTGCTTCCATTTAGCACTCATTTACTGAGAATCCCCAAGCCGTCTTAAGTTCCATCTGGGTCACTTATAAGGATGCAACATGGTCCGTCTGCTCAACTACAGGGGGGAAAAACATTAAAAACTTTCTTATCGGCAATATGTATGCTTCAGGAAAGTACAAAGAAAACAACTTTTGGAAGTTCAAGTAAAAGAAAGGGTATTTCTAGCCAGGTAGAAGTTCAGTGTGAGTTGGGCAAATTTATAATAAAAAATTATCCTCTTTTCTTAACTCTGAGGTCCTCTGTGAGTCTGGTCAATTTACATCATCTCTTGAATGACCCTACATTCAAGGGTCATTCATGTGAGGGCACTACATGTGGAAGAAAGCAACCAAACAAACAAACAGAAATAAACAACTGTAGAATAATACCAAAAAAGATGAGGATGGTATTCATCCATATCAACATCAGGATATATTATTAAATATTTATAAAACTGTTTTGAGAGTATACAGTCTCTATAATTAATGGACGTAATACTTTATACTTCCCATAAATGTTCCAGATTCTGTGGACCTTCCTGTCCCATAGAGGCAGTGGACCAAGTTGCTCCTTCCCCACTTTGAGGACATGATGTGAAAACTTCACATGCCTTGTGAAACTGGAATGAGGGGGTGAAAAGATTTATTGGTAGAGTAACTGAAAAGAGGCAAGTTGGAATATGGCTAGGACAAATACCCCGATCTCTTAAGGAAAATTGAAGCACTTCTTTCTTTCTTTCTTTCTTTCTTTCTTTCTTTCTTTCTTTCTTTCTTTCTTTCTTTCTTTCTTCTCTCTCTCTCTCATAATCTTTTTTTTTTTTTTTTTTTTTTTTTTTGCTTTTTTGTCTTACTCTTACCTTCAAAGAAGATTAAATAAGACTTAGTCTTTCCAGGAGATGACTAATAAAATATGTGCCTTGGGTCATTGGCATCTCATTCCTGTACAATGTAGGGAAGAACATTCCCAACCCATTATAGGCACGTAGTACTCACTGGGCATGTCCTAACAAACACAGCTGCTTTCTGGAATATATTACTGAGCTCTTAGTTTGCTAAATTTGCCTAAAATCCTCCTACCTATTGAGTTGCTCCCTTCTGAAAAGATAGACTTGGTTAAGTGTTCCTATAGTACACTCCAGGCTACTAGGGATGCAATAGTTTTACAAAAAAAAATATAGTTGGAAAGTTTATAACTCAATTTTGGCCAATGGAGCTTCTACCTTTCAAGTTTCTAATAATATTTCCTCCTACTACTCTTCAAATCAGTGATTCCCATCTTCATTTCTGTTAAACACTTAGAGTAAATTTTCACTATTTTGTGCTTAATTCTTTTCCCTTCTGTCTTCTCACTTTCCATTCATAGCAGGAATGGCTTGGCTTTCCTCCCTTTTCCAGTCTGCCTTGGGTACACAGTTATGCATTTAAATCTTGTAGCACACCACAGTATAATTTAGATCAGGAAACTTTTCATTTGTAAACCTCTGTTGGTTTTGTTAACGCTGTTTGCCCAAACTCTAGCTGAATTAACTTAATCTCATGCTACTAGTGAAGAATAGAAGAGTAACATATAATGAGTACCTACTTTACAGCAATCGTTGGGCTAGGCTTCTTCTTATGCCATTTATCTTCATGATAACCTTGCAAGGCGAAGATTACCATCTCCTTTTGCAATGTGAAATCAAAAGCCCAGAGATATTAAATATCTTGCCTATGGATAAATGGCAAAACTGAGCTTTGAACCCAGGCATCTCTGACTTCAAAGTCTATACTCTTTCCACCTCATGAAAAATCTATACAGAAGATCAAGTGATGGAACCTTCAAAGGTTGTTGACGTATTAGTAACTTCAAAGTTTATAAACCCAAAACATACATGCTGTCTTAGCAACTAGTAGACTGTAAATGAAATGTTACTATTGTGTTGTATTAGTTTTTGACAAAATTACTTTTAGGTGCTATTCGGATACTGGTCTGTTTAGAATAATTATGATTACGAGGCCATAGGAGTAATCCAGAAATATTTCTATATGCCAGCCGGCATTAGGCTCAGTTGTTTGTATAATACAAAAGGAGAGGAACCAGCCCTGCTGCTGGTGGTAAATGAAAAGATGGTAGAATTGAACAATTAAATAACAAATGTTCGGAAGTGTGGTACTGATTAGATTCATTTGTAGTGATGAGACAGTATGTTAAGCCAGTGTGGGCTGTGGTTTATTGAGAGGGCTTTCCAAGAGGGAATGGGGTGAGTCATAAGCAGTCCTGAGGTACTGTAAAATCTGGACAGGTAGCCTGGATCTTCATTTTCATCATCTGGCTTCCATGCCTGTTCAAAAAGTATACCAAACACACACACACACACACACACACACACACACACACACGAAGGAAGGAAAAGAAAGGAGAGAGAGAGATGCTCTGAATAGCTCTTAGCATAATAGAGAAATAGCTTCAAGTCTACACTCTATGGATGGTTTATGTTTGTATAGGAAGGACAACACATCAAGTGGTGGTGTTAGTAAAATTCTTATTCTACTTCAATCATTGAGTTATTGGATAGACTTAGACAAGTCATGTAGCCTTTTAGGCCCCAAGTGTCCTCCTGGAATTGTAGGGATTGGACTGGATGATCATAGAGTTCTATATCAACTCTAACATTAATAATTCTAAAGTTCTTAGCGAGCTTGGATTATTGAACATTTGCATCACACAGGCAATACAGTAACCAATATAATACGCGTCTGAAGAGGTATGCTTTTTTTTCCTTCAAAAATGTTGAGGCCTGACCTTGTTATAGAAAAAACCCAGAATCATGTATTTAGACTTCTTAATTTTCAGGTTTTTCTTGTACTTTAATGTCTCTACTGCTGTGATCTTCTTTTCCACATTGGGAGCCAGTTCTAAGTTTTGATGGCTAGAGTCCCCTTTTTGATTAATGAGAAAGAATGCTGGGATTGAAGGGTTACTAGTCTCTAAATCAAAATTTATTTAAGATAATATTTTTAAGAAGAAAACATTAGAGGATACATATATTTTTGCTGCTAGGATAACTTTTATAATGCTTATGTGAGGACTGTAAGTGTGCCCATCACCCAAATAGTGTTCATTGCACCTGTTAGGTGGGTTTTAACCTTTCCCCTCCTTCGTGCTCCCCTTAAGTTCCTTCTTATTCAGAAAATGAAAGCCCCTCTCTTGCGTTTTAAGAGCAATGTGGCCCAATAGTTGCTTATACTGAAGGTAGAAAATGACAGTAAAGCAGGCAGACTCTAAGGCAGCTTCCAATGATCCCTGCCTTGTGGAATTCTTTGTGTTATTCTCCCTCTGAGTGTGGGAATAACCTATGGCTGACTTCTAACCAATAGAAACAGCAAAGATGAGAAGTTGTACATGATTACTAGTATATGATTATGTTACATAAGACTTGTACCATTTATCCTGAGTGGCTCTTTCCCTCCCTGGCTTTGAAGACACGGGCTGCCGAGTGTGAGCTGCCACATGGAGGGGGCTGTGTGGGAAGGGGTTGAGGGCAGCCTGTAGCTGGTAAGAAGCGGAGGCCTTCAGTGTAGCAGTCTGCAAGGAACTGAATGTTGCCAGCAACCGCATAAACTTGAAAGCAGAGGCTTCCCCAGTCAAACCCCAGGTGAGACTGCAGCCCCGGCCAACACTTTGCTTATAGCCTATGAGACCCTGAGGCAGAGAAACCAGCTAAGCCATGTATGTGCCCATGACCTACAGAAGTTGTGGGATACTAAATGCATTTCGTTTTACTCACTACATTTTTATTGTTATGCAGCAATCGGTTGCTAATCACAATTATGTTATTTTTAGAATCTACTCTTTTCTTCATCTTTTGTTGTCTATGTAAAAGTTACTAAATGAATGTGGCTTGTTGCTCCCATCCTCAAAATCACCAAGGGTATTTTATTTAAGACTTGGTTTATCTGTGGCTTTGTGTAGGTCATAAATTTGCTCCCCTGTTTCTAGCATCTCTTCAAGAGAGGTGCTGTCATATTCTACTTATAAGGAAGTTGAGTACAGTTGAAAATCATTGATAAATACTTGTTGCATACAAAATTACACGAAGATGAGTTTCTTTAAAAGCTATTTTTAAATCTTCCTGTGGCTATGTCATAGTTGGTATATCAGAACTTCTGCTAGGAAATGGAAGAGCAGGAGGGGATCATTCTATGAGCTGTTCTGTCATTTGCATGCTAGTGAAATTAAGTTTAAAACCACATCATCATTAAGAGGACTTATAAAATGAAGCAGCTATCTTACAAAGCTACTCTTCAACCTAAAGAATGTTATAGAAATACAGCAACAGCCCAAACTGGCCACCACAGTTTGAATGTGTATAAGATGCTTATATTAACACTGCCTCTTTTACCTTCCCCAGGTATAGGTGACCCCTCGTGTAGTTTGCTCAAAACCAGGGTCTTGATAATTTGGAAGTGACAGAGGACTCTGATACTATGAAACAAGCTGTAGCCCTGGAGTAGCCCAAACATGACTCTAGAGTAGTCTTGCTACTTTTGACTTAAGTGAGATATTCTCAAATCCTCAACTCTGTTCTCTAACATTTCTTCAGTCACCTAACCAGCTGGAGGATGAATAGCAATCTTGGAAATTTTCTAGAAACAGCACTTCATTCTTCTTTCTTTATAAGTCCTAACACATTGCTCTGCAGTTAGTTTCCATTCCAGATCAGCAAAGCACCTCTTTGAAGACTCGGTTTCCCTCATGTTGCTGTCTTAACAACAGGCTTTCCTCGGTTTTGAAAGAACGAGTGGAAGAATGAATAAATGAGTGGATGAGTATGCTTTAAATATTAGAGTAACGAACCAATCTCTTCTTCCCTTGGGGGACATTACATTTGGTGTAGCTTTGTATAGCTCAGATTTATTTTTATATGTTAGAAATTTGGTTAAACTATTCATAAAACATTTCTGAATGGGTCACCAGTAAGAATGTTGAGAAATCTATTGGACTATAACTTAACCAGGAAAGTATTGATTGTTTCCTGGTATCAGAATATGTCATGTACTTCTGCCTTACTAATGAGCAGAGAACTTGTGAAGGTTATGAGGAATTGCCCAAGGACATATAGCTTAGAAATGACATGGAAAAGATGGAAATTCTAGTCTTTCTGATTCCAAACTTTATACTCTTTACATTAAATTCACACATGCATACATATATACATGCATATATATATACACACATTCATACATACATTCAGCTGTGAACATTTTTTGTGTACCCACTATGTGCCATGCACTATGTTAGATATGATGAGGGACATACACGTGAATAAGACCTAGAATTTGTTCTTATAGGGAAAAAGAAACTTAAATAGGTTAAATTCTGAGTTTTGTGGGAAGAAAGAAAAGATACACAAAAAGAAGGCCATACCCAAATGAGTAAAATTAGAGTATAAATCTTAGGTGTAGGTAGGTAACCTGACCTTTCTAAGAACTGTTTCCTGGTTCATAATCTCTGCTTTATCCTTTGGCTGAGAAGATTAGATGAGAACACACGTGAAGTTACTGGCATGTGATAGGCAGTCCATGATAGAATGTCAACATGAGCTTTTGGCATCTTCAGAGGCACTGGTGGAGAACTGTCTGACTAAGGAAGCAGTAGTGCTGGGCGTGGGAGTATGTGGACTCGGGACTCTGGGCACCTGGCCTCTAGTCACACAAGCCTTATTACTGGGCCGACAACTAAATGCAGGGCCACCTTGGACTCCTCAGTTGTGAAATGGAGATCGCTGGAAGGCCCACCTCACAGGGAGCTTAGAAGAAAATGCAGTCTGCATTATTACAAGCACAGGTGTGGCTGTGAATGTGAAAAATCCATGGGAAATTTCACTCATTTATTTTTTGTTATCAAGAATATAATAGGAGCCACTTTCTTTATGACCATATCCTTTCACCTGTTATTAAAATTACTGTATTCCTTTTACCGTTACAATGGCCAAAATAGCCAACCAAATGAACACTTTAGTCTTTGTCATGATCCTGCCATATTTTGCCAAAACTTAGAATATACTCTAAGCATGTGTTGTATAATTGGCATTGAAAATATTTGGCTGCTATGAGGAACTGCTGGATTTGCTTGTACTCATGAACATGTTATATGGATGTTGTATGTGGTCACTTTGTACCCGACATCTGACTTTTCCACAAAGCTCAAGCTGTCTCCTCCATCAGAGACAAAATTAATGATGGCAATAATAAACAAGTTTAAAGATTTTGGATGAGAACATTATTAAAATGCACTGCATATTTCTGTTCTTTAGTATGGGGGCCATTCTGAGCATTTGACACCTCTCGATGACTCAAGGTCTCCATGACTATTATTATGCTCTGCTGAAACTCAGTAATTTTTCTCTCCTGCCCCTCAGGCTGTCAACTGTCCCCTCTGCTCTCACTGTAATGCCTTTCACAGTCTTCCCCATCACCCTCTAATGTCCACTGGTTCTAATCTCCTCTGGTATGAGGAAGAAACAGCAAATGGTCATTAGAATGGTTGGTGAATAAGAGGCAACAGCATTAAATAGTGACCCAAAGGAGTGCCCATAAGAGGAACAAAATATTTTATCCTGGATTTCTTTTAAATTGCTATTTTACAAACACAGACCTGCTGCTCCTCCTCCTTTCTCTTCTCCTTCTCCTTTAATCATCTTCTTTTCCTTTTCTTTCCAACTCTCAGGGAAATCTGGAAATGTGGGCTATGACTTCATATGCTCTTTCTTACCCTCTGCTGGGATTTTGTTCTTAAATTGTAACAATTAGAGTGTTCCTAAATTGGATTGCTTCAGATTGTCTCAGTTCTCTGTGACTTTAAGAATAAGCTGATTTGAAGCCACATACTGTTGGCAGCTCTCATCCATTTATTTGGACTATCAAGCAAGAATGCTCACAATCTTTCAAATGAAAGAAGACATCTTTATTTCCAGTTCACACTCTTCATAATAAGAAGGGTATTTGAAATGAAGCCAAAAAGCATAACTTACTTCTCTAACTTCATATTTTATATGCCTGCAGTAGTGGGAGAACATTTCCTTACTGTCCCACCTTACTCTCAAATCAGTCTCAGAAAATGACAGTGATGCATTCAGACTCGACAGCAAAATGAGAAAATAATAATAATTTGCTTAAAGTTATGGGAAAGGCGTCAGTTTTCCTAAAAGTCTATCTTTAGAAAGTAACTAGTTCTGCATATCCAATAGAGGAAGATGACTTACTATTTTACAATGATCCTTTGAAAGGATCATTGTGCTGCTGTTAGCAAAAAGGAGCCTCTATAATAGTCACCAAAAACTTTGAAATTTTGGAAAGTCTCATTTCAATTTAGTTAAGACAGACTTAGGGACTGGGGCACTGAGTTTCCCTGCATGGGAGAGGACTTTCTGTTGCAGAGTAAGTGGAGCTGCATCAGTGGATCGCAGCCCCTCTATGGGGAGCTAACAAATCTGCGGTAGCTTCCCAGGTGTGCTTCCCTTGTGTACACTGGGCGCCACCCAGTGTCACAAGTCCTTGTTAGTAGGATACACTGTCTTCATGCTCCTTCCTTTCTGCTTGTGCCAGGCTCTGCATTCCCACTCCCCTCCGGGTCACCTCCAGAATGTTCTCCCTGAGCCTTTCCCAGCCCCCAAATGGGATATGGCATCTCTGTTTAAAATTTCCATAGCATTTAACCTACTGTTCTCTGAGATGGCTTTTGTCACATTGTCCCAAGGGTGAAGATGTTCAACGCCTTATCTGTAGGCCATTTATTTGTAAGCTCCCTGAGAACAGGATCTGCTTCTAATGTATCTACTTCCCTTATGGAGCTGCATCCCAACACGGTTCTCAAAGTATGCTCTTAACTAGTATTTATGGAAAGAAAAAAGGGATGTAGGGATTAAAGGAAGAGGAGAAAAAGGAGACCGAGGGAGGGAGGAAGTATTACAACTATAGAATGTCTATGTCTAGGGCTCTAATGTAATAATGTTAAATAATACTTTTGACTTTTATGATATTTTACTGTATACAAACTTATTTCACATGTGTTTTCTTGTGCATCATTATCCTAATATTGTGTGCTTGAATCATATGTATTTATGTATGTATCTATTTGATGTATGTGGATATTGCTTGTCTCACGCATACACACACGTGCAAATCAAAATTCTATGAGAACAGGGACTTTGTTGTGTTCACTACTGTGCCCCAATCTCCTTCAACAATGCCTGGCAAGGAGGTAGAGCTCAATAAATATTTGTTAGATGAATGAAGAAATTCCCTCATTTGGTCTACACCCGAATCTTGTGAAATGAATACAGTATCCATACTATATCCTCCTTTTTTGCAGATAGCAAAACTGAGGCGTTGAGACCTATTCAACCTTGCATATCTTGTTATTAGCCAAGCCAAAATTTGAATTCAAGTTTTCTATTTCCATATTCTTTCCTTTCTGTCTTCTGGGAATTTGCTATATTAATAGCAAAGCAAGAAATGTCACACAAAGAAAAATTGTTTCCAAATTTAAATTCATGATGCATATGCAAGAAATTACTGACTTTTCAATCCAATGGTAACACAGATTGTGTGATTTTTAGGAGGAAAAGTCTTTCTTTTATATCCTCTTGCCTTTATTAGCATATGTGTCAGTGCACACACACACACACACACACACACACACACACACACCATGCAGCTCTCACCTTGTACTTTTCCAGTCTCTTGTTAATTCCTTTCCTAGGCTCTCCCTGCTCTGACCATCCCGGGTGCCTGTCAGGCTATTGCTTGGCCAGGCTGAGGCCAAATGACATGCAGTGGCATTTGTTATGGTTACTTTGGCCAGTGCATAGGGCCTGAGAGAAGCGGGAGAGCAGGCATTTCAGGAGTAGACTAGTCTGGGTTGTTGTTGTAAAAAGTTTGTATTTACCCTAATTGTAGCTCACGTTGGCAAGCAGAGTTAAACTAAGTTGTACTGAATATCTAAGGATGTCAATAATCACCTTGAAATCCAAATGAAATATCACCTTTTGCTAAAACAGAAGCCAGGCAACCACATGCAGTCTCTCCCCATCATTGGGGACAGATTTGGCACATACCTATCAGCCAGGACAGGGCAACCCGCAAGGCCCCCATGCACAGGGGAAGCTGGGGACGTGTGCATCATACTTGGCAGCAAAATAGAGGTGTAGCAACAGTCACTTTCTATTCTCAGGCATCTCTCTCTCTCTTTTTTTTTTTATCTTAAAACAAGATGACTACAAAGGAGAATAAGGTATGCAGTGATCAAGAATCCTAAATTAAAGTACAAGGGAAAATGAGCATTAGTTTTTCATCTAAAGCCCATGTGGGTAGAAATGAGTCAGTGAAAAACTGTACAGGGGGATCTTAAGTCACATTATGTTACAAATTCTGTGGCAATGACCTAGGAACCATCCAGGCCTTATTTTTAAATTCGTTTAGACGAAGCATAATGAGGTAAAGGGATGTCTATACAAATCCACACGTCTCAGCCTCCATTTGACTGTGACTCAGGCTTCGGGACATGAACTTGGACTTCTCGGTGGTAGGAGAACTCGCTTTTCCCCCTTTCCTTCCTCCTAAGTGACTCAGAAGACTCACTGGAGAACCATGTTGCCTCTTTTACTGGAATTTTCTTTTGAGGAAGTACTGATTTCACCTCCCGTACTTGGTTTGCTGAGGCAGATTATTGGGGTTTCCCACCAGTCCACAACTTTAAGTTTCTATTTTGACTGTCAGTTCTGTATTTGGTTAAAATCCTGCTTTCTGCCTAGTTTCCTAGGGAAGCATTTTGTGAGAGCTGCTGCGTCCACTTGCCTTGTTTGCATGGGTTTTTTACTGTGTACCCTTCTCATTTCCTAATCTGGCAGGAAGGCACAGGACCCCAAAGGAGGGAAAAACCCCTTGAAACTTGTTAACAAGTTTATGAAAGTGACTGGTCAATTAGGAAATCAGAGCTGCGGGGGGCAGTGGGGCAGGTGGTATGTTATTGTACATTTCCAGCTGTCTACACATTTACACCCTACTGCAATAAGAAAGCCAGTGTGAGTGCACAGTGGAAGAGTCAAGAAATCTTATTCTACAGATGCAAAGACAGTATACATACAGTGTAAACACAGACACAAAAGCATCCTTGCAAAGACCTTCCAGTCTGCACTGACATGGTTGAAGGAACATTAGACATGAAGTCAGGAAACCTGAGTTGTATCATTTTAATCCCAGGTTGGATCTTCTTATCAACAAGAGAACCTCATATTATTTTTGAATTTGAACCCCTTGTACTGAAGATTCTGCAGTCAAATTGCCTTTTATTTTTTATTTTATTCATTCATTCAGAGACAGAGACTCACTCACTTTGTCACCCAGGCTGGAATATAGTGGCACAATCATAGCTCACTGCAGCCTCAAACTGCTGAGCTCAAGTGATCCTCCTACCTTAGCCTCCCAAGTAGCTAGAACTGTAGGCATGTGCCACCACACAGGGCTTTTTTTTTTCCCATAGAAATGAGGAGGGTGTCTTCCTATGTTGCCCAGGCTGGTCTCAAATTCCTGGCCTTAACCAATCCTCCTACCTCAGCCTCCTAAGTTGCTGGAATTATAGGCAAACTACATTTTTAAAGTAAATATGCATTCCTTTTTTCAAGTTTTTATACTCCAAGGCACATATGCATTGGCCAATCATAAGTGACATAACCAATCTCATTGTACTGTGTTGATAATCTGTCAAAAAAAAAAAAAAACCAGTCTAATCCCAGGTAAATGCTTATATATGTTTAGGCTTTTAAAAATGTGAAACCAACCCCTGAAATTCCTTCCATTGCACAGTTATCATGGACACACCAGGCTTCATTCAGGTTAAGAACTATTAACCTGGACAATTTCTAAAAAAAGTTTTCAGAGTCTTAGTTGCTACATTCTCTCTTGAACACTTTTGGGGATAAAAAGCTGGCAGAGACAAAGAAGAAAGTATGTTTTATTACACTATGAAACACATCTGTTTACCTTGCCCGTGGAGTTATGTCAGTGGATGTAATGCTATAGGTTCTTCCATGTTCCAAAGACTGCTCTGTGTTTCAGAATCAGAAGTCATAGATGAGCCAGGCCCTCCACTGTGGCTCGTGGATAAAGGCAGGTTGGGGAGAGAGGCTGTCCAGGTCTCACATCAGAACACTGTCACGTACCTTGTGTTGGAAACAGAGCCCTCAGCAAATAGAATCTGTTGTTTCATTTAATTGCTTTTCAAGATGCCATTACCAGAAATTTTTTATGTAAATACATATTTTATTCCCCGAGGCTTGTTAATATGAGACCAAAATTATACAACACTGAAAGGAAAACAAAATTTTCTTTTTACTAGTTCTCTCTGTGTATTATTAGGAACATGGTATAGGATGGCAACGGTGCTCAAACTTAGCCAAAGGCTCTTTCTTTGGTATTCAGTTTGCAGAGTTAATGAAATAAACATTTTTTAAGAGCTGCCATATTGTGCTAAAAGCATATAACTACACTCCTGGCTAGTCAATAACTGATATGTCTGAAGAGATTGCTATTTATTTATGAAGTACTTACATGGCCTTTATTAATCCATGTCATCCTTAAAATGGCCCTTTGAAGTGCAGGTACTGTGATTATCTCCATTTTGCAGTGAGGAAGCTGAGGCACAAGAGAGCAAGTAATCTGCCCAGGGTCCCATAGTCTGTAGCAGTGGGGCCAGGCAGTGGGCGCTGCTGTGTATGCTCTTAACCACTATGCTGTGCTCTCAGGGAGCAAGAGAAGGAGGAAATGGCTTTGGCCCCAGTGGATTAATGAACAAGACATCTAAACTAGAATTCAAAGACTCGTAGGATTGATCCAACAGAGGGTGTTTAGGACTGGCTGGCTGTGAGCATTCATACTATTGAGCATAGCATGAGTCATGGCCTCAGGGTGATAATGTTCTCTGTGGTTATGTGATTAGAGAGCAATAAGTGGCCAGGTCTGATATTGGGAGTATAGGTAAATGAAAGATAAGATTGAAAACAAAGTTTGGTGCCAAAATATGAGGGACTTTGAGAGTAATGTCAAAGAGTCTATTGACCTCATCTCGTTTGTCGAAGTGGGGCCACTAGGCAATGATAGGTCTGAGACCACCATAGCAAGAAGAGCATACATTGTGTCCACAGCAGCACTTGATTTGAAGCCAGGACACTAACTGCTAAGTTTGCTGTCTTGAGAGAATACCCTCAAATACATAAAACCAGGTAAGCAAGCAGGATCATTTCCCTGAGAATTGATGAAGGAAGCTTCCCAAATTCAACCCTTTGCTTTTGCACTACATTGTGTTGCATTGGAGATGATTAATCCCAAGTTGTATACAGTCTTTCCTAGCTCCCTTGAACAACTTTCTCTAATTTTTTTAAAGAAAATAATGTCTGGTTTATCCCTGCCAATTAAGGAGTGTCCATACATTGAGAGCCACATTCTTCCTCCTTCATGGTGAAGATAGTCCTGACCTAATATGTCTGAAGATAGGCTTTGAAGTCAGGCAGCCTTAGGCCAGAGTGGTGTCATGCATTGTTCACCCCACTAATCCTAGATTTCCTCATCTATATAATGGGGATATTAAATGTACTTGCCTCACAGGGATTTTCAGATTATTAAATACTAATGATCCATATAAAATACATAGCCGAGGGTCCTGCACAAAATAAGAACCCCATAAATGAAGCCATTAATATTATCAATAATACCATGAAATATTGAGGATGAATTTTGCTAGTCAACGTTCATGGCTCTTCCTGTGGCTGATTTTATTTTATGTAGCCACTGGCCTATACCAAAGGCAATGGTGATAAAGAGAAGGCACAGAAAGTTCTAGCCTCCTTGGAACTGAGGTGAGTGGCTTCAACTTGCTACTCTTACCATAATAGCTGTTTCTGGGAAGAAATCTAATGAATATTGTGTATGCTGGGTAAATGGACCATACCTCAAGGAAATCCAAGATAGTAAAAAATAAAGAGATGTTAACACTTTGTATAAGTCCCCATGTTTGACTAGCAGTTGTTCTTGTCCCGAGCTGTACATTAGAATTATCTGTAGAACATTCCAACCATATCACTTCTGGGCCTCACCCCAAGAGGTACTAAATTAATTGGTCTTGTGGGGGGAGTCACTGTAGGGTTTAAGCTCCCCAGGTGATTCTGATGGGCAGCCAGGATTAAGAACCTATGGCTTAGGTAGAGGATGGGCAAACCGAGAGAAAATACAGGAAAGCTCTGACAGCTACCGTAGGAAGAATCTACATAAAACAAGGGCTCAGTAAGTATGCATCTAGATGAATCTTTTCTTCTGCTGTGTTTCTTATCTTACTGTGGCATTTGCAGACAGCACAATAAAAAAAAGAGGATCTCAACATCAAGGATGTGAAAGCTGCTTCTAATCTTCAAAAAGATATTAGGCAGGAACTTTAAGACTTTGCTTGGTATACACACGCTCCGGTAAAACATATGTACTGATTGAGAGCCTCAATGTCAGCTCTTTCTGAAAGGACGGAGAATGTCTTAGCTTTACTTGCTGTCGAAATTATAAAGAAGTTCTGTGGCTTTCATAAGTCTTTAAATTCATACACCTAGTTACAGCTTATCTTGTTTCTCCCTGCTGTCTCATTTCCAATTTCCAAGTTATGAGAGATCATCTTGTTCATTTTCAGCTGCCTCGTTTTACAGATAAACAAACCAAGAGATGCCTGAGGACTCACAGTATGATAGAGGCAGATTCCCTATCTCCCTGTCAAGACATCATAGTCTGTTCCAATGCTGGGTTCAATGATGGAAGGGAACACTTTGGAGTGTCCCCTCCTTCATACTGACCCCTTCTGATTTCTTGACCAAAGCTCTGGATATTTCAATGCCATCCTGGTTTACCAAGTGTCCTATTTTCAAGGATAGGACAGTTTTTTTGGTTTTGAAAACATAGTTCTTACCTTAACTGCCCCAGTCACCCTGGCAGAAAAACCATGACCTTGCTGAGAGCCCCTGCATGCCAAACAAGACTTAATTTTTCCTAAGTACTTGGGAAGAGAAAAACAATAATCTATATGATGGGCTTTTGGCCTAAACCCATATCCTTTAGGAGAATATGGAATTTGGCATTGCTCATATTCTGATTTAAAGAAAAGTGTTTTGTTATGATGTCATTTGTCTAATTAATAGTAAAAGAGGATTGAATTTTCCCTATGCAATGTCATCTAGCCTTTTAGATTTTAGAGCGAAATGGCCTGAATTAATTGTCTTCTGTGACGCCTCCCTGATGCCTTCAGTTGGATAAATCTGCCCTTGGAGTTCACAAAGCATTACACTCATGCCTCTCAGATGCCAGATATATCCCTTCTTGGATTTTTGTTGTTGTTCATTCAGTGAACATTTGTCAAACACCACTTGTGTGCAGAGGTAGCTGGAGGATGGATGGTGCACAGAGGATGTGGAAGGGGATGGTAGAAGATGAGACTATGAAGGCAGGGCCATAAAGAACTCTGTGATGATACTCGGGATTGGCAAACAGGAGCCAGCAGAGGTTCTTGAGAACAAGGGAATAATATAATTAGATTTGTATTTTATAAAGGAAAAACATGTGAATACGGCTTATCTATTCAGCAAACACCTTACTGAGGGCCTTTTGCATGGCAGACACCATGCTTAGTGCTGAAGATATAAGAAAAAATTAAAAATGGTCCTTGCCCTCAAGGAGCTCACAGTCTATTGAGTTGCCTTTCTGACTTTCCCACTAGATTGTGAGCTCCTGGAGGGCAGGCACTTTTGTTCATCTGAGACAGAGCGTAAGTTTCAGAGTTGAACCTGGATATCAATCCCAGCTCTATTATTTCTGCTATATCCACCATATTTAACTGATCTGTAAATTGGGGCTAATAGCACCTCCCTCACCAGGGACAGATTAAATGAGAGAAGGATGAGACGCAGTTGACTCAGCTGGAGTCTGTGTATGCTGTTTCTCTCTATACCACAGTGCCTGGCATGTCGCTGGCAATCAGTACACCTCTGCCACCTGGGGAGACCCTGTCTGTGGTCCCTCAGGGTTAGGGAGATTGCAGCCTGGGGTCACCTGGCACCATAGCTAGCAGAACCCTCTCAGCATAGTCAGCGTTATAGTCACTTACTCCAGGCTGTGAATTGTAGGGGCAGAGTTGGGATCTGGACTCTAAATCCCAGGCATGCATCTTGCAAAAGTCAGAACCAAAGTCAAAAGAAAATGACGAAATTTCTTCTCTGGCCAAAATGCTATTATTTCACCAAGGGCAACAAATCTTGGCAGGAGAAGTTGATTTGCTTGTGCTTGTGTAATCAATCGTATTTGCAAGTGATGGAGTCCTTCCCTCAGTTGCTTAAAGAGAAGGTGTTAACCACTATTCTATTCTCTACTTTTATGAGATCAACTTTTTTAGATTCCTCACATGAGTGAGATCATGCAATATTTGTCTTTCTGTGCCTGACTTGTTTCACTTAATATAATGTCCTCCAGGTTTGTTTGACATTTCATTGTTTTCAGAGAATTTTCACAGTTCATTCTCTCGCTTCTCTCTCAATCCTAATGAAGTCTCTCTGAGGTCCATGTGGTAGGAATTAGTGCCCTTCACTATGTTCGCTGAATCAGGATGTGAGGGTGGGGGATTGAGACCCACGGAAGTGAAGTGACTTGCCCAAAGTCATGTAATTCACTGTATCTACCTGCATGTAAGAGGTTTGCTATTATTATCAGAGATACTATGTGAAAAATATTCATGCTTTTTGTTTGGCCAACACGTGATGATATATCAGGAGTTCTGAGCTCATTTTTTGGCTCACTGAGTGACCTTAGGAAATTCAGAATGGGATTTTTAAGACTGATATGCTTCTCTAATTGTGAAATCACTGTGTCTGTTCCCCTGACTTTGATTACAATGTAAACTTATTCCATCATAAGCACTGTCTCTTTTTCCAGATATTGCCAATATTTACATAGGACAAACTCTTAAGGATTTCCATGATGCTCTCAAGGGAGGCCATCTTCTAACCTACCTTGTAAAGTTAGACAGAACCTACCTAGTGCAGAATAGTCAGGTGAGATGTAGAGAGATTCTGTGACATAGGACTAGGTCATAGGACTAGTGTGTGGCAGACTTGGGGCTTACATCCTAGGCCTATGGCTTCTAAGCCCAGTGTTTGTTACACTACATGACGCTCCAGTCTCATGATCTGCTCAACTTGCTATTTGCTCTAGGTTAGTCTTTCCCTTTGGAAGTCAGAGCACAGTAAACCTAAATCTATAAACTTCTAAGTATACCATAGTGATACTAGCATGAAGTATCTGTTGAAATGAAAAATAATATGTTGTTTCAAAGTGTCTGCCCCACTTATTTAAAGAGAAGTTTTTATTTGTTTTCCAGTTTTATCTCATTTTCCTAATGTTCTAAAAAAACACTCAGTGTTCCTTTAATCTAGAAGTTGGAGTGGAAAGGTTGGCCTAATTTCTATGTTCCCTTCAAGCACAAGCAATAACACATTTTAAAGGATGATAAATAGCTGTGTAAAATGTAGATGGGTTCTATAAATACTTACCAAAATCCCTCTAGTCCAAACCAGTGGAATGAGAGAATAATCAAGGTGTTCTCTCCTTCCACATCATTCTCCCTCTTCTCGAGGTAATTTGATAGTTCAAAACACAAATGCTCAAGCCATACAGACTTGGAGTTGAGTCTTGCTCTACCTGTAGTGCCTGTTAGACTTTAGCAAACTTCTCAACTTTCATCGACCCTTGTTTCTTGATTTTGTAGAAGGAGGCTAGCAATATTATATATAGTTTTTAGAACATTCATTTACTACAATGCTTATAGATTTTAGGTAGGTAAATATAGTAACGTCTTGTCACTGTTTATATCTTCTGAGACTTTTATATATATCTGAGACTTTTCTTTCTCCCTTTAAGATGCTGCTATCCATATATTTCTCTAGAGAGAAAGAGTATCAGCTGCATCTTAGTGTCAGCTTATGCTACTGTGTCATGGAGTATTTTGCATTTCTAGGTTTATCCTTACTTTTATAATCAAAGTGCTGACTTGTAGTATCTGCCACCTTGTGTCTGTTCAGTAAATACAATTTGGATTAAAAATCGTTTAATTTTTAGTTATTATTGCAATATAACAACATAGCCAAAAGTTTGGAAAGTAAAGAAAGGAAAACAAATAGATACTGATAATGCCACACTTGTGCTACTCCAGGTGGCACAGTGGCTAAGGTCATGGACTAGAGAGTGAAGCTTGAATCCTAGCTGCAATACCTTGAGTGCCTCTGAGCTTCTCTGTCCTTATCTCTGAATGAGGACAATAAAGGTAACTGCTTAATCAGGATGCAGAGACGATGAGGTACATTTGAAGCAGTCTAAGTATGGCTAGCTCAGTAAATCTTAGCTGTAATGATGACAAGGAGGATGATGAAAATAAGGATGATGATGATCTATGTGTCCCCTTTATGTATATTGCCATTCACACAAATTGCTTGAGTAGTGTTACTACTTCTGCTCCTTCTGTTTGTTGCAAGAAACATGTGCACTAGAAGATTGAAGGTGATTATGCCCATTTGTAGAAACTGGGCCCAGAGAGGTGAAACGATTATCTAAATAGCACCCAGCAAGTTTCTGGCAAACAGGAACCTAGAACTCGTTAACAATCAGGCTGCTCTGTTCTTATTTTCTGTATACTTTTATAGTTGGAAAAGGACATTCTTGACTCCTAGCTACCATGTGAGATCGTGGATTAAGTTACAGAGACAATAAAGCACACTGAGTTCTTTCACTCTGGCTTTTATGATAACGCTGGCTTTGTGTGATGGTGCCTTATATCCACTGAAATGTAGGTGCTTAACAGTGGATGGAAAGTAGTCCTGGAAACTCACAGCTAAGCTCTTATGTAAAGACAGCACATAAAAAATACTTTTCATAACTCAATAAAACCTGCACAAAATTCAGTTTCTCTCAGGATGCTCACCTCTCATGTGTCAGCATAGCCTTTGCAGCAAAACTCTGGGGTACCCATATTTCTCCACCCTGCATTCCTCTGAGCATTGAGTTGTTAGCATCAGAAATCACCACAGCCACTTTGATCTTCATTGTCTTCAGCCTCTCATTAAAGCAATCGCTTTTTAAGATCACCAGCAAGAAAGCAAACATTTTAGTGAGTAGTGTTTGCCTGAGTCCGGAACAGCTGACCTGTGCCAGGGCCCGGCGTGATCTGCAGATTGCTCCCCACATGCAGCCTCATATATGTGTGATGCACCAGCAGACAGTTTCCTCACCTTCACTAAAATATCACTGACATCTTCATGTACAGGACAGACAATGAAACAAACAGAAAAGAACATAGAAGGAAAGGGCGTAAGAGCTGGAGACCACTTACATTTGTAGTTACCTAAAAGGAGAGATGCTTACTTGTTCACCTGACTCACCTGTATATTCCTCTTCAGGACTTCACCTGGAATCTTGTTCTTGCTACATATCTGGATGTGCAAATTCCACCTTTGTCCAAGACCTACTTCAAATGCTACCTTCTCTTGTGAGTGTCCCTTCATCTCCCCACTACAACCATCTTCTTTTTCGGTGCGTTCTAATAGCACATGATTAAAACATTTTACTCTGGATTGGTAGACATTTCTGTATGTCTTATATTTTCTATCATATCTCCTAGAGGGAAGGACCCACTTCTCATCAATTTCTTTAGCATAATACTTACTAGGCACTCTGTAAATGCACTTTGAATAAATGTATTATTTACAGTTGTCTCCTCTGTTATGTTTAGTTTTGGTATTGATTAGAAACTTGTTAGGTTGCATCTTACCAGTGACACAATGTTATTCTTCACATGCTTGATGTACTGTATGTAACATCTCGATATTTATTCCCCAAAGACTCTATATTCAAGAAGCCCTGGAGGCTGAGTGAATACATTAAACATTGTCAGGAGGGTTGAGTGCTAAATGACCTAGGTCAGTCACTGAGTTACATTTGATTAAGAAAAAATAAATAATAAATCCAGTAATAACTTGTTTTCTACCTATTACTCAGGATATTTAGAATGATAAAGGTGGTGAAGCATGTCAAGTTTTTGATGATAGTTATGGTGGTGTTATGATAATAATACCTTCTATATTGATGACAATTACATCAAAACCCTTTTATTCAGATTAGGTTGACACTTTGAATCCTCTTCTTCCTGGTTTTGATTTTTAGTTACTAGAACTTGGGAAGCAATTTCTAGAACCAATGTGGTTGAATACAAATCTTAGCTCCTTCTCATACAAGCTCTATGACCTTGAGCAAGTTATTTAGCTTTGCTGTGTCTCAATTTCCTCATCTGTAAAATGAGGCAGCAGAAATACTTATCTCATTGGAGTATTTGAAAAGTTAACAGGAGAATGCGTGTAAGAGTAGTGACTCTAGAAGTATTATTCTTTTAACCCCCAGACACTGAATAAGGCCCCAGATCAAGAAAATTTTCTAAGTTTAACAGATATTTCTCTCTGAAAGGCATGTTATCAGGAAAGAGTGGTTGAGATGAAAGGAGAGAGGAGAGATTGAGTCCAGCTTAACTAGGGCTTTGACCTTACCTGCATCAGCAAGAAGCCCATGAGGGCTTCAGAGATTGGGTAGAAACACCCTTTGTGAGTCGAGGAAAAGGAAACTTGCACAGGGATGGCACCAGCACAGCCTGACAGAACTCTCTGTGGACTACATCTGTTTGTGCCAGCTGTTGTCAGTCTGTGTAGGCTCGCCGAGAATAACAGTAATGATTTTCACTTTATAGCAACTTCCATCTCAGGATCTCAGAATGCTGCATAAATGTAGATTAGGGCTCCGAAAAATTTTTTTGCCAAGAATGAGCATACTTTACAGGGCATCGAGAATACATCACTGTTCTGAGTGAATCTTTCATGGTGGAAAGACGACTAAACTAGTTTTGAATTAGACCTGCTTTCCTGATCTGAGCTTTCTTCTTGATTTTGTCCCTCATCTTCTAGATGGGCTTGAACAACTCAGTTTCCCTCCTTACTTCTCAGTTTTCTCATTATAAATGAAGGAATTCATATACCCCTGAATGATCTCCAGTGTCTTTTCAGTGTCTGAAATTCAGAGTACAGGGGATCTAGAGTCTTTTAGAATAGAATATTCTAAAGTCTAAATATTCCTGAGTCTTTTAGAATGGAATATTCGAACCCAGCAGAAAAAGAATTTTTACTTTGGTCATTGGAAAATCACACTACTCTTTAGCTTTTCATATGAAAGAATACTAGTGTATTTTACGTTTTTTTCCCTTTGCCTACCTCTAAGTACATTGCTATTTACTATTTTCTTTGACTATTTAAGATTTAGCATTAACTCTTCAGCTTCTTAGATTGACAAAGGAAATAATATTTTGAAGAGCAGTTCCACTACTTTTGCTAAATCAAGTGAGTGAGTGAAGACATCAAAAATGGGCATGTCTTCCAAAGTCTTGTACTCAGACCAACTGCATCAGAATTATCTGGGGTGCCTGTTATGTTCTTAGTTGCCCTCTTTGTGCACAAAGGGAATATATCATAAAAAAGTAGTGTTTGTCCCTAACAAAGGTCTCTTTGACAGTTCAAGTCTTTGTAATATATTATTAAATTCCTCAACAAATAAGTAGCTGAGTTATACAATCCCACTGAAAAATGCAGATGAGTGGAGAGGCTGAGGCACTTTTGTTGTGGTTAAGCATCACTTTTTGGAGTTGACAACTGGATTCAAATCCCAGGTTATCCACTTACCATCAAGATAATCTTTGTGCTTTGGTTTTCTCGTTTGTAAAATCAGAACAGCTACCTCCTGATAGGTTTCTCTGTTGATTAAATAAGTTATTTAATGTAAAATATTTTGAACACTGTCTGGCACCTGCTAAACATTCAGTATACCTTCATTATTTTCACTCTCATTAATTACAAATCAATAAATATATAAATTAAATACTAATGTATTTCTACCTTACACAGTTTGGAAAGAGGTAAGAAATTCCTTCAGTAGAATTACTATTAAAATGAATTATGGTTGATGATTGATTAGAAATATTAAATGCTGCTGATCTTTAGATTCAGTATCAGAGCATGATCTTTCTTCCCCTTCTGCTGCAGTGTTGATGAATGACACTGAGTCATTCATATTCTCTCATCCACCTTCCTGCCACATTTGAAAGACATCCATAGCTCATATTTGACAGACTATGTGTGAGCATTTAATACAAATAATCATGAGCCCCTGTCAAATATTAGCACATGCCATGTATCATCTTAGGTATTACTCACAATGGCTCTCAAATGCAGGCATCCATCCCCTCTCCCCTGCCTACTTCCAAAACCGCATTACAGATGAGGAATCCAATGCTAAGTTAAAAAAGAAAAAAAAAACAAAAAACTTGTGAAATGTTATACAAATTGAGAGGTATACCTTGGTATTTGAACCAGCTTGTTCTGCCTCCAAGCCCACACTTTCTCCATTACACCACAATCAATGTTTCTGAAAGTAGAAAGGGGCCACATTGGTCTCCAAGCTCTAGTATAATTAGCATCAATGCTTTAATCAGTGAGGTTGACTGTCTTGATTAACCTTTATGATAGATCATGTAAGTTTCATATTTCTAAATGAATATATAGAAGCAGCTTTAAATTAGTAGAAAAACACTGAGCTGGGATCAGAACACTCACGTTGTAACTCCTGGCTCTGCCACTTACTATGGGCATGATTTTAGCGAAGTCATGCAGCATAGTCTCTTAACAAACCACTAACTTAGTTTGTTTCTTTATCCAAAAAAGACAATGTCATGTTTTGGAAAGTATTAAATAATCTAGTATATATGAGTATTGTACCTGGATGTCTTGTTGACTATAAGAGAGCATAGAAATGCAAAAGGTTTTTAATCCCATGATGACAATTCTGTCTCAGCTCCTCTGAATTCTGTCTCAAGTCCTAATTCAAGCCCCTTATTCTCTCTGCATGTAATCAACGCACTGTAATCTATCTCTCTGAATTCATATGATCCATTGATACACTTATATACTATTTATACAGCATGGCCTATCATTAAGGATAATATCAATTTCTTAATCTTTGCAGGCAGTAAATGGTTTGCCTGAGCAATCTTATTTAACTTGAGAAATAAATTCTATTGACCCTATTTTATGTTTGAAGCAACTAACATTTAGTAAAATTACACATCTTACCCTGGGTCATACAATTGGTAAGTAGTGGATGTGGGATTTGAACTCAAGCAGACCCCAGAGCCTTTACTCTTAAGCATCTAAGCCACACCGATTACCATCAACATTCAATTTTTTGCTTTGTTCTTTTATTTCTTCCTCATATGCCTCGATTTCCTGACTGGATTATAAATTTCTTGAACAAGGTTCATCTCACTCATTTGATGACTGCCTTAGTGCCTAATTAATTACTAGTATTTGTGGATAATTTAATATAGATGTAATCATAAGCTACTGTTTTTCTGCACTGATTGAATACCCTAGAAACAAGGACTTTTGACTTCTTCCTCTTCTTTGTCTCTGACTAGAAGCTAATCTTCCCACCACGTTGACCTACCTTGATTTCATTTTCACAGGTCAAGCAAAAAACCTTTTCTCTATTATTTTCACTTAGGCACTTTGCCTGCCTCCCTGCTGAGGCCCAGAAATCCAGTGAGATCAGTGTGTCTGTCAGAAGGTAGGCTTGTTTGCCTTGTTCGCCTAGCGTGGCATTGTTATTGAATGAAACACATACCCTTTCTTTACATCCCTAGTACTTTGGATTGCAGAGCAAGAACCCCTCTGACTCAAATAAAAACCACCTTGTGTTAGATGAAATATGGGGAGGTAACCATTTGTTTGCTGGTTTGCATTTCCCACGAAAAACTCAAAAACAGAAATTTACCTCAGCCATGGAAAGTGATGTGCCAAGTGTCGTATTTGCATATTAAAACCGAAAACTGATTTGCATGTTATTTCAGTGTCTTGTGTCACGTTCAGGCATCTGTCAAGCCCACTAGATAGAAACAGCTTGTACAGTAGGAAAGTGTTTCTGTGCATATCAGACTGAAAATCTAGGTGCCTACTTTTTATCAACAACTTGTCCACACTTGGGGCTTTCCATTCTTTCCTGGCTTCATACCTGAAAATACTAACAAGACCAGAACCCCATGTTTTATAAAGTATATTTCTTGTTATTTCTGAAGAGTCATTCATTTTTATTACATTTATTTAGATAATTTTAAAATTATTTTTAAAAACCTTAAATTTCTCATAATCCCACCATCCTGACATAAACTTTGTTAGCCTTTTGGTATATTTACTTCTAGTATCTGTTTTTAAATACTTATATAGACACATACACTGGCATTCTTGCATATGTATTTTTATATATTTGTAGTGGTCAGATGTACCATTTTACTATCTTACCATTTTTTAACATTATAATGGCAAGAATTACAGCACAATCCAAATATCTAATGATAAGGGATTGGCAAGACCCCATTTTGAACAGACAGTGAATTAGAGCCACAGTGAGGGCTGGGCCCCTAGGAAGGCAAAAATTATGGCATCTTTTTGTTAGAGCTTTGTTAAAAGTGCAGCTTCTGATTGAAGACAGCTTTTCTATGGGACAGTGCATAGACAGGTGTATATTGTGGTAAAACCTTTTTTCCCCAACATTGAGCAACTAGTGCCTAGTCTGTTGCATTGTTCTAGGCAACAAAATAAAGATGAAATGTCTTCTCAGGGGAAGTCACTGCCAGGTACTAGTGGGGCACGGCTAAGGCCAAGACAAGATTTAGTTTGAAAACACAACCTTGAACAACAGCTCATTCCATTCATCAAACTTTTATGTCGTGAGTCTTGTGGAGGTGAAGCCAACTAATGGAAATAATGTCTTTTAATTCTCTTGCCTTTGCTATATCCAATCCCATATGCATAACTTATCTAAAGCCTAATTAATGGAAAAAACTACATATAGGTTTTAGTCATAGTATTGTGGAAATAACTTCTTTTAGCCTCCTGTAGAGCAAATTGAGAGAGATCTTTTCACCCCACAGAGACATCTGGCTTTCCCCTTTAAGCAGGGCCCCCTTGGAGGTCTAGAGGGAAGGGAAGGGGCAGTGAAATGAGAGCAGTGAGTTAGATTGGCAAATGATCTGTGACCTAGCTTCTCCCTGACCCTGAGGATCTGGGGCTCATGCTACTCGTCTTGCTTACTTCTTGCCTGCCAGACAGAATAATAGCATCAGTGGTTCTATCTTGTCTACCTGGAGCTCAGCCAGGTAGGAAAGCATAAGGATGGCCGCTCTGCTCTGAAAAGCCAAACATGAGCTTTACTTTGTTTTTTTGGTGCCAAAGGCTAGGATATAGAAGCGTTCACAATTTGGAGAGCCAGCAAGGCATACGTTCACCAAATGTCGTGTACTTCAAGATTTATAGTTAAAAAGTACTCTGAGTAATTACATCGCTTGCTAAAACAATTAATGTGAAATCCAGGTATACTATGCTGAAGTACTTTTTCAGCAGATAGGAAAGTGGAGAGTGACTGGAGAGATCTTACTCTGCAAACATTCCACTACCAAGAAGAATGTCATCTTTTTGAGTGGTTTCTAAGTTGTCCCTCCTGATAATTATAACTGCCATTTATTTGATTTTGAATATTTTACAAGCTTCTTTATATGAACTGGTTATTATAATCCTCCAGTTTATATATATGAGAAAATCAATAATAAAAAAAGAAATTCTCAGGGAACTTAAGTGATATGCTAGACATCAGGCCTAAGACTAGGATGCTCCAAGCCCAGGTGCTGTTGAGGCTACCTGGACACATGGGGACTGAGAGAGGAGTGTTTGGAGCGAGGCCATTACCTCTGCTCAGTCTAGATTGTCATAAAAGCCTGGTGTGCAAACAGCAGCACCCCCATGGTGGATGGCCAGGCCTTTCCTTTGCTACAGCAGCTTTTCCATCAACCACTCTGCAGTTGAGAATCATCAGCCCTTGGCTACGATTCCCAGTTTGGCTTAAGAAAAATGATTTAGAGGCATTAATGCACGGTGTGAGAAAGGAAGTAAGAGAAAGTAGAGGTTGTCAGAAAACTTTCAAGCTGTTGAAAGTTGAAGACTGACTGGAATGGATTTCAAAACTAGACTAAAACTTTTAAAGTCAAAATGTCTGGGTCGTCTTTTTGTCCTTACTGTTTATTCTGCAAGAAAATAGAACATAACAGTAGAACCAAAAGCATGCTTTTCTACTCCCAGGGAACTGTGAGGAATGTTCCTGTATAGGTTTTTAATTGTTACCAGATAGGCACCTTTCCTCCTCCCTCTTCCCTCTTCCTTACTTCTCTTTGGCCATTGCTTTTAACCTGAAATAGAGTAGGAGTCCAGCAAATTACCTGTCCCTGGCCAGAAGGGTGCTCCTTCCATTTAAACAGCGAGATGTTGAGAGTAAAGTGTGATAATTCAGGGAGAGTCAAAAAGTAGGAGCAGCCACAGGAAATTGCAAACTACAAACTTAACACAGCTAAATAGGGAAAAAAAAAAAAAGAACGAAAATATCAGAAATATATTTTTTCTGGCAGGCTTTCAGCTCTAAAGCAAGGCTAATTCTACCTTTTGAAAAGAAGATAATTTCAATGTTTCTTTTTTTCAAGAACACATAATTGAAGTTATTTTCCTCCTAGAGAAGGAACCTCTTGTACATCATTACAAATGGACAAGAAAAATGAGCAGCTCTGGTACCCAGAGTGATAGAGTATTCATTATCATGTAGTCTTCTTGAATATCTTGGCTGCTTTTTCCCGGTGTTTTATCTGCCTAAGCAGTGCTTTTCTGGTGAGGTTCAGATTTGCACTCAGTTCAAGTTATCTAGCACTATGTAAGTAGCAAATCAACAGCACGTAAGGACTCAAGGGAGAAAAAATGACCACACCAAGTCAGTATCTGAGTAATTTGGGACACTGACATGGTGATAGAGGGTGGGTGGCCATTTTGTAAAATGGGTCATTAGCACACATATTTAAAGGGCTAAATTGTGGTAACAAAGATTCAAGGTGTAGGGGGGTTCTCCTGAGAGCCATTTACACATCATTGCATGCTGTTTACCATGCTTCCCTTTTTCTTTAGAAGGGAAGATGGAATTTTTCCTTCTCCACCCAAGCAACGGGCAGGGGTGGGATAAGGAGGTTAACCTTTACGTGTTCTTGATTTCATGCCCCGGTGTAGTGAAAGTTCAGTAGGCTGCAGAAACGCCGCGACCTGCCAACTGCTTACTCAGATTCAGAATGCTGAATGAAGTTCTGGATGTTTCAGCGGATGCTGACAAGTGGCTTAAGTCCTCTTACAAATGGAAATCTCTGTAATAATGAGGTTTCCACTTACTCAGTGTGTGTCTGTTTTTATAGACTACAAAGGATCTGTAAATATGAATATCTGTGATTTCACTCTAAAGATTGGTAATGATATATGCCCTGCTACATATTATGGGCACACAAAAAAATGAATAGAATCAAAGGAATCTTTCAAAATAACATTTTACACATAAAGAAACTGAGGCCTAGGAAATGGAAATGATTTGAGCAAACCACTGGACAAGTTAAAGGCAGCACTAAGATTAAAGAGATTCTAAATAGTCAGGTCTTCTATACTTACAGGTTTCCATGTAAGAATGTATAAAACACTTCAAACACCATGAAGTGTTACGTAAATATGGTGGCTATTGTTATTTGTGTTCATCTGGCAGAATTTCCTTTTTCATCAAGGATTCTATCCATGTGTAGTTTGTTTCAGAAACAAGTCCTTATTATTTCACAGTCCCACCCATAAGGTTTGCCAGGGGCCTAGATGCAGATGTGGCTTCATATTAAATCTTCCCTTGAATGAC